>NC_142202.1:63330090-63945090 GCF_049639895.1 Pseudopodoces humilis
TGAAAGCTTTTAAAATGTGATGAAAAGTACGACTACATACATAACACACAAAAATTAAAAGGGGGAAAACATCCATGACTTTGAAAAGTCAGAAAATAGGTACAGACATTTATGATCCCTTTATTCACCATAAATGATAATTCACCTGAAGTCTAATAAAATAGATATGAGTTAGATATGAATTCGATATGAGTCTTTCTGGAACTCTTCAATATTTCTGAAAGTCACTGTGAAATATAAAACCAGCAAATATATGTGTGAATTTTTGGGGCTTACATTCAGATATCCCAAAATGCAAATACTCTGGGAGAGGTAACACTGAGAGATTGTAACACTGAGAGAAATGATGTATTTATATGTGAAATTGACAATAATTTCTCATCTTGTGCTACAAAATCTCTCATTGAGCTTTTGTTGATATGTGAAACCTGGCTTGTGATCACACTAGAGATTTGTGACTTAATGAGAATGAAATCATGCAGATGTTTTCTGAAAGAACATGGAATAGACTCATGGCCCCAGTTTGGAAACCATAAACATTAATCATCTCTTCCTTGTTTTCCTAGCTCCTGTCCGCTACTTTCAATGTGTCTTCCTAAATGGACCTAATGGATTTGGCCTGCAATTTCCTATTAATCCCCCTTCAAACAAGGAAGAAAAGACTCACTCAAAGACTTCCAAGAGAAAGACAAGGAAACCGGGGCAGTAGAGAGACTGAGTCCAATGATCACTGACATTTTGCACTTTATCTTTTCTGCTGAGGTCCACAGTAGCTACAGTGGTACTTGTCATTGCAAGAATGTGATCAGCTTGCACACATGTACCTGGAAAAGGTTTCCATGGGGCAATGGCAGAACAAGCAGTAATGAACTGTGTTTAACAAAGGTAGAAATGTAACAGTGCCCAGTTTCTCATGGAAAGGCTGCAATGCTAACAAAGCATTGATGTGACCGTGTGTGTGAGCATGTGCGTGTGTTTCCATGCCTCTTTTGCTCTTGTTTTACTTTACCTACATGCTCAGCATTGAAGTGAGTCTGTTTTCCATTTAATCTTATCTAAGGAGTGAAAGGTTGAATGTAGCTCTTGTATCAGCAAGATTGCAAGACTAGCTGCAATCCTAAACCATTTCTTCTTAACGTTCAATCAAATTTCTGACAGGAAAATGCCTCACTAAGTCATGAAAATGTGCTCTGTGACTGGTGCTATTTTTATGTCTCATTGACCAGTGTAGCCTGAAGCTCACGCTTACTTGGAGCAGCTCAATAGACTATCAGTAAGTTGACTCCACAAGTCATGCTAATGATGAATTTTCTATTTAGTCTGAAACTGTAAAAGCATGGACTGTTTGCCCTGCCTGTTGGTAAAATACAAGCTCTTCTCTTCCTAAGGCCCAAAGTGAGAAGAGAAAGTGAAACCACATGTCAAAGGTTAGGAAAATCACTGTTTTACCAACATGAAGGTCTGAAGAAACAAATGAAATAATTATAGTGCTTCCACTTTTCTTCTGCAGCTAAATCAGATTGTTTTGCAGCAAAAACCATGTAAATGGACAATATACCACCCAACAATTTGCTATTAGCTTAAGCCAGATGAAAAGCTAGGATGTGAGATGCCATTCACAAAACTAAAGCAACTCAAATTTCCAGTAATTATGTGAATTTAATGCTATCTCAGATCAGTGAACAACAGCAAAAACCAAAACCCCAACAAAGAAAGAATCAGAAGAAAATGAAACATAAACACATGAAATAATCCAGGTATCTCATTTTACTAGATGAAATGAATGGACTTCCTCACAGCACACTACTGTAAATGGCTTACAGTAGAAATGAAAGTAGATGTGCTTGTCCTCAACCTTCTTTTGTGCATTTATGTAGAAATAAAGGATTTGTTGCCCTAAAAAAGAGACAAGATGGCATTTGATCCATTTAAAGGCACATGAATGAAAATTGGCATCTCACTGGTCTATGCCTGGTATGTAAATAATGCATTTGTACAAGCTGCTATTTGTTTGCATTTCCTTACTATATTTTTGCATTTAATCTGGGAAATATTCAGCAGTGACCTTAGTTATGTAGTTACCTGCTGAAGCAATATGATCCTCTTTGTGAAAACCCACTACTTGTAGAGTCTGAACACGCCAAAAATTCTATATCACTTCTTTATTTTTACTATAGACCAAGACAGCATTGGCCTCCTCTCTCTTACACTCTCTCTGCCCATCCATCTTACTTTAATCAAATAATTGACTCATGTGAGTTTTGGACAGCTGATTCTTTGACAGATTAGTGTAATTCAGAAAGCTTTGCTGTTACACTGCTGAGTCCTGTTGGTATTCTCTGATTACTGGTCATGGCCTTATGTGAATTGGATCCTTGGTCTTAATGTGCTCTGACATTGCACAGGTCATGTGCTGCAAAAGCTGTCATTGCAACAAACAATTTCGGTAGTGGTGACCAGAAAGAGGCAGGAACAGGTCCTGCTCTAGAAGTAGCTATTCCCATGTAGAATCACACAATAGATATGAGTATTCGAGGTGAATGTACCCGCAGACTCCTGTCAAATCTGCTCTGGAGATAGCACTGCCAGCAGAGAATTTTTAATGGTAGAATGATGATCTTCAGCTTTCTTTTGGTGTCTCTTTTTATATTTTCAGCAACTTTTCCCTTTCAAATTTATGATTTTGTATATATTATGATGGATGTTATTGCCCTAGGTTCTTACTGTGAAAGCTATCTTAAAAATGAGATTTTAACTTTCTGAAAAATCAGTTAATTCAAGATTTTATCTAACACAAATAATCAGGACAAAAAAATTATATACTATCAACCTTTATATTTTTTCATCTTCTTTTGAAAACATAATTTTTTCATTATAGTTAGGCCTTAATCCTTCCTTCCTGTCTGAGATGGGAAATGACAAGAATTTGTTCTAGATTTCATTTCCATAATGTTTCAATTAGATATGTTTCAATGTTAGATATGTTTCAATGTTAGATATCTGAAAGCTTTGGAAATATGAACAATTTATATAATTGCATAAGTGATGTAAAATCAATCATTTAATTTTGTTTCCTAATCTTAGTCACTGCCTGGAAAAGCAGAAAAAACAGGTCCACTCTCAGAGAGGCAAGGGGTTTTCTCTTTAGATTCACCTGAAAACTAAAAAATTTCCTGGTTTGCATGGTTTTACTCAAATTAGCCTTAAATATTGCAAAATCTTATGCTGATTGTTATACATTTTGGAAAATAAAAAATATAAACCCTGTTTCAGTGACTGTGATATGTTGTTCTGTGAATTCAAAAGTGCAGGACAAGAGTTTACGTATGGAAGCCTTAGAAATCTTCTGATTATAAAGATGCAATTAGGCTGGAAAAATTACCCATCCAGCATTGTATTTACTCCTAATGGGCTTTTAGCAATACTTAGCCAGCTTTTTTACACTCTTTATTGATTACACTCTGACATATGGAAAGCTAAATGGTTGCTGCAGTCATTCAAGGTAGGACTTCATCTACACCAAACCATTTATGTTCATCAAACTGCTTATTTATAATACAACTGCACAACCAGTACAGACAAAGCTGTGATCTCCAATGACAAGTTTATAGTTCAGACAATTAGGAAAATGGCCACCAAGAAACTGAAGTGCAAAAATTGGTGGGATTCCTGAAACCCACACCCCCCAGGACCTATGGCTTGCCTGTACCAGCAATGGTTAAGGCAGATGGGCTGGTGTGTGAAAAAGACTACACCCTGGACATGATACAACTGCAATTGCTCATATCTGCACTGGGGTTCAAGACTCCTTTGCCCTGCAGAGTTTGATGAGTCATCCCACACATGAGGTGTGTCACTCAGCAGTTTTCTCTGAGGTGATAAGATCCTGATGAAGCCAACAGGAGCGGCCAGTTTCCAGCAAGACCAGTAAGATAAGTTTTATACTGCTGCCTGACCCAGAGCTGTTTACTCTTGCTGGTGCAGTCCTCAGACCTCATCCTCAGCCCTATTCAGTTTCACACTCTTACCGATGTCACAGCTGGAGTCCAATTTCATCCATTTTAAAACCTTCCAGTGAAACAGAGCTTTTCTTAATGGCTCATTTCTATTGCACCAGTGAGTGAGGGGGTGCTCAGAAACTCTGGTTAAGAAGACTTAGCCTTCTTCAGTGATTAACTGTGCTGGTGCACAGCATTGCAGGTGCCCAGGTGCTGGGTGACCACTGTGAGGATCAGTCCTGGCCTGGACACAGTTGGTTCCAGACGGCTCCAAGGCACCCACCTCAGGGCACAGCTGAGCCCTGCTGCCATGGCCTCGGTGCCTTGGGGAAAGCATCTGTAAGGAAGGTTTGAAAATGACACAGACATAGAGAGGAGGAACAAAAAGAGTGAGAGGCAGAAGATGGAACACCAAGGTCAGAAGATGAGCTGCTCAGCACCAGGGCAGAGATTTCCCTGCAACCTGAGAAATACCCATGCCAGAGCAGGCTAAAAGTCTGAGAAGGACAAAGCAGTGAAGAGGAACCACCGTAGGCCAACCATACTGACAGGGACTGGTGTGAAGAGTGACTCTAAGCTTGAGAAAGGGGAGGAAAGATGCTAATTTAATGTTTGCCTTTCTCTGTTTCCCACTATGCAAATCATGAAATCACACATTTTTGTGAGCTTATTTTCCTCAATTCTTCTTTGTTCTCAACAGTAATTAATAAACAATCTGCCAGTCTTTAGCCTGACCCATGAGCTTTCTCATTCTTGTTCTTCCTATTTTCTCTCCCTGAGGGCAGGAGTGAGCAGCTGGGTGGAGGTTCGGTTGTTAACCAAGGCTGACCCACCGCAGCTGGTTGTTACACAGATCCTGTATGTCCTACTAAAAAATCAACAAAATGCTACTTGTCCCACACTTGGAGTCACCACTTAGAACACAAGACACAACATACATAAATTGTACATTGCCACAAAAAATTATCCTACCAATTCCCAACTCTGGAAACACACAGCTATTTTCTTTTTATACACAGCCATTAACTACTTAGTATAGTCTTGTTTAGATTCCAAATTCTCCATGATAAAAACTCTAAGACAACATAATAGAAGTGCAGTAAGCACAGTTTTAGAGAGATGTCTTTATCTGCTAGGACACAGGCACTGAGGAGAACAGCTGAAACCCTTTTCCCTTTCCTATCCTACAACTTTTCTTTCACCACTTAGTAGAGTAAGAAATGAGAGACTTACCCCCTTAGGGAGAACACTGGTCACTTAAGCTGCTTTGAATTTAAGACAGTCAGCATCTGACTGTCCTCAGTTACTTACCATTGGCAACACTTCTTTCCAGGGATTGAAGATTTTGGAAGCCAATTAAAAATTAAAAGTATTACATGAGTGAGTAGTAGTGATGAAAATGAAGAGGTGAGGGGCAGGTAATTGACAAAACAAAAGGAAATACAAAATGCTTTAAAAGAATTCTTAGGCAGGATCTGTACATAAAAGTAGTATTTCCTAAAGATTCATCTTAAAGGAGGTGATATTTCTGCCTCCTTTTAGTTCTTCAGAAGGAAGAAATACAAAAGCAATTGAAAATATGAAACATGTATTATTTATACACCTAAAAAGGTCACTAGATCTCTAGCTTGCATACCATCCATTTATCCTGAACAAAGTTCTCCAGAAATTCCCAATTGGCCAAATACTTAAGGAGTCATATTATTCACCTATGGGCAAAACAGAGTATACCTCCCAATGCTGAATTCCTAGACAATTTGATTAAAAAATGAAATAAGATAACATTTTTTGGGTTTTCTCTTGGTTAATGGATTTCTGTGTATGCATGTTTTTTGTGATGCATACTCCGCACAACCATTTGTTCTGACATACTCACATCTCAAGGACTGGGTGTTAGTCAATGTAGTAAATACTTCTCATACTGAGGAAGAGTTTTCTTCAGTTTTCAGTTTTGTCTTTTATTATGGTAGAGATTAGTAAAATTTTTAGAATACATTTTTTTTTTTGCTTGGTCCAAAAGTCTAGCAATTCACTCAGTAATACTTCCTTTGGGAAAAGTATTCTAGAAATTGCACTTTCCAGATGCCACTTTTAATACTTAGCTCTTTTACCAATATTCAATAGATAAAATTTGTCTACAATTTTGAGCCTTTTTCTTTGGATGAGTTGGTTATTCTCAAAAGGTAAAATATGTTCTTGCTCAAATAGTGACCCCTGTGTTCCCCTTGGCTTGATTATTTTTCTGTATTAAGGAAAACCTAAGCTGTTCCATTTTTCTTCTCCACCCATTGCAGGAAAAGACCGAGCTCAAAACCGTTTAAGGAACCTGAAGGTGCACAAATCCATGGGACCTGTCAAGATACAACCATGGATACTGAAAGAACTGTCTGAGGAAGTGGCTACCCCACTATCCAACATATTTGAGAAGTCATGGCAATCTGTTGGAGTTCCCACTGACTGGGAAAAGGGAAACATAATACCTATTTTTAAAAAGGGAGATAAGGAAGAACCAGGGAATGACAGGTCAGTCAGTTTCACCTCAGCATCTGGCAAGATCATAGAGCAGCTCCTCCTGGAAACTCTGCTAAGGCAGGTGGAAAATAATGAGATGATTGGTAGCAGCCAACATGGCATCACTGAAGTCAGATCGTGTCTGACAAATTTCTTGGCTTTCTACCATACAGTTACCGCAGTGGTAGACGAGGGAAGGGCAACAGGCATCATCTCCCTGGACTTGAACAAAGGCACTGTCCCACATGATATCTATGTCTCTAAAATGGAGAGACGTGGATCTGATGAGTGGGCCACTGGGTGGATAAAGAATTGGCTGGATGATCATGCTCAAAGTGTTGAAGTCAGTGGTGCAATGTCCAAATGGAGAGCAGTGCCAAGTGGTGTTCCCCAGGGCTCAGTACTGGGACTGGTGCTTTTTAACATCTTTATTGGTGACATGGACAGTGGGTTTCAGTGCACTCTCAGTGACTTCACTGATGACACCCAGGTGTGTGATGCGGTCAACACGCTGGAGGGAAGGAACAACACCCAGAGGGACCTTGTCAGGTTTGAGAGGTGGGCCCAGCTCATCCTGATGAAGTTCAGCAATGCCAAGTGCGAGGTCCTGCACCTGGTTTGGGGCAGTCCCAAAAGCAATTTTAGGCTGGGCAGGGAATGGAAAGACCCTAGCCCTGGGGAGAAGGACTTAGGGCTGGTGGTAGATGAAAAACTCGACATGACTCAGCAGTGTGTGCTAGAAGTGAAGAAAGACATCTGTATCCTGGGCTGCATCAAAAGCAGTGTGGCCAGCACATCGAAGGAGGTAATTCTCTCCCTCTACTCTGCTCTGGTGAGACCCCACCTGGACTACTGTGTTCAGGACTGGGAACCCCAGCACAAGAAAGATGTTGACATGTTGGAGAAAGTCCAGAAGGGAGTCATTAAGCTGACCACAGGGCTAGAGCACATCTCCTATAAAGATAGTTTGAGAGAGATGGGGCAGTTCAGCCTGGAGAAGAGAAGGCTTCGAGGATACTTAATAACAGTCTTCCAGTACCTAAAGGGGGCCTGCAAGAGAGCTAAAGAAGGACTTTTCACATCAGCATGTAGTGACAGGACAGAGAATGGTTTTCAGCTGAAGGAGGTTGGGTTTAGTTTAGATATTAGAGAGAAAATTTTTACTGTGAGGGTGGTGAGGCTCTGGAACAGGTTGCCGAGAGAGGTTGTGGACTCTCCATCCCTGGAGGTGTTCAAGGCCAGGTTGGACAGGGCTTTGAGATACTTGCTCTAGTGGAAGGTGTCCCTACCCATGGCAGGAGGGTTAGAACAAGATTATCTTTAAGATCCTCTCCAACCTTAAACTATTCTATCATTCTATAATTCTAAAGGATACTCCACCAACAGACAAACTGACTCCCAGATTTGATTTTACCTGAAATGTTCTATTAATTTTCTTTCAGAATACCTAAAGGCAATAAGCATGCCCATGTCTTAAGCCTTTGGAGTTTGTCTCAGTCACCAATAAAATTGTATTAGTTAGTATGGCTGGTGGCTGAAACAGCAAACCGCTGAATTTGGGTAATAGCAGAGGTAATAAGTTTCTTCCTGTTTTGTGTGCTATTTGCTTTCATAATTCTAAAGCTTTTTATTTTTTATGCTAAATCTTGCTCTGAAAATAATTTGTTCTCCCATGAATCTCATGTAAAGCTCCAGCTAGAAGAAAAAGCAATCTCTTTTGAAACTGAATCACCAAACTGAAAATTTCTAATTATGGTAAAGAGAAACAGAAAACATTTAATTTGCCTGCTTTTTTAATTCTAAAGAGGGGTATTACAAAATGGAGGTCATCTTGGTTTTGAACCTGTCAAAGAAATGGGAAAATAAAGCTGCTAACATTAATACTGCAGGCATACTTTCCAGTTGAATGACAAAGATATAAATGCATATTTATCGTGCAACCCAATTCCTGTGGGGTTTCTTTTCCTTCATAAAAGAAACAATGCAAAGGAGAAGTCTTGAGTACCACGTTGTAAAATTAGGGCTTAGAAGTAGCGTTTCAGTGAAGAAAAGGCAACATGAAGACAACTCGCTGAGAACCTTCCATGCGCCTATCTAAAGTGCATCTTCCTGCCAAAGTCACACATCCAGCCTTTCCCAAAACAGCTGAGTCTCCTTGGCTTTATTGTGAGTGTGTATAAGACTGTCTTGAGAAAATCTGAATAAATCACTGCTGCTTGATGGCTTTTTTTGAGTGTGAAAGTCAATACAGTGCTCTGCTGTCTCACACATATAAGTGATTACATAGGTATACTAGCATACTTACATTTCAACTGGAATGACAACATGTTCTCTGATAAATCAAATTAGTAAACTAGAAAAGGAGCTGGAGTCGTGAGTCAACATTAAGAGTTCTTTTAAATTCACAAAAAATGTAAAAAAAAAAAGTCAGAGAGAAACTAAAATATCCATTTTTCTAAGATTTTAAGACCGTTACTCTTTAAATCATACAGATCATCCTTCTTTTTAGTTTATTGTCAAGAGTTTTTTTTATCATTTATGCCTTGCCAACTGATTTGTTATCTTTGGGCAGATGTAATAGAAGTTAATAGAATCCTATAGATTATAGGGACATTTGGATTCAGCTCCGAATGCATTATTTCCTAACTGATTGATCATTTAGTTAATTATTTTGGAATCTTCCCCAAAGAGTAAAAGAGAAAATTGAAGTACCAAAGCATTTTGTCATGTATTTATTTTCAAAACAAAAGCAGAAAAGGCATTTAGAAAATGAGTACCAGTAACAGTGAGGTTATTAAATGCTAAATGTCATGAAAATTAAACATCTGGGTGGTTCAGCTCCCAGAAAATAAAGCCAGCAGCATTACTCTAATTTGCCTGAAAGTTAATGATTTAAAGGAAAAAATATTTTACTATTTTTAGCTGATAGGAATGCTGTTGATATCCTACAGTTTCAATGAATTACAATTAGTGAAAATGACAAGTCATTGTAATCAAGAACAAGAATACTTCAGAATTAATCCAGATATGGACACCAATTCACATATTCATGGGGATATTTTACAGATTTATCTGTTTGTGGGCAGCTGTGTCATGGATGGGACTGATTGGCACACTACAGTGAAGAGGATTTCTGCAATTTTGTTGACAAATTCCCTTAAAAAATTGCAGAAATGGAGCAGTTAACAAGTTTGGGTATGATCCCATTTGACAGCTATCACCCTTCATATTGAGACCTCTGCTATGAAGGGGTCTTTTATCACATGCAATCATTGTCATTCTTTTTCTTCCAAAAATATATAATTCTCTGCCTTTTTTAGATAAATGCATATGTTAGAGTGTTAAAACCATTCTCTAACACTTTCTCTAATACTGATATGCTGTATAAATAATATCAGCTAAGATGCAAAGAACTCAGTTGTAGGATGGAGCTGAGGACTTTAGGCTTGTAATGGAACTACCAGTATAAGAAAATACTGGTATCCATTTTTAGATCAGACCCTTCTTTTAGTTTGGTCATATAAATGTCTTAACCAAAACTTTTAAGTGACAGAAGATTATTCAAATTAAGTTGTTTGATAGTTTTAATAAGATCAAAGGAAGACCTTTTCCAATAATTTCACACAATTTAAAGGTTGTTTTTAAAAAATTGCAAACAATAATGAAACCCAGAAGTATACAACAGAGGTGCTATCTTCCCAGATGCCAGCAATGAATGCTTTTCATGCTGTGTCTGACTTCTTACCTGTTGATGGCTCAAACAGGTATCATTTGAAAAATACATTTAGTGGGGCTACACCCTAGCCAGCTATCAGCACTTTGACAGTCATTGCAAAAAAAAGCATAGAGACTGATGAGAAGAAATGTCTGTGTGTGTGGATGCAGCAAGGATTCCTGTGGGGGTGCACTTGCAGAGACCTAAACACACTCCCTCAGCACACATTTATAAATTCTTGGATTTTAAGGCTGAAATAGGCCCTTATATTTTAACCTATGGCCTTTTATATGGAGAACAACTCAAGATGGAATATAGTGCAACTCTTTAAAATCTGTTTCAGCCAAAATAAAAGAAGCTTTGTAGATTAAGCACTCTCTTTTTCCCATGCTGCCTGCAATTATAAGAGGTTTTAGTCTCCAGTGATGGAGACCTGTCTCTTCTTTCCACAAACACAACTACAGACACTTGAGTAATGGTTTATGTTACTGTTCTCCCATTAATATTGATGAATCTACGTCAATTTACTGTTATATGTGACTCTTGAAATTTCATTTTGCCAACTGTGAAGGCTCACATAAGGCAGAGATCTGAATAAATAACTTCAGTGTAATGCACTGATGAATCTGTGCTAATCATTATTGTATCTGATTTTGAAAATCAGATTTTTCCTACTGTGAAAACCTTCAAGAGACACAGATTAAATAAACCCCATCACTGTTATTCTCCAGGAGATGAAAAAGTGGGAAAGCTGTAAATATTTTTAATTTCAGAATACGGAGATGTTTAGCTATGACAACAACTTAGATCATATTAAACATGCACATATTAGTACATTAAAAATTAAGGTTTGTATTTTGAAATTAACCGACTTAAATTATTTAAAAGTTTGGAAACTCACTCTGGCTTAATAGAAAGCCTTCAAAAATAGCCAAGCTAGGCACTAGTTTATGAAACCAATTTTAAACTTATTTAAAAAATGCCCAGAGAATAACTCTTGAGTGGAAAATCACACACATAATAGTGAGAGATTAAGAACACAAATATGAGTGCAACTGTGCAAGTGGAATCTCTCCTTCCTGAGAAAGACCTTCTTCCACTCCTTCCCTCTCCCTCTCTCTGAAAGGAAAGATCAGATCTGCAAGTAGTTGTCCACCCCAGGAAGAAATGAGAAGCAAGAGAATAAGAACAGTGAAAGCAGATGAGAGCAAGGTCAAGGCACAAGGGACATGAGGCTCTGGGTGATTTGGACATAATGGAAACCAAGAAACCATAAGGTCATTGCTACAAAGTTAGGTTTTACTGCTCTCAAGCATTTTCTGTTCCTCTCTGTGGCAGTAGCATTCAATTTTGCAGGTATTTCTGAGGGGCTATCTTTGGATGAACAGTGTTGATGTTCAAAACAAGAATTCAAGTCATTTCCCTTGCAAACCACAAGCAGGCTTTGCCTGCTTTTGTTTAATTATATTTTTGGTACTAGCTTTGATGGATATCAATCCCTGATCAAATCAACTGGCTTAGCCAGCAAAAATCTGCAAGCTCTGCAGCTCAATCTGCTGACTCTCTAAAAAATTAGAATTCTCTTCCTTTCTTCTCTGTTTTCTGTCAAGCACCCAAATATCCCAAGATGTCTGTACTTTACTGTACTGATGGGCAAACATCACCCTAAATTTTGACTGCTAGTTCCTCTGGGGAAAAAAATGCCTCTGTACAATGTGATCCCAGTGCTCTCTGGAAAACTGATGGTCACACACTGGATATTAGACCACCTGTGATGTGCTGGAAAGCTTGGCTCTTCCTGGAGACTGAACTGCTGTCACCTCACAGGCAAGTAATTGGTTCACCCACCAGATATGGTCTCAAAAATATTTATGGAGATGAGCTTCATCATGTGTGTGAAGACTGGGAATTATTTGCTTCTTGAATCATGCCAAACGAGGAACCCAAGCAAGGGGCTCCTGAACTCCTCTAGTCTGGTTCCTCTGTTAATTGTTGTTATCCGTAACCATCATTTGCAACATACTTCCACGGGGTCAGGCACACAGCTCAATAACATAAAATAACAAAAAAACCAGATACACACTAGTAATTATATACTATGATAATGATAGTTTAGCTAAAAAATCATCTTATCTTTAACCATCTGGAGTCCAATGTACAATATTGTGTTAATACTTGTCTTAATCTGAAAACTGACAAAAATAAAACAGTAACAGCTAAACTTATCTAATTTAAAAACTTAGAAATATGTGGGATTACACAAAAAATGTAATGAATTCTATTCCCTAACTCAATTTCAATGGGAAATAATTTCTATTATACTCTCACTGGTACAAGAAAGAAAAACAGAAGGCCCCAGATCTCATCATGTCTGACAGAAAACCAACTCCTTACCAAAATTAATTAATTTTGTTCTTTTCTAGTCTTTTAATGTGTTCAAAGGCTTCTTCACATGTTTAATTTATTTTATATTGGAACAAATATTAGATAATGCAACTGTTTTTTCTTTGTCAAAGAAAAACAATAATCACTACTATCCCATGAGATGAGTATATTCTATCTAAGCTCAGGAAAAGAAGAGCAGAGCCTGATATTACACCAATAAAACTTTTTCCCTTCCCACAGCTCCTGTCTCAGCCTTCCACAAGATTCTATGAAACATTTGTTCCATTGCCTGCATCTCCCAGTCACTCATGACACAACAGAAACCAACTCAGTCTTTTTAACCACTACATGTTTTTGCAAACAGCAGCCCTGGGCTTAATAATTCTGTCTTTGTGTTGCAAAAAAATATAACCCCATATAACAATACTAGGAATTCTCTATGTCAACAAATATTCATATCTAATAATATTTTTTCCTGCAGAGTAGGCTCCAACTCCTTTGATCTGCATGGTGTATTACTTCCAGAAATTTGATTCTGGTTGCTGACTAAAATTCTGATGTGTGAGGACAAAAAGAAGAAAATGCATATACTCCTCTCACTGCAGAAATAAAAATGGGATTAGATTCTCTGCCTAGCCCCAACTATCAAAGCAAAAAATATAAATACTTCAGAGTTTTGGTTAAATGTTAGATACCACTGTCTAGCTGTAGAAATACTTAATAAGTGGGAAATTTTTAAACCCCACAGAATTTTCATAACTTTTAAAGGAATGGTTTGATAAACGTGTGTCAAGAGAGGCACTGTAATAGCTGATCCTGCCTTGGAGCAAGGATAATCACCTCACAGCCCCCACTCTTGCCCTATCCTTACTCTTTTCCTTGCTGTAGCAAGGAATTCTGAAATGACAAGAAATAATATCCATCTTTAACCAGCTTCTAAAACAGCATTTGAGGTGTTTCATTGAAACTATTGTGTTCTGACAGTCAACTCTATGGCATATCTTCAGATATTTTTGACAACATTGGCTACATCAATCTTCTTTCTGGTAAATCAGACCTCACATCAGTAGTGAAAGCTTTGTGAATCCCACTGGCACAACTACTCTTTCAGGAATGTCAAGTAACACCAACATAAAGAAATTAAATCTTGTTGTTTAAGATTCCTGCAACTGGACTAAATTCTGCATCTGGAGCTGCCTTAATTTGTAGAGGAATGAAAAAAAAAATCCATCTGTATTATATATTTCTGTTACTATAGTCTTTGTGAGAATAAATCTATAAAACAAATAGTGAGCAGGCTCTGAGGCTGTATTTTTGATTTCCCAATGGGTCACAGTGAAGACGTGACTATATAGAAAAAAAGCTAATGCTCAGAGTGAATATGGAACCGTATCAGTGAAAAGGCACTGAATGTGATTTGTCTCACTTTATCTCTGTTTTGTCAGGTGTCCAGTCTAAGGCATTTAATGATAAGTCTGTAATCAATGAAAGAGACTGGTAGCTGCTGATGAGTTCACCTAATCTAAAATAAAAATCAGAGGGTTAGGATGAATCACACATGAGAGGAACAAGTCTTTCTTCACTTGCTGTTAAGAGCAGATCTCAGTAGCTTTCACAAGACTAAAGCCATGTGAGACACACCTATGATTCTGTGATGCTGTGTGACTAGAAATAAAGCTAGAAATGGACTTAGTTTTAGTATATGGCAATAATCTTGATGTACAAAAAAAGTGTAATGCAGTGCATTTATGTCAGGTTTTAGATGCCAAAACAAAAGTATTAATATCAGATTTGGTACATTAGTGAAATTTCCCACCCCCTCTACCCTTTTAATTCCATGTCACCTAGTGAACTGAGATGCCACTAGAGTTTCTAATTGTATTTTTCTTCTCACCAAGTGAAGAGTCTTTGATGTTTTATGACACCTTCTAGTACATTACAGCTGCCTCTTACATCAGCATGGTTGAATCAATTATGGCCCATCAGAAAGGAGAATTCTTTCGAGTCTAAAGATGTCCTGCTACTTCCCTGGAGGGGAGTTTTCAGAGCTGAGTCACTTGTGTGAGGACTTCGGCATAATAAAAAGCACTTTCACACCTCACAGGATTTTCACCTCTTCCTTGATCTTGTCCAACACCCTTCTTGTACACTCTGGTGATATCTGTGCACCCTGCTGCTTTTGCAAATGGCCAATAGTTTGAGTCATTAACCATTAACATTCCAGTCTCTCGCACATCTCCAAATACTAGAGCTGGCTTCTGAGACACTGATCCTTTAAAAAATAGGTTGCTTTTCATTTTCCCCCTGTTTCTCTTTGAGAACAAAAGGAATTAAAATAAGAAACAGTCTAAAATCAAAAATATACACAGGTGGAATTCAAACAAGAACATAAATCATCTCAAACTCTAAATAATATTTTTACAATATCCTCTGACATTCCCCATTCCCACAAAATTATGTAGAACATAAGGATATTGGATTTTTTTGGGCTATTATAAAAACAGAGAAGAGTTTCTCTTTTTTACTGATACTACTTGTGTAGGAGTTTTGTTTATTTTTCCTTTGACTTGTTACAATTTTCTTGGATTTACAGAGGTTCAAACCACTCACTTCATAATCACTACTTCACTCCTTCACAGGGACACCAATGAAACCATGGTAACCAATAACATTTCAGTTCAGGCATAAAACTTTGGCAAAGTCCTTCCTTTCAATTTGAAAGCCTAAATTTGCACTGCTAGAGTTGACTGGAACATTTCCACTCCTCAAACCAAGGAGTCATGTCATGTCCTTAAAGTGGAGCTGCTTGTCAGGTGCAATACTAGAGTCACGTGTGCCTCTCACCACATGAGGACAGAATTTTGTCCCTGAACCTCTCCTACCTTGGCAGTGAGCTCCTCGACAATGGTGCTGGGGAGAGCAAGCCCATACTGGGCTATATTTGCTCGTCAGTTTTCCAGAGTGCAGGATATTTCTACATTCCCTATTGTGCATGACAAACTTAGAGCTCTAAGTACATGGTTGTTTTGTGCTTCCTACATCTTTAATGAAAGTGAACATCTCTTACCCCTACCTATCATAACATATAGAGTGACAACACTTTATTTTTAATTTCTTGTCTAAATCTATTTTTAGACAAAAAACGCTGTGCCAAACCCACTGTAGAACAAATCTCCACTTCTTCCCTACAACTTACAAAAAGTAAAATAACACCTACTTTTTCAGATAGATCATATTGATGTAGGCAAAGAGGGATCAAGAGCATAGACAAGTTACAAGGAATGGAAGCCTGAAATCTGGACCTCAGAAGACCTATCACTTTTTTTGTTACAAAGAAACAATTTTTTTGTTAGAGAGACAGTTGTTTGAATGTCTTTCAATATCCTGATGAAACAGAAGTACTTCATTGATACTGAATGTGTAGAGAACAAAGAAATATTTCTCTATATACAACATGCTATGAAGATAATTATTCTAGTTGTTGAACCATCAAGAAGGATCTAGATGCATGAAAACTGGTTTAAAAATAATTTAGGGCTATAAATGGAATACTCATTAGACACTTTTTTTTTGATCTGATGCCTTCACATAACTACGAGTTCATTTCTGACAAAGCAAAAAATAGTCAAAACCTTTTGAGATGCTTTATGCTCACCATGGAAAAATCAAGCTCCAGGATATAGAGACCACTGAAGGTCCTTACAGGACCCAACTTTTCATACATACTGCCACAGTTTTACCACAGCCAGCAACCAAGCCCCATGCAGCCACTCTCTCACTCCCCCACCAGTAGGAAGAGGGAGGGAACCAGAAGTGTAAAAGCTGGGAAAACTCTTGGGATGAGATGAAGACAGTTTAATAGGGAAAGCAAAAGCTGCCCATACAAGCAAAGCAAAAGAAGGAATTACTTCACTGCTTTCCCCCACTTTATATACTGAGCATGATGTCATATAGTCTGAAATACCCCTTTGATCAGATGGAGTCATCTGTCCTGGCTGTGTTTCATCCTAGCCTCCCATGCACCCCTAACTTCCCTCTCCAGTGTGTCAGTACAAAAAGTAGAAAAAGCCTTGCCCCTGTGTAAGCCCTGCTCAGCAAAACCAAAAGCATTTCTACATTATCAACCCTCTGTCTTGCACAAATCCAAAACACAGCCCCATACCAGTCAGTGTGAAAAAAAATTAATTCTACCCCAGCCAAAACCAGCACACATACTCACAGCATGCTTAACTCTTAATAAATAATACAAAAATAAACCTGGATTTTCTATTATTGTACTGAATAAGCCAATATACCTCTCAGTTTCACTATACTGTTGATGTTGATGCCAATGTTTCTTAAGGATGTTTGGAATACGTCTGAGGGAATCGGCTTTCTCAGAGAAACAGATTTAGATATCAGGTCACATAACATTTATACACAAGCTCTAAGTGGGTTTATGGAATTGAGTAACCATCCCAATCCAAGATATTGTAATGTGGCAGCATGAATTGGTGGACACCATATCCACACAGTTTTGACTGTAAGTAAATATGTTCTTGAATTATTTGTTAGCAAATTATTCAAATAGGCTATTTTATCAGATGAAATGACCTTTCCACTATAAAATATTTTGACACCAGAAATACTGGTTATGAATAACAGTCTTCTAAGCATCTCAGAAGAAAAAGCTGTAAAGGAAAAGGTAAGCCCACTGATGAAGAGAAAATAGGAAAACAAAATTGAAAAGTTTTCTCTTTGTCTTAATTTACAGGTTTTTCCTCATCCTTTTCAACATTTTTCATGTTTTGTAGATAAACTCCGATTTGTACCAAGATTTCCTGTGCTGGCAATTTTCGTCTTACAAAAAAATTGCAATGAAAATGCAAGTCAAAACAATGCGATTCAGTTATTCGTGATAAATGCATTTGTGGGTTTAATGGTTTTTTGCAGGTACTTTTTTCAATTGATTAAGGTATAATAAAGATCTACTGTTGATGGATTTCTATTACTAATTATTTTACTGCCTGAATTTGTTAATAAAAGCAATGAAAATTTTACTTAAATGAAAAATTATAACTAAAATCAAATTAGCAAGTCTTCTTTAATAAATCAAAATAAACTTCATTTGGCACTTTTGTGCTGTAGATAAGGGACAGTTCCAATGAAACACTGATTATTAATAAAAAGCAGGCAAGTGACATATAATTTCTGAATGCTCTGTGTGCTTCACTTAGCATATGATAAAAGACTTTATTATGCAAAATTTTAACGTGTAGTTAAAATGATTATTCATTTTTTGTGCTAACACATAACCAGACTAAGGTTCTTCATAAATACTTCACATATGGACTACATTCAGAGGACCATGTATGTGAAGGGTTAATAGTGAACTGTGTTGCGACTTACTGAATTGCAGCACCACTGAAAGGGGTGACATCACACACAAGTGCTTCTATCATCTTTGCTGGGTAAAGTTCAGGGCTTAAATTTATCATCATCTTGTCCCTAAAATTTAGCTTTATCTTGTTTCTTCTCCTTATATATGCTTTATGGAAGCACTAGTCAGTGAGGCGAAGAACATGTCCAAATTCATAATTGCTCTGAGTGCAACAAAGAAGAGGCAATTTGAATAATTAAATTGCAAGTACTTTTTTCCTTCTTCTGTGATGGGAAAATGAAAGTTCTGTCTGGCCAACAGCAGCATTCTAACCACCATACATTCGCCTTTCAATACGGCATCTATGATGTGATGTGTCTTTATTTCTATGTTATTAAAATATGTGGGTTCTCCGTCCCACACCAACTGGACCAACTGCTACTTTCTAACTTTTTCTTCAGCCTCTGAGCTATTCAACAGATTGAAGTAAACTTCATTCACTTTCTATGGCACCATGAACTGAATGCCTCTTCAGATGCCTGCATGAATTCTCTATACCAAATATTTCATGCCATGTCTTTTTTCAAATTCTGAATTATTTATTTCCCATATATAACCCTCTTATGTTTCTTTTTTTTGGTACTAATATGTGAATAATAAACTAATACTAAAGAGTATTAGTTTAAAAAAGTTGTTTCCAGGAGTTAATTAACATCTATTGTGCAATTTCTGTTCAGCCTTCTGATAGTACTGAAAGCCACATACATGCAAATAGTATAAACAGTAAATTACTCTTAGATAGATAATTATCATTATTGATGTTTGCATACAATTAGAATCAATGCTGTAAGAGTGTCAGTCAAAAGAGGTAAGCCAGTCAAAAGAGATAAGAGATGAAACCTGTTAGTTTCCCTAGCAATTGCAAGCATTCTCCAGGTATGAAGCTAGGATGAACCCATATGAAAGATTAAACATGAAAAAGGGGAAAGGAGCATCACGTAATGTCGCAAAACTACTGAAAGCAAAGGAGGTGCTTGGCAGAGTTAATTTTCATATTTTTTAGGTTATAGTTGTATTGAAGTCTATGAGCAAGCTAGGTGAGTGAGTGGAATTGGGATCCTGGAAGCATATTTAGAAATAACTTGGGCAAATCAGCAGTGAGCTGCATTGCATTAGCTATGATGACCCCAGAAGGGTCCTGCTCAACTGGATTGAGTGGTACAGTCTGGAATGGGAAGTCAGAAGGATTTCAAGTCTACTCCATGGATAATTAACCTAAATGAAAAAGTCACTCAGTGTACACCAAAGATAGGGTAGAAAAAGAACAATCTCTTCTAGAGCAAAAAAACAGCACACTACTTAACCAGACTAGAATTTTTTTTTCCATCAGAACAGGAAAAATAGACATACTTTTTATCTGTTTAGACCAATGTCTG
Source organism: Pseudopodoces humilis (assembly GCF_049639895.1). Lineage (NCBI taxonomy): Eukaryota > Metazoa > Chordata > Aves > Passeriformes > Paridae > Pseudopodoces > Pseudopodoces humilis. Next base: position 63,349,495 of record NC_142202.1, read on the forward strand.
TCACTGGCAGAAGGTACGTAAAAAGAAAGTAGTAAGAGTAGAGCAAATATATAATGATATTTTCCTTGGAAAATCAAAAACATCAGAAATAAGTTTCCTGAACTGAAGCTTTCTAATTAGTAATCCTAAACAAAGTTTTCTTTCATGAGTTTAACCAGTTTTTAAACTCTGTAAAATACTAGCATCCAAAATATTTAGGAGTGAATGGGCTCCACTATTTAATAGTGTGCTGTATGCACCTATTGTCTTCACCTGCCACTTGCTAGGTTCATTTGCATGACCTCCATTTATGTACTAGAGAGAAATGTATAGTCATTTCCTACTTTGTTCTTTATGATATTCCTGATTTCATGGTATTCTCTTGTACCCCAAATCATACTATTTTTTTTCAACACAAATAGCCCAATTCTACATTGTCATTCCACAGAGAAGAAATATTGATACTGGGATGTCTTTGTGCTGTCTTCTAGAGGAATGAAATAAAACAAAAGTACTACTAAACATTGACATCTTTTGCTGGTATAATTATTTTTATCTTCAAATTTTTTCAAGAAATGCATGTGTTAATTTCCACTAGTACTTGCACAAGCAGTCTAAAACACAGATTTCCCACGAGGGTGCTCTTGTTCAGGTGTTTATTTGACAACGGGTGTCTGAGCTCTGAAGGTCTGGAGTTCTGAAGAAAATGGAAGATCTCTTTGGTAGTGGCTTTTCAATAAACCTCTGGGGTACTTTACATTAGGGGTTTAGAATGCAAGGTTAATATGCTGCAGACCATTGACTCCAGTATAGTGAATGTGTGCTATGCTACTTTACCCTTAAAAAGCATGTATTTTGTTACCAGTGTTTATTAAAAAACACTAAGAATAAGCTCTGTGCTGAAATAATTCAGAATTAAACATCTGGCTCTCTCACAGAAGTTCTTTCCATAGAGACAGTTTCTTTGCAAAAGTCCAGCTATGCCCAAGTGGCTTAATTTTAATATGGCCATTAAACTGAAATACAGCAGCCTTTTGCACATTTCAGGCCTGGAAGCCTAAGTAAATGCTTGAGTACTTCCAACACACAGATTGCCAACATCCAACTATTCTGCAATGGAGAGGCGCAACCTTCCACCAAAATTGGGAACCACAGAAGATCTAGACAGATACTTGTATCTATCTAGCAGTTAGGTAAAATCAATCACAAAAATTATTCATGTGTAAAATGACAGACTGCAGTTGACACCCGTATTTCAACTTACCAAATTTATGGCTGTGAAAATAAACAGTATAGGATGAAGTGGTGAGATATGACGCCTAAGAGCACAACGAAACAGCAGAACCCAATGAAACAATTCATCCCCTGATAAATCATCAAACATCTGTTGAAAGCTTAACTATTCATTTTCCACACCACGGTGTTTAGAGAACTTGTTATTGGCTCATGGCTAATTTTTATAATAAAACAGCTGTAGAGGTTAAGGGAACAGCTATGGGCTAGCTTAACTCAGTTCTAAAAGTTGATTTCAAGCCAGACTGAGTATAACTTCCACATGACAGCACAGCCAGCTAAGAAAGGAATTGTTTTCTCAATTCACTTCCTGAAGAAAAGAAGCCCAAATTACATAAGCCAGCATCACTGCTGGCCATTCCTGATTTAATCATCAGCACTTTATAGTTTCAAGGTTTTTGCGCATGAAGTCCATCTCTGTTCTTTCAGTGAATGAAATAAGGATTGCTTTGTCACACTTGCCTTGCTGAGTATGACAGTGACAAATATTCAGGTCTCCACATGCATCCTACACAGACATGCACACAGACATACAAACATATACACACACCACCTCCATTTGCATCGTCTCTGATGGGCAGTGTAGTCTGCCCTGAGAACACCAGGTGGGAATTGCAGGAAGACTGTCTGAATACTCACATAATTTACATGTTCCAGAGATGGGATAGCTGAGTATGACCTTCACTTGTACTTCTGTGATAAACAGAGTTTTTATTCATAGTCAAATTCCCAGCTTCTAGTGGAAAGCCTACAAATATTTGTAGCTGCTCCACTGTTGAACACATGGGTTTTACAGTTCAGCACCTACCATGCTTTATAGGGCAGGCACTATGTCTGACCTCTTGGTTTGGCACTGGAACATGTATTGTCATAGTAGAGGCTGATTTAAGTTAAAAGAAAGCCATGTATTTGGACTAGGAGCCATCTGCTAATATTAGGTGATTAATTTATGGCATACTATGAAGAAAAGGTTCTTCTGTGCATGCTGGCTCTGTATACAGGTTCACCTCTCCCTAATGTTTAAAGTCGATTGGGTCTTTGAGCTTGGCAAGGACAATTTCTGACTCATAAGTGTGTATCCTCATTTCTCCTGGGGTTATTTATCAGCAAAATACTTCCAGCTAGAGGGGATATTTGGATTAATACAGTTGTATTCCCCACTGGCCATTCCGTGCACTGACCTTTGCTGAAGTTTTGTAGTCTGTCCTCCATTATGTTGCAATTAAAGCAAACGTGGTGATCCCTGGCATGGTTTATTTGTCTTAATTAGGCACTTGCAAGTGATACATCCAATGACCACACAAATACCAAAGCAAAGCTAACATATAATAATAACATCTACAATATTATATATATATATATATATTATATTATAATTATAATATTACATATATAATATTATAATTATAACATATTATAATATAATACTATAATTATTATAATAAAATATTTATAATTATTATAATTATAAAAATAATATATTATAATGTATAATATTATAGATATATGGTATTATATTTTAATTCCTGATAATACAGGAAGAAGCTAAGCCAAAATCTAGTAAGCTCCATAAGACAGATAACATAGACATGCTATTGGGAAAAGAATGTTCAATTGTAGGAAAGCATCTTTTTAGCAGGCTCCAAGATGAAATTACTTTGGATTCTGATTCATCTTGATGCTCCCAGATATAGTGAAGTGTCTCCAGGTTCAGCCCCATGAAGGCAGAGCTAAGTCCATCAGCATTTGACCCTTCTGTTGGGAAATTCTGGTGCAGACATCCCAAGTATTTAACAGCCTATCAATGCGCAGCTGTGCTCATTCATATCAGCTGGTTTTGTTGACTCTCCATTAGAATCTGGTACATAATTAGTGCTAGGGGAAGCTGTCTAATGAGAAATTTATCCTAGAACAACAGATTTCATGAAGAAGAAAAGGACTCATAATCTGAATATATATTGTGTGGAAAATGTGTTGAACTAACAGCTTTCAACAAGATCTATATATCTCAACTAACTTTGTTCATAAGATGCTATTAGGAAAGCCCTGACAGAATCAGAAGTGAGATCCTGAGTCATCATTTTTTCTCATATGGCTCAGGTATAGGAGCACTTCAGTTCTTTTTTTTCAAGAGCACAACAGCTTCACCATCTCTCCATGAGAAAACAGGTATATTAAGAAGTGGTCCGACAGCTGTACCACTTTTCCCCTTGATATATTCTGGTGCATCAACAAATAAATTAACACTCTACAATGATTGCTTCCCACCAGATATATCCTGACTGGGGTATATCTATTTCATTCTTGTATAAACATTTAAGGTAGCCAGTGAAGATAGAAACTGATTCTAAATTCCCTGAATCACCTTATGAAAGTACTTAGCACTCCCCATGGACTAGAGAGGTAGCCTAGGCAAACTTATCTGCCTATATTAAGTTCTTTACTTATTCCCAAAGAATAATCAGCACAAGCTCTGCAAATAACTATCTGAAACATGTGATTCCTGCAACTTGTGAAACAGAAGTAGCTGATTGAAGCACCACTGTCAAAATGCCCAAAAGTCTAAGCCAGTCCTTTCAAAAATTAATACCAATGATTCATCAGTGCGACTATTTACATGTTTTTTGGAACTTCCTAAGTTTCACATCGACATTTGATGTCTGATATACAGCATCCAATTAATTCACTCATTAGAGTGCTAATCATACTCTTCTTCATTCTTTAACCTATCATACTGTAGTAGATTTTTTTCTTTCTTAAAACAGCCTACCATTCTCCACCATCTTCAAAATTCTTTCCAAGACACTTTTGTCATTAGACTTTCTTTTTCACTTGTTCAGCAACACATTAATGGAGTTAATTCTCCCTATATAAAATTTTCATGACACATCCATGCCAAAATTGGCTTTGCACACTGCCCTATTACTTTAAATAGATTTACCTGGAGTCATGTTCTTCAGAAGATTAGTAAAAAAAAATTATTTTTTTTTTAAACTCTGTGCTTCCCTAAAGTATGGAAAGGTAGTATCATTACACATAAGAGCAAAGGAATAGAAAGGTAAAGATATTTTTTGGAGATCATAATGGAGAAGAGCATTATTAATGCAGAATGAACAAATAAATAGAGAAAAACTAGTGTTCTGCAGCAGCTGAATTAATGTATCCCCCATTTCCTTCAATATAAGTAGTTCCCTTCCTTGTCTTGTCATTTTCCCTGTCTCAGATGTCTGTCAAACCCTTATGGCCTGCTCCCACAATGTCAGGAGCCCTTTGACCCTACTCCATGGACCACTCTGCATTTTTCCAGCAAATTAAGAGGAGCTCAAGACACGCCCTACTGAAGATGTTCTGAAGTGCACCACCACTTGGATAGCTTACTGCTGTTCCCATCTCCACATGTTTTTGCACCAAGAGAAGCACCAATGAGGTCATTTCTCTTCCACCTAGGGACCACTTCATGTGACATTTCCTGGGAGAAAGTCAATTTAAGAATAAATTCCTCTGAAAAGCTTTGTTGAAATTGTGCTAACCATTGATAACTGCATAAAGAAAATAGACATGAGCAGTCATAAAGTCTGATCGATGATCCTTAAGAAACTGATATCAAAAAAGTGCTCATACAACTCTGCTTTGTGGAAGGATTTCTAGTACTTAAACTCTGCCTAGAAAAATTGCAGATTTGTGGTTTAGTAATATTTCTGTACCAAACTGGAAATCTTTGGAGACATAAAATATTACTATTATCTCATAGTTTTCACATTGCTATCTACTGTGTATAGCTGTCTTTGGAAGAAAATATTTTGTCAAAAAACGTAATGAAGCACCAGGTAAAATTCAGAAATTACTTGGCTTGAGCTATGACATGGCAAGTTTCCCATCAGAAGGGTTTAAATTTTTTTAATTCTTTAAGGAGGGTGACCTCTGCTTTCCTGTACATTATTGAAGTAGAAATGACTTAACCTTTGACATGCTACCATTTATTTTAGTAATATGGTAATTTTCCAATTTCCAGTTGTGTTAATTAATTCCACCTTCCCTTTCTTTTTATTTGGTCAATTAATGACAAATAAATTACAACCCTGTGATTTTTGAAAACCAAGCCAACTCTGCTGCTTGTCAAAAAAAGCCTTTTACCTCAGGTATTTTCTTGCTACATTTCCTGTTGATGCATGCTTTTTAACAATATTTAATTTCCCTTATTTCCTCTCCTGATTCTCCTGCACCTTATTTAGTAAAGAACAGCTCATTGAGAAAAAGAAGAGCTTCTGTGGAGGAGACTCTTTATTTTACTTTCTCTTCAAGAAACTTTGATTTTGAAAATGCTTCAAGGTTGAATTTAAATCCAGCTGAATAAAAATATTTATGGAGTCTGCAACTAGACTTAGTTTAAATGGTTAAACTAAAAAAATTCATGGAACTTTCAAGTTAAATTTAAGAAAATTATTCTGAAAAAACCAAAAAAAGTACAAATAATACATAACACAAATGTTAGGTATTACTCCTACAGGCTAGTTAAATGGACTTTAGCCAGTGTGGAAGTGGCATAATCCCACTGAAATAACTGGAGAAACAAGGTTTTTCCATCTCGTAATTTACAGACCAATGTTTTCCAAATAGAAACACTTATAGGCATTTTAGAAAAAATCCACAGACTAGTCCAATTACTAACTACTTTTATAACCCCATATAAAGGTGAAATCAGAGAAAACATCTATAAATGCTGAATCATACTGGTACAGTTAGTATCAGAGGTGTGGTATTTGCCTGAACAACCAATTCTTTTCTATCTGTGGGATGTCAGAGAAATAATGTCAATGGAAGTGGTATTATTGCCTATCAAATTACAGTTTTTTATCAGTAGAACAGAAGCTCCAAAAGCCTGAAGAAATTGATTTCAGAAGTAATTTGTCATCATGCTTTGTGGGAGCTAGTTGGTGAAAATCAGGAAAGGTATTGATTAGACATCATTTGGTGTTTAAATCATTATTTCTTGATGGGGAATGAAAATATTTGAACATGTTAGTGAAACAGATTTTTCCTGCAATAATTTTTCTTAGGTTGAAAGTATCAGCATTTGGGACATCCAGTTTTCTTTTGATTCCTCTTCCCTTTTTCTAAAACCTCTGGAAACAGAAAGGTAGTTTGTTTGGATTAAAAAAAAATCAAAAAAACAAAACAAAAAACCCTCAAATCCAATACCAGCCATGAAATACAGGAATAAAGGAGCTTATTTAAAGGCCAACCGTTGTAACTAATAATAATAATATAATAAATAATTTCTCTGGATAGATCTTGTAACATATTAAGAAAGCACAATTCTCCTTTCTCATTACTTTATTGGTTTGTGCCTATCAGTCAAGTTCAGGTAAGCAGTTAGAATTATTTCTTTTATTAATTTTCCAGTTATTTAATTTGGGATGGAAAGAAACCCCCTCTAATAATATTTTCTGTAACCAAATAATTTTTTCGTTGCAATCTAAAAGCATTGTGCAATTGTCCCCAGGATAAATCTCAAAATGAAGGGCTAAAATATAAAAATCTGTGCACTCAAAAGGCTACTTTTCTTGAATTTTTGTGCAGTGAAATGACTTCCAGCTGTGATATATAATTGCTACCTTTTATAAAGAACTTGTATAGTATATAATATTTTATATGTAATAGAAAAGTGTTTATGCAGCATGATGCCTTCTTAAATTTCTCAAATATTATGCTGCTTGTAACTGTGACAGACTTGTTCCTCACTGGTATCTCTGCTTTTTAAATGTTAGAATAAATCACTGAGAATTTAAATTTTAAGTCCTGCCTAAGAGTGACTGAATGTTAATGGGTTTTTTTTCCTAGGATCATGTAATTGTTTCAACATGTGGTGTCTTAAAATATGTAGACAATTTATTCAAACAGGAAAGATACTTACTTGATTTTATGTCTGATCTCTTCAGTGCTAGGGGGGCTTGAATTTCTTTCTTACAAATTTTCTAGTAGAAAGAACTTTGATGAAACATAAAATGAAACTATAATTTCTTCTCATGTGTGAAAAAGATCCCTTTTGTAATCCATTGGAAATCAATGTGCCAGCACATTCAGAGAAATGATGGTTCAGAAGAAAGTTCTTCAGCAAAATTAATTTCATTTCCTAAGAACATTGCTGAGAACAAAATAACTAAGACTGTAATAATGAAACTTTTATAAGGCCTAATAAAGAATAACATTATCAATTCAACTAAGATGATCCTCAAGACTGGAGTAACAGGAAGGAATAATACTGAGGACTACAAAGTAGAAGGTTGCTCACAGAGAGACTATGATCTGATAGCTAATAATTCTGAAATGAAAAAGCATGAGAATGAGGACTGGTGTTTGAGAGACTGGTTATCCATATGATGCAGCTATGCAAACATACACAAAAAACATGCAGGCAAAAAATACTGATGCAGCTCCCTGCAGATGAAAAAGCAAATTATAAAGCAAACATTACACTTCTAGATTCTTATTTTGACTATATTGTTTCTCCTAACAACATCTGCTGTTCATCTGAAATACTAATTTATCTAAATGAAATATATCTTTGCTTCAGACTTAAAATTATGACAGTAAATAACAATTGTCCCAGAATCCATTGCCTGCTCTATTAAAACCTATATATTGTTTGCTGAAACATCACCCAAATTTGTTCATGTGGTTTAGATTTCAGCTCCTTAGGGCAGAGCAATTAGATCATTGAAATAAATCACTAGAAAAGTAATTTTATTCATTGTGGCCACATATTTCATGTGAACTTCCCCTTAGTGGGCTTTCACAACATCTTTCCTAACATATATTATTGAGTTATTAGCTATAATTAAATCCAAGCCAAATCTGGGTTCTCCAAGATATGAACCTGTCCTTTTCCACTTCCTGAAACCAGAAAAAAAAAAAATTCAAAATGAGGGGAAACAACACTTTACTCAGAGCAAAAAGAGGCACTACATTTGTAACAGCCCCCCTTAAAAGTGCACATTAAAGTTGCTAAGACTGCTGAGAAAAGGGGACGAAAGTTAAATAATTAAACATACCTAGGGTGTCTCACCTATGTACTGCACTGACTTTCAAAGCAGCTATTTTTGAAGAGCATTTCACAAGAGAAAGCTGAGGTCACTGTGACTTCATGTCCTCTGTTAAAAAATAAATAATTCAACAAGTAATATCCTGGCTACATTGTGAAAATCATCCATTGAAACAGTGGAGAAATGGGGGGACATCCAGCGGTGAACAGAGTTTTTTTGCTTTTCTGATGAGGGAGATAAAAAATCCCTGAATTTTCTTCAGTGAGACCCTCTCAGAAAGGGAGAGGGTAAGGACCTGTTTTATTCTCTCACAAAATGTGTTATACTTACAACATTACCAGAAAAACTACTCTTTCTACTTTCCTCATGAAAACTCATACATACCCTATAAATCATTCAACAGTCAAACAATTCAGTGCTGCTTCCTTGGCATCAAACTATCAATGCTTAATCTCCAGTTCCTTAGTTTCTGGTGGAGACTTGTTTTGCAATGCTATTCACAGTAAAGGTAGAAACAGCTGAAATGACCCATTGCCTCTATTGTCAAGGCTCAGGACAGCAGATTACTCTGTACGTTCTAGATTTTTCATATTTAGATGGGAATGAGCTCTCTTTCACTTGAGAGAAGCGAAGATGGATGTCAGTAGCAGCATTCTGGAAGGAAAATTAAGACACAGGTTAGGCAAGAAAAAGAGAATTATGTTTCATTGCCGCCAAGTGGCCAGCTCACTCTCTTCATGTATCAGTGATTCCTATTCCAGATTCAAACATGAAAGAAGATGGACAGTGAAATAATAGAATTGGCATCCAGGCAAAAGGTGATGCACAAGGCTCTAAACAAGAACCACCAGTTCTTGGCTCTGCAGAGTGCAAATGGTATGGTGAGAATGTGACTAAGATCCTTTGGGGAAAAGGGTCTGGTAAAATCCCCAAACTTGAGAAAATTCTCCTTGATATTTGTCTAAAATTCCATAATTTCACTCCCTAACGCAAGAGGCCCAAGGCATGAAACCGCTGGAGAGACAGAAATCTGTCTGTTGTTGGTCCTATACCAAAGCATTTCCATTAAGAGCATAAGGACAGTAGAAGAAAGGTTGTTTCAAAGATGTCTTTATATGTCTTTCTTATCAGAAGTTACATCTGATTTTTCTTCATAACTAAAGACATAGATAATAATGTTTTCTACAAGTTAGACTCAGATCTTGCTCCATATTTCTAACAAAAGACAGAGCTCACATAGGTCCATGTAATTTCCTTCAGGCTTATCAGTGACTTTGTAATAGGGAATCTTATTGCCTGAAACTACACTATTTGTAAGATTTATGGTATTTTAATTACATTTTTACTGTCTTGTTTCTTCTGAGACAAAAATCTGCACAATAATTGAGGGAAAAGAACTGTAAATCTTGAACTTAGCTTCTAACAATGCTTTTTCTCTGCTTTGCATTCTGTGTTCCTTGAAGACTCTGTAATTAGTCCAGCATTGGGTATTCAGTGTAAAATCAGAAAGTGTGACAGTTTCTGGTAAAAAAAGTGCTACCAGAAAAGCTGCAGAATGGAAAAATATTTCAGTGACTTTTCTCAGTGTTACGCCTGAACCTGTGAGAGCACAAAGGAAGCATAAGCCTCTAGATACTTTATAATCTTTTAGATCAGAAATACATCTTCTCATGGAAATCATATCCCAGGCAACTCAAGCAGAAAGCTTTTAGCTAAGAAAAACACACCAGTTTCATTCAAAGCATTTTATGCAATGAAATGAACATTTTCTCAATTAAGAGGATGGAACTGTAAAAGATATAAATAAACAGTCGTGCAAAATTTCTTACAGTATTAAACACTTGAGCTTTTGAAGAAAATCTTCAAGAAATCTTGAGGAGGACAACTGCTTAGAAAACTCAATACATAATGGAAAACAAAAAAAGGCACTGTCATTAACTCTAAACAGCATTAGAATAAGGATTCTGAACCAGCCCTTTCCGATGTTATATTGTTAGGGGGAAAAACAAACAAACAAACAAAAACATCTGGTTTTAAGATGAAGTTTGATATGTTTGTGAAAAGGATTTTATGCTGGAGTCATGATATTGGGACAGTAATTACCATGACACTGTCTGTTACAATTTCATATAAATTCTGACTCTCAATGCTTGGACAAAATATTTGGGCAAACTCCTTGTCCTGACACTATTCTGAAGATCCTGAGACTAAAACTATCCTCCAGCAGTTTGTAGAGACGTGTATAAGTGCATCAGGTGGCTACTCAGCAGGGAAGAGAGTTTGTGCTTCATTTACCATGTCCATTGCCACACTCACCTCTGGAAGTCATGACCCTGCCAGGCAGGCTGCTGACTGCAGAGCTCTCTGTGGGCAGCAGGGCTGTCCAGAGGCAAGGGGGGAACACGTATCCTTCTGACCACAACAATAACAGACTGCCCTGAGGAAACAGAAGATGCTTTAGAAAAGCTGGTCTGATGCCAACAAATTAAACAAAATCCTATTTAGTTCCTACTGTGTGGAGAGTACAAATATGGAAACATTAGTGTGTGCACTCCAGAAAGATTTGATCGAATGAGCACAGACTTGAATTCTGTTATATTTCCAGTCTCCAGACAGTTGCAAACTATAGTCCTTAGTAAAAATCATTGCTAAGTCTGAGCTCAAAGTAATAGATACTGAATGCATGACTAAAGAAATAAGCCCAACTACACAACTAAAGGAGAGTGAAGGACAGGGAGAAATTCTGGATCCCATCCTCTATAGTAGGTCTCTGATTTTCTATTAGCCGTGAACTAGCTTCATTTCTATTTGCCGCTTTGAGTCAAAAGTCCCAATATTCTCTTTGCCATCTGTTCCTTCTGTTTTCCATAGGCAGCACTTCGATCCCTTTCAAATCAAACATCAGCCAGCCTTTCCTTGGCCCCAAACCCATCCTTATCTCAATAATAGATGCAGTTGCTATGGCTGGGCGTTCTGCGTGGTGTTCTGCATGGATACAGCTGAAGGTCACAGGCTGGACCACTCTCACACCACACCTATGCTCAGAGAAGACAAAGGAAACACTGATAACACCCCATCCACAGAAATGGAACATGCACCATGTCCTTGCTGAAATTCTCCTCAAGCAACATATGCAGAAATTAGGATGGAGGCTCTGGGAAAAATAAGGAGTTCCTACAGCTCCTATAAAATTTATAGATTTATAAAAGAATATTTAAATTATATATCAGCAGAGAAGGCTAAGATATTAGAAGAAAATATTTGGGTTTTAACTTTCAAAATTGTCCAAATTAACTGTTTTTATCTTTTCTAACAAAGCTTTTACATTTTTTTTGCTTGGAAATAACTTTGTTTTTAAATCAGACTTAAAATAGTTGATCTAAGCACAATCAACTTTTTTAAATCTTGGTGAAATTTTTTTTATAAATTAATGTAAAATATAATTTATTTTACTCAAAGATGCTTTGGACTTCCAACTTGCAAAGTCTTAGATTTTGATGCTTTATTCTAATTTAAAATGCTTTTTTTTATTTTTTTTTATTCTTAAATCCATTTTCAAGTAAAATGAAAGAAGTTTGTCATTTCCTCCTGAGGTTGTCCTTGCAGCTACAACTTAGAAAAAATTTTTATGTAAAAAATATCTCCATCTGTGTATTATTCAGGTTATGGCTACTGGAACAATCTTGTTCCAGATTTCAAGTTAGTGAAAGATGTATTATTTTATTACCCATACAGGGACTTTTACTGAGATGCATGCTTCAATTTATTTTTCAGTCTTTGAGAATGGCTGCTACATTGTGTGCAAACCTGGAAGAAAGCAAACAACGTTATCAAAATAAATCTCACTCATCTGAAAAGGGCCAAATAGAGGTTAATCCAATTACTTAATGGTTGTCTCCTTTGGCCTCTTCCTTCAGGCATCTGTGCTTTTACATATTCTGTTTCTCTCTGCTAACATGATTCTTTAAAATTCTACCCTTCATAAGGGAAAAATTACTTCATTGTTCTCTCCAAACAAAGTCTTTTTCTGTTGTGGAGGAATAGAAATATGGTCCAAAATTGTGCATGTAGTGTAGAAGTTATTCCTTTAAATTAAGTATTTAATTTTTATTTAGAGTGACCACTGCTCTTAAATTTGCTTGACTTTTTCTTGAGGTCAGAACTCTTACTGAATTAAATACATAGCAGGAATAACACTGAAAATTTGATCAATGACATTAATTGATTTGATTGATAACATGAATGTTTGACTCCAGTAAATACTTTACTCGAGAGAAAGCGGAATAAATAGCAATAGGAGTCAAATATATTTAATAGAATTCTAATTCAATGAGAACAAAATTTAATAAACTGCATATAAAAGTTTTTAGCATTCCTGTTTCAGGGAAATTGAATGTGCTGACTCCTGCTAAGATTATTCCTCTGGAAGTTTAATGCCCAATCAGCAACCTGCACAAAATGATAACTGCCCTACAGGGACGGAGGACAGCAAATGAACAGTGAATGAGAAGACTGGGACAATTAGTCTTTGGCATCCACTTGTAACCTGTGAAATAATCATTCTGCTGCCTTTAGGACATGTCAGGATGTTCATAGCTAGAGAACTCAGAAATAGACCTCCTGTGCAGATGTACAGCACTCCTCTGTCTTCTTCACAAACATCCTTTCTAGTGATTTCTGGCACTAGCTGAGGTAGGCATTATTTATTACCAGTCAGTCTGACTCAGTATTTCTCTCTCCCTGTAACAATATTACAATATTTATGCTATAGACATTGTCCAGAACAGCTTCTGCTTGATAGTGTATTCAGACATGAAAATCACTCTTCATTGCTAAATGAAAATGGAAAACTTGCTTCCCCTGTGTGTTTTTGCTGTCATTCACTCAGAGAGCAATACTTAAATTTTAGCAATGGAACTAGGAATACAGAAAACTAATAAAAAATAATCACTGTAAAATCTGGGGATATGGACTGGATGACTAGGCCACAAGATGGGTGAATCACTTGCTGGACCAAAAATTAGCTCAAAGTTGGGATCAAAGACTCAAATTTCAACAAAGATAATTTTTAATGCCTTGGGATAGACAAAGGAAGTGCAACAGTACAGGCTAGCAACTGTTTGGCTGGGTAATGATTCTGCAGAAAAAAACATGTTAGAACAAGTTAAATATGAAGCAGAAGTACACCCCTGCAATGAGGAAGGATAATAGCATGCTGTGTTGCATTAACCAGTGTACAGTAAGGGAGCTGGGGAAAATGGTTATTCCCCTCTTCTTGACACTTCCATGTAGGTATGTGATGTCCTGTCCCCAGTTCTGCCACGCCAGTACAAGAGGTGTGACTGTAGACAGGCCAGAGCAGGGTCAGTTGCATGGTTAGGGGTTTGCATGGGGAAAGACTGAGGGAAGCAGGTTTTTTCAGCCTGGAGAAGACTAAGAGTAAAGACCAGCTGCAATCTTCCACAGCCTAAAGTGCAGTTACAGAAAAGGCAAAACCAGGGTCTTTTCACAGACATGATGGTCACAATTTCCAGTAAGAAAAAAAAGAAAACCACCATCAGAATGGTAAGCACCAGAACAGGTGCCCAGAGATACAGCATAAGATCCATCCTCAGAGGTTTTCAAAATTTCACTGGCTTCTCAGGTCAGGTCCTGAGTAAAATGACATAATTTGGACAACAGTTCAGCTCAGTGCAGGAGGTAGTACCAGACCACCCTCAGAGGTTCCTCCTAACCATAACTGCCCTGTGAGTCCCCCAGCCTAAATTCCAGCCCCTGTCCTGCTCTGTGTTGAACTAAGTTCCTATCATAGCAAATCATTATCAAGGTTATAAAAAGCTGATCTGTATGGCTTCCTACTCATTGCACAGGAGCTGTGAAACGCATAAAATGGCAGATGTTCCTTCAAGGACTTAGCAAGGGTGATTTATCCAAGGTCATGAAAGTCTGTGGGAGATCTGGAAAGAGAACTAAACACAGCTTTCCAGCCAGCTCCCTGATTAATCACCCATCCATCCACAGTATGGTGGCTGCAGCTCCTACAGAAACAGGCCTGTTGAAGTGACGCCTTCCATCTGCACACCAAAATTTTTTACATGGTCAAATAGTGATTAAAAATGTAAATCTTCACCAAACTGAAAAGTTTACAAAAGAAACCCTGATGCTACATCTAGCTCTTCTTTGTCTTTGAGGATGTATTTTTGTTGGCAAAAGGTCAGAAGCATAACAATAATGCATTCATATCCCCTTCAGCAGAGATGTTATTTTGATTCAGCAAACTTCTATGATCTTAGCTGTAAACACAAGACCCTGACCAAGTATCAGAGAAACAGAGATTAAAATGATGGGATGTTTTTGAAGGAAAGGAGCAATACAATAATAATTAAAATATTCTCTATTTCTGTCTTTTGCTGTTTGCAAAAGCATCATGACACCTGGTCTCTCTCATTAGTGCCTAATCAAAACTCTTGCAGATTCACATTGATTTGTAGATTTTTAAGTGCCTTATATTGCATCAAATATTATGGACTTATTTATACAAAAGGGTGAATTATATTACCATAGCAATCATGCCTCTGCAGTAATAGAAAATAAAATTGTAGATGTAGAAACACATCTTGTAAAGAGGCTAACCAGAAATCTTGTCTATATCCAGCTTGGATCCAGAGTTCCCCAACAGCCTCCATGCATTATGGAATTTTTCCTTGTTTTTTAAAATCCCTTAGATATAAGCTAGGGAAAGAGGCAGGCTGTAGGGTATGATGAGCCAGTGTTTTGATCTGAGATAGCAATCCTTTGTTACCATGATGAAAAAAAAACCAAAAACAAAAACACAGATACAAGAATCCTTTTCTGTAATCAATGTTCCTCACAATATAGACACACTTGTTCCTATATAATGCGCTGATGTGGTGAAGCAAAATCAAAAAGCTCATGTCAAAAATTATTTTTAAAGTACCCATCATTTTATAGTTTCAGAGAAAAATAAGATAGGAGAAGAGAGCTTTTAAAAATTCTGCATTGAGATCAGGTTAGCCATGCCTGTCATTTTGCCTTTCCCTATGTCTGTTCAAATGTGAAATGCTGAACACACAAATATCAGTAAATGCAAGCTGTCCCTAAAAACCTGACTCTCTTTCAAATATGAGTTGTGTTTGACCCGTTTCCTTATGAAAGGGATAGATGAAATGCCAGAAATCTCCCTTTGTGAGAGAAAAATCCTTAATCTGCACAGACTTTTCTGCAGTGGAGAACATCATTGCTGGCAGGGCATGCAAACATATTTCAAAGAACACCTCCATGACTCACAGTAACAGTTAGGCTTTAAAGACAATTTGTGTTCTGTGCAGGTGAATTTGAGTTTGCAAAGTCATTCACAAGGCTCCCAGAAGAGGAGGCTAAAAGAGGAGATTCTCCTGACTGAATGGCTGTCTTTGCTACAAGTCACCACAGGATTCATTTCTCACGAATGGAGAACTTGTCTGCATTGTCAAAGGTATAATTTATAAAACAAGCATCTGAAAGAGATGAATTATAGTCTTCTCCATCTTCGGCTGGACAAGCCTATACTGTCCAGCCCAGGCAGACCCCTTACCTCTGCTTCTGCCCAGGACACATTTTTCCATTATTGATAGAGCTAGTACAATAGTGATTCTGGTAAACACTGTAACTGAAATTTTCTTGAATAAATGGTTTTTGTTGTTTTTTGGGGTTTTTTTTTGTTTTTTTTTTTTTCCTGAATATCATATATCCTTACACTGCAGTTCAATGCCTTAGGAAACTGATACCAGCTTTTTTGGGATGGGACCTTGGGATACTCCTGCTCCAGGCCCGCTACAGCATGCTCACTGCTGAGGTCAGAAGGGGCTGCTCAGGGCTGTGCCCCCTCGAGGCTCCAAACCCCCAGACCAGAGCTGGCACAGCTTCCCTGGGCACCCCACACCTCTGCCCCTCTGGCCCCAGAGGAGAAATACATTTTCAACTGCTGTAGAATTGAAAGGAGACAATGCATAAAAAAGAGCTGAGTTTGTCTTTTCACATTGTCAAACTTGCTAGGAGACCTGCTGAGGTATGTGTACAACAGTACTGTTCCACCACGTGCTCTATGTCAGGACTCATTACACTTCTCCAGTCCAAAAGGAGGTGACAGAGAATGTGGTGGCAGTAAATCCCAGCCTCACTATGAATAAGAATTTAAGCTTTTTTCTGGTCTGAAAGTGACCAAATACTGCTGAGAAGATAAAGTCAAGATAAGGTTAGGGATATGTGTACAGCGGTCAAAGCCACTATCACTGCTGGTTCAACTATAGAAAAAGCAGAGCATAGAAGAAATGTTAATTTTTGGTACACTCAGCCTTCAAATATGATTTTCAGGCTGTCCTTTGATAACAGGTCTGTTTCATGCCCATTTCCTACTTTATACCTTCAATCAAAAAAGAACAACAGATCACCATCAAAAGTATAAAAATCCTCCGATTTTAAGTGTTAGAATTATGATTTCCAGACCTGTTTTTCTAGCTGGATTTGATTAGATGAACACAGAAAAGTCATGGAATCATGCTGTTTTGCAGTCTTTGGGTTTCTTTCCTGTCATATTAAATCATGGCAGGGAAATTAAAAAAGGTATCTGAATGAGGGTCTTTCAGCAATATTACATTGGATAATTTTCTGAGCATTGTTTCTGAATCTTTAAAATCATCATTTCATATTATTTATTTAATATCATGCTGTAAATTAATATTTCATGTATGTCTTTTGTGATAGTACAGTATTTTGTACAGTTATCAAAAGCAATATTATACACACAAAATATTTTAAAATGTTCTATACTCATTAAACCAAAGTCAGGTTATTAAATACCAAATATTATATTTAAGTTTAAGAGCACTATGTTCAAGGGGAAATAATTTAAATTATTTTAAAGAAAATCCACATCAGCTGAAAAAAACCAAATTAATTCTAACAAGAATCAGTATTGTTTTGTCCTTTCCTGTGAGCAGGTGGTGTAAACACATGCATATTTCCAAAACATCCTCTGATACAAGTACATCCGGCTCTGTGGTGATTAAATTCTGAATTAGACCTTCAGGACATGTTTTATCAGCTCTGGGATAATTTATTTCATGTGACTTGGAACCAGCTGCAGTTTTCTCAAATCCAGAGAAAGATATATTAGTTGAGCAGAACAATTCCACATCACTGAGGTTAAAATGAGAGTGGTATTACATTCCTGGCAAAGAAAGACACTAATGTAGAGAAGCCAGTGACAGGGCTTGCAAGATACTAGAGTGTAGGGTCATTTATTATTACAAGGCACATTTTGTTCAGAACTGACAATTCCATTGGTTCAAAAGCCATGAGCCAGGTTTCCAAAATTTCAATATCTTTAAAACTGTAAAGATTAATGTTATCTAATTTAATTGAGACTTCATCATTTTATCTGTCCATCAGTCTCCAAGATTCACTGTTGCACATTAGCTAATGTTAATCTCATTTTGACAGAGGTACTGGGGTCTCACCAAGTTCCTGCAAGTGCAGGGAAAACCACCAGTCAGGCTGAATGCCAGAGGTGCACCAGGTGGTGGAAAGGCAGGGGCTGCTTGGCATTTCTCTTTCTTGCCCCACAGCAGCAGCCAGCAGTCACCTTCTCTACAGCTTTGAATCAATTGGTGCTTGACCAAGCACCATTAAAAAGAAACAGGTTTAGCAAATGTGGTTCCTGGGGAAGATCAGCATCTTTTGAGCTGTCAGGAAAGACAAAGTTCCAATTCTGACCAACTGAGAAGGGCTTGTAGGAAAATGGGCAGTATCATGGTAGAGAACAGAGAGTAGTTGCAGAGAGTTGGAATTATGATGGTGAAGAAGCAAGAAATGCTGTGCTAGAGTCCAAGGGAAAGTAGGGTTCCTCAGTTCTGCTGTTCACAGAGAATGGAGTTTTATTGTTAAATCCTTCTTGTGTCGTGTCCTCAGGCTATCCAGGAGTCAACTATTCCAGCCTTTCTCTGAAGGTAGGAAGTTACTTTAAGGTTTTTTATTGACAGCTAACATTCTTACAGTTCTGAGGGATGGAGCTTAAAAGAAATAAACTAAAATTAAAAAAAGCCACCCAAAACCAAAAGAAAACAACAAGACTAAAAAAACAAACAAACAAAAAAGTAAGAAAACACAATATAGTTTGAAATATGAAGTTAAAATCAATAAATATCAGAAAATTAAACTGGAAGGAATCTTAAGTAGCTAAGATAAACTGTGCCTAAATTATTGCAAACAGAATTTTACTTCTCTTATTTTTTAATCCCTTCAGTAACAGAGATCTAAAAAATTTCCTGGGTCCTCTGTTCCAGGGCTTCACTGTCTCTACCTCAACCTTACCAACACCTCCTGCACCAGTAGCTGGCACTGCGTTAATGCAATACTTCAGAATAGCAGAAAACCTCTAACCAAAAATGAATTGATGATCATTGTAGGTCCCTACAAACTGGAATATTCTAATAATTTAGAGAAAGAGAAGACATGTTCCTTAGCCATATTACAAAAGTCTATGACCTTTTCTATTTACCTTAACTTTTGACGACATTGGGAAGAAAGGACCTCAAAAAACCATCCTATCAATGAAACATTTTAATAGAAACATGAGTCCAGAAAAATTAAGGCAAAAGATTAAGTCTTGCTTCAAGTTCTTAGCATCACATCTACAGCTACACAAGTTATACAAATGTGTCACGGTTTTAAAGCAGTAACTAAAAATCACTAGAAAAGTTACTTATTTCTTGCTGTGAGATATGGATTAGAACAGGAGCAAAACAGGCTTAAAACTTAAAAGGAAAAGAGCAAGTTTATTAACGAAAACTACAAGAATAAGAAAACAGAATAAAACCTCCAGAACAACCCTTCTCTCCCCCACTACCCAGCTATTCCCTTGTTCACATGAGAACACAGAGGCAAAAAAACTTTGGTGGTTAAAACAGTCTCAATTTTGCTATAGTCCTTTCATCAGTCTTTGTAGAGAAACAGAAGTCTTCTTCTGCTAATCTATGGAGTTTTTCACAAGAAAACTATTTCTGTTATAGCTTTCTATTTCTCTGATGCCAGCTGCCCGGAAATCTGTCATCAGTTGTCTCCTCCCATTTCACATCACTCTGAAGTGTGTATGGGTCAATGAATCTAGAGATGTCATTTTAAGGATGAGTTATTCAAAGGCAAAAGTTCTCTTCATCTGTCCTTGTAAGCCTCTCTGTAAACAGAAGTTTTCTCTTTGCCTCTTAAAGGCTACAAATCTTCAACTATTACTTCTCTTTTTCTGTTCCAGCATCTCATAAGATCACAACTACTTCACCATTTGCTTAAATTCACACTTTGAAACACCCTATTCCTCCCAATATACTCTGTCATGAATTAAAGGAGTTTTTTTCAGAACACTACTGTCCATCTCCATAGCTTTAACAGAAAAATATTTCAGCTTATAAAGCATCTCCTTATTTCTCTTCCCCCTCTGAAGCTTAATTCCTTTCTTCACTGTCTTTGATAGTTTATGGTGTCTCTTTACCTTGGTTCTGTGATCTCTGCCAGAGCAACAGCTGGAGCTGTCTGGGATGGAAGATTTTTTTCCATGTTCTGGAGGAGTGTGGCCACTGTCTCAGCACGCTGCAGGTCAATGGCTTTCCCTCTCTTTACTCGGCAGTCTCTGGTAAAACTCAGCAGTGGCAGAAAGTGCAGCTGAGCCGGGGAACCGGCCTGACCCGGCCTGGGCCCACTCGCCTTCCCCCCCGCCTCCGCGGCCTTGTCTGGCCTGGTGGGGGGAGAGGAGGCCGAGCCGGAGCCTGTTACCTCTTCAGAAGCCAGAAACCAAAGAGAACAAGAAATCCCCAGGCTTACATCTTAAGGTGGTGTTCACAGGTTGATCTCACTTTTCAATGGTTAAAGCTACTGTCAGTTCTCAGAAATTGCCAGGAATGGCCAGGAGAAAAGACTCCTATCAGCCTCCAGCAGTTTTAACATCCTCCGCTCTCAAAGCCAGTCTTAAAGGTGCAGAACTTAATATATAACGTAAACCAGGCGACTGGGGATACCAGTATCATAAAGTCACCCCAGGACAAAATGTAATGTACAAAAACTATTATCAGCTGCCTGTAAGCAAAATACTTCCTTCAGTAGGAGAACTGCTTCAATTCACTTTAATCTGAGAAGAGTTCTCATTAAAAAAGCTCTAAATTTTAAGTAAATTGTATTACTTTGTATTTTGGACAAACGCTTGTTGACATCCTTCTGTAGAAAACAGAGTAAAGGTTCCTTTAGAGACACCTTCAAGATGCCTCTTACCTGCAACTTCCCAGCCTACTTCTTTTTTCTGCCTACTATTAAGAAATTTTAGGGGTCTCATGCTATTGCACTTCTTTGAATGACAAGAAGCCTGACCCAGGATTTGGCTATGGGCATATAGATATGTATGACAGACTGAGATATCAGACTAAATTTAATTCATAACAATAACTCCTTGTTAAAATATTAGAAGGAAAGCAGCATCTGCATATGTTTTCTAAAGACATAGAACAATTTTTTTTTCTGTAGCTCTTCCTTAAACAATCAAGATTGCTGCAAGTAAAACTGAAATCTTACTACTATGAAACCACTGCATTGTGAATATTTGTCCTTCTGCAGCATTCTGAAAGGAAAACCATCATTTAAATGTAAGTACTTTAGCCCAGGGAAGAGAGACACAAAGAAAAATCTTGATAGCTGAAAATGGGTTTTATGGCAGCATTAAAATAAAACCAAATAAATACCAAAATACCAAACAAACAGATCTCTTATAGAAATTATGGAACTAAGTTTGTTCCATACATCTAAGACTAAACAAAGCATCAGTTTGTTTTGCTTCATATTTTGAAGAGAGCGTGTGAGTCTCATAATTTAATAGTTCAGAGATCTTTGGAGTTTTAAAAAGCAGCCGGAATAATATGGCTATGACTTTGAATCTGAACTTCCAAAGATCAATGATTTTTTTCATTATCCATATGTGTCACTGTCCCTTCCCTCTCCCAAAGAGTAGCCAGAGCCAAGCTTCCAGCAAAGGAACCTGGTTTGTGTTGGGTCACTGCCTGTATGTGTATTGACAGGTGCTCCCTCCTCAGTACCTGTTCCTGCTTCCCCGAGTCTGGATCAGTCAGAGGGAGCTCCTATCAGAAATGCAGTACATGAGTCTAGGGGTTAGCACCATTTCCACAGTTACCTTCCAAAAACACTCAGAGCTTCAAGTCAGGATAAGAAATGACAAAAAATAGACTGAAAGTCAGAGTCATTTTGTTCCTGAGAGACCTTGCGGATTATCCAACCCTGACAGCCCTGACTGCTTGGATTAGCCAACTTTCAGAGGGCTAAAGCTTTCATGATTGTTTCTGTCTTGGAGACTGAGATTACCTGCAGATTCTCCTCAGGGACTTTCCAAAGGGACAAGCATATTAAGCCACTAAGCCACTCTTTTTCTGGAAACAGACACTAAATAAAAAGGCAAGAGGACAAAGAGGAATTGTAAATGTCTGTGAAACTATATCCTGCCAGCCCGTTAAGTTTTTTTCAATTCTGCTTTTTAAAAAAGCCTATGCAATTACTAAAAATACATAATTCTAAATACAACCATAAAACAACAGAATTATATAAAGAACAGTTGGCAACAACCCTGAGAATACTAGTTAGCCCAGCTCTGGCAGGATCAATTATTTGTGTCGTTCATGAAAGACATATGGCTAAATTGTTTTTAATATCTCCAGCAATTAAGATTTTACAACTGCTGCAGATGCTTGCTCATATGGAGCAAAGCTATGACTAGCAGTGTCACTTTCTTTTATAAGGAGGAAGTGTTTCCTAATATCCAACTTGATCATTTCTTAATGAAAACAAACTTCATCACTGTTTCATTATCTACCAAAAGCTTAGAAAACAATTTATACTCTCTTTTTTTTGTAGCAGACTTCCATATGTCTAATTTCTGTTACATTGTCCCAGATATTTTCTATTCTGTATCCAGAACCAGGTTTTCCATGTTTCCCAAAGGCCACCTTTACTAGAGATTGTCGTGGATGCTCTCATGCTTTTCTCAGTGTAATGACCACAGCAATGTAGCTTGGCCAGAGAGGTCTGAGAGGAACAGATATCCCGTGGGCTGCATTGCTGATAATATGTCCCACACATAATGTTCACAGCTGCACAACCCTATCAGCTTATGTTCAGCTTGTGCTCCACTACGTACCACATTCTGTCTCAAAGAACAAATGTTTCATCCTGTTTTTGTTTTGACCATTTTTCATACATGCCATTAAGCTTCAACTTTGTCTTCCAGACTAAATTGTGAAGATCTGTCTACATACCTGCAGTGTTACTTCCCTATTCATTTTAGCTATTAACCAGAGACTTTTGGAATATACTTCGTACTTTCAGTTACCAAGTATATTATCTTGTGTATGCAAGACAATGCTTTTTTGCTTCTCCCTTATTTGTCCTCCTGAGCTTAGGTATGTGTGCAGATACCTGATTTGTGATTACCCAGCTGACACTTATGCACATAAATCAGACATCCACAAATATCTGTATTTGGCTGTCACCAAAATTCTTGTCCCCAATGAATTAAATGTCATCCTAATTAAATACATAACTTCAAGCTGAACAAGCATGCAACAAAAATACCAATTTTTGTTCATATTATAGTCATGTGTTATCCTATCTCTGTTATGCTGGTTATTTCACAGCAGAGATGAGATTAAGTTTTTTGCATTAATATATAGATGCCTATATAGTATCTATGGTATTTAGTCTAGAAATCTTTGATGAGTTGAACAACTATTCCCCTTTTTATTCTTTCTAAAAAAAAGCCTTTAGGGATTTAGTGGCTACTAGAAATAATCTTTTTGTATCTAGAACCTTGTTGTTTGCATTTGGCTAGGATATTGTCATATCAGCACATATCAGTGCTGATCCAGTCTGATACCCCTCCTTCTTAAATCAGAAAAAGAACAATTTAGGATTATCTAGGTTGGTGAGATAATTTTCCACTTTTCTGAGGTGAATTCAATTTGTCAATGGATCACTGAACTTTGTTTCCTGCTGAAAGGACCAAAGCTCATGCTCTTGATGAACAATAAGATAGTTAAAATTTGAGTTTCAGTTACAAAGAAAGTAATTACACATGCAAATATGTCAATTACTTATGGAAATTACAGGTTATATGAGTACCTGTTCATTTGCATGCACAATTACCCAAACTGAATAAGAAACCATGACAAATTTAATGTGCCAATTGGGTGTGCAGTCAGGCATTCAGCTAACTCATGCCTAATTGGGCACACTACATTTTGAAAATTTTCTCAGTTTTCTGTTTACCTTTAACATTTTGGGTGAAGGCTCTATAGCAATTCTTCCACAGTTATAAAATTGAACAAAGGGTAATCACAGCTGTCCACAAAGAACACACAGCAGCACTGCCTGCAAGCTTTTTTCTACTTTTCTTTCCAGGTCAGTCTTGTCTGAAAACTATACAAGGTCGAGGTTGCGATATTCATATTGTCATTAATCCGTTTACAGACTCCATTCCACAGAAATATATTTAAATTTTTTGAAAACAATTCAACATCAACAGCACCAACATGCACAGTTTATAACTGCTTATCTCTCAATTTTGAGATTTAAGGATTGAACTACATACACCTAATGCTTGTTCAGCATGAAGTTATGTTTTTAACTAGGATGACATTTAATTCACTGGGGACAAGAATGTTGGTGACAGCTAAATACAGCTATTTGTGGATGTTTGATTTATGTGCATAAGTGTCAGCTGGGTAATCACAAATCAGATATCTGCACACATAATTACTTATATTGTGGGTGGCTCTGCATGTAGGCAAACCAATATAGGTACATAGGTCCACTCCTAAATCAGACATGGGTTAATTCCTGGGGTGCAGTACAAGCACTCACATTCATGTTAGTGACAGCTAAACTGGCTGAAAATAGCCAAAGAAAAGTCTCATAATAAAGCATGAAAAGATTCCAGGAGAAAATGATAAATGTAAAGTAAGTTTCATGAAGAAAAGTAATTGCAATTCTATATGTACGGCAGCAGCTTTCAATAAGATTTTATGACTCAAAAATGAGACTGGGGAGATCCTGTGAACAATTCTTTGGAAATATAAGCCCAGTACTCAATAACAGTTACAAAAAAAATTAGTACATGTGGATTATTTTTTAATTAAAAATTTAATTAATTTTAAAATTTAAAATTTTGATTTTTAAAGAAATCAAAATAAGTCATGGAAAACATGAATTAGAACTATGGTATATTATTTTTCATAAAATATAATATAAAGGGCATAAAATAGAATTATAGGCAGCAGGCTTAACATTAACAAAAGGAAGAAAGTTTTATGAGGTATACAATTACACTGTGAAACCTTTTGCCCCAGGATGATTTGGATAGAGCATATAATATTAAGTCTAGAGATTTTTGAATAAAACTTGGAAGTTACACTTAGGCATTCTAAAATATGATGTTGGAGATGTCAATCCACTAAACTTCTAATCTCAAGTGCCAAAATTGCAGAGAGTGTCAGGAGAGGTGGCATTCTGTCCTTCCTGTGTCTTGTAGTCTTTTCCTAAGGATGAAATGTTGCTTACTGTTAGAAACTGCTTACTGTTAGACACTGTTGGTCCATGTGGTTGTATTCATAATATCTCTCTCCTTTCCTTGGGAACTTCCATTTACCTTTTCCCTATCTTGCACTCTGTTCTTTTTTCATGTAAGTACAGTGTTTGTTCTCAGGCTTATTGAACTGCAACCTAGTTTTTTCTGACCATTTCTCCAACTCGTCAAGATCATGATATTTAAATCCATTCCCTTACATCTGCTCTAGTAACAATGATTACCTAAAAGGAATGGCTGACAACAGTAACACTAAACCTTTGAAGACCTGCACAGTTAAATTACCTTAAAGTTCATAAAACTGACTGATGCCATATACAAGGGAATTATAGCATTTTAAAATTGTGATATAGATGTCAGGATAGATCTGGAAAGATGGAATGTTATGGTTCCCAAAAGTCTATATGATTTTCTTTTTATGTGGTTATTTTGCATAACATTGCTATTAGTATGGAATATCCTAAGAGTTGTTTCTGGCTTATTAAAATTTATAAGATTGGGGCAGCTCCTGTTCTCAGTTTTTAGGCACATGTTAAATTAAGACAAGTTTAAAAAAAAATGTTTGACATGATATTATTTTGAATTATTTCATATTACACTTTCAAGGTAGAATTTCCTTCTGTTACCAAATGGTGATACTTAGAGGCACAAAAACTTCAGTGCACTGAAAGCCTGTCCTTAGGCTCAAGATCCCAGAGTTCATTATTTTCACTTATGGCAGTAGGGCCAAGAAGACAAAGAGCTGCTATGTGCATTATAATGTCACTCCCTCTGAAGACTTTAAGTATATTAATGCCAGCAAAGTCCTGTGCTAAATTACCAGTAGAAACCTACATTTTCCAGGCTTAGATTGGGGTCTGCACATACACAGTGATAGACAGCAGCCTGTGCAGAGATCCTTTCAGGTGTCCAAAAATGGATTGCACAAAGGCAGACTTGGGAGACATCTAAACTAATAATTTGGAAACAGGGATGGAAGGAAGGAGAGCAGGGAAGATTTTGGGCACTTTGTCCTGTTTTGCACCTCTTTCATGTCCTGCTCTGCCATCTTTCTTCCAGAAGATAAGGAAGAGACAGTGGGGATTTCTTTAAAGTATCTCTGGAACAGAGGGCCTGCATAGGCACTCAAACTCCCTCTCCTGTTTTTTTTTCAATACCACGGTGTACTAAGACCTCTCTCACAACCTATGATAACTCATTTGAGAGGCAATGTATTCAGGAAGGAAGCTACCAGAAAGAGGGGAGCAAAAGGTACCTTCATTCCCTTCCCCTGGAGGTGCTACACCTTATACTCACTTTTCATGAACTTACCTGAAAGTGGACTGCACCTGGGTTAGATGTCACACTCATGATTCTAAATTCCCTCTGTGAGATTAGCCCTAAACAAATATTTTAGTTCTCTTCTATTTAAAAGATATCTTGATACAGATTCTGTAACTCAGTCCCCAGGATGACTGTAGCTATGATTTTCTTTTCTGAGATTTCTAACTGGTTTGACAAAAGTAATTGGTAAAGTCTGCCTTCCATGAGGTATTTGATTTAGTACCACATGTGAGTCTTATTACAAAATTAGTCTCTTATACACCAGTAGAGAACACATTAAATGGATTAAGAATGCACTAATTGGAAGATGTCCAAATGCAGCTGTCAATGGAGAGTTACACAGAAGTGAGGAATATTCTAACAGGATGATCCCTGTACAGGGATTAATTCAATAATGTTTTATTAATGCTCTCTAATAATACACAATATCACTGTTGGTAAAATGTGTGAATGACACATAGATTGTCAGAATAGCAGATAATAATGATGTAGACATCTAACTTGTCAGTCTGGGCCTTCTCAAACAAATGATCTTTTTAAATGCTAGTATCTCTAGACAGAAGCATCTGGACCATGCCTGGGAAATTAAATATCATATATGAAACAGAGACTTGGTGAGAACCACACAGAATTGGCAACTGAGCATGAGATTCCAGAGTGATGAGGTGAAAGGGGGCTAATGAAGCCACTGTCAGTATGCAAACAGTGGAGCTGAGGTTGGGCACAAGAGTCACTTTGTTATGTGACACTGGTGAGGCCAGCATGAATACTGGTGAAGAAATTTCCAACAATTGCCACTATCCTCACACATAAGCAGCAACCTTGCTCATGGTCTGCTGCTCATCTCATCCTATTTTCCTGTGTCACATCCTTTGGACAAAGCGTACCAATCATTTCAGGAGCAGGAGAGTGCCATCAGTGCAGGGCAGCAAAGCATTGCAGTGCCTGCAGCCACTTTCCCTCTGGCCCTGCACCTTCATACATAGTATCAGCTCTGCCCAGTGCCCCATCCCAGCAGGATGAAGCAGCAGACACAATCCCATATCCATGCTCCCCCACAGACTGATAACTTGCTTCATTCTTAACAAGAAACATGCAAGTACTTACCTCACCAATGAGGCCTGATGTATGGCTGCATGATTTTGGACATTTAGACAGGCATAAATCAGATATGCATTTTTTTTCCAGTAAGATAAATCTTTGCACACCCATCACTTTCTTGATATTTTAAAAAATGTTTATGTTTATATAGCTGCTGCCTCAGAATGAGGTGTAGCGACCCGGTTCGTGAACGACACGACGGCTAAACTTACAGGCCTGTCGGGCTAATCACACGCTAACACCAATGTGGTGGACGGTGAAGAGCTTTTATTTCCGGTGTGCAAGGACTTATATGACCGGGATATGATGACGTAACCACCGTGACATTATGGGTTATGGAACTTTGGAGAAAGAGGGGCCCTATCTTCCCGTACAACACAAGATCTTCCAATCGGCGTTCCCTATCTGACCGCATCATATAGCAAAACAATAAGGTAAAAGTTTTATAAATCTTCAAATAAGCTTTCTAACAATAACAAATATAGACCCACAAAGTTTCTCTTCTTATTACAAGCAACATAAACAACACATTACAGATTTATGTTATAAAGACAACTTCCCCCTTCCTCATCATCTTCTTTTCATCAGATTACATAGCTGAAATAGGCATATATAAACTACTATTGTTGATTAAGTATCTAAGGAGTCATTAAAAACAAATCTACCACCCTTGGAGTCACAGTGCTACTGAAGACTAAGATTCAAGCTGCTTAAAAACACAGAAATGCCTAATAAGGTTTTTGGTATTAAAACTTCCCAATTAGCTAGTTTAGACTGCTCACACTATCAGACTCATGCATAAATACATCATTAGATAAATTAAACTGGTCTTGTTACTCTGCTAACTGGAACCTTTTTTCCCACTAAATGAACTTAAAGCCCAATGCCCAAATACCATCTTCAAAACATTTAGGTACCCATCTCAAAGTATATCTGCTTTCTGCTTGAATATGTGGTATTTAAAACACTCTTAGTAAATGACTTCTTAAATATTGAAATCAAATTTTGACAAATGCAATAACATGGTCAGTCCATATACTCTTTTTCATACACTTGAAATTGACAGGAAGGTGTAAGAGATTTTTTGGGGTGCGGATAGTCTGGGATATGGCAGAGACCTCTATAGTCGAGTTAGATGTTAGTAGTTTATTTCAGGGCGTGGGTGAGGGAGCCCTGCTAAGAGCCAGCAGATGAAGCTCAAAGCAGGCTCAGAGGGAACAATAGAAAAAGGGGTAGAACATGGATACATGAGTTCAGGACTTAGATATAAGATAAGATAGCTAAGAAAGAGAGTAACAGAACAGAAGTAAGAGAGCCGGAAAAAGAGAGCGAGCTCTCCTTTAAAATTGTTTATATAATCTATACATTGAATATTCTATTCCTTCACCAACCAATCTTTATAAGTATACTAATACAGTAACATTTGTGTGCAACCTATAGAAATTGTCACTTTTGCATATATTTAACTATCTCAGGGTACTTCGGACTTTTCCTTATAAGGCTGGGGAGAAGGGTCCCAGCTTAGTTTTATTGGGGAGAAGAATGTGTTCTGGCATATCAGACCGGTTTCTTTGAATTATTCAAACCGTGCTTTCATTTGTATTTCTTCCTTATCCTCTCTGGCTAGGGAGTCATATCTATAATACCTTTCTGATTATATCTTTCCAACAGGAAGGTTCCTTCAGGTCATCCCTACATCAGAAAAGAAATCTGACCCCCGACCAGCCCATGTGTGAGAGCAGGCAGACACATGCCTTACAGTAAGCACACACTCTTGTTCTCTTCCTAAAGCAGACAGAAGAGAAGGACCTTCTCCACCCAGCTGAAAGAGTGCCTTGCCTTCACATCCAAAGACAGAGACGAGTTATAATCACAGTGAAAACTAAAGATATGTCTGGAAATAGAATGTCTATCACTCCTTAAAAGAAGTGTTTTGAGTTGCCCTTTATAGCCTCACAGTTCTTCAAGGAGCTCCATGTCATTCAAGCTGAAGACTCAAGACGTAGCCTGTTCTTCTCATAATCCCTTTTGGAAACACAATACAAGAAACCATGGTCTGAAGAAGAGGATTGCAATGTCGTAGGGGATGGGGAAAATAATGCACACCTTCTCAAAGGAGGGCCTGAAGCTGCAGTCTGAAGTGCCAAAATCACCTAAATCTGATCTGTCTCATAAATTCTTCCTTCCCTTACATTTACAACTGCTTGCTTGTTTTTTTTTTTTACAAATAATGCACCAATCCTCTATCATGAAACCAAGCTAGCGCCAAATCACACCAAGCTGATTCCCCAGAATCCCAGAGGAAGACTATGATCAATATACAATGTCTTTTTGCAAGACTTTAAACACGGTAGGACTACAACCAATTAGTGTATTTTAGAGAAGCCAGCCATCCTAAATCATTGGTAAACACAAGTCCAGAAGATTAGACTTCTGAAAAACCTATCACTGAAGTGCAATAGATTGCTATTATTAAAGTTTCTAATGGGTTCCCATGGAAGGAGTGATTGATTTCCAGTAAAAAACATTGGATTCACAATAGGAAAGCTACCACCTGCTTCTGTTTAAAAAGAAGGTTTGGAATGTATAAAGTAGTTTGTGTACGGCATTCTCTTTTCCTGCTGTTAATTCTTTAACTTACCTTTTAACTGCTACTGCTACCATTTCTCTTTCATTCATTAGTCTTAGGTGGCCCTATCACAGAATTCTCATAACAAACTAGAAAATATCCTTCAAACGTTTATAGTAAACATTGTTACCATCCATACTTCACAGAAATGTGACTGCATAATGAAACACATACAGTCAGATGTATAGACAATTTCATGGCTGGAGTCAGAGGAATGTAATATAAGGATGTACAAGAGGGTAAGAGCAATTCCATGTGAAACAAGCTCAGACAATTCATGGAAAGACAGAGAGAAGAGGGGCTTTTTTTAATTGTTAAGAGGAACAAGTTGTCATTCTGAAATAAACTCGGGCCACAGAGCTCTGATTCCTGTTGAGATGAATACTGTCAGGCCACACTTGATTTTCAGGCTCCCAAATTTTCTGATGCTGCCCTCAGTCATTCAGGAAAAACTAGCCAAACTCAGACACACCAGCAATACACAGATTTTGGCTCTGGTTATGCAGCCTGTCATTTTGAAGGAGAGCCATACACATGTTGGTCCATCTCCAGCTTTCTGTGTCTGCACAGCTAGAAGTGCCTCTGGCTACTTTCAATACTCCATGGGAATGGGTGGGTGGCTGCTTAAAGAACTATTTAATTTGAGAGCAGCTTCAAACATTGGATAGAGTAAAGCTCCAACAGACACATAGAGATAGACATCCTAATACATTAAACACTTTGCTGCCATCCCTTCTCTCACTTCCCTTTTACTCTTCTGCCTGCTTTAAATCCTCCACATACAAGGTTAGTTGTCTTTTTAAATTACAGAACAAGTACAAAAATAATTTTCTTCTGACTGCTGCAAGCAGCAAATAACAATCCTTCCTTTGCTGACTGGTAGGACAAGAGAACAAGACCTGCATCTCCACTCCCTGTTCCCATATGAGTCAATGTTCAGCTAGTGCTCAAATGCACAAATTCTTTGCTCAGAGTAAAGATCTGAGTTATTGACATTTTCCAAACAAGTTACAGTAACTTCAATCCCAAGTGAGTAACCACTGCTAATTCTGAAGATTTCCTTCACTCTATGAAAAATAGAGTAATTTTTAATTTAAACATGTGGTAACTTCCAACTGCTCCACTTAAAACAGCTATGGATCTCTGGATTATGATACCCCCTCCACAAAAGGACAGCAAGACCTTAGAATGAAGCCTCTGAGAGAAGTCTTTGGGTCTCCATTGCTGTTTGAATAGAAGCTGATTTTTTAAGGAAGAGATTTATCTGACCACACAAGAAATATTCTCCAGATTCATAGGCAACAAGTCCATGGATCCAGCACAGGACCCTATGATTTTTGGATTTTTTTATTTTTTAAGGAAAGAAGAAAAACATCAAACTGTAGTACACACCCATCTCATAAGCTAGTTTGATGTTTAGTATGTGTTGAATATAAAGAGGCACAATTTGTTAAGAGACACTGTTATTACTCACATTTCTGAGGACTTGAATATTCACCACAATAAAGATCAATGTGGAAAGGCTTCCTGCCCTACCACGGTCCATTCTTTTTGCCTTGTCTCTCGGAGGAGTAGCTAGAGCACATTTCAGTACCTCTAGCATGGGCTGATACATCTTCTGAAGGAGGTGAAGGAGAGGTTAGATGTGTGTGCAATGTGCCTCTTTGCTGATGCAAGCCTTATGAACTGCATTTTATTAAGCAAGTATTGTCCTTTAGAGACCTACCTCTTAATTACAAAGAAAGTGAGTAAAAACAGCTTCTTCCATTGTTTAATAACTTGTAAAGAAACAATTCTCTTCCCCTGGGGACTGCCTCCGTGCAGTGCTTGGGCTGTTTCAGGTTCCCATTATGCCTCCCCTGCCAGTCATACCAACAGCAGCTTCCCCTAGCTAAGATTTCTGCTTTAGGATATGTTGAGTAGTGCCTTAGAAAGACTGTTCCTCTTTATCGATGAGGGTGTATAGAGTCAGGTCACATGTAAATGAAGGTTGGTCAAATGAATGCCATGCATTTTGACTCAAGTAGTTCTTTGTCAGGTGCTCTTATTGTACATTCTCCTTCACATAAGTATCCAGCAGCTGTATTTTTGCATCAAAACACCATAACAGCAAGCAGTTCCCTACAGATTAGCAATGCAAAACATAGTATTTGGAGCATAGATTATATGAAGATCTCTGGCTCAAGGCAGATGGAGTACCTTCAAAGCATTGTGGTACATTCAATTTGTCTGAAGAAGGAGTGGTGAGCAATTTAAGTGTCATTATGAAGAAACAATGACCTATTATAGATGCAGATCAAGAAAATTTGAAGAGAATGGTTTTTGGCTTTGAAAATAATATATAGACAGTTAAAGGTGTAGGTTTAATTGTAAGTATAGACACAGATATTTGGAAAATTGTTTTTCACTGGTAATAGGAAAAACACTGAGGTAACAACTTCTTTCCATATGGCAGAAAGACAGTCAATTTTATCTTGAACACAAAAACAATACTCAAAATAATATGCATTCTATTGAATGAATTCAAGCACCAGGAGCTTGAACTGGAACAGTCCAGCTCCCCTGAACCTAAGCAATAGCAGCCCACTCTTCCTTGTGCTGCCCTTCAGGTGCTCTGCTCTGTGTATACCTCCTATCTGATATTATTCTTAGGCAGTTTCATTTCCATTATACAGCTTTTTAGAGCCAGGAGTGATTTAAATGCATTTTTCTCATTCCTAGCTAGCCCTACGAATTGCAGAACTAGGATTTTATGAAAATAATGAGGCAATTAACACATTTTTTCTGGTCAAATTTATCTTTTGCAGACATGCTATACTTATAAAGTAAGAAGAGGGTCTTTCTGGATAACAAAAGATGTCTTTAACGTCTTTATGGTTCCCAAAACTTGTTGAAGTCTGTATGCCAGAGAGATTTTCCAGTTGACTTGCCCTTGCACTTTTGTTTTAGAAAATACACCACTCTCTACTTGAAAAAAAAATTTTAAAACCACTTTGTTTTTGCAATGTGCTCCATGAGGGAGGAAGCAGAACCAGAACACAACTCTCTACTTCCCTTCCTGACCAGTTCTCCCCTCACATTTTCTACAACATGAATGCCGGTCAAGGGCAGTGAGAATTAATTTCTTGGCTCCCCTTACAGAGAGTGTGTCCCCTTCACACAGCTTATCTCCTAAGGGAGATGACAATAACCATGAATTCTCCTCGTCACTGATCAGAGCAGGGATTCAGGTGATTACCTCACATATACATGTCTAAAGTCAGTTAATGTGAATTTCCCATATCTATCTTAATGACAGCAAGTCCCTGCAGCAGAACAGTCTTTGAAGAATCCCAAAAGAGGAAAGCTCTTACAACCAGCAAATCTCAAATCCATCATAGCGTTGGACACTAAATAAGCCTGTAGCATATAAGCTATTTTAGTGAAGATAGGAAAAGCCATACTGGGGAAGACTAAAGGTCTGCCTGGTTGTTTGTGACAGTGGGCAGCAGTTGATGCCCAGGAATGATATGAGAATTCTGCAATCAGGAATGGATGCTCCTCTAATGAACCATCAGAATACTTGTATCCTTTGTCTAAAGATCTCCCTGAGACAGTGGACATACTCCTTTTGTGTTTAATGACCCTAAATTAATAATCCTTTTATGAATATATTTTTGAAAGTCATATATATTTTCAGCATCTACAGTGTTCTATGGTAATGGTGAAAATGTTTTAATTAGAGGGTGAATGAAGACTCATTTTTTCTCATGCATCCTGAATTTACAGCCTGATAATTTTGTGTGGTGACTCTTTGCTCATGTAAGAAAAAAAAGCCCCAGAAAGCTATTCAGTTTCTCCAAACCACTCATGAGTTTTTAGGCTTTTATCATACTTCAAACCACACTGGCTATTTTCAGGGCTGAACTGTCTTAACATATTTACTCCCCATGTGCAAATACCATTACATCATCTTTGTTATCACTCAATTAAAAATTTTTAGTTTTCTTATATTCTCTTTGTGCAAGCAAGCTCAATACTGAACTTTCTAGACTGACTATTGATAGTAGTCAACAATGCTGCAAAAAGCAAATACAATTTTTTTAATAAATAACACAATAACATGGTGTGCTCTCTGCTAAAGTAAATTGATTTTCAGTTGAGATCTGATCAGAAAGGAAAGGGAACCATTACATGCTGGAATAATACTTTGAGCATGGCATTATTTATCCTAATGTTTTAGTTCATTGCTCTCACTGTCACTCTAGATCTTCACTTTTCCCTCTCTCTGATCTACCTCTCCCCCTCCACACAGTGTTTTTTTTTGCTTCCTTGATACACATGGACTCCTTGTCTACCATAATATTGAGAAATTTGTTGGTTTTCACATGTAAAAATGAAAAATTAGAAAGTGATTCTGACATCTAAATCAGAACTTTTAAAATTTTAGGATTTTAAAAATAAATATGCAAAGACACAAACTTATTTATTTATTTAACACCTCAGAAGATCTCTTCGGCTGTCATCAGGTAACAGAGGATGAGGTCAAAGCTTTGGGATGGATAAAGAGGAAAGGAAAAAAAAAGAACAAACCTTTGAATAGATGAATATGATTCTGAAGGACTGGAGGCACATACTAATCAAATCATGACCTTTCTGAAAGGCACCTACAGCAAACAAGAGATGCTGACCCAAACAAAAGTTAAAAAAGGAAATTTAGTTCATAAGAAAATATATGGATTTTGAAATGATACTTGCCTCATATTATAATGAATTGTAAAAATCCCAAAGGTTTTAAAAAAATAAAATATCCAAGTTGAAGCAGAAGTATTTTATGCCATTGTTTTAACTAACATATCATCAAAGGAATAATTTTATCAAAATAAACATATTTAAACTGTTTTATAAAATTACTTCAAAAATGTAGATGATATTGAAATGTTTTACAGTTTCAAACTTGCTACATCCAAAATCTTCAGTAGAAAATAGCTTCTTGGACAAATTCTGACCAGTCTTACTCAGGAGAATAAAGAAAGATGGGAAAAATTCAAAGGCTGAAAACTGTCCCTTCCCACTCAGCTTGACTCATCATACAGATGCAGGAATCAAAACAGGGTGGCATTAATCATCTGTGCCCTGGAATTATGGGCCTCACTATCTTGAGGATGGAGGCAATAAAGCTGAGGAGTACGTTGCTTAAATTTATAGAGAAGGTGCAAGCATTAACTAAACTTTTCAGAAGACTAGTCTTGCATTTTAAGATGGGAGTTAATGACATGACTATTTTTCTAGTTCAGTAAATCAGGAAGCAAGTGACTTTTACTGTCCTCTTAGGCTCTTTAATCTTATTTCAGTTCATCTGTTAAAGGAACCAATATATATTTGCAACTTATGACTTTATATGACAGAAGTCAAGCAACAGAGCACATTCAATTTAAGATCTTCTCATCCATGAAAAATTGTGGTAGTTTGGCAGATGAGACATAGAGCCAAAATGGATATGAGAACAAAACTTCCTTTAAGAAATGCAATGCTAATTATTCAGACTCCTGATATCACTTTAATAATCAGAATAGCACGCTTGATTAAAAAAAATATTTTGTTTTAGTTATAAACTAAACTAGGTTATAAACAGGCAGAAAATCAATTTTAGAATCAAAGCCATTTTGAGAAGGAAAATCAAAGTCAGGTAGCTTTAATCAAAACACTCTTGCAAATAATGACTGCAAACTCGAACATTAAAATCAATACCAGTACTGCCACTAGCCTCTGGTAGTTTTCCTCACAAAATAAAAAGTCCCTTGGGAAACTGTCTCAGCTTGGAAAAGCTGACAGTTTTATTCTCTGCCTTCCCAAAATTAGTTCTGTGATGGCACTGATACTTTTCTCCCTAGGGTGCAGCAGTTCTGTTCAGTGAAGCTGTGTGACAAAAATCCCACAGAAACTAAAAGCCACATAAAGTACCACTTATAAAGAAGAGGTTTCCATATCTGACATGCAAAACAAGGAGCTCTACTGTAACTGGTCTCCATGGCCCCTCATTATTTAATGATTTCAACCAAACACGAACTTAGCTCTTTGATCTGAAACACACAAATATCACACTGCAAACAATCAGTGATAAAAAGCAGCAGGCAGGTGCCTTTTTGTTGTGGTGCCCAACCAATACACAACTTTCCCTGACAGCCTTTTATAGCAGATAAATTCTTACCTGAGCTTTAAAATACCAATAAATAAATAATTAAACAGTGGTCATCTTATTAGTATTTTTTTCCTCAAGTGTGAAAATTAAGACGGGGTAAAATTAATTCTTTCCAGTGGAAAATACTCAAGATAAACCACATTATTTGCATTTTATTCTCTGAAGAGGTATAAATTGCTGTCATCTTGGGCTTTTTATTGCATTGTTAAGGTGCTTCTAGGAAAGGGAAACTAGGCAGGAAATTGGCATCATTGTGCATTTTTAAGCTGCTTATATTTAATCATTAAAAACAGCAAATATTTGAACAATAAACTGGGGGGAATAGACAGTCAAAAATAAATTTTTGTAGCTGCTGGATTGTGAAAATGTCATTTGATGAATTACCTTGAAACAGAAAAAAGGAGCCATCTCCTCCCCTTCCAAAAAAAACCCAAAAAACCCAAAACCACAACCACCACATGAAAAACCCTCACACAAAAATCACCTCATCATCAATAAAATTGGAAGACAGGAAAATAGTAATAAATGAAGATTAAAGCAACTCTTTAGTAGATTCACAAGCTTCCTTTCATAATTCAGGACATTAGCAGAGAAATTTAAAGGCAATGAACTTGAGAGAATTTAAAGAAGGGAAAAAGCAATGACAGCAGGTCATTCAGCTTCCCTGAAAACCTCTGCATGGTCCTCCACCAAGCATCAAGTGGCAGAGGATGTTACTTGCAGGAATTGTGACTTCAGGTCAATCCCAGTTAATGACTGAATTTTAATTAATCCACACTGCACTGCAGTTGCTTCTGTATTTTACTAAATAATTATAATGAGGCAGTTTTATCATAGTGAGAAATTAAAAGTAGGCTAAATTTTAGAATCCCAAAACAGTTTGGGTCAGAAGGAACCTTAAAGATCATTAAGTTCCAGCCCCCTGCCATGGGTAGAGACACCTCCCACTAGACCAGGTTGCTCAAAGCCCCATCCAACTTGGCCTTGAACACTTCCAGGGATGGAGCATCCTCACCACTCTCTGAGTAAAGAATTTCTTCCTTACACCTAACCTAAATCTCTCCTCTTCTTGTTTTAAACTGTTCCCCCTTGTCCTTACACTACCTGCCCATGTAAAAAGTCATATTCCTAGAAGATATGCTTCTTTCCCCTTGCCTAATTCTGGAGGCTGAAGACCATAATTTCCTAAAGTGACTGCAAATCACATCCCTTTTAGAGACTATGTACCTGACAGGTTTGCAAGCATTTTTTCAAACACTTTCTAGTGCAGTATCATTATTTCACTATTAACTTTAGTCTGCGATTTATTTTCAAAAGTCACTATATGTCAAAGGGTTTTAATGACACTAACACAACTTAGAAGACTATTGTGGGTTAGCCTGCTTGTATAGGGTTGCATCAACTTGATGATGCTGAGATCCATGGCTACATTTATTTTACAGAAGAAAACGAAGTCACACAAACAAGAAGTTAAGTCAAAAAAGATAAGTTGTGATGTGCCAGGTACACGTTTCATTTCTTTTTTTTTTCTGCAAAAAACAGTTTCTCCTTGAGGTCTTGGCTACATGAGCATTAAAAGGATTTAATAATGATAATCTAAAGCCTTAACAGAAAAAATCCATTTGACAGTATAACACACAGCTGTACCTCATACTTTATTCTGAGCACTTTCAGATTTCAGGGTACATTCTTGGTTTGTGCTTGCTTGATCTGAACTGTAAAAGGGTACATGCATTAAAGAAAAAATTGTAAAGCTTTGAATTTGTTGTCACTTTCCACTATTTTGTTTATTTAGAAACTAATTCAAGGCTTAATATTTCACATTCAAATTTTATAAATTTTTGGTCTATACATCAAAATCTAAAAAAAAATCTCATTAAGATCAGCAAACTGCTTCTTCATCAGGGTTAGACTTTATTTGGTGATTCTAGGATTGGGACATGGTTAAAATCAGTCTCATTTTTACTTTGTTGTTCTAAAAGGAAGAAATTATATGTGTGTTAAAAAGGGTTTTAATTTTCAGAGACTGAAATTAAAATAATGCTATTAAAACATATGATTATCTGTTTTCTGTAACATTACCACTGCTGGAGATAAAATTTAAAAGTTGTATTTAAATAATATTTTTTATCAATATTTTTTCTGTAAATTTAATGGTGAGGGTTGCAAACTTGTATATATGAACAGAAGAGAATGATTGTGTAAAAAAAAAGAAAAACATTGTCTCCATTTTGACCAGTGTGACATAGTTTTGCTACACAGGCACTTTCTCAGTTGTTAATCTCCAGGGGTTTCAGCAGTTAAGCTGATGGATGATGGGAAGAGGATTTCCTGACAGCCCAGTAATCTGTCCAGAGGGAAAGGATGCTGTTGGTCAGGGTTCAGGTACTGGAAGGGCTTTTGACTAGCCAACCATCTGTACATGTCTGGAAGGCCAAGGGCTGTTTTTCCCCACTACTCAGCTCATGGGAATGAAAACAGCACTGCCGAGAATCACGCAGGCAATGCGACAAATTACTTTATTTGCTACTGACACAGAGAATTTCTTTTTGCTTTGTGAACACTCACTTTGTTTTTATTGTGCTCAACAGAGAGAGATTTGTATAAACACTGCTGGTACTATTGAAATTATTAGCACAGCTCCCAGTTTCACTGTGCACTCCTCTACCCTTCATCACAGCAGCGCTACTGTGGGCTACACCGGAGCTGTGGTAGCACGATAGGTAATTAATCCCAAAGGCTCTCTCCCATATTCCTGCACATCCTCCTGGCCATGCCACTACACTGATGGGAGTTACACTGACAATCTCCTTTTGACTGGAGGTCGTGTATGAACTCCTGCCCACAGGGAGCAAAAGGCATTCCTCTGCCCACCTACCTACTTTTATGGTACTCCATGTCAAAATGTCTCTGCAGCCCCTGTGTAGGTCCCCATTGCCTCCCAGTTCCCTCAGAAGAGAGGCAGATCTGGTGCTCTTTCTGCCATCCTCTAGCTCCCAGGCTGGTCTCTTCTGGAGAAACTGAACTGAAGGTACTGGAGTCTCCCGTGAACTGTGGGCTGCTCCAGCCAGCTCCACATCAGAGCCAGGCAACCTGAGCATGTCACAACACACTGTCACATGTCAACACAAGATGCCAGCTCCTCTTCCCACAGAAAACCAACATTGGGAAAGGGGGTCCAACATGGTGGAGGTGGGGTGAGACAAGCACACACACCTACACACACCCCAAAGGTGCACACACTGGGATCAGATTGTTTGCAGGGAAAAGCAGCCTGGCAACACACAAATGGATAGTGGTTATAACTCAGAACACTGGCATTGCAAACCACACCGTTATATGGGCTCCAACTCTGCTCAGTCAGAGGGATGCAAGTGAGGGATTTCCAAGGGAGCAGAGACATGTATTGACATGTAGCTTGTACAGTTATGTCATGGTGAAATGCACCCTTATGCAGCAAGGCTTATATATTGTGTACAACCATGCAGCACCTGGGAGCTGAGGGACTACATTCACACATAGATGAGAACCCATCAGCATTTCTTCAACATGCTGGAGTAAGAAATGCACCTGCATACACCACTGAAATTATGTGTGAAACAGGAAGCTACTACAGCCTGGTTTGTTTGGTTTTTTTTAATCTCTGTAAACCAAAGAAAAGATATGGAAAATGTACAGAAGAGGTGAATAAGTGTCCTTGTGTCTAAAACAGGACATGCTACAAAGATGACATCAAAGAAGCACATAATTATTGTAATTTACCAGCCTCCCCTCACATGGGAAAAACAAAATCTAGAATGAAATATGGTCATTTGGCAGGCAGTGCTCCAATGTCACAAAGCCTGCTGTATCCCACCCTGGTTAATCTCTCCTGAGAACAGAAACACTTTCCTGGAAAAAGGGATATCTCTGTGAAGAGCTAATACCATCTCTCCCTAATGTGACATCAAAAGAAAAGTCAATGAACACGAGACGATGCTAGGGAACACACTACAGAGGAAGCTTAGAAGCAGGAGAGTAGGAATTATCTTGGAGGGGGAAATGAGCTTTTCTTGTGTTGCATCTCTACATGATCTTCACCTGTGAGACAAGAAAGACTTCCAAGTGACGGTTCAAAATGGTATTGTAAATGTGAAATATGTTAACTCTAAAACTTACTGATGGGTGGAAAGAGACATTCAGTGTTACCAGACTTTCATGCTGACATACCATGCAGAATTTTTCTTTCAATACCTTGGTAAAAAAAATACAGTTCACCCAGTTAAAGTATGTCTCCATATATGTTTTAGCACAAGGAAGCCAGACAAACACTCCCATGTAAAAACACAAAAATATATATGTATTTTAATTTTCATTTGGTCATATTTTATTTAACAGAATGTCATTCTTCCTCAACAACCAATGATGATTTAAAATAGTAGCACTCTCCAAAGCAGCCCATTGATCACAGAGAACTGATGATATTTAAATATACAATATAAAGAGTGATGTTTCACAAAGTTGCTTTGTCTTCAGACTTTAGGTTAGAACACAACAGACCAAAATTAACCATTTCACTAGGTCCAAGAATAAAATTCAAACTGACAACAAGTTATGAAAAGAGAATAGTTATTGAAACTTTACAGAGAAAGAACATGATTAATAAACTTGTCCTGGCTTTACAAATCTCAGACCCCCTGAGTCCTAACAGTACTAAACTGAGAAACAAACAAAATTTATCCTGAGGATACAAGCACTGTTTATAAATTACTCCTGTAATTTAATTTTGAATCTTGATATGGTGATACAATGTTTTCCAAATATTATATTTTCCAAGGCTCCAAAGTAGATTGCTGCATGCAAAAAGAACATTATTCAGTAGTTACTGCTATGTAAGTACTACAGATCACAAGAGCCTTAAGGCACAGATTGCCAATCTGCAATTTTAGATGTCACCATGACTAGCTGTTAATCATTATTCTTGTAACAGAGTTGTATTAATAGATAATGTGAGTGCTTTTCTATTTGCATGAGTGCAGAATCAACAGAGTTAACATGATTAATGCACAGCCTTCACTGGGACATGAGTACTTCCATAACACGTTGTTGATTAAATGTTGGGGCAGTAGTTCCTACATGAAGAGTGACAACTAAGTCAGGGAAGGTAACATCTTCAATCACAAGAGTTGTTTCATCTACACCCCTAGCCAGACTCTTTTTTTTAGTATTCCTCTATGATGTGGTTGGCCTTGGTCTCATTTTCCATCTCACCCTGTAAACCAGAGATTTATACAAAGTAAATATTTAAAATACTGGTCCTCAAGATCTAGTCTGCAGATTATCAGTGTGATGGGTTTTTCTTAGAGTTTTCTTCAGTTTTTCACAGAATAAAGTACACACAGAAGACAGGATGCTGTTGAACACAAGAGGGTAGGAGAAGGGATGAAAAGCTGGGAATGTTTTACAGAACACGTTTCACACAGTAATCCAAAGGGTGAAAGAACTAGAGAAGCAAATGATTTAAAAGAGCCATTATTCTCAAGCTGAACACTAGGAAACTGCAAAACAATTTTTCTTAATAGTGTCAGGTAATCTAAAAGTGCCCCTCTAAATGTATTCATAGCGTTAGAATGACATTTTCTACTATTTAATTCCTTCTACCATTGCTGAATCAAAGATACATGTGAACGTCAGGGACAACCATACTTAAAGGCAAGTGATTATACACTAAGTCCCATCAAGGATACAAAGCAACGAAACCCTGGATGTCTTTAAGATATCATAATCTTAGGCATTACTTGTAACAATCACCAATTTCATATTCTTAGGCATTAAGTGTAATGCTTAAAGTTGTCAGTTTCCTTTAAATCATCTCTGCTCTGAGTGACTAATGGCTACAGTTAACATCACCAGCAGCACTTTGAAGACACAGGACACAGATCACCAGCTACAGCTCAAAGGCTGCATAATTAGCACCGAGACACCGAGGTTTGCAGGGGACGTTCCTACACCACTTCCACTCACAGCTTTCCACAGAGTAGGTGCTGATACTGATGTCAGGGCAAGGCAGGCTGTAACTCGAGCAAGTGCTGGATTCTCCCGCAATTTTTTTCTCTGCAGCAGGGTTTTGCAGAATACGTCCCTCCCTTGTCTTCCTATGGACAGGTTGGGAGGCTCTACCCTTCCAGTTCCTGCATGCTACATGATACCCACATCCTGGGAGCTACTGTGGAAACAGCAGCAGCAGAGGCACTTCAGGTTTAGCATATGCATCAGGTTTAAATGTACTGAAATTGAGTTTGTGTGGGAAAGTGAGAAATGTTATCTTTCCTTCCTGATGACACATGCGTCACGGGGTTTGTAAGTAATCTCTTATATTACTGAGCAGGTGAAAGCCTCCCTCACTATGAAAATGGTTAACCAGTTCACTCCAAATCCCCAGTGCTGTCTTCTCCCTAGGCCTGCCACCTTTCCTTATAGCCATAGGGCTCCTTTCATTCTCTCCTTCCATGACTTCTTCAGCCAGGCAGGACGCAGCACTTCTCATATTCCTGGGACCCATCTACAGGTGAGGCTCTGCTGTTGTGCTCCGATCCCTTAAATCATGTTCACAAGCTCAGCTACAGCACCCACCATTTTACATGGTAACTCATTTTCTAAAGATTTGGGAAACTCCATTGTGGCCATACATGATAGACCATGTGAAAAATGGAAACTCTGCTCATAATGTAGAGGGGGGGACTCATAATAGTGCTCATAATAGGCTACTGATTAATTTCTTGGAAATGCTAGAAGCAAATTCTATCACATCATTTTTGCTATTCATACAGCTCTCCACTGCAAGCTTGTTTCTGTTTTGATTTTTTAATTATTTTGTTTTATCATCTTCTATTATCTCTTCCCTTGATTTTTTTCTTCTCTTAAATTTTTATTAACCAAGGGACCTGATTTGAGATGCCTGCCTTTAGGCACTGCTGTTTGTTGCCGATGATGCGACAGCCTCTTTAAGGAATCACAGCAGCATTTCCATATCAAATAAAAATCCTAATTAACTCCTGCCATTTGTCTACTGCAAATTGACAGATATGTCAATTCTCTGGAAGTGAATTCTCTGCAAAAGGAAGCTTTGTCATACCTTTATTTTTTAGAGACGACTTACTGTAAGCCACTGATTCAGAGAGAACAGAGCTGGCTGACCACCATCTCTGCACACAAAATACTTTGGCCACATTATAACAAAACGTGTACCATAAGGAATTATCAGCATCTTCCTTTGGAGGCCTCTCTATTTCACCTGCGTGCAGGGTCCCCCTCCCTCCCTCCCCACTTTGGATTCCACAGCAATAGCTGACCAATTCAGATTTTGAACTCACTGCGGAAACCTCTTTTTTCTCCATTTTTAAATTCATATCATGCAAGTGTTAACATGTCTTTTATCAATCAAAGCAGTTTACACACACAAAACACTAGAGAAGGAGTGACACAATAGCGGGAACTTCTGTCCATGTTTCAACTTCACCACTGCCCAGCACTGCACAAGCTGTTATTTTTTTAACAAAACCACTTCACAAACTGTGCAATCCAACAGGGGTCAATGTTGTTTTGTGCCAACAGACCCCTTATGAAGGAAACAAATTAAGATCCCAAAAGCTGATAGGAAGGAGAATTTGTATACAACTGAAAACTGAAATGCAAACTGAAGGGAATGTCCAGGTCAATCTGCTAAATACAGACTTTTGACACAGGATCGTTCAAAGTTACAAGGCAATACAGGATGTGGGATTCTATCTACCTGGCTTGCTCTTTGATTTGGGGTCACCTGGCCATGACTAAACAAAATGTTGATGTTCTTTGTATAGTTAATGGGAGATAAGTATCTTTTTTCATTCCTGACAGAATTCTTTACAGGGAAAATTTCCTTTTGGGGGGGGTCTTTGGATTAAATTACCTTTTTTTCTCAACAATCAGACAGGGAAAAAAGTAATTTAATTTGGGGGACATAC
The DNA here is from genome assembly GCF_049639895.1 of Pseudopodoces humilis. Classification (NCBI taxonomy): domain Eukaryota; kingdom Metazoa; phylum Chordata; class Aves; order Passeriformes; family Paridae; genus Pseudopodoces; species Pseudopodoces humilis. The sequence continues at coordinate 63,393,713 of NC_142202.1, forward strand.
ACATTTTTTGTCATTTCCTCAGCGCAAATGGTTAAATGTACATTCATATTTAACCCCACAGGAAAGCAGACCACCCCTGGATTGCAAAGGTCTCATGATAAAGTGTTCTAAAGAAACTAGGCATGAGTGAACTGACAGTAAGACCTTCTTATACAAAATAGGGACACATTATTTTCTCTCCTGCAGTTAAAATCAGACTGAGTGATCAAAGTGTCATCTTTTCTACATAGAAAAATGTCTTTCATTGAGATATGTCTCTAACTCGCTGTGTTCCTGCTTTACTACCTGAGAAATTGGATAACTATTATTCTCTCAATTTCTTAGAGTGTTTTGAAGTTTGTGGACAAAAGAACTATTCTCAGCACCAGAAGTACACTCTTACAAGCTACTTACAAAATACCTTTGTTTAGAGGGACCTGATCCAACTAGCCATGTGATTGGTTTTTTTCAGTATAATCCTTTGAGACCTTTGCTCTTGTCTTTCATATCGATATCTATCTTCCAAATTTGTCTTGGAACCCAACACTGCCAACAGCTCAGCAGGAAATTTCCCAGATACAATTAAAGATTATAAAATCCAAACTCAGCATCACCCTAAAATCCCATTTTAATATTCTAAATAAAATCCTGAAGCCTGATTGATTTCGGTTTTTTCTCTCTTGCATGCTCTTTCAAATATGACTTTATCAAAAAAACTTGACAAATACATACATCTATAATCATAACAGAAACAATATAAGAATAGGGATATTAACAAAGCTTATTGCAAAGAGTTTTCCAAGTAATGCTAAATGATAATTCTTATGATGCTTGACAAACTTTAATTTCCCAAACAGAACAGGAAGATAGTAAAAGGCATGAACAAAATACTGTCAGGTTACAATTTTGTCAGGTAATGTGCTTAGGCTTGGCTGTGACTGAGATTAAATAATACAGAGAACATTCCATGCAAGGTACTGAGTTAAAACATTTGAGAGCGACATTAAAGTGAATCTGCTCCTTGACATATCAGTGACCTCTTGAGGTCCCTTTTATTCCTCTTTTCTTTAATTCTGTGTTCAGTTTGTGACTAGGCATAGCATGTTTGTAGAGTGCAAAACATCTTTTTAAATATGCTATACAGTAAATTTACATTTCTGTAAAGACATCTCAAACTATTTTACAACTAATAACTATTGGGAGGGAGTCTGTATATTTGTTGGAGCTTAGTGGGTCTGATTACCTGTCTCTATAAAGCCAAGATTCTATCGACATCTCTGTTTACAAGGAGGTTTTGGTCATGGAATTTTCCATAACTTTTTCATATGTTTTTAAGCATTTGTGTCTTGGAAAAATCATCATGTAAGAGGATATTTATAGATCTTATCAAAGGCCCAAAACTATCAAATGTTACACTTTTTTTTTTTTTAATCCTCTTTTTTTTTTTACATAGTTGGACAGGTATATCCAGTTTCTCCACTAAGTTCCTTATATTGCAGGATATTTTTATATGCATATCAGCATGCATAATTATGACGAGGTTTTATTCTACCCAATACACAAAAAAGGTAAGAAATTAAGAGTAGTTCCTCCCAAGCATGTGCACTCTGGTTTTAGCACTTCAATTCTGCTATAAAAATTAGACAGCAATTCCTATGGTAATAAAGATTGGAAAAAGTTTTCAGTCCAAATTCATCTAATAAAAATTGAACTACCTATAAAGATTTTCTACAAGAAAGGTGGAACCCTTTATGTACCCTGATATGTAAAAGAGAAATGCCTTCAAAGAATACTGAAAGCAGGTAAAGTGTGTTTATTTCTCTTACCCGTTTCCATATTCTTTTTCAATGTCACAACTGCAATTACCACTGTCAGAATTTGCTTCAGTGAAATAAAAGCTGCATCCAAGAAGACCTGTAGCCCAATTCTTCAACAGAGAGAATCTTATTGAAAAAGCAATTTTGCTGAAAGATGAGGTCCCAGTTACACAAAATTATAATATATCCTACTTTCACTTTCTGGAAAGAATGTATTAATACTCATTACCTTAAAATTGAAATCAGACATCAGAAAATATTACATAAATTACAGTTAAGTGCACAAATAAAGGATTTTCAAACAAAAATTTATAAGCTTCAAAAAAATTTTTAAGCTTCATACAGTGGAACAGATTTGCATTTTTTTTTATTAGACAGGTGGTGCACTCTGAAATCAGCATTCTGCTGTCTTACACCAGTCTGGCCCATGTAGCTAAAAGGATCCATGAAGATTTTGATCACCACTGTGTCACAGCTTGTATACATGTGGAGTACTGACTAAACCCTGAAGCCCTTATAAGGAGGAAATGTCTAGTGATGTTTTATTTTAATCTGAGAAGAATTTTTAAATCATAACTATGACAATATACTATTCTATTAACCAGAAGTGTGGAAATATAGAACATACATTCAGATGTGGCACTTAAGCAAATACTGGAGACACATCTCACTTATACAGCATGATTTTACAAAGAATGTGAAAAATAGAACTGAATAGTATATAAGAACTGATCATTTTTTCAAGTCTCTCAAACCACAGAAGTAGTATTAGGACAGTTTCTACTACTGACAACTTGTAGGACAGACTGATAACAAGTTCAGGCTCCATACCTTTCCTCTCTGCATTTCCTAACGCATACCACAAAAACAGAATTAGGAAAGCAGAAAGGCAATGAGTTGTTCAGACAAGTTCCTGCAAGGTGATGGCATATTAGGGCTTACACTATTTATCAGTGCTGCTAATAACCTGTGAAGCAGGAAAGCTTTATCTGTGTGCTGCCTGGGCTAATCAAGGGTGATGCTGGAAGAGTCAGGGTCGTCTCAGCCCTGAGAAATGCTGAAGCTGCCACCACAGGAGTTACAGCTAAACTCGAGACGACAGACTTTCAAGTTTTCACTCTCTGCTCTTTTCTCAGCCTATCAAATCTTACAGCTGTAATCATCCTGGATGAGAAGATGTGACCTACAACCAGTAACTTTGAAAGTTCACCGATCACTGGAGTGATGGAAGGAATGTTTTAAACTTGGGCATTTTGAGGCAGGGTTGCCGTGAGCTGTCACCTCCACTGTGGTGAGTGTTTTCTTAACTAATCCCTGTACTGCCTGAACATGCTCTTACAATACCTCTAATTATTCAGATGTCTTGCTGGGCACTCTGTGTGTCTTCCCACTCTGACTGTCAATTTAAGTCCTAATAAGAAATTACATTCTTGCCTCAGCATACCACAGGCTGCACACAGATCAGCCAGCACAGAGATGACACAGTCCCTACGTTTCAGCTGATTTACCCAATCCCTAGTGAAATCTGTTGCCCTTTTGAGGTAAAATGTATTTCTCTATTATGGCACATGTTCAGTATATACAGTTACACTACAACCAAAACAAAGGTGTCCTAAACTATAGGCTGAAATGTTTGACTACAACTTATTCATATTAATCCTTGCTTGGAGTGGGATGCTGTTGATCTATGGAAAGTTTTACTATATTAATAATGACAGTGTCTCAATATACAATCTATAATATATCTAAGTACATTGAATAGGTATGATTTCTTGTATAAACCTTCAATGAAATATACTTATCTAACAATGTCACCTTGTATGCTTGTCAGAGATTGGTAAAAATATATATATATATGTGTCCAGTCTCCCAGTGCACAGGATTCAGTGATTAACCTCTGCTGCCAGGCTTTACTTTCAGATACTGGTTATCGGACTGTATTGAGAGGACCAATGTCTCAATCCAAGGGAGAACAGGATTCTGGAAAAATTCTTGATGTGCACCCAAAATGCAAGAGAAGTAACTCCAATGTGTCCCACATTATAACACCCAGATTATGGTACCAAGCCGGTTACTTGTGTAAATGAAAAGTCAGGGAAGAAACCTCAGCGATCCATACAGCTAAATGACAAAGCTATCCAAGAGTTGGTTCCAGTTCACCTGTGATCTTTCCTACAATGCACATGGTTTATGCTAAATCACAATCCTAAGCCCCAGTGTTATTTGAGAAACCAGTTCCTACAGTTAGGAAACATTCCACTGGTTGCAGCATCTCACAAGTTCTTATATTCCCTCTTTATCTTAGCACACTGTGTGAGCATTGCAGAAAAAATCCAGTACTAAGTGTACTAGTTGGCTTCCCATGGGAAGGACAACATTTAATTGGCTTTGATATTTTTCTTTGTTCAGTATGTTTGTGTATGTGTGCATGTGCATGTGAGAACACACGTTTTCTTCTCTTTTTTATAGTGCACTTCACTGACATATTTAATAGTCACTCATTCCCATAGCATTTGCTTACCATAACTTACAAAGTAAAATTGGAGGGTTATATTGTATTTACAAACAAGTTGGCACTTACAGAATAAATTATTGATTCCTTTTCTTTTTTATTTCATTTTCTTTTTTTTCTCTACTTCTTTTCCACCAAAGGGCATCCAAAATTCAGGCAGAATAGTAACACCTGCTGCCAATATGCTACATTAACATGAGTAAATAGGATTCCAGCTGTTACACTCTTTCCCAATGATTTGCTTGTTGCTGAGAGGCAGTGCCTTCCACCTCAGTTCAGGTCCAATGCTCAGAAACTGTTAGTCAAGTGAAAGCAAAGGCTGCATGTTTTCTTCCTCATTCTTATCCATGCGCTTCAGCACCCCAGGATCCACAACTGACTGAGACCTGCAGAGGGACAACATGTTTATTTGACATTTCTAGATCAAGACAAATGAGGGTAAACCTCAGCTTTCTTTTGTTTATTTTAATTTCTGTTGGAGCTTAAAAATAAGGGTACAGCTTTACTGTACAAGCATCTGATCATTGCAATATCCCTCATGGAAGGATGACAGGGCTTTACAGGGCTCAGTGCTGATTTGCAAATATAGGAACAAAAGGCAGAATAAAGCAGTTCCTCTCTTCAGTGAAATCGTGAAGCAGGGAGCATCCTCCACACCCAAGAGCAAACTAAGCTGTCCTCTGTGGTGACTTAAGCACTGACAATCTCTCCAGAAGGTTATACAGCACTGGGCTGGCAAGGAAGGTACAGTTCAGCCACCCAGCTGGCTAATCACACACCGCTATTAGCAGGATGTGTTAGCTGGAAGCACAAGTTGCTCCTTTTCGGAATAGCATCTTAATTCAACAGTGCAAGATCCTAAGCCAAACCTAGGAATAGTGCCATGGTTAGCAGGATTTCTGGAGCAGCGGACAAATGCGTCAAACTCACTTTTCAGCTCAACTGAACAGGGCAGGGAAGGATGATCGGAGCAAATTCAGTGATGATTGTAAAATTTCTCTAGATTCTCTGTTTCAGCCCAGAAGCAAAACATGGCACTGGTGCCCTGCAACAGCCATATGTGATGGACAACAAGGAAAGCCAAGTTTCTGGCAAAATCAAAATGTTCCACTGGAAACAAAGCCTGGAGTGTTAAGCTGGGGGTCTCACATCAGCGATGGCTCAGATCACCAAAAAGCAGCCACATCTGGGGTACAGTAAATGCAACCCTTTTTAGATGTTTCCTTTAGTGAGGAAAATTTCACACAGGAAATGCCTACTTCTCTTTCTTTCTGTAAAGATTTGAGATGACTAAAGAGCATGTGTACATCTCTACAATGCAGGCATCTATTTTTGATCAGCGGAAGCACACTGCGCCTGCAGCATTGCTACAGATTTGCCCATTTAGAGGGCTACAGTGCAGAGAAAAACCTTTACAGATTCTAACCTTTCCTGAGATAAGCATATGGAGTCAATTCCCCCCCCTTATAAACTGGCATCATCCAGTGAAACCAATGAATGAGGCTGGTGAGGTCTTTCTCAAAAATATCTAAAGAAAACTTACAAAAACACAAGAAAAAAACATCTGATTTAAAGCCTAGGTGAAAACTTTATACACAAGGATATTTTTTAATAATATTTATCCTGTTCTCATACTAAAAAATCAAGAAAATTAACTTTAAAAATATGATCATCTCTCTTGTGATAAGCATAATTTAAACTTTTTAAATTAAGAGTATACAATAATACCCATCCTGAACACTAGTCAGTTCCTCAGGCAGAGAAAACTAAACCACTGAATTAAAAATGCTTTTTTTAAATCTTCACAAGGTACCGTGCCAATGCAAAGCTGATTGAAAATTTGCTGGTGGGAAGCTGCACTCATGGAAAATCCAGTTCATCATGATAAAAATTGCTGTGGAAGCAAATTAACTTCAAAGCTTTGCCAAGTGGATGTAAGTGCTAAAACGGAGCCTTTTCCTCAGCTGCCGATGACTGAGGAGACAGGGTTTCATATTCTCATCTGGGGAAAACTGAAGGGGACCTGGAAGGGCTGCAAACCTGGCCTCCAATTCCTGGCCATAAATTTCCAGGGCCTCCAAAACCCCAGTGCAGGTGTGAAAATTGAACTGCACCAATTCTGATCCATGGTTTGTAAGCTCAGATGCCCAAATGCCTTGAAGAAGAAGCAGAAATAATTTGCACCCAGTTTTAAACAGAAATTTAATATCATGCTTCATCCCATTCACCAGCAACTCACAGATGAAGGTATGTGGAAGGAAAAACATTTAAGTCTATAGCTCCTTCTCTTCTACCTACATCTCCAAAATAACTTTACAAACATTACTGAATACATTTTGAGAAAACACAGTGGGACTGAGTTATACTATAAAGTCCCGTTGCAGAAGTGAGGAACCAAAACACAGCTCCTCTGCAAAGTTTATCAACACAGACACCTGCCCTGCTGGGTTAGGTGAGAAGAGGATGCAGGTCTCCAGCTGGGTGCCCCAGGATGACAGCCACAGGCGAAACCTGACTGCTGAGACAGCTGCAATGTTGCCAGATGACATAAACAAGTTCTCCCCAGAGGTCTGTGCTAGAGGCGGCATTAATTCCTCCTTATCTCCATCATCATCCCCCCAGTCAACCTTCTTTTCAAGGTAAGGTCATCCAATTCACCAAAAAATTCAAGGAGGTCTGGAGGAGTGTCAGTGGTTCACATTGGGGACAACAAATAAGTAAGAAAGAGATGAATTCTCTGTAGGATTTTGGTTTTAAAAGGACATTCAGGATAGTAAACTAATTTTAAAATGGAAAACCAAATTAAACAAGAAAATTGTTGGAGATCTGCCAGATGCTTGTGAAACTTGTTCTAAGATAAGCACATTTCATTGCCTTAGTCATGATTTTTTATATGTTAAAAATCTTCTGCACTAATATATCCTACTGACTGTGGGTTTAAACTGAAACAACCATCAGTTGCTGAAACCAAATTAAATTTAATTTTTAATTAAATAGAGTTTATCTTTTTTATCTTAACTTTTCTATTTATGTTCTAACAGAATCTGTGTGCTTAATACACTGAAGGCTTGGGGCTTTCTGTCAGTCTTAGTAAGTCTGACACAGTAAGTCTATTTAGCACTTTTTATGTCCAGCAGCAGGGAACAAGGATTCCAGCAGATGCTGGAGGCATTCTAACTGAGAAAGCATGCATAGAAGGTGAAGAAACTTTAGCATAATATTATATAGATAAAGATTTCAACATGTTTATTTTCTGTACTAGGTCTCCTACATTGTTAGATCACCCAGACTGAAAGAATGTCAATTTGAAGCTTACACTGAAGTGTAATAGTGTATGAAAAGAGTTTTCAAGAACGAGTTAAATGAAAATAAAAATTAATTGAGAAAAAATTAAGAATCTGGTCAACTCTTTTCCACTCACTGCTTTTCCACTTAATAATATGCTTGCCCAGGACAATCTGGAACACTCTGCTCCAAACAGGCAGCTCCAAAAGGACTTGTCACAGGCCTTCTCATATTTTTTGTTGCACCCTTGGATGAAGTTACTCTCACACCATCATTTTGCAGCAGGACTTCTGCATTTCAGTTCCTTAATTCCATTCTTCTGTCTAAGACAGCTTCTCTAGTGTCTCATAATGCTTGTATTGCATGCAAATCATATAAAAGTGTATTTCTCACCTTTCCCCTCCCCTGCCTCTTTTTCTCAGTCCCATTTATTGTGTTAGTTACACAATTCTAACTTCATATATATGGGCACTGGGGATTTGGGAGGTTCTGGGAATTTATGGCCAAAACTCCCTCCCTCACTGGGAATTTGAGACCAGGTTTGCAACTATTCCAGCATCCCTGTTATACAGTTTCAGAACCCTTTTTAACTTCTTATCCTAGCTCATTTCTATTCAGTTTCTTGCTATTTCCCACTTTCAATAGAGTGGAGGTTTTTTCAACACAAAATCCTTAAACTTTACTGCTTTTTTTCTTTTTTATTTCCTATAGCAATCATATGTTGTCTTCTGTTTCCATAAAAATATCTCCCTTTTAAACCACATCGTCCTTCCCAGTCTAGGCAACATTTTCCAGCCAATATCATCTTCCTGGCTGAGAAATCTGGAAATATTTTATCTTGTTTGATCTGTTTCCAGAGTTTCTTTCCCTTTTGCATCACATGCTGTCTCCTGAAACTGGGTTCCCAGCCTAGCATATCCTAACTTATTTTTAATGACTTTATATATTGGTTTCTGTTTTATTTGTTCTTTTTTGATCCAATGCTAGGCCTGCCCCTTGTGAGCTGCACTTTAACTTTTGCTGCCCTTTCTTCTGCCCTTTCTGCTACCTTTTCTATCACAGTTGTAATCTTTATCCTTTTTCCTCCTACTGCCTTGGCAAGCTTGGATCAGATTCACCCCTTCCAAATTAATGACCTCACTGCTTCCACAGTTACTGGAGTTACTGGAGAGGTAACTAAGCTCTTCCTGTACTTTATTCTGAATGGTAAAATGCAGCAAGCAATTACACTGTACCTCCTCAAAGAAAAGACTATCAGAATGCCAGGATGTTTACCAGACTTGAGTATAACAACTGGCACTGATTTTGGTCCTGGTTTTCCTCATATTTTGTTAGGCATGGAGTCACTGTGACTGATGGTTCAGATGCTGTAAATGTCCTGGCACCTATAGGCTGATGGGTACCAGGCAGTGGGCTATGAGATGGAGGAAGATAAGAGCTAACATCACGACCCAGAAAGATAATTGGCCCAAATTTACCCTCTGCACAGAGGCTCACTCCAGCTAGCACTGTTTCTCTAATAAGTGCTGTAGGCTGAGGTGAGATAGCTTATTCCAAAGACAGCGCTGTGTACACAACTTACATGGCACCACAGAAATAATCAGCTGTACTGAGTTCACAACTCACATGGGTAATAATCAAGGCCATGATCTCTCAACAACACTGATCTTTTTAGGAAAGGGGGAAAAAACCCAAGCGTCTTCCTATATAATAGGAACTATGTAGGAACTTCCTATAGCTACCTATAAGTGAACTACCTACAGCTTCATAAAGAAGGAAGAAGGCAAATTTTAACCTTATGGCAATACTAGAAGACAGCAGTACCTTTAACTCACCTTTTCATGGATTTGGGAGAGAGGTCCTTTTCTATATCCTTTGCAGGAGTGTTGTAGGAGTCCGCATTGCATTCACTGTCGTCATCGTATTCATGGTCAAGCAGTGTTCTCGCCCACGTCCCCATGTCATAGGGGGGCAACATTCCTCCAAACTCTGAAGGCAGGATCTCAGGGTGTATGAGTTGATGCAGGCTGTTGAGGTTGTTACCATGCAGGAATATCTGTATGTACACATGCAGGTAAAACACAGGGCTATCATCAAAAAAACATCAAAGCCCAAATGACATCATCATTGTTAAGAGGATATTGTACAACTTAAACATTCTGGTTGTGTTGGGCTAACAGAGGTGCAGAGGAAGGCACACATCACCTCTGCCTTAAGCACGGTCATACCATGTCCATAAATCTCCAAAGTGATTAAAGCATAAATAACTTAAAATGTTTGCAGGGAAAGGGACTTAGTGAGGGTAAGAACTGGTGTCTGGTATCTAGATGGACAGAATATTAGATCGATAAATTGCCTTGTTAATCTCTTGTCAATTGCTCTCCCTAATTCTGTGAATTAAGTTAATAAATTAAGATTATAATAAATAAATAAAAATAATATGAGCCATATACCACAAGGAATATATATTGACTTTCAGCATGCAGCCATGAGTCCTATAAATAAGATATATTGTGCAGAATAATGGTAACAGTGCTGAAAAACTTTTCTTCCTTAATCTAGTCATACCAGTAACTGCTATTTATACTTGACAATAAATGAAGAAAGTAATAACAGTAAAATAATCCCTTGTGACAACACTGAGGGAATAGCTGATGGACTATTTTATATTTTCCATCAATGTTTTGGTAGACTGATATTCATATATACTTTATATTTATATATCTATATATTAGTATGACATGACATGAATACTTGTATTTATGTTTAACTTTAGTGTTTCCCCTCAGAGATCCTCCACAGTCCACTTCACCTTGCAGGGACTCCTCTGGGCATCTATACCCTTAGTATGATTTATAAGAGTTAAATTCAAGAGGCTGAAAGACAAAGACCAAATATATGCTTGTCTTTTATTGCTTACTTCAGACCACTTTCCAGTCAGCTGTAGACCCAGGAAAGTTAATATGACTGTGCAAAACTAGTGATTTTCTTCCATCTCAGAAAGGAATTTATCCTTTTGCAAAAGAATGTTTATTAATGGTGAAAGTTATTTGCTTTATAGTGCTTTCACAGCTAAGTGTTTCATTTCTTAGCAATTGTTTTTATATATGCCTAGTACTGCATTTATCTGAATATAAGTATCAGCTGCAAATATACATGACAAATTGAAAAAAATCATAATTCAGGATAAAAACAACAGATAAAAATCTAAAGAGAATTCTCTTGGGTTTGGAGCTTTTTTTCCCTATTGTTTGTTCTGCATCTAATAATTTTTTTTTAAGCTAATTTTAAGCTTTATGTGCTGGTAATAACTTTCACATTTTGACACTATATTTACAAGTGTAAATCAATATTTAACCACCTAACTACGTTTTATAGGTATTTGGTATTGACAAAAAACAGTTGTAAAAAGTCAGCATTTCTGAGAATATATGACATTGATTCAGGTGTCTAAATAAAAATTTAGATGCTAGCTGATAAGCCTCAACTGCCTTGTCACTTATTTTTAATGCTGTAACACTCCTATGGCTGCACTTTACTCCCTAGTTCTGCATATGCAGCACTTGAGTTGAAAAGGCCTCAGACATAACTGGCACTACGATGTTCTCTGCAGAAGCTGCAGTCAACAGAGTGCAACTGAATCCTGCAAAATGGGGCTTTATTTGCATATTTAGAACAGATATTACATAAAAGGCTTTGTGATCTATAGTTCAAAAATCGGTAAATACCAGAGGCCTCTCAAGCATAACCTGTCAGTAAAAACCAGCTCAACACCAAGGATCATTGTGGCCTTGCAGAGTGTGTTTGAGGAGAAAAAATAGAGAGCTGCTTAGGGAGCTGATTCCATAAAAAATATAATCACGTTCTTCGTACTGCCCCTGTACATGATGTTGATTGTGTTTTCCTGGATGACAAAGTTCCTGTTACAGAAATAATACCATTCTATATGCTATCACCACCAAGCTCTAATTTAATTGCACTGGTGCAAATGGTACAAATTCAGCAACATCTCAGAGGCTGCTCATGCTGATGCACAGATGCATGCACACAAATTCCCTTCTACTGACTTTCATTCAAATTAGTATTTGCAAACTAATACTACTAGATGCCAGCTGGGTATTTTAGCTCATGGTAATGTCAAGGAAATCACACTAGGATAGGACTTTGTAACAGTCACTAACTTTGTTTTTAAAAGAAAGACACAAATATTTTTTACAGAAATTAAACAGAACAGAATTGAATACAATCTTAATAGAAACCATAATGTTGACAATATTTTTTCACATATCAGCCCCAGGAGCAAGCATATGCTTACATTTGAAAATACATTTAAGTGCACTGCTTGACTGTGTCCTTAAAGGATAATGTTCTAAAGTTTCTAAAACAGTTGAAGGTACCCTTTAAAACACAGATATATTTAAACATTTCCACCAATAGCAAGCTGCTATCTCATGTTAATCTACTTTATTAGAGTATGATGCATCTCCTGATGACAACAGCCAGGAAACAGGCAATTAAAAAGAAGAATACCCTTTTTCGTGTCTTCTCCTTTAGAAAGGGCCGGATAACTGTGTAGAGAGCATGGATATACCACGGCTGATTGACAAAATGTATTCCTCCAAACCGAGCTGGAAAGCTGTCCTGTGTGTCACAAAACAAATACATTTAATTTCAGCCAATTCTTAACATATGTTGCACATGCATCAAATAGCGTTTTGTTGTTTTTTCCCAGAATGCCTTCATTGTAATAATAAACCTTTAACAAGAAGAAAGATTATTCAAAACTGTGTCCTCTCGGCTGAGTTCCAGCATTCCACACCAAGGAGCAACACACCTTGTGTGGAGGAAGTGCACTGAGATAGCTTTGCTATTCAAATAAAGGCAGAGCATTTCTAACCTCCAGAAATGCTTTAAACATTTATGATTTGCTCATAATCCATCCATGCAATATATTTTTCTCTTTTTCACTTCTATGGATTTTATTCATTTTTAATAGTAACAATCTCAACTCTCCCAGTGTCATTGAAGAGCACTAAAAATGTCCCTCGTCTCCACCTTAAAAAGAAAGTGTAAATCTAAACTACTATTCAAAATGTCTCCAATATTATCCATATTTCATAAAACTGAGACTGCATTAAACATTATGCATAAACCATTATGCAATATCCATGACAGTAATTCTTGTCACATAGTCAGAGGCCTTCTGGGAATTTAAATGTAAGGACAGCATATCTGTATTGAAGCAATGGCTTTTCTTTTTTACTTGCTGAAAATCACAAGGGGCAGATAACTCACTAGGAAAAGATTCTGATATGCATTTTGAGTTTCTAAGGCAAGAGAATATGCCAGAGGGTTTGGCAGTTTGAGGAGGGCAGCCACTCTGTCCTGGAATACAATTGCCAAATTCCTTGTGTTGTCCTCATTTTGTCTTTGCAAACAATGCAATAAGGCAGGTCCTTTCCTAGGGTTGCACCATTGAGGAAGGAGGAAAGAGATGCAAACAAGTGCAGTTGATGCACATACTCTTTTGTTTTCATGGCTTATGTCAGAACCTTCTCAGTGAAGGACCTTCTCTTAGTTATACAGATGTACTAAATTAATGGCTTTGAAGCTTAATTCAACAGGTGACACAGCATAGGCAGCCATGGTAGTCACTCAGATCAAAACCAGGTTCCTCACAGCAGCAGCTCCCATTTGACCAGGACATCCTTTCCAGCTACATCTCCTCCTCTTCCTCCTCTCTTCCTCCACCTATGTGGATGCAATAAAGGCAACTTCAGGTCTGTGCCACTGGGATCAAAGGCTCAAAAGGAGGCAATCAAATGGTCTGACATGATGCTTTGTGCAAATAAACCTATTCTGCCTACTCTGGAGACAAGAGAGAAGGCCCTACAGAGGCACCCAGCAGCCTTGATGTAACCTGCAAAGCACCACTTGAAGCATACGGTCATATGCGTACACCAACAAAATGGCCATGAAAAAAAATTATAAACTATTCCAGCCGATCAAGAACTGTCACAAAAGGAAGGCAGAAACCGCAGGAAGGAAATCTTTCACTAAATGTTTCCAGATAGGAATAGACTTTGAAAAAGTGCAACTGCCAGCACATCCGCAGTACCTCTTTAGTTCTGTGAATGTGTTTAGACCTGTGGGAATAATGAAGTACAAATCACTTACTCCTCTCCAAGGATCCATTCACATCCTGTCAGGCATGCCTAACCCAGGGGCTCTTTACAGCCAGGTACCTCTTGCCTTCAAATTTTAAGAACTTGCTGGATTTCCCATCAAGGAGGCAGTACCTTGACAATAATTTACAGGAAGGATGACAACCACAACACTCACCACTCACGTCTGGCTGGCCAGAGCACAACAGTCAATGCAATCAATGGTCTGTTTTGCAGCTTTTTTCCAGAAACTTTTGATTAACAGCAGGTTTGAAAGAAAACAATCCTATTGAAAGACCGCTGCAGAAGCCTCATTCTGCTAAATGCCCAATTCCTGTCAGCACTAACAAAATGTCAGACAGGATGGTTGATAATTTGACACATAATTCACCCTGTTCTGTATTGTAAATCCCCAAACACCATTCTGAGGACACAGCTATGATGTGCAAAAGGTAGTAAATTATGTTTGTATCATAGTGATCCAACAAATCCATTAGGAAGGATAAATCACCGAATGACACCTTAACCTTTAGTTACAGGAGATACAATTAATCTACAGACAGTTGTGTTTATTTGGATTACCACTGCTTGTTCTCCAGCAAAGAGTGCTCCATGCTGCATACCATGCACAAAAAAGCACATACTTAAAGCTGCAGAAATCTCAGTAGAGCTGAGAGTCACACAGAAACTGAGGACTATTTGTGAATAAGATGATCTCAATAGGCAAACTGACATGTACGAACACAGATTCAGAGCAGAGTGCCAAAGGCATTTATATTCTAATGTGGCCTCAGAATGCTCTGTATCTTTTTAAAGATATAAAATTTCCAGCAGACAAAAGGCTTATCCTTAAAAAGTACCAATTTGACACGTCTACTGTCTTCTGTATCTTGGCAACCATTTACAAGGAGGATCACAAATATATGTGGAATGACCCTCAAACAGAAGATGCCACTTGAAGGTGAAAGCCAGTTTGTTTCAGTGTCTCCCAGAAATTCCAAAGGCATTTTCTGGAACTGAAGAAGATGGGTATTCATCAGTCTCTGTGACTGAACTGTGGTGCCCAGATTCAGAAGCACTTCCTAAGGTGTAATTAGGACCCCCAAAAATTTGTGCCAAAAAAGAGAAAGGGTGATTTGGTCACAATGATCCTGCATTGTACGCAGTGCTTAGACCAGTATTCAAAAGCTCCTGAAAGTAGATCCAAAAGCAAATCTCAAAAGCACCTTCTGAAAAAATAAAAAAGCAGAATAAGCAACAACATCTGCTGGAGAAACAGGTGTCAGAAGGTTGTCTTGCTCTTCTCAGATGTACCTGATTTCCACAGGGGGATTTGCCAGACAGATGGTCATCCTACACAAACAGCAGGTAGGAATTTCTTTCAAATCACTGATTCCTCTGGGGTTTTATGCAGATTAGGTTACAAGCACAGTGGCAGTCACAACTGCTTCTGCAGACATACTGCACTTCAACAGATGAGCCTGTAACCCATGAATTCTAAGTAAAAGGAATCTCTTGTCAGAGAACTGTAAGAAATGGAGATCAGCTGTAAAGTGAGCTGTGTTTCTGACCGAAAAAGCAATGAGTCTGATGGGGTATTACCAAACTGAAAAAAAGAACTAATTACATATACACAGTGGGTGGATTTTTCTTCACATTCACTGTAACCTCTCTTCCAGCAGCAGAACATAACTTTTGCCTGTCTCTGATGAGCACAGTTTGTGACATGGCCATGCCACAGACACAGACAAGCAGGCAGCTACTATCAGAGACCACAGGCCCCATGATATGAGGCTTGCAAGCGACAAAATTAACAGCAGGCTGCCAAGGAAGAGGCATGACCCTACCCTACTGTCTGCAGCACTGGGGGACTGCCAGTGCACCGACAGCAGCACAGAATGATCCCTCTCTGGGTTTCCATCTCTTGTGAAATGGTTCTGTGGACTCACAGCACAGCAATTTTAACCTCTGTAGACTCACAAACCAGCAATTTGAACCTCTCTGCCAAACATAATTTATACAAACTATCTTTACAAGCTTTCTCTCCAAGGACCCAGCTGCTGTTGCCTGCTACCACCCTTGGCACATACTAAGAAGCCAGGTTTCTATTTGCCAGATACCACATTCCACCCTGTGCTGGGCTCGGCCATCACCTGAGCCAGCTCTCAGGGTTTCACAGAGTCCCCTGCTCCACTTTGGCCAGCAGGAACTCCTACAGCACAGGTAGTAACAGCAAAACCAGCATATGCCATTTTCAACTGCACTTATGAGAATAAAGTGACAACTTCCTACTGAAAACCAGTGTGAGTCCTCTTAATGGCGTCAGGACTGTTATCATATCATTAAAATGACCCATCTTTTTATCTTTACCAAATGCAAAATGTTAAAGAACTTAAAGGCCACAGCATTCTTCACTCCTTGAGCATTGTGTTTACATTTAAATCTCTAAAGTCTACTCTTGATGAAGCAGCCCTTCTGGCTGAATTCAGTACTGTAATCAAATTTGTTTGCACAGCTTTTCGAAATGTAGTCTTAGAAACTGCTGAGACCACTGTGTGCCCAAAGGTGCTTTGGCAGCCCATTGTCATCAGAGCCTTGAAAGCATGCTGCTCATCGACAGCAAACAGACTGTCTGGACACACCTTGCCACATATTAACACTGAGACAGTGCTTGGGCATGTGTGCTCTGGGGTTATTTTTGAGGGTTTTCTGTCCTTATGTGCAGTGAAACTGTTTTTGTGGACAGTCGAGAGGGTCCTTCAAAGGAAATTCTAGACAAACACAATGAATACACTCACACCCTTTATTTAAGGCTGCACTCGGGTGCTCTGTTGAATTCAGGCTATAGCATCTGCAGATAAGATAAAGTCAAAACTGCAACATCTGTATCTTCATAACAAAAACTGCAAGTTCAAAGAAAGCATACAAAACTGTTAATATCTTAACTGTGACTTAAGACCTATTCCTGAAGAGAACACATTAGCCCTCCTTTAGGTTTTCTGAAAAGGCAAGCACTTCAGGAAGAAAAAAAAAAAAAAATTATGATGATGAACCAAAATAGTTTCTTTATAATGGAAAGCAACACTATAAAAAAACAAACATTCTGTCTGCTACAAAATGCATCACAACTAAACTTAATTTTTAGCATGTTAAAGAGAAGATTGTGGAAACTCATGGAAAGAAAAAGGCTCTGACTAGAAGGAAGAGTTCACATCCTTAGTATTCAAGAGCTGAGCTACCAGAGGAACCACGAGTCACTGCCATCTACATCAGGAAAGGACACCCATCTTGCTACCAAACTGTAACTTTCACTGAAGGTAGGAAAGAACAAGGAATTCCTAATGCCAACCTTCCTGCCAGCATCCATCCATGACATGAGTACTTGCAATGCCTCAAAATAAACAAACCTTTATGTCAAGATCACCTATGTGCAAGACATGACTGGAATCAATGGTGAGGACTGGGTGATTCAGAGACTGGAACGTTAATCTTTGGCATCTAAAAGAATTTGGGTTGGATTTTTTTAAGGAACAGAGGCTAAACACACTAGGGAGAATAAATAACAGGTGAGGAAAGAGTCTTTCAAAACAAAGGACAATGTTGACACTGAAACAGAGGAGAGAAAACTGACCAGGAACACAACTAGACTGGAAGCTGGTAGACAGCTTTGAATAGCCAAACATGCAACAAGACTGGCAGGGAATAAGCACCCTAACTCATTTTGATAAAATTAGGAAATTCTGAAGAAGCTAAGCTTCAGGTTGTCAAACAACAGGAGACTTTCCCTCTGTACCTCTCTGTTAAGGCTCTGCAAGGTTCAGATCCAAAAAATAAGTCTTGGGTGGTGCAATTTTGCTTGATGCCTGGATCAGCTGCACTTGTGATTTCTCTCTGTAAGACTAAAATGTTGTTCTCTCCAAGTCTGAGCTTTTCATTTTTACTATACAATGTTGAGCCATTTCTAAGACAAATAAAAAGTGCCCAAATAAATTTTTGTTACTGTGTTCAACCAAAAGCACAGTACCTAAAGGCAAATTAACATCATTCAGTGACATTCCTACAAAATAAGATTTAATTATCTAGAACTGTATGTTGTCATTTTGCTAAGAAGCTTCCAGTGAATTTGACTTTTGGCAGTCCTTTCAATTTCTATTAGTCATTTTATCTTACAGCTCATATAGAACTATGTTAAGTTGAATTAAATGAGAAGGGAGATGGTATCTATCCAGTGAGAATATTGCTTTTTTTTTTATTGAAGTACCTGTTTTAATTTCAAGTAGTCTTTTTCATTTTAATTTGCTACTCATAAAAATTATATATTGTTTAAATTAATTAGGTGGGATTTAAAAGTCATTTGACCACATGTGTCTGCATGTTTATATATAAATATAATAAAATTTAAAACCTACATAGATTTCATGCTTTCACTGTTTGGATAAAGGGTTTATATCACTCTCAGTTTTTAATTAGGTGGACTTGATAAAGAAAGTATTTTGTGTAAAACCTTCATTTTAAGTTGAAATTACTTTATTTCTTTGCAAATTAACTTCAATTGGTTTAGACTTTTTTTTTTTTTTTTACGTTTTAATCAGAAATTGTGAAATTCTTTTCAAAATTTTTCTTCCTTTTGATGGGGACTTGTGGTATTGAACATTGGTGCTTACCCTATTTGTTTGGCTTGAAAATGAAGGCTTTAATTTTAAAGAAATGGAAAATGCTGGTTTTCAAAGACAATACTGTTCTCAACTATCAGCACTGCCTCTTTTCTTAATTTCTAAGACTTCATTTGAAATGTAAGACATTAAAAAGGGGGAAAGGATCCCAAAAGATTTTACAGACTGATGCTATTTTCCAAATCAGCACAGCCAGAAAAATAATAAGAACGAGGACAGAAATAGGTTCTTCTATTCTGTTTTCTACCCTGTGATGAAAATCATTCTTTACAATAGACAATTATTAGACAGTGATTTCTTCTATGGAAATTCCCATGGGGGAAAAACACGTCTGTTTTCCAGGCAGCTTGTGAATGTCTTATTAGATTAAGATTACAGACAAAGAAAAAAAAAACACTATACTGCAAACTGTTGTGCATAAATACAGTAGCAATACTTTCATAATACTGGTGGAATAAAAATAATGTGGAAAATTACTGTTCATAAAGGATTCCATACTCTAGCTCCTGAAGGCAGAAGTCTTTGGCCAGGGACTGCATAGTAAGAGCTGAAATGCCACACCAGCATCTAAGCTTGTACCACCCTCGTCCTGAAGCCACCCTCTTTTTGTGAGTAAGACTGTCCAAACAGCCCCTGGTCTCTGCCAAACTGCTGACCACAGGATTACTGTCAAGATGCTTTTCATCATGCAGAAAACTTCCCACAGGCCTGAGGTCATTTCACAGAGAAGCATTAATAGCTATCAGATACCACCCCCTTCCTTATATCTGACCACTTCCAAATATGAGTAGGTTAAACAGCACCTGTGAATGAATGAATATTTTAGGATAATGTTAAGATGAGGACTGAGAGAAACAAAGCAAGGCAGAAACCACAGAAATAACATCAAAGTGAGGAGCAGAGGAGATTAAATAAAAAAAAGGATTTCAGGGAGAGATATCAAGATACTACTACGATGCACAAGAAAAAAACATTCATCTTGCTCCCTCTCTAGCCTCTTTTCAAAATTTCCACAGGAAGGTTGGGAAAGATAAATATAAAGTATTCCTGCATGGAGGACCCATGTTTTACAGTTACATGTCAAGACTGATTTTGCAGACCTAAACTCAAACAGGGTAAATAAATACCAAATCTTGTATCTTCTATGTAATTTTGTATATAATTCCAGCTGACAATCTCCTAAAACCAGACCGAGCCTAAGGATTTTCAGTTCAGGATTGCCTTCTGTCAAAATTTGCAAGAAGCTAATCTGAACTTGTCCAGGCAATGGGATGCACAGGTCTGCAGATGGATGAGGTGAAGAAAGATCCTGAAGAGAGGGAAAAATGCATGTTTTCAAATAGCACAGCATAGCTATCCAGTGCCAGGAAGTTACTGAGTTGAAAGACACCATTTCTCCTACCATAATATTCACTCTTTCTCCCCTGAAAATGGAGAACTTCTAAATTGGTGTCTACAATTTTATCATTGAAAGCTCCTCCAAAAATGCAACTCTCAGTTTCAGACAAGATGCATTAAAATTGGATTAGCCCTTTGCAAGTTTCAATTTACAACAATACAATAAACTGAAAACTATAGTGTTTCAAGAGTCATTTTATGAGCCATGTGTTTCTTCATACTATGAGGAATCAATCTCCATCACTGCAGTAAGTACTAAGAGCCGCAATCATTTTAGCCCTCTAATTTTAACCTGTCACTCCATGCAAATGACAGTCCTGAGAATTGAACTGAACTGTAAAATTGGAGCGATATGGACTTAAGAAAAATCAGCTGAGGACAGCTACTGAGATCTAGAATGCAGCATAATTAAGCTTTAAATTACTGAGGAAATTGAATACTGACTTGAGATCCATTAATAAGTATTATATTTTATTAAGAGTAGAGGTATCATGAACTATGCAGCATACATAGTTTCAAGAGGTCAGTTCCCCACAGGACAAATCTATTTCCAAAAAGTGTTCAAGTATCTTTGTCATAGTACAGAAAGAAGATTTATTTCAACCTTTCAGCTTTAAAGAAAGCATTAGTCTGAACTGCTCAGCTACACTTTGTTGTTACAAAGGTGCTTGAAAAGGTATGACTTCCCACATGCTAGCTCCACTTCAGCTTCCCTCTTCTTCTGCACTCCTGAATGACTGCTGGGGGTACACACTGGTACCTGGGAATTTCAATATTGTTTGAGGGAGAACTTTCATTCAAGTTATTACTCTAGAGGTCCCTAAATCACTGCTGCTTAATTCTAACTTCAGACATCAACCCCCTGTCTTTGTAAAGCCATATAAGCATGGGTGTCTCTGTGCTAGCTTCTATGGAGGAAATCTTCCAGTAAAAATCAGAGATTCACAACAACTGGGAAAATAAACAGTTACATGTTTTACCATACACATCTAGGGCAAGGCTAATGTGTTTGCTGTCCTAACAGGATATGCCAGTAATGAAGAAATGTGATGTAGGAGCTCTCCTAAAATCATACTTTTGAAAATTCATGTTCAAGGAGTTGGGAGATCAAAACCAGAAATGCAAATGTTTTCTTGCTAAGATAAAAGTGGAATCCATGTGAATGTATTCTCAGCAAGAGAAAACAACAGTAGCCTCAGTTCACATCACATGGATACCCACAGATAAAAGAATTCAACTCTGAAACTGTCTGGAATGTGGGGTCCAGCACTGGGATTCTCAGAACAAAGCAGACAGACACATACTGGACACAGTCCAGCAAAGGGCCAGGAAGATGACTCAGGGATTGGAGCACCTCTCATATGGACAGAGACTGAGAGAGATGGGAATGCCCAGCCTGGAGGAGAGAAAACTCAGGGGAATCTCAGTGATGTATATAAACACCTGAAGGGAGGGTATGAGAAGCTGTAGCCAGGCTCTCTCCAGTAGCGCCCATTGATAGGATCAGAAGCCATGGGAACAAACTGAAACACAGAAGGGTCCATCTGAACATAAGGAAACCATATAGGAGCACACAGTTCTAAACAGCTTAGACACTGATGAAAAATATAAAATCAATGAGGTTAAATAATCTTTTTACCTGGTATTTTTCAAACCACTTACCACAGTTGTGCTATTTTTGAAATTCCTCACCGGCAGAAGTAACCAGTGTCACGATAGACTCCTCAAAGGCAATTAAAAAACAATTTGCTAGTAGATGTTAATATTTACCCTATGCAAGTTAGTCATTCTTGGCTTGGCTGAGGTCACTCATCTTAACAAGTGACTGTCAAAAATGTGCTTGGATTTCTCCACCTAAACAAAGGCTTACCTTACCTGCAAACCCTGACATTTAATGCATCACACTCTCTGAACCAGGATTACAGAACACAGCCACTGCCAAGCTGTCTGCACAACAATGAACAAGTCTAGTTTCCAAAGGCTGGGAATGAGCTGCCTGCCCAGTTCTGGCAACCACCAGTGAGCCTGTCTTTTCAGAAATGTCAGAGGGCAACACAGGCAGCTCACAGACCAGGGAAAGTCAGCAACAGTCAAATTAACTCCATTCATTAACGACACCTCTAGGAAAGAAGTTCAATTCCCATTTTGAAATGGACAATTTGCTGCTCTGCTCTTAGCTCTAGCAACAAAACAAAGGGTGATTGCATCTGAAAGTATGTCTTTTTTCTAAATATAGCATTATTTACAAAACTATTGCTTTTGCATATGTAACATTTTCAGATGTTTATAACTAGACACTGCAAAATGTTTATTGCTCTACTGCTAAAACCTTATTCAAATTGTAGCATCTTAAGCGCAATATAATATACTAGACCAGTGTAAAACCTACTTTTTACAGAAAGTGTAAGAATGTGTGCAAAAAGATCCTACTTCCCTCACCTTCCATTCTACTTTTCTGATTTAGCCACTTTCTGATTTGCAGCCCTCTTCTACAGCGTGGCTTAAATTTTCTGCTTTCCTCTACTCCTATCACTCCAGTGCTAGTGGTTGATGCTAACCAGAGAATTAAATCCCCAGCACAGGGATGATAGCATGTGGCATGCGTGAGTGGACTTAATGGAAGGCAGAGACACCCTGCTGGCTGTCTCTTGCTTCCCATCCACTAGCACCACACGAGGCCCCGTGCCGTGCAATCCGGCACATCCATGCCATCAGTGCCACGGCCGTGCAGCCGCGTCGCCCATGCTACAGCTGTGAAGGCCCCTGCTGCGACCACCGTGTGCACCTCCAAAGGAGGCTGAAAATACAAAACTCCTCACTTCAGTGAGAGAGTATCATTAAACATTAAACCCTAAACAAGCTTCTACCTCCACTTAACTGAACAGCCAAGAATCAGCAACAGAGAAGCTGAAATAAAATCAGAGCCAATGCTAATATAAGCAAACACGGCCTCTTTCAACCTATCCATTCACAAATGGATGCTGTTGTTGAGACCATGTCACAAAGCTCTTGCCTCTGTACAAAAAAATAGTTTAAGCAGCAAAATCTTCTGTTAGGTATGAACAGGTGTGAGGTCACAGCTGGATGCAGATACAGACTCAAAATGTATCACATTTCCTAGACTTAAGACATCTTCAATTGCCAATGAACAGAACTGCATTGAAATCTAAAAGGAATGTGTCAAAACAGAGAGCATGTGTGTCTGTGTATAAAAATCATTATGCCTCAAAATGGAAAATTAGTATCTTAAAAAAATTATTAACATGGATAATTTGGCAATTTCCAGTAGCCTAATCACTTTAACATACATTTAACAGCTTTGACTACCAGCGTAGGACAAAAAAGGCACTTCCTATCTAGGAACCAGAATCAATTCTTTGTGTCCTACTGGTAGATCAATTATGTATTAGAGCTGCTGCTGCTTGACTTTTAATCCACATTAGTTCACAGACCTTAAACAAATTTGATGCTACCATATTAAAAAGGGAAAGCACTGGAATAAGTTATACATAAACAAAAAGGAAAACAGATCAAGCAAGAGACCAATTAATCAGTCAGATGCTGGCAGTGTGGGGACAGGCTGCCTACTGCCAGCACACAGGGAAATAAGAAACACACAGATAAACCATTTAAATTCCCTTAAATGTGATTAAATCCAACCTGGAATAACCATACAATATTTTTTAACATGTTTCTTTGTTAACCTTAGTTTTGGCAATTCAGACAAAGAAATTTGCTGATGTGCATATATCTTCGTAGTACTATAGACCTATAATAACTGTTCTCATCCTGAATAAACACTTTGAGCCACATTCTGGATATCAGATACCAGCTGTACACTTAGCCATTTAAAGATCCTGGCTGTGTATTTCCTGAAATAGATAATTTAAAGCAGTACTTCAGTCATCTCTGCCCGTTTTGGAGCCTGGCTGATAAATCTTCACATGTAGCCGAAGCATTAAAAAATCTTCCATTTTCTGAGCCCAAATTCCTGCATCATCGTATCTACTACAGTCTTTCAGCACTAAAATTAAAGGCAGCATGAATATTTAAATGTTCTTTGACAAGAGCGCAGCAGCTAAACCTCTGCCAGTATACAAAATGCAAAGGCTACCTTAGAATTTGAGTTCACTGGGTGGAGGGAAGGAAGGTAGATGTAAAAAAAAAAAAGCAGGGGGAAATTATCTCAGAATTCTTCCTAGCTATTGCTATTGCCCTAGGAGCTGTAGTTTGAGTGCTCTAAGCTTCCATTTCCTTACAAAGACACTGTTATTTAGTTGAAATATTTCTTCCTACAGTGCACAACAGTCTCTCCTGGAGAACAGATACAGCCTAGAGGTAAATGGGGTGAGGTATCTGAATGCTCCACTCAATGCTGGAAGCTTTCCCAAAATGAAACACTTCAATTTTGACCCATCTGGTACTTTTCAAATAAAAAAAAAATCTCTAGAAGGGAGACATTTTACATAAACATTTTCTTTTAGTCATTATGGAACATTTGTGATTCTTCTTAGAAAGGCCTCAGAGTAAATGTTTGTAATGTTTCTGTTTAAATTTTTAGAAGAACTATAGGCTTTTTTTTTGTGGATAAGAATGCAGCATCTTAGAGCTATTCTAACAGATTTCATTCTGTTACTTGCTGTGATCATACACAACACAAGCTTATGCCAGGATAAGAAATTGAATTTCATGCAGATCTGATATGGAGAGTTATGTGATGAAATAAATCACCGACAAGTACAGTCCTGTGTGTCCCAAGACACCCTCAGTATTCAAACAGATTGCTTTGTTATTTTAAGCTGTCACACTGCTGCAAATTTCATCACCCAGTCCTGTGACTGTGACAGACCTCACCTGCAAAGTGAGGCCATGCAGAATGACCTCCAGGTGGAACCCAAAGTGATGGCCAGTGGTTGTTGGCACTTCAGTAACTCGTTCCTCTCCTCCAGCTCAACTCTGCCCCAAAGTTCCAGCACAACTGAACAGTTGGTGTGCTCACTGCAGCTGCCAGCTTTCAGCAGGAAAAAAGTAACAAAGTTTCCTTGACCATTTCTGGGTGTATAAAGTTCCGCAGTGACATTGTAGATGGAGAAGCATTAACCTCAATGATTTGGTCAAATAGCAACTCAAGGAACCTCACTCTGTATATCTAAATCCTCTCTATACTTTCAGCTGACACCAGCAGCATTCAACTGCCTCAAAGTGTCATCAAGAACTGGAAAACACCAGACACGACAACTTATCCGATGTAAGATGTGATCATGTCATCACTACAAATGTTATAAGAATTTATAGCAAGTGGGTCTGATGAGCTCAACTAACTCTGTGACATTCCTGTCCTGCTACCTCAGCCAGCAGGGGTGACTGCAGGCTCACCAAAGATCTCCAAAGCAACGTTCCCCACATACAGCTCACTCACTTGAACTCACTGTGGACTTGCAATAGTTTGAATGTATCGAGTGTACTCTGTCATTTCTGACTACAGAGACAGGGCTTTCCCTAAGAAAATGTACCATAAGTACACAGATACACAAAATAACATTCTACAAAATCCCAAGCAGCACCGAAACATTCATGGAGGAGAAACTCAATTATCTACACTGTGTAACTGTTAAAAGCAAGTTACAGTCAGCATCCCTTTCCCAAAAAGTCTGGAAGGTAAACAGAAATCAAACGCCATTTCCAAAATGACCTTTGAATGTAGCTATATGCTTAGGTTAACAAGAATAATAAAGGTCAGGACATAGCTACTACAGCAGAAGGGAGCAGCCCTGGGCATGTCTGTTTTATTAGTGCATAGCTATACTCTCTTAGAGATGTTGTCCACTGGCTGCTGCCCATTATAAACCAGCAAGAAACTTAGGGGAACATGAAGCAATTTTAAATTATTATGCCTCATACAAAACAAACATACTCAATTTCAAATGTTAGCTATGGATTTTTTAAATTCTATTCATTACACAGATTAAATCTTTTAAATACCATTAATTAAACAGAGTGGCTACTCAAGCACTATGAAGTCTATTGTGTAAATACATATTAAGGAGTCCCTAGACGTGTGTTTGTCCACTACAGTGACCTCTACTGAATAGCTTTATTTTTACAAATATTAATATCACTCAAATGCTTCTGTTCATATCATATCTGCTGAAATTTTTATTGTCCATATTCTGTATAGGCTGAAATGGTGACTAGAAATGCCTGCAAGATACAAACAATTCTCCATGCACAATATGCATCATTATTACTTTCTTAGCCATCAGGTCTTCAGCATCATTCAGTTCCTTTTCAACAGCACTGAGAAATGTACTGTCATTTATATTTAAGGTAAGTTATAATTAATTAGTTAACTAAGTTCTGTCCATATTCCAGTTAATTCAGCAGGTAACTCAAAGGTTTCAACCAAGAACCCTGGGATCATTAATGACATTTGGTAAATAGGGAAAGTGAAGGAGAAGAGCCCAGATCTGAATATCAGTCACAAGTGAAGGACACCCCTCATGAAGAGCTCACTGATCAGAAGATACAATGAGAACAAGGAGGGGTTTTGGAGAACCTCAGTCACAGCCACTTAACTATCTCTGAGGAGCTGGACTCTGCATCAGGTGAGAATCAAGTCCAGTCTGATTTATTTGGATAAATCCAAAATAAATAAAATCTACATGGGGGGTTGTAAATGTTGATGATAATAACTACTTCTGATAAAAAGTAATTTACCTGGGCTATGTGATTCTCCTTTTTCAAACAACATACTGTCTGAAAACAGTTCTCTACTACTCAGTATCTACTGAATGCTTTTTCTATGTAAGAGGGTTCACATGCATATAATAAAAACAACTTATTCCCTATCATCAGTAGGGTGAACAGTAAGACCCCAGTGGGAATAGGAGCTAGATTAACAGACAAGCTGAATTCATAGTGAACAAAAATGTGAGCAAGACCTTCAAATGGTTTTGCATTTCACAGAGAAAAAAAAAATATTTAGAAGCATTTTATACTTTTGAAATAAAATGCTCCCTCATTGTGTTGGTTTTCTTTGGCACTAACATAAATATAGATGTAGATGTATTGTCAAAAAATGAATTATCTTTTCTGCAACACCACTGTTAAACAAGCATTGACAGATTAATATAACTCAGCATCCGTGCAAGGACCTTACAAAGTTTATTCCAACAGAGCATAAAGTTTATAAAACAGATGCATTGTTGCATGATCAGCAGGCTGTAAATAGTTTTATAGTTATATAGTTAGTCAACACAAGCTATAATTCTTCCATGACCCATACCTATCATACTGGCATGTGCATCTCAGTACTACACAAAGCAATAACAAGTACAAATGCTATTTACTATCAAAACACGTGCACAAGTATTTGCATCACCTACAAGTTCTGCAGATGAAAAGTATTCCCAGCAAGGATCACACTGCATTGCCCTGGACATGGCATCCAGCCAGGTAGGGAAGATATTTTCTCTTCAAATGAGAGATCCAAACTAATGCCTGAAGCAGGAATCAAGCCAGAAGTCAAAATTTTGAAATTCAAGCAAGTAACTCTCTGTCCAACCTGGCAGGCCTAGCTTTGTTTAAATCCACATCAAATTGACACCAGCTCTGATGATCTCCATAGACAGGCGACCGCTGCCAACTCTCAAAGCTGCAGGGCTTCAGAAGCTTCCACAGGAGGCTGCACCAGAGCTTGCAGGAGTATGAAGATAGGCACAGAGAATAAAGAGAAAATATAAAGACACAGAAAGACACCAGCATCATGGATAGGAAAGTTTGGATCTCCTGCACTGGAGCATCTTGTCTAGCTTGAGAGGAAACAGGGTTTGGATCAGTTTTGGTAGCAGTCACCTGCACGCTCACTGCAGGTAACCACTGAGCCTTTTCTGCAAGGATAGAGAGCTGCATTCATTACTTTAATTGTGTTAACTAGAAATTTTATTGTTAAAAATAATTAAAGATATTTAAAAGCTGGTTTGACTCACTGTTATGTAACACTAAGGGAAATTAGATCTATTTTAGGACTCTGAAAATGAGGGCAAAAACAAATGGCACACACAAAGATAAGCCTCTATATCCAAGTCCCACTTCACAGTCTGGACATCTCCCAGCCTTAACACACTCACCTGTTACCTGGGAAACAATGTGGAAATTTGACTTTCCAGCACCAACTCCTCTAACTCTATGCCTGATGACATTTTCTTGCAGTGACAGCTCCTATTTTCACCCCTGCTGCTCCTTCTCATTAACATATAAATGCATTACGGTATACTTCATTCTAAAATAACTTGCTGTTCATCCCCTTTCTATTTTACAGTTAATGCCCAAGAAACAGGATGCCCTCGGTTGCTGCATTCTCCATCCTCTCTGCCTTCTCCCCAGTCTCCTTGATCCATGCCAACTGTCCTCCCCGGGTTTCAGTGCCGTGGGTCACCTTTCACCATTTCACAGATTTCAGCATTTATTCCTTGCTTGCTTCACAGAGAACATCAACCCTAGAGAACTCCCTTTTCCTACAAGCATTTCAGTGTCAGTCCTGTGTCAATATGCATATACCTCAACTCGTGTCTTCCACTGCCAAGCCTCAGCCATCATTACTACTTGTCTGAAAGCTCACTAACAGCTCTAAGCTCAAATTCACTCCATTTTTATTTTTTCTAGTGTTGTACCAATCCTCACAGTGCACACAGCCATCAAACTCACAGCCTTGGGTTTCTCTGTAAAGTCCTGTTCTCCACAGTGTCTGCAAGACAAACATTTACCATATCTTTCTACATACAATGTTGCGGGAAACCTGACCCTGTTATCTTTAATATCCTACTGCCACATTTTGTGCTGCCTAAAAGTTATTCTAAGGGTTGAGGTTTTTTTAATCAATATAGGTTTGATGAGCCCAGGGCTGTGAATTTCAGTCCATGTTGAAAGGATCAAACTCCAGAGAGAAAAGACAGGATCACCTGTCTAATACAAGCAAAAACAAAACCAAGCTGACACTATTTGGGAGACCAGAATTGTGATCTGTGTGAATCCTGAGTGAATTCCCTTCTAAATTTTTACTGTGAGTTGAAAAGAAAAGCAAGGCTCTGAACAAGGAGGGGTGAGAGAAGCAAGCAACACCTGGTCCAATATGACGCACTAATAGCAAAAACATTAATTTTCCTTGGCAGCAAAACATCTCTCCTGCAATACAGCATGTGAGTCAAAGCTCGTTAAGCCTGGGCTTCACTGCAGAATGTGGAAACAAGCAAGTCATCCCAAACCAACCCCCCCCCCATCGGGCCACGACTGATGCAAGGTCAGGGACGCCAAATAAAAAGCTGAGCAGCATGCCAGGGCTCCACTCACTCCATCCGGCCTTACCTCAGGAAGAGGGACAGATGGTGCCAGTGACTCAGAAGAACGCCAAAAGGCTCTCATCTCACAGCAATAACCTATGTCCCAGCCCCGTGACAGTCTGCCATCCAAGCAAATGGTATTTTTCAAGGACATAAGTGTGAACTTGACACTGGTAGGAAAACATGACAGAGTGCTCTCACAGACAACCTATGTTTTTGCAACCTGGGCAAAGATAATTCTATTGTGCAGTTTCACCTGTGTGCCCCTCTATGTGAGAAGACAGGGCCTTGGGTAATAATGCCTGGCAATATAAATTATAGCTTAGTGTACTGCTTCTGACTAACTTTAAATTGTCAAAAAGCTATCCAGGAATAAAAAGCCTCAGGGAAAGCTTAAAAGATTTGTGAGCAAGACTTCATAACCTTAGAGGAAATCAATCTCAACTTTAAAATCTGTTAAAAAAAACCCCAACAAACCATATCCTCCAGATTCTGCCCTTCTCTTTTCTGGGTTTTTTCAATTACTTTGTTTGCAAAATAGAACAAAGAAATTGTAGGTCTGTTCCCTATCTCTTTATTTATTTTTTTTTTCCCATTAGCAAAGTGCAAAATTATGGCTTCCCATTTCTACTTGTGGGGAAAAAAAAAATTGCTATTGTACTTCTTTTCCCCAAAAGCAGGCACTGAGTGAATAAATGCAGCGAAGCACTGGTTCAACATCTGGTCCCATACAGAAGGCAGGACTGATTTAGGACAAACAGAACAAGGACAGAGTTCTGCATTGGTAGACCAAGACCTGGGCACAAATGAACTACTGAAAAGATCTGTGCCAGTAACAGCTCCTACAATGGCATTCTTAGAGACACAATGCTGTAATGACATAAGCGCATTAAGCTTCCTGGGGAAGAATAATTTTCTCCTATTAGATAAAATAGCACATAATGAGACATCTACATATTGGCCCAAAGTGCTATTTTGGGGAGCTGTTCCACAACAAAAGCTTTATATTGCACCTTTATGTCCCTTACGACACAGATACTTCTACTCTTCCAGTCTCAGCCCAGTACACCAAACACTTGGGGATTTGTCAATAACAACTCAGTTTCCATCTGTGCTCCCAGCTCAGAGTTGTTTCTCACAAGACCCACCCTGCTTCACATGGGCCCTGAAGTACTCTGCCCTTTGTCCCACTCTTTTTTTCCCATGTGGCAGTCTTAGTGCGAGTTCACATTTCACGTCTGTGCTGGTAGCTCACATGGAGATATCCCCAGTGCCCTTCTGAACACTAACTTAAATATATAGTGTGCTGCTATAAGAAATATCCAGCTAAAGCTCAATGTAGCAAGAAAAAGAGGCTCTAAACCTGCCAGCCTTACCTCCATTCTCAAAACTTGCACATGACAGAGCTGAGTCATTCATCATATTCAGGCCCTGTCATATTTGATTTCAGCTGCTCTCAAGCCCCATACATCTCACCTCTGCTTACATTCTGCAAATTCTCCTTGCATGGTGTTGCTTAGACAATATAAATGGCTGAGGGTGTGCTCACCAAAGCAGCAAATTATCTTTTTTTTTTCCAAAAACAAAGAAGTGTGGCTTTCCTGTTTTTCAGAGAAGACATCAGTGCTGCAGATGCAGTTTTTTCATCTCAGTCCTCATGTCTGCTTTCCTAGCCTGTGATTTAATGAAAGATTAAAGACTAGCTTATGAAAGTTCACCACGGCAACTGCTGATGTCATTGGGAACTGGATTCCCAGTCAGGGCTTAAAGGAAGATGAAGACCATATTGATAACTGACAATATTTCTGACATTATTCATCTACCTAATTAAGCCCCAACCCATGCCACTACATATGCTCAAAACCGACAGAAGATGTAGCACCCTTAATATGCTTAGCCATTGGTGATACACAAAATTACCCTACAGAAATTAACTGTTCATGGAAGGTGCAGATTATTTACTCCTTTCTTATGAAGCAGCAGAAAAACAGAATTATTCATTCATCTACTTCATGATGCCATGCCTTTAATAATCCTACAAAAAAAAAAAATATGTGCATTCCTCTTCAGAAAGCGAGCCTAAATGCTGC
This sequence comes from Pseudopodoces humilis, assembly GCF_049639895.1. Classification (NCBI taxonomy): domain Eukaryota; kingdom Metazoa; phylum Chordata; class Aves; order Passeriformes; family Paridae; genus Pseudopodoces; species Pseudopodoces humilis. Next base: position 63,424,969 of record NC_142202.1, read on the forward strand.
ATCCTTCACACCATAAAACAAAGTGAGATTTTTTATTCATTTAATTTCAAGCACATTCAAGCATAGAAGGAAAAGAGACACACTGACAGCCTGGACAGCTTTGCTGGTAGTCATTGTCGTGTTTGCCCTCCTTTAGGGATGAAGCAAAACTTTCGTCTATGTACAAACACAAGAACAAAAAGCACATTCAAAGTAACCAAAGTGTACACATATTCCCCTTCTGACTTTTTCTGAAACGAGTTACTGCTAAAATGCCTTCATGGTAGTTTGTTGCTTGCTTCATCCTCCTGCAGTAGTCCAAAAGCAATGTACTGATGGGCAGTCAGTCCGTATCATGGAGTTACACCCAGTAAAGGAGATTATCTGCCACAAACCAATAATTTTCAGGGATGGCAAACAGGGGGCTGCTCAGGACTTTAGCAGATTTCATGAGGAAAAAATGCAATTAGGGGAGGAAGCAAAGGTTGATTACACAGATTTAAGAAATGCTAGCGATGAGAACAAACAGTTATGCTTCATGTATCTACTATGATTACAAGTATTATGATGACAGGAGTGAGAATGGAGGTAGACAGACCATCCTCTCCCTGCATTTAAGTGAAAGCCATGAGACCTGGAACTGTGCCTGAGCGCTGGACACAGCCAAGAGGCTCTGCAGTTCTTCTGCACAGTGTGGAGTTCTTCTGCACATCCTCATTACAAAAACAGAGTAAGGTTGTCAAAGGGGAGCTCTTGAAAGAAGACATTTACAGTCCCTATACGAAACTAAAACAATCAACCAAGAAGATTTAATGGGACAGAGTATCAAGAAGATGAAGAAAAAAATACATAGTAAGGCTCACCTGGCATGTAAGATGCTGCTTGGTTTGCTTCACTCCTACAACTTAAAGCAAAAACACACATGGTCCAAGATGTTCCCATGGATCTTCAAATAAATTCATTCTTAACTGGCTTTTACACAGTTGTCTTTAAAGACATGTGTGCTACTTTCATTTGGTACTGCATTGATTTTCTCTGAAGTTTCCTCCTACCATGGCTACCCTGATCAATTATTGCGCTATAAATAGAGCAGTCAGATTCCTTTCACTGGTCTCATTAAATTGCACTCCTGCTGAATTTCTGTGGAGAACAGAATTGGATCATACTGACAGCAATAGTATGAAGACGTCCTAGGGTTTTCCAGAGAAAATCAATTGCTCAATATTCCTAACAAAATGCTTTGAAAAGCATGACCCAATGGATCTCAGCTAATGCCCAAAACATATGTCAAACCTTGCTTGCAGTTCTGCATCTCTAAACCACTGAAAAATAAAGGATGAGAAAATAAGTGGTTAAGAGGCTCAGGCAGCTTCTCACTGATACATAATCCCTCATCAATCACAACTATTTAACTGCATCCCCTCATAATGGAAACATGTTGTGATGCCTTGAGAGGCTACCAAGAACAGAGACGAGACAGAGTTAAAGGAATAAAGTAGGTATTTATGGAAAAGGCCTTCAAAGGACACACCTTGGGCAGTACAAGAGCCTGGCTGTGGCTCTACCCAAGATGGACGCTGGGTCACGAGTTTTCACACTTTTATAAGTTTTGGTCCATTTACACATTGGAGTTAATTGTCCAATTACAGCTTCAGGTTATGAAGTCCCATCCTCCCAGATTCTCTCCTCAACTCCCTGTTGTTTACACTTTTTGGGCCTGAAGCTGCAACAATGTCCTTGGTTCTCAGGCTGGAAAAGGATTGTTTTGTCTAACTGCACTGTGAAGAGAACTTGCCAACACTTTATATGAAGTTCAGAGTTATATACCAATACAGTACAGAATCTGGAAAATATGAAAGCTAAAGATTAAGGCATCAGTTGCTGGAGGTATGCAGTTAACCCATATAATTCTTATGGAAAATGAACTAAGAATTTGAGGAGGCACACTTGGTGCCTGTCAAAGTCACCATGTAATGGTGATGTGCTCGCTGACTAAAACTAGAGGGGAATGATAATATCTGGTGCTATGGGAAAGGTTAGTTATTGCAGCAGATGTGTGACAGCTATGATTTCAAAAATGTTTTACTTTCCGATGGTAGGTCAGTACAGCTTTTAAAAAATTTGTTTTAGAGATGACATTTTATTCAATGACGTTGATAGCAGCCATAAAATAGGAAATATAATTGTCTACTTTGAAACATTTCAAAATCTCAACTGAAGGGCAGTTTTTAGGTCTGTCTTCTGCCCAACACCTTGCTCTATCCTCTCATAATTATCCTGTCTCCTCCTGACATCATTAGTGTCCTCTTTGTCCCTCTGTTAAGCAATATCCTTCAAAACCTTTTCCATCTTCTTCGGAAAATGAATCAACATTTTCACCATATACTCTTTTGCAGGTTGAAAATTCCAATTGCAAAGGCTGCACTTGAATTACTGAATGTATCCAGTGTTTTCACATAGATTCACACTGTCTGGAGCATTATCCACGGGGTTTCTACAGAAAGATCCACTGCAGATTTCAGAGGACTGGCTGTACCTTCCAAAGACTTTCTGAGGAAAATGCTGGAGGACTACCAGTACTTGATGATTTGCCCTGGGTTCTTCATACTTTGCACAGTGGCCTTCAGCCAGAAGATGCAGTGCTCTAAATTACACTTTCAGTCAAATAGCTTAGCATGAGATGAAGGCACATCCCAACAAACTCAGAAGCTTTTGCAGGTAATAAGGCACATTCAGTGTAATGTCAGATAAGAATTAATGAAAATTGCAGATGAAACACACCTTCAGGGAGGCCCACCCCTGAATCACAGCAGAATCTCTTTCTCCTTCCAGAAAATGTTTTCAGTGGTGGAAGTGGCCAAGGGTTGAAATCCAGTTCTTCTCTGAAAGGAAGCCCTACCCCAAAAGATTCTAACAGCTATAATGGGTTCTTGAGAACCAACTAAAAGGAGCAGGGAAATAACAAATACATTTGAAAACACAATCTTTAATCAGTGATTAAAGACTGCATTTTTCAATGACACTGTGTGATTATACTGTGAGGGACAACATGAAATGTAACCCAAAAGAGCAAGCAAGCACCTCGGCACAGCCAGAACTGTGCTGGAGGAGATGCTGACTTGAGGCTTTCTCAGTGTTGGGCACTAGATTGAAATTCTTTTTTTTTTTTACTGAATGAAAATTTATTTTCCTCAAAAAAGACGGTATGTTCAACCACCTCAGATTTCAGACCATATCCATGTTATCCATTCATTATGTGTAAACAAAACATTACTACCCAATCCTTTTCATTACAGAAAACACTGGAAAACATTATAAGCACTATTTTCATATTTCACATAATAAGAAATGTTTTTTAAGAACATATTCTGATTGTTGCAAAATATGCAGGAAAAGACTACACAAGTGCTTGTTGGGGAAGGGAGCTTTTTGTCAAAGTATATTTTTAATATTTTAAAAAATATTTTTAATATTTTAAGTATATTATCCACACTGGAGTATGATATTTTTAGAAAGAATTAATACTTATTTTTTTCTTCAGAAATACAATTTTCATAATTTGTTATATATCTAAACTTTCAGCTCCTGAACTACTTTATATCACCACCAAAGTATCACTTATTTAAACAGTAATGCCTATTAAAACACACAAAAATTGAATTTTCTAAATTGTTTTATGATTAGGAAACATGAGATGAGAAAAAGCATCACCAGCTATATAATTTCACATTTTTTATGGTGCTTCCCCCAGAGAAGATTCCCACAGTTGTTTTTAAACATTAGTGAATTATGACAGCAGAGTTCTTCCTGCACAGCAATCACTTCTAAACAAAGTAAAAATTTTGCTTATAACCAAAGGCAAATTGGTTTCATAAAAAATAATTATCAAATGAGGTGAACACTTGCTAAGGAATATCAACCAAAATCACAAGAAAAATACATTGTATTATTTTGTGGATGAAGCACTGCAAGACTATACTGGCAGAGGCACTATATTCATGGGCATATGTACAGTACACACTAACATAAAAAAAACTGTTCACAGCCTAATAAGATCACAGGGGATTTATTAGCATGATGGAAAACGAAGGTTAGACTGGTTTCAGAAAATAATTACAAAGTGATCCAGTGTCTACTCTTGAGGTAAAAGTGAAAGATACATATATAGAATGTATTGATAACACAGGTAAATTAAACTCTATAAAAAAATAGATTTAGGCTCTCCAGATAAAGAGGATCCCACTAATTTTCACATCTCAACATCTCCAGTGCCAAACAAGTCAGGAGGAACATCTCCAGGTCCTGATTCCAAATTATTGCCACTGCAGATAGGTACTGCATCACAACAATTCTTTCCTATGGGTCACTGAGAGTCACATACCAATTCCTGCTTCGGACCCAACAGCACACAGTGAAATAGCAAAGGGCTTTATAGGAGTTGACATTTTGAAATAGAAAAATTAGGATTAATGCCAAGAGGAAATCTGAAGAGCAAAAAGTCACAGAGAGGTTTCCAAAGAATCTGCCAGACCTGCCTTTGAGCTTTTAAATTAAACTGTGAGAAGCACTAGAAAATATAACGCACAGGATAATCTTGCCTTAGCAGGAAGGTGAACTATGATCTTAAAACATGTCTTCTGTCTCTAACATTACCATTTACAACAAATTAGTTTTATTTCTGAGTGACCTTACAAGGAAGACTACTATTTATTCCCTTTATAGCCTTAAGATATTGAAGAAAAGAGAAATATTTAGACCTTGACTGAGATAAATCACTTTCAAAAATAAATAGATATTTTGAAGCTGAGTTGTAACCATAGAGTTGTTGAATTGTGGTCTACCAAAGAAAACAGAAAGTCATTCACAGTGACAAGAATTAACTGCCTATACCAAGCTTGTGCTACAAACCCTTAATGTTTGTGTCACCTTAGTATTGTATCACTCTTTTAGTCTAATCAGAGCAATTTAGTCACTCTCTTTAGTTAATGCAGATAGATTCAGTTTCCTGATAAAGAGAAGAAAAACAGAAAAGTGAATAGCATTTAGCAAAAGCTCAAGAAAGAAGCAGCCTGCATGTAAGAGTCTCTTCTGTTTTCTTTCTCTCAAGATGCAATAATTCTATTTGGATGTTTTTCTCTATTGACAGAGCTGATGGAAAAATATCAACTATGAGCATTTTCATTGGTTTCTACACTAACCACATCTACTTTGTTGAGTAAAAGAAAACATCAGATTAAAAACAAAAAAAATTTTCTTTTTCTAGATCATGCCATGTCATTACAGCAACATCTCAGAAGCTCCCAAAAAATTCTGCCTGGCTCCACGAGCACTGAGCAATGTGTACCAAGCAAGCCAGCTCCAGTGTGAGGAACTAAAAAGAGAGTTTTCTTAACAGCCCGATGTCTAAAGGACTCACCTGGGATGTGAACAGATTAGGATTCACTCCCCAGTGCCACTTTCATAACTGGTATGAAGAGCAATGGGAGCAGAGGGTAAAAGAGGGTGTGGAGATGGGAAGTTTGAAGGTGATTGGAAGCCAGATGTGGAGAGCATTTGGACAGTGAGATCACAAAAGGCTGAAATCTCCTAAGGAGTCTAAGATGAACTTATTGTGCCATGCAGTCATCTATTGTGACTAGGTTCTGGAGGATGCCATCAGAGTAGAGATGGAAAAAACACATCAGTGAAAACTTGTACAATGACAATGTCAGCAGGAGTGGGTTGAGGAACTGGGGAAACAGTAGGACTGTGGCAAAGCCTGCTCAGAGCGAAAAAGGGCAGGAGGAACAAGCAGAAGAGTCTGTGCCAGTTAGATCAAAGTGTCTGAACAAAAGCCAAGCTCCCCACAACTAATCATGCCTTGCTTACAGCAAATATCTGCAAACCACTGGCAAAGTGCCCTCTGCCTTTCTTGTTCAGGTTCACATGGAGGATGACAACCTACTGCAGACAGATACTCCACTAGCTCCAGTAGCAGTGTTTGGAGAGTGGGTATTTAACTCCATTAAGCTTCCTTGCAGTTTTCAGTGAGATGCCACAAAGCAGAGTTTCTGGTGGGGGGGAAAGGAGAGTTTAGTTTGCTGCTTCTTCTCATTTGTTTCAGAGGTGGCAGCCCACATGGCATTATGTGCATTCAAAGAGAATCTAATGAGAAGATCTTAATTTAGCCATGCTATAACTCAGACTCCTGGCTTGGGGGCTCAAGATCAAGACTAAAATCTTGAATTGTCCTGATCAAAAATAAATGTCAGCTGGATTCCAAATATGTAAAAAGTGACTGAAAATCAGACCATATCCTGCCACAGTGGGCACCCCAAATTAGAAAACACTTAACAGTAATCTTTCAGTGGAATTATTCTCAGCTGGGGATAGAAAAATAAAAAGAAAAAAGATTATGGTATCCCCTCATCTTAAAAGTGTGTTTGTGACAATACATAAATTAACATTCCAAAAGCATTCAACAATTTTTTTATGACCATTCTAAAAGATTCTAGCAAGTAAATTAATGATTCTGTCTTCAGATAACAGGTTAACAGCTGGGACCACACTGAAATAATGGCTGTGTCTATACAAACATGCCTGTTTGCAGCTGAACTCAAGCTGTGGTCATAAAGTCCTTTCTAAGCCAGCAGGTTAAGCCCATCCAGGCAGCAGGTGAGGAGCTAGAAATAACAATCACTTCTAGTCCACTCTGTTTCCACAGTAAATTGCTGGTAAGCCTTTTTATGGCCTTTTTACAAGCAAGGAAGACCGAGTGTAAGCAAACTCTTGAAAATAACAAGCTCTTAGGAAAAATATCCCATTTAACTGCTGTTGTTATAGAGCATGAGTTGAACTGGTATGAAACTATGCTGTTTACAAGCACATCCCTCTGTTCTCTGGCAAGTCCTGGGCTCAGGAGACTAGCATTTACAAACAACCTAATTCTTTGATTGAAAAACAAAACCTTAATGAAACTATTTATTAGACTTCCTGAAAACAGAAGATACTCCCATTAAAAGGTTGAGTCTGCTACTTTTTAATATTCTCTCAAGCAATATGCAAAGTGTCAGGACCTTCCTCTCAAAAACAGGTTGAAAATTCAAGCACTGAATGAGAGGGGTGTATGTTTTTAAGTCTGGATGCAAAAACATTTAAAGCTCTATTTTGTGGTTTGCAGCTCACTGCTAGCACTAACTGTTCATTCAGCTCATTATTAATAATGTTATGCACTGCATGGAGCATGTGACCGTGTAATTATATGAAGTCACAATATTTCAGAGGCATCCTTAGTTCTGGAAGTCCCTGTCTTAGGAATCCTTGTCACTGCAGCATGCTGGTTGCATAGATGTAGTCCAGAACCAGGTGGCAAAATTTAAGCACTCTCTGTGCTTGCTGAACCAACCCTGATGTTCAGCAAGATTCCCTGCAGGACACTGATAGAGTTCACATTAAGAGAAAATGGGAGTAGGAAGTCCTGTCACCTTCATCACCAGGCTGTCCATAGCCTGTGTCTGGTACTTCCACCTTGCATTGCTGCAGCAAATCTGGCTGGGGATATTGTTCTTACAAGCTCACAAGAACAGCTGTGTGAAAGACGGTTTTGAAAGCAATTGTAGCTGCAAGGATGCTGTCTTAATTTACTTTCTGGTTTGCTTTCATTTTTACAAGAGGGAGTTTGTTTTAGCTCATGAAGCCTTCCTCTGTTACATAAAAAAAAAAAAACCACAGTTAAAAGACCTGCCTTGTCCCCCATAACACTATCACTGTTTCCTCCAAACACCCTTGTCCCCAGAAGCAAGAGTCTTCTGTCTTCTGCAACAATGCTGGCTGTCCACATATGCTCAGCTCCCCATTTAAATGTGTATCATCTCTTTTCCACCAGCTCTTTAACTAGAGGAGAAGCATTCACATTCAGCCACTGACAACAACACACTTTTGCAAAGCATTGGGAGGTACATCCTGTCTCAGTGAAAACATGCATGAAAAAAAAGCTGTCATGCATGCAACTACTATCATGCACTAAATAGAAATCAATATTTAAGAAGGAATTAGTGCTCCAGGTTTTAGAATACTAAATATCAGTTAATCAGTTAAAGTGATTCATGAATACCTATAGTGTTCCATTTTCCAAAACTCAATTATAATTACCCCCAAAGCTGTCTGTCAGAGTTAATAATAACCCCAACTTTCAATATAATTTTCAAATTGAATTTTCAGTCTTTGAAATTGTTTTTACCTGTCTTATGAAAACAATTGTGTCGTGATAATTTTTTTTTAAAAAAGTCCATATAGGGGCATATGTAAAAAAAGGACTATCACCAAGAAAATAATCACACCCAGAACCTCACCCCTCTGTCTGCCCAAGTGCTCTCAGATAGATGTTTTGGTAGCAAGGGTCAGGGCAGTGCCAGAAGCAGTAAAATGAAAGGCAGGTTTTCAGAATGGGGGAAGAAGGAGTGAAATATGCAACACCTAATTATGTCATACCAAAAGTCCACCTAGCCTTATATCCTGTCCTTAACAGAAGCCAAAAAAGAGAGCCTAGAGCCGCTACAACTTGGACAACATATGTGATTATTTCCACTCAGCATCCACCTCATCTCCAATTTTGTACAGCCTAAGGAATTCTGAACTTTGATTTGTTTCTTTATATGTTTAATAATCTTCAGTTCATCTCTTTCTTAATTTTCCCTAAACCAACTAAAATTTAAGCATCCAGAATTCCTCATGGCACGGAGTTCCACAAGTTACCCAGATGTAGTACAAAGGAGTCAAAGCCAGGCCTCCTCCTAGTATGGGCTCCACCTGATGATGCCCGTTTCTTAAAATGTAAATAACAAATAGCATCTGCAACCTGCCCACTCTCTCCAGCCATTCATGATCTTTTTTGTATCCTGGTCTGACTCCATCAGACTTTAAGGAGGAGGCTAGATTTGCCAAGCTCCTGAGGTCTTTTCAAAGCTGAATTATCCTATGATTCTATGGTTTTAGAGATTTCTGTACTTGTCCGCTACAGTTTTTCTTCTTTCATCCAGATGAATTCCAGCCAATTTAATTGTTACTTGTACAGAAATCATCTGATACATTTTGGCTTTTTGCTCAGAGTTCATCACTGTCTATGGAAATTTAGGACTGGCTTTTTTCAGAGCTCTCAAAAGTTCTCTCTTCTCTGGGAAAAATAGATGAAGCACACAGATTGCAACCCATTACTGGTGAAGGAGGCAAAATTTTGTAAAGTTTTTGAAAGAGACCTTATCAGGGCACACAGGTATTGAAGTTATACAAATGTAACACCCCCTGCTTTCAGGAACACAGCTGCTGAGTAACATGAGCTTCTTCACAAGCCCAAAATTAGTGACTGGCTACTGAGACCAGTGAATGGGGAAAGTGGGCACCTAAAGACTGGAACTCCCACATTGAATACACTATGGAGAGTCAACACAAAGTCCTAAAGTCAAGGCATGAGTTTCAGCTCTCAAAAAATGTCTTCCTTCTGACTTTACACTAGGGAAGGTGTAGGAGCTCTAAGTGCAAAACCTCCTTCTCACTGATGAAGAGTAACAGCAGTGCTGTAGGCACAAGCACCTGCAAGGAAGAGTGTTGCTCCTTTTTCCCAAAAGCACACAGCCAGTGTGTGAGCTAGGACTGGAGCATCAAAAGTCCCAGCTGAGTGCCACCACCTCCACATAAAGTTTTCTTCTTGCCTAGCAAAACCATTTGTCCTACAAATCAGCACTGACCTAAAATGCGCCAACTGTTTGGTACAGCACTGTGGCCACGGGCATGCGAGATTTTCACATCAGATTACAGATAATCACTGTCCTGTAAATGCTGTGATCGAAAGTCTCTTTTCCTGGAAACAGCTACCTAGGAAGTTTTTCTAATTTATACAAGTAAGTTCGGGGTATGATTCTTTGCACACTTCTGTTTAACACATATGCAGACAAAGTATATACCAGAGCTCATCTTCTTCTGTACACTAGAAAACTGTATATTTACTTATCTTGCTTTCCAAAGCAATTTCCTAAACATTAAGCCATTGTGAAAAGCCACAAGCTGCCATAGCTTGTAAAGTCTTTGGTACATACCATATTGAGTATTCTGCTCACCATGGAAGCTAAGCAAATATAATGCAAATTCAGTAGATTTCATTCAGAAGGCAAAGGGATTTGGCTAACATCAAATTCAGTGGTCACTAATCCCACTCTCACTGTCCCCTTCCGCCTAAGCAACACAAATATTTAAATTCTCCAAATGGTAAAGTTCAGCATCTTGAGCCCTGTTAAATCTTATAAGCCAAAGTAAATTTCATTTCTCTGATTAAATATAAAGTATTTACAAAGATTATAAACAAATAGTGTGTGTGAGCTGTTCTTGTTCTTTTTCATACTACCTGATTAAGCACTTTGTACTTTGACATTAATCAGTTATGTTTTCGCTATACATTTTCCTCCATGGCAGTCATTAAAATGCCCTTTTCCTGCTCTCTTCTGGAGCCAAAGACCCCACCCAAAGTTTGGTAGGTCACCTGAAGTTTTGTAGGTCACAAAACTGATCATATTTTCAGATGCAATTATTCACTGCAGCTCTCCTCAAAATAACCATCTCTGGATAATGCCCAAGAAGAAACACTACAATTTGAAAACAAAGTCTACTAAAGCATTTGTTCATGTTCTAAACCATAAAACAAATGTCTAAATTTGAAAAAAGCACAAAAAAGAAAACAACTTTTAAAGGAAGAAAAGGAAATGCAGTACTTCTAGAGCACAGGTCTCACTGCTGCCTTCTAATGTAGTTGTGAAGATGATGAAATCACACTGTTGCATAAGGAAACAACAGAATGAGAACTGAGATCTTTGTCTCATGTCACTACCCTTCTGTGTGCAAGTACTGAGCCAATTTCATCAGTTAGATCAAAACTCCATATTACTGCTATACAAGTTTCTTCAAAAATCACACTATCACAGTGAAAAAAGTTCAAAGGTAAGGCTGTTATTTTGCTTCATGAGTAATAAAAATGTATAAATGATAGAAACATCACAGAAGAGGAATACATGTCCTTCTGAAAGCAAGTACACTGCCACAGGAGCGAATTACAGATATTTTTAACATGGCAACTCAGGCTTGTGCAGAAAACAACTACCCTAACAACTTTAGTTTCTCATTTTAACAAGAATAAAATACCATAGGAAACAGATGTGAGTTATGCAGTATCCTTTTCACCAATGTGCCTGTGCCGTGTAAAGTGCATTTAGAATGAGCTGAAAAAAATTTAAATCACTGCATGCTCAGTCCCAGAAGCTGCTGCTCAGATTAATCTTGACCCAGAAAAAGAGCCAAGCACATGCTGAACCTTGAGTAAATAAACAGTCCCAGCTAATTGTCCAATCACCGGGCCCCAAGCTTTCATGACAAATGATGCAGAGTCTGTCTCCAAAAGAATCAACCAAAAAAACAACCTGGCGTGGCATCAGCAACCCCTACTTCATTAGCCCTGTGCATAATTACAACATAAGCTGATTACTTCTAACTTCCTGTTGCAGAAGCTACCATCTGAATTTACAGAAAGCCAGTCACTTTGGAATAAAAACAAAAAGTTACCTCATATTTATAGCAAGGAAGGAGCCTACACATCAGGAGATACTGCAGTTAGCTGACTGAGTTCACACTTTTGTCACAAGTAGCTTGCCTGTACACCCACACCTTAAGGTGTTAATAGCCTTGCTGTTCATAAGCTGTTGGAATTTTGTTTTGTTTCGGTCTTTTTTATTGACCTAGATTTGTAATGAACTGCAAAACGAAGAAGAAATAGGAAAAGAAAGAAAACAATAATGTTACCTGAAGGCCCTCTATGGCTAATCTAAGCATGCTTGGTGTGAGCTTGGAGGCCTGCTTGAAGGTGAAGTTGCTCCAGTCTATAATCAAAACAAATCCATTCACTTGCAGCTCGGGGTCTTCTATCATGGCTTCCAAAGAAAGAAGTATGGCACGCAAAATATCCACCAGCGTGTACCTGAGAATGGGAAGAGGAGATTTGGTCAGGAAAGGAGCAACAACCACAGAGGTAGAGAAGTTCTGAGTATTCTCCCTTCATCAAAAGTTTAAATCAGAGTGGAAATGTGTCCTCAGAAGCACCTAAAGCTGGGAAATCCTCAAAAGTTCAACTAGTTGAACTCATCTTCTGGAGCAGGATTATGTACCTATAGACCATCAGCCAGCCAGAACAAACTACAAGAATGTAACACATCACAAACAAATTTGAACTTTTCCATATTATCCTAACCTGCTTTAGTATCTTTATGTGTAATTACATGTCTGAATAAGAGCTTCTACACAAACAATATTTTTCTAAAATCATAATGATACCAAAACCCAAGACTAATACCAGAAGCATAGATCCGAAGTTTCCTCCTATATTTTTCTAAGGAAATTAAATAATAGGTCCTACAATCTCCTGAATGTCTCTCATGATGCTATCAAACAGAAGATTTCAAAATTGTGAGCCCCTGGAAAATTCTTCACCATTCTGCATAAACAAAAGAGCACACAGCATGCATGCCTACTTAGAAATTACATTAAATTATACTGAATTTGACTTGCTTTAATACAATGAGTACACTGTTCTGTTGTGGACATAACTGCATTTTGAAAATATGTGCAAAAGGAAATAACACAAATTAAATTTATCCATTGTATCTGACTCCTCACATCTTTCCATCTTTTTGGGGTTTTCTAGCCAACTAAAACTTAGTGAACTTTCCAATTATGTATGCATAGGAAAGGGACTAAAAAAGGACTCTCCTAATATCAGAACACGAGAAAGTGTGTTTTCCCAAGAAAACACTAGGTGAGGCATTAAAAATAATTTTTAAAAACTAAATTCTTCTCTTCATCTTGGAGACTTTTTTTTTTAATATTGTTAGATTGACAGGGACACAATTTTTTCATATTCACCCCTCCCCATTGAACTTTTCTGAGATTTAATTCCTTTCTAATGCTTTACCTTTCTGATATCTAAGGTTTGCAGGAAGTTTGGAATGCCTTGATCTGAGGACAACTGACCACAGTTTGTACAAGGAATACACATTAAAAATGTTCAAATTCTAAATTAGCTTCAACCCTACTTGACATTTAGATTATCCAATTCAAAAGATCTCATTCTCCAGAAGGGCTCCACAATGCAGAACCCTACATTCAGTCCTGGAATAAGGGTCCCAAGTTCCTGATGTACATCTCTAATGTCCTCCCTAAGGAGTTTAAGGAGACATGACATGCCTTGGATTAAGAGCTTCTTTGTGGCACAAGGTTGCTAGAAATCTGGTGCCTCAGACATAAAGATTTTTTGTTTATGAGGCTAGTCAGCTCGCTAAGACTGAGCATAAAGGTTTTTTTTATGTATACCTATGTCTTATATACAAGATGTATACACATAAACAGAAATACACCGAATTAGGTGTTGAATTCATTTAAGTCAATGGGAAAACTGTCAGGCAGCAATGGGAACAGGATTTCAGCTGCCACGGAGAGTAAATAATAGTCACAGGGCTGGGTCTCCACAAATCTATGGCTTGTTCACCACCATCTCCATAACTCCTTTTGCAGGTCCACTAGTGTAAGAAATACAGTCCACAACAACAATAATATTTATGTTTGTTCACTGAAAATAAGAGAGAAGTCCTGCACAAAACAGGTCTGGCTAAATGCAAGCAAGAACACTTTCTGCCAGAGGGAGGTATCTGAAGTATTCTTAAAGCCTGAAAAGCTACATCAGGAGTGCACAGGGACATGTCATTAACAATCAAGTGTCCCACCTCAAATACCCTTCAGGGCAATTAGCTGACTATAGGAGCTGCTCTTTGTTCTGTACTGAATCTCCTCTCTTGGTTTTGATACCTTACTTAAGTACAGTACAGAGCACCAGAAAGACAGACAAATCCTTTAGTAGGTATTTAAAGCAGTTTTTACTCTGAACACATGCTAAGGCAAGCCAGAAATGTACACCTGGTGTGGTAGATGAGATCTTGGGTGGTGCAAAACGCTGCGTATTGAAAGTATTAGCTGAGCAGCCCAAGAAAAAAAACACAATTGAAGAAACTGCATGGAAGCTTTCCCACAGCACAGAGTTATTTGTAAAGATTCATCTTTAATCCACTCCAGCCCCATGTTGTCCAACATTTCATCTCACTGCTACCACGCTTAGTGCCAGCACTAGGATGCACAGGCTCAGCCATAAAATACACTCCACCCTGGCTAGATTTTAGGGAAATCAAAATCCTACGTAAAAAGAAGTTGTGAAAAATTACTCTGGATTTTGTTGCTGAAACTTTTATTCCACACTGAAATTACTTTCCATACAGATACAGAAGTATAACCAGTCAAAAGTGAGAAAAACAGAACAGGCTAGTGAGTGTGAAATATATTTGGTCCAAGACAGCTCTGACTGCCTTTCTACTTTGAAGGAAAAGAAAAAAGAAAAAGAAAATATTAGCCTTTAACTTGAGACTATGGTGTAGAGTCTGATGGGAAGATGATACTGTTTTATTCTTATCAATCTGTACTAAGTAAAACCACGTACTTAAGGAACAGCAAGCCACTCATTTTGCCCTGGCACCAGTTCTTTAATTACTTACCCCAGTGCTGTCAGATATGTTTGGTGTGTTGGGCCCAGTTAGCTGCAGTGCATGTTGTGTAGCAGCCTGAAGTTAGGCTGTGAATAAATAAATCCTAATTTATTTATGGCTAAATCCAGTTGCATTCACTTGTTTAAACAGACTTTTATGGGACATATTGTAGCTAGCAAGATATTACTAATTGCTAGGATAATCAAGAACTCACAGTTAATTTAAATGTATTTAATGCCTTCTATTTATAGAACCATGCTTAATTCGATGGAAAACTTGGACAAGTTTTTTAGTCCAGTTATTAGTGTGAGTAACAAATGCTGAAAATATGTTATCACATATATAATGCACTCTTAATGTTCCTTTTTCAGTTTGAGACTGACTGAAGTAGGGACTGGAGTGCAAGACACACTCTGCTATCTCTTGAAATTTTTCATTCAGGTTGACTTGAAAGTAATAGAGCCTGAGAAGGTGTGACAAGTTAACAGCCACACTGACAGGGATTCTTTCAAATGCTTTGGGATGGCTGCCATTTCTACCCCAACAGTAACAGAGCTTTCGAGGGAAATGCCTCACTGGGGTCTTTATTTGTCGAGAACAGAAGACCTCAAACAATTTACTGAGCATCCCCACTCTCTTGTAGTTCAGTAGTGGCAATTTCCCCTTTACAAAAAAGAAAAGTTATACGAGATTTTTCTTTGCAGGACATGAACAGATTCAATGCATTTCCAAGGATTTCTGGGGAAAACAGTCTTGCAGACATGGCTATCAACTCTTGGCAATATTTCACCAGGACCTTTCACCTTTACCTCCAAGTTATGTGGTCTGTCCATCCTCTCGTATGAATCCACTGGGATCTCCACCCGGCCAACATAAAGAGAAGAGACAGGGAGAATGCAGGGTACAGATGTCTCATGTCAAATGCAGCTGTGTCAGCTGTTTTCAATACTTTATGCTCTTGATGATGAGTGGCATCAACCATATCATCTGTTTAACCAGATTCTGGTTCCAGCCAATTCACTTTTGCCCTGAATAACAGATAATCTGATTTAGCAGAGTTGCCCTTCTATCTCTATGGCTATTTGTCATCTCCTCCCAAAAAGAAGGAAATTTGAAGTAATTTTGAAAATTAAAACTGAATGGCATGAATCTGCCTCTCAGGATATGAACTAGGAGAGATAAATGGTAAGTCTGCTTGAATTTGAGCCATATGTCTCTTGAAGGTCCAAAACACATAAAGAATACACAGTCTGTATTTTAAGCTCCTCACCATTTGGACAAGAAAAGGCTTCTGTCAAATGAATTCTTTTGCCACTGTGATTTAAAAGAGAAAGCTGGTCAAGTCTCTGAGACATCATCCCATCTCTAAGCTACTGTTCTGGCTCAATATTTTTAGAATTTCACCAAAACAAGAGTCCTCAAGATACACAAAGGAGTACTTCGAAATGATGCTTTATATCTCCTTGGTTTGTCACTCTGGGTACAGATTTGAATGCTGAAAAGATGGGGAATTGAAAGTTCTCTTGTGGCTATTCTGCATAAAGAGTGGCAGCATGCCCTGAGGATACCTCATTCTAAAAACAAAAAGCATCACCACTGTTACAAAATAATGCACAGGAAAAAAACAGAAATAGTTTTAAATATTTTACCAGAATGGCTTTTAGATTTAGATTCAGATTTAATACCATGCATTATGGCACATATTTGCCCAGTGTCAAACAGTAACAACCACAGATGGAGATTTAGCTGATAGAAATTTTACATTGATCAAAAAGCTCCCTAGTCAAAACCCCTACAGTCTAAATACAGGTGATGATAGGCTGATAAGGGAAAACTAGGAAACAATAAAACAGCATCAGTCAGCAGGAGTAACCATAGAAAAAATGACAGTTTACACTAGTTAATAGTTATCATTTGGAAGATGTAACTTCCAAACAAAAATCTGTTTTTACTGTTAATATGTTACTACTGTTAACACTGCTATTTATTTTGTCATACTGCCTCCATCAGAGCTTGAAAACTGCCTTGCCATCTTGCCTGTTGTTTATTGTGAGCTGAGGAGCAGACCAGCCTCCTCATAGCTACAGAAGTTCATTTTCATTTAACAGAAGGGAAAACTTGTAGCACTTCTGCACATGAAAGCCGAGTTTTGAAAGCAAACCTGTGTACTCCGTCTTTGGCCTGCTGTAAACTGTCCGATGCAGCAGCAGAACCAGCAGTACATGAGTGCAGGGGACTTCCATATTCACTGAGGATGGTGTGAGCTGACTGGGTCACTGTGACACCAACAGAACAAGGTACCAGTGCACTTTTCTAATGCAGTTTCTAGGGAAAAACCTGAGATAATTAATACCAGAAAGGTTTCAAATGCATAGCATCAAAATGGACTGATATTCCTGGGGAATGTGTGTCCAGGTGCCAGGAAGCATACAGAAGACTATGCATTTCAACAGATCCCTTGCAGCTGAGAGCTGAAGTTAATTGTGCTGTTAACTGAAAAAATTTCACCAGCTGGACACATTAAGAATAAGGGAGTCTTCAAATGCACATAAGACACCTACAAGCCAAATGTAGTTAAGAGGCAACAATCTGGAAGCTAATAGAGAAGGGTGATCCCTCCCTGAGTGCTATCCAGCTTCCTGACAGGAATGCCACTGACTTTCATTTTCCCCATAGTACAGGCAGGGTGGAGAGTTAGCCTGGATCCCACTGAAAAACTGCTGGGCTACTGAGTGTGTTATCTTTCACCTTTCCTTCTTCTTGTTTGTTTGTTTTAAATACATGTCTGATTGGGTTGTTCAGATGGCAGGACATCTGGTACAGTGTTCAGGCCCTGCTTTAATTTAATGATTTAACATCTAGTACACAGGCTTGTTTTACCACAGGAATTTTTTTGCCTCCCACACTTTTCTTTCTAATTGGAACTATGTAAATCATAGGCTGACAGTGCTATATAAATCATCTCTAGTATGTCTGCTATTCATTTATATAACAAATTGGAACTTTTTATTTCTAATTGTTACATCCCGACCATAATAAGTTGCATATATATGATAAATGTGGAGGCTTGCTGTGCTCTATTAACTTTATATAGCACACAAAGAGGGCCTAAAAAGACAGGCTTCAATAAGTAATCCTCCTATTGTTGCTGTAAGAGGAACACTGAATTATGTACTCCAAAATCTCAAGTCGGTTGAGGCATAAGCTTGAGGCATATTGCATTGCAGCCAGGCATAAGTTCCACAATGCTCCCCCAGGTTCAGCCACTGAGCATCAGATAATGGAAGGCACTAAATTAATTAGAAAAGAAAGTGACCTAGCTCCATTCCCAGATGTGTCACTGACTTGTCATGTGCCTTGGAGCAAGCCACTCCCCGCAGCTGGGCTTCAGCTCTCTCTGCTTTGTCTGAGCGGTTTGTGTGAAAACAAATCGCTCGCTCTGGAGGAGAGGCGTGCAGTGCTCAAAAGCAGTAGGCACCCAACTGCAAACACATCCATTAACTACTCCAGTGTACCCCAGCCACTTTGCTGTCACAGCATAAATAATATTATTCATACCGATAGGAGTTCATAAAAAAAAAAACCACAAAAAATTTATTGCTGTGTCAGCTGAGCTCGTGTACTTTAAATATCAGCATATCCAACGTCAAGAAGAAAATAAACCAATTCTTTCTACATGGCAATTACTATTTTAAATGCTACTTTATCTCTGCACTTGAATTCTTGGTATTCTTTTGACTAGGATCAAGTCAAGTGCTGTGACAAGTGTCACACATAGCTTTAGGATTTTCTCATTAATAAGAAACAATAGTATTGTCATACCATTATCCCATACATAATAGGTCATGCTACCTTTAACAAGAGAACATCATCATCATAGACATACAACTTAATAAAACTCCTAAATATCCATTTCTTTGCTCAGGGGATTTCTAAGAGTTTGTGGAGTCATTTTTAAAATTAAAAGTTGACCTGATCCTTATGTGGGAAACAAGGAAGGTCCTTATCTGGGAAAGGAAACACACTCAGCGAGTCCTTAGCCTCATCACCACTGCTCTTCACTCGGCTTTTATGCTCCATCTGCTAGAAAACCAAAGCAGAAAACGGACACTGGCCCCAGCTCTGCATATATTCAGCCACCCTTTCCAGTTATTACCCTGGCCGTGGGCAGTTTTGACTTGTGCCAGACAGCTTTCTCCTAGTTCCTAGACTTGATTCATGGGTTAGCAAGGGAGAGGAAACTTCTCCCATAGACAATGTGGGTGTGTCTGCCGTGTCTGGAGGAGAGGAAAGCCAAGGTGGGCCAGCATCCCTGTGGACAGAGACCTGTCCGTAGCTGTAACACCAGGAGGGGCAGGGGGCCGTGGAAATGCTCCCTGCCATAGCAGTCCACACAGCCCGCAAGAGGACAGCAAAACAAACACCAAGTTTGCCAAAGGGCAAACTTAAACATGCATCTCCCCCAGATTTTGTCCTTTCTATCCACACTGACAGTTGTTTGAGTCCCCCCCCCCAAAGTTTCAAAGTAGCTGAGCTGAGGATATCTGCACTGAGCACTCAGCACTGTGTTGTCTGCAATAAGGATGGCAATTTACAACATTCTGAATTTCTCACTAAAAAGTGCTTCAGATCCTAAACCTGCACTCAGGTTGGGAGCTTCAGAAAACAATGCAGTACCCCACAGAAGCAGGTTTTAGAGAGTTTAAATGTACTGAAATCAAGCTATTTCTGTGGATGTAATTTTAGACTGCAGGAGAAACTGAGCGTGACACCCCAACAATGTATTTAGAATAAACAAATAGTGTCACATAATATCAAGCCAATTGCTAAAAAGGGCCTTGATGGGAGACAGCTCTTGGGTCACCCTACTAAATCATCTTCAGGCTACAGTAGTCCCCCCCCCAAAAAAAATCAAATTGTTCTAGAGACTAGTCTTCAATATGCTATCAAAGCTTTGCGTACTTGGATCTTATTATGCAGAGAATTGACATTTGGAGCAGCATGGGTGGAAAAATAAGTGGTTACAGAAACTTCCATCCTGGCATTTCCAGGTGGCTCAGGAAGAGCTTTCTTCAGCTGAGGGAAAGGATTCAGAGTCTCAGCTTTCCTGCGCAGGCAAACTTTTCAGCTCAAAAGTCATGATGGATACTCCTGTTCTACTCACAGTGTCTCCCACTTCCTCCCACGGCACCTGAGCAGTTCTGTGTGTGCTGAAGCAGAAAGACCAGCCGAGAGTGCAACCAGCCTTTGTCTGGGGGATAATCACATCATCTATGTGCCAGCTCACCTCGGCTGAGGGGAGGCAGAAGGGTGTAAACCTCCTAGCAGACAGCTGAGAACACACCAGCGGTGTCTACTCGCCTCCTAAAATTCACACCCCAAAGGATGAGCTGGCTGAAAGGGCCCTAAGCCACTAAACGTATTTCTTCTTTATTCTCTCCCTCTGCCTTACAGGCTGCTGCCCAGCCCCCTGTGGGCAGCGCCGGGTGTGTCCCTGCTGCCCACCCTCTCTCCCTCTGCTCTGGCACGGCTTTTCCACGCATTGTCCGGGGGGAGACGGGGCTGAAGTGGGCGAGTAGCTCTGCTTTTACCTGCTCTGGTCCCAGTTGGCAGCAAAAAGGACGAGGATCTTCCTGCCGTAGTGGTCCAGGTTGGCCAGCCCGCCGGGGAAACCATCCTTCAGCGCTTGTTTGATACCCGGGTCTGTGGCCTTGAAGCTCTTAAACATGTCCAGGTTCTGCTGGCGATATTCAAAGTACTGGGCCAGGAGGCGAAACGCCTCGAAGTGCTGAAACTTCCTGGCCCGCAGAAACCGCAGGATGAAGGCATCGTCGGTGCGGAGGAAGCCGATGTCCGGCCGAGTGATGACCATGTCCCGCACCTCCTGGATGTCCTGGTGCAAGGTGTCGGGGTTCTCGTTCAGCTCCAGCCGGGCTTTCTCCAGAGTCTCCGGGGAGAGACCTGCCTGCAAATGAGTCATGGCGCTGCCCTCCTCCTCCTCCCCGGCTCTGCTGCCTGCGCTCCTCAGCCTCCCGGCCGCTTGCCCCCCGGAGGGGGGGTGCTCCGGCACGGCCGGCCGCCGCTCCCCCGCCCCGCCGGGCCTCGCCCCGCCGCTCCCCGGCGCCGCCGCCGCGGCCAGTCCGTCCGCGGAGATGCGAGCGGCTCCCAGGCAGCCGGGTCCCGGGGGGGGCTGGCACCGACACTGCCCCCGGGCTGCTGGCGGAGGCGCGTTATCTCTCTGGCATAGCGCCCTCCCCGCCGCGGGGTCCAACGCGCCGCATCATCCCCGCAGCCGCTCCGCGGAGGCGCCGAAACCCGCCGGGAACGGGGCTGCGGGCTGCCGCTCACCGCCCGCCCCCGCCGGTGCCGCTGCCGGTGCGGATCTCGGGCAGGGCGGCAGCGAGGAGCCCGGTCGCTAGGCAGGGCGAGCGGCGCCCTGGGATGCTCCCCTGGCCCGGGGCTGGCAGGGGAGATGCCCTCCCCCGAGCAGCACCATTTACGTAAGATCAGCGCTCGCCCCGCTTCAGAAGCGTCTCCCTGGATTTGAGGGAGGGTTAAGAAGAAAAAAAAAAAAAAAAAAAAAAAAAAAAAAGCACCACTACCACCAAACTAAAAAAAGCCAGCGAGGAGGAGGAGGAAGAAAGACGATCCGCAGGTACTTCGCCGGTACTGCTGCCGAAGCGCCTCCCGCTCGCCCGCGCGGAGCCCGGAAAGCCAAAGGGAGCCTCGGCCTGGAGGATGCCCGTGCCCCCCTCCCGCGCCCTCCTCCGCTCCCCGCCCCGGCTCGCAGACGGCACCAGCCGGCACGGGGCTGCCTGCTGCGCGGCCCCGCCTTCCGCGCGCACCCGCTCGGGCCCGCAGCCGCTCACGCTCGGGAGCGCGCCCGCCGCGCCCCCGGCCGCGGAGGCAGCGCGGCCCGCGGGGCTCCCGGCGGCGCGGGAGCGCGGAGGAAGAGGGTGGTGACCCGGGGCGGGGCTGCGAGGTCACTGGGGCCACGCGTGAGCCCCCACGGAGCATCCCGCGTCCGGTCTCGGGGTCGTGACAGCAGCGAGATGTTGCTCACCAAGCGGTGGTTTCCCGAGCAATCCTCCTCTCGTGACTGAATTTCCTAACATGGAGCACTGTGAGCTTAAAAATCTGGGAATAAAATAAAGCAGCCTTCCTTTGTGGCCTCGTATTGGAGGCGGCATGTCTTTAATTGCGTTAATGCAAAGGGCAAAAATATCTTGCTTCTGTGCACAGACTATTCCGGTGAGGAAAGATGTATTTTTCCTGCAGGAAAGTTTGATGCTGCAGTCTCCTTTGGGGAAAAGTTTCCACTGAAAAAAGCATTTAACCTTTGTCTATAGGACTAGACCTGCCTGATGCAAATACACGTGTGAAAATCAAGCTTACACAAAAGACACTGATGGGAAAGCCTGCAATGTGTACCTCCTCCTTCTTGTGGGGAGGGCAGCTCTTCGGTACTGCATTGGGCTCCTTTCCCAAGGTGACAAAGCCGGAGCATGCAGGCTGAATGACTGAAAAGGCACTGAGGTCACTGATCCGATCAGAGGGTATGTATGGGGAATGCACCAGAACAAAGTATAGGATGGGTTCTCAGACAAATAGCGGGGCTCATGGAAACATTCCAGTGATAGCCGGGTCATCAGCAGGTGCTTGGCAGCAGGAGGGAGCCGTCTGCAATGAGCAAGGTCTAAGCAGTGAGTAAAGCTTAGGTAGCAAAATTGTCTTTCTTTCGGAGGCTGAAGAGAGTTTTTTCTGGTTTGCTGGATTTTGTATGAGTTCCTGCGCTGGGACCAGATTTCCCATGTCCTAGCTTAAGGAGAAACTTTTGAAAGGACCAGTCTAATAATGCCCAGTCATTGTGCCCCAGCTCTGTTCAATCTGAATTTAATGATGTGATTTGAGATCTCTCACAAAAGAGAAAGATACGCTATCTATCTATCTAAGGGCTGAATCACTCTAAAAATGCTTATTTCTCTTTGTCTGATAAAATGACTTCAAATTACCCCCCTTTTGTAGATGTGATTCATCTAGGTTGATACATTTTTCTTAGAGCAGATATTGCTTCAGAAATAGTTTGTGCACTTTTTTTATTATTTTCTATTATTCTGAAATTTTCATTTGCCTTTGCTCTTACTATCTTCCTCTACTTTGCCTCCACAGAGAGCCTTTCAGAATAGCAGTTTCCATCACCCCTGTGGAACAAACTGCCAGGCTTTTCCTGCCATCGTTTTCCATTTCTGACGCTTCTGTTCTGCCTTTTCCATTGCAACTAAGCTAATAAAAGAGTAGGTCATGTGACAAGTGCCTTAAATTCACTCGGTGCGAGGCGAGCTGCAGGCATCCAGTGTCTGGCAAAATCAAGTCCATAATATATCCCGTCTGTGACCTTGTAGTGGGTTCATGCTGGCTGAATGCCAGACACCCACCAAAGCTACTTCTCCCTCCCCACCACAGCTGGACAGGGGAGAGAAAATATAACAAAGGGTTCATGAGTTGAGATAAGGACCAGGAGAGATCACTCATCAAATACTGTCATGGGCAAAACAGGCTCAAACTAGAGATATTAATTGAATTTGTTGCTAAGAAAATCAGAGCAGAATAATGAGAAGTAAAATAAGACCATCTCTGCACCCTTCCCTCCTTCCCAGCTCTACCTCCTCCCCCAGTGCCACAGGGAGACAGGGAATGGGGACTGTGGTCAGTTCATCACACATTATTTCTGCCGCTGCTCAGGGAGAGGAGTCTATTCCTTGCTCCATTGTGGGGTCTCTCCCACAGAAGACAGTTCTCCATTAATTTCTCCAGTGTGAGTCCATCCCACAGGAAGCAATCCTCCTTAAACTGCTGTAATGTGGGTCGTCTTCCACGGGGTGCTGTCCTTCAAGGCTGCTCCATTGTGGGTCCCCCATGGGATCAGAAGTTCTACCAGGAAACTGGCTCCAGCATGGGCACCTCTCTCCATGGGTCTGCAGGTCTCTGTCAGGAGCCTGTTCCAGCACAGGCCTTCCATGGGATCACAGCCTCCTCTCAGGCATCCAGCTGCTCCAGCGTGATCTCCTCCGTGGGCTGCAGGTGGATTTCTGCATCGCTGTGGAGCTCCATGGGCTGCAGGGCCACAGCTGCCCTGCCCTGGTCTGCACCGTAGGCTGCGGAGAAATCCCAGCTCCAGTGCCTGGAGCACCTCCTGCCCCTCCTTCTGCCCCGACCTCGGTGTCTGCAGGGCTGTTCCTCCCGCACGTTCTCACCCTGCTCTTCTCTGGCCACAATTACATCTGCACAATAACTTCTTTTTCTCTTGTTTAAATCTGTTACCCCAGAGGTGTTACCACCATTTCTGATGGGCCCAGCCTTGGCAAGCGGCACATCCGTCTTTAGAGCCACCAGGGATCAACTCTGCCGGACATGGAGAAAGCTTCTGGCAGCCTCTCAGAGAGGCCACCCCTGTAGCTCCCCTGCTACCAAAACCTGGCTGTACAAACCCAGTACAAATTTCTAGTAACACAATCCTTAATCTGCTTTAGTTTTCTTTTGCAAATGGAAACATAACGCATATATTAGATTTTCTTCTTTTTTTCCACAGCATAAATGCACTGAACAGTGAAAAGAGGCAAACTGGCCAAAATTTAAATGTTAAAAATTTTGACAGGAAAGGTTATTTCTAAAGGGAATAAATAAACAAATAAATAGATTTTTAATTTATCTGGAAACTTTAATTATTGTTCCATTTTTTTTGTTTTTCCATTTTGATCATATTTAAGCCATTCTTCTTACCTTTTTTAAAATATATATATAAAAAAAAAGTCCAGACAAACACAGGGGAAAGTATAAAGGAAGAGGATAAAGAAATATTGAAGCCAAATAAATTCATCAAAACTCTCCATTTTCCATTTCCATCAAAAACATTACACTTTTCCATTTCATACACTTCCTTTTTAAAGAAATTTTCGGTCTCCATAAAAATTGATTGAATAATTTAAAAATTTCTAAATTGTAGTTTTCCATATTAAAATAAGATTCACTGAATTTGAACAGCATTTCAAGAAAATAATTTTGGCAATGAATTGTTGATAGATCAAAACACCCTCGTGGAGGGCAGTGTGGAGGTGGAAGGAGGTGCTTTAGCCAGCTCTTTCCTGAAGTGAGTAGATTTAGGAGGTGGATACTATGAAAAGCACACATAGCAAGGCAGCCCGAAGGCAGAGTAGGTGAAAGAACAAGATATTGGTGGTGTTCTATTGAGCCACAGACAGTAATTACTTTTTTTTTTTCCCAATATTTTGAGATCTTGCATGTACACACACAAAAGATCTGGTTTCAATATAAGTAACTTGGTAGAAGCAATAAAAAATTCTGTCATCTATAAGCAGATTTATCAAACCAATTAAAGAGGATAATGAAAAAATATGTGCTTCCCAACATGTTACCCCACCTAAGTCATGAGGGAAAAAATGGAGCCACCAATGCAATTAGATGCAACCTACTGATGGCAGAGTATAATTTATTTATTGTGCATATGCACTTTTCCCTCTATAAAACAGTAGGGGTGTCTGACAAAATCCATTATGTAAATCTCAGCATCTTTTCACTTGCACTTAGAAACTATTATTTTTCATTGAGGCTTTTATAGTCACTTTTGCCTGAACTTGATACAATTAAAATCCAAGTGCTCTACAATTCTACAAGCACTGCAGTTAGGCACCTGATTTGAAATAAAATTTAAACACAAATAAGGCACAAAGGTTTTTGTGTAGGTGTTTGATATCAGAGATCTTAACTCATGTTCAGAATTAAATTGTTTAAAATCAGCACTAGACCAGTGTATTCAGGAACAAAAATAGAATGCAGAAATAAAACTTAAAAAAAATACTGTTGGTAGATAAGAAAATAACTGTACTAAGACCAACGCTGGTACCATACTTTCTCTGAACTGGTTTAAAAGATCCTAGACATTTCTTGCTGTTGTCTTTGATTTAAAGTAACATTGTCCTCAGTATCCTGCTCTGGGCATTCTTTCAGGACAGTTGTTCACTTAGGATTAAATTTCCAAGACAGTTTGTCTTCTGTAGCTGTGATATAGCTAAAAAGCTGAGAGATATGTTTGAATGTATGCACTCACATCCATTCCTCTTCAGAGGCATTTCTGTGGGTACATATTAAGTGTGTCCTTGAAGCTTTTGAAAAATACAAATATAAATACAATACAATGCTAAATACATCTTTGTCAAAAGCACCTAAATGACATCTAAATCAAAACAAGCTAAATTCAAAGTCTAGGTCCCATTTTCAGATTCAATTTTGAAACTTCATTGAAACCTTTTAAGAGCATAACAACAACTATAGGTGGTCTGAACAAGAATCTTTGTCAGTTCATGGTGTGCCTCCAGAGTGGCTACATGTGGAAGCCTCAGGAACACTATCAGCTAGTGTTAGGCTCCATGACTCCTGAAATATTTTCTTCAGTGTGAGTTAATCTCTGAAGTCTGCTGCGACTTAACAAGTTCCTGTATTACAACTGGGACTTAGTAACTGATTATAAAATCATAGAATGACTTGGGTCAGAAGGTATCTTAAAGATCATCTAGTTCCAGCTCTCATGCCATGGGCAGGGATGCCACCCACCAGATCAGGTTAGTCAAAGCCCTGTCCAAATGGGCCTTGAACACTTCCAGAGATGAGGCATCCACGATATCTCTGAGCAACATGTTCCAGTGTCTCATCACCCTCACAGGAGAGAATTTCTTCCTAATATTTAATCTAAGCCCACATTCTTTCAGTCTAATGCCGTTACTCCTTGTTCTGTCACTTGTGAAAAGTGATCTTTAACCCCTGTCAAAAGTCCCTGTCCAGCTCTTGCAGGCCCCCTTTAGGTACTGGAAGGCTGCTATAAGGTCTTCCCAGAACCTTAATGATCTCATTTATGACCTTGTCTCTCTACAAATAATAAAACTTCCCAGTTTTTTCCACTTCAGTGGAAGTCACGTGAAGTTGAGGATTAGCTCAGATCTCATTCTGTAACTAGGTGACTTACAGGAATGCAGCCCTGTGTCTGAGCATGATGGGAGTTCTATACTTGATCATATTTGTAGAAAATGTCAGGATGCTTGACCTAGAAAGTCCCATTATATCTGAAACAAAGGAACTTCTAGAACTGAGCTCTGTAGGAAATCTGTCTGCAACTCCAGATGCCAACTGGCTGAAAAATTGGCTTCTGAGAACAAGCTAGGCATCTGTCTTTTATTCATCATCATAGGTCTCTAACAACATAAGGATAAATAGCCTTACAAGAGACAAGGCATAGCATCAGACCCTAATCAGAGAAATATTTCAGTATGACAAGCCTGCTCACAGAATCATAAAAAAATAAAACTGGAAGGTATTTTAAGAGATTGCCTAGTTTATCTATCCCCCATCCTGATGGATGTTTGTCTGAATGGCATTTAAAATCTCTAGTAGCAGATACTCCACAGCTTTTCTAGACAGTCTGTCCCAGAGTTTCACTATGCACTCAATACATTTTTCCCAATGTCGAGCCTATCTATCACTTGCTGCAATTTAGCCCCCCCCCTTTTTTTTTTTTTTTAAATCTTATCTACTGTAGACTGACAGAATAATTTATTTCTTTATTTGGAAACTGGTATAAAGTCTAAGGTAAAATCTCCTCCTTTCTTGAGCTGCACAGCCTTTGTGCTGGCCTTTAAAACACTTCAGAGGTACAGTGTGAGAGGATGGTTGTCAGGAGGGCATTAGCATCCTAGGAACAGCATTTGGATGGGCTTTCCTTTCCTATCTACAAGAGGTTTTTTCTTTATTTATGCAATCCTTACTGTTGGGACAGATGGACTTCCAGAGATATAGCTGTAAGTAGCAATAATTAACCTGTGATTTAGAAAATCCAGCATCTCACAAAAGTAAAAGTTTCACCTGGCAATATCGCCAAAACAAATATCTTAACTGCTGTATTAACTTGAAAAAAAACAAACAAACCAAACAAACCAAACCTAGGTAACTGCAGGACTCCATCAAGCAAATTCAAACATTAATTTACTGTTAGTAAAAAAGGTATCTGGAAATGTAATGAACTTCATTGTTATATTAATACCATATTAACAGGGAGCAAAGCACTTAGACATATTTCACCACTATAGAAATTTGCATCACAGAGATATGTAGGGAATAAAAGATAATGAATTCATAACTTCCAGTAAGCTTAGTCAAATGATGAGTTAGGGCACTAAACATTCCACGGTTTTGGTACATAATTAATACAGAATGCTGAAGAATGCTAAGGTTGGAATAAATGTACATTTTATTAAAAATGTATGAATGCAGTCCTGGAACAAAATTATTCATTAAATCATTTTTAATGCAGATATGAGAATGAAATATAAGTCTGAAAAGCTTTCAGTGATGAGCTGTGCCTTGGGTTTCTTGAAGTCAATACTCAGACTTGCATACCAAAGTAGAAGGTGATCAGTTTTGCCCTTGAAAACATCCCCGCACGTGCATCAGATGGATGAGAACCACAACTTTGGATGTGACGTAGGATGACAAATCCCAGTTCTTACTGGCATTACCTATGCCAGGATAACTGCAAATTCATGCCATTGGAAAACCAGGTAATGTTTGGTTTGGCTGCACAAAGTACACGTGTTTGTGATTTCCATACACCTCATTCAGTTTACAGCTCAGGAAGCTGAGTACCTTCCAAGCTAGTATCAGCTATTTTCTTCAGATCCTGATGGGAGAGATGCTGTAGAGTGGATTCAGTGCTGTGAAGGCACTCAGAAAACTCCTTTGCCAAATCTGGGGACATGTTTTCATCTTTTTAAAGTGTGGTTATGGGAAACTTCAGTATCTCCAGCTTTAAAATCTCTCGTTGGATTTTCTTTTAGAGTAAGGTGCAGCTTTCATCTGACTGGAAATACTATCTTGCTTCGTTTCATAAAGAATGGTCTTCTGTTCCTGAAAATCCAGCCTTTGAAGTTTTCAGTCTTATTACCCTCCTGGCTTTTCTGTCTGTCTGTGTGTTTTTCTAACTATTTATCTTGTTGAGAGCTCATTTTCTACTAAACAAGTAAGCATTTCGTATTACATCCTGGCTTCAAGCTCTCATTTCCTGATAATTTTTTATAATATTTTTTTCAGCACCTGCTTTGTCCACATGGTCAGGTAACTCTGTAGTTCCTCACTGAAAGTCTGCTTTAGTTGATGTGTGACATGGATCCCTGCTGGCACACACAGCATCACACATTTTATCTCTAGAGGTAGCACTTTGTACCACATCCTACTTCTTGATAAGAAATACAGGAATTTTTTTCTCTTTAACTTAGCAACTCATGAAGGATAGTTTTCCCTTGATACTTATTTTCATAAATAGTTCCATAGGTACTTCTTGGTACAGTATTATTCTTAGTGTTCTCTGGGCAAGCTTAATTCAAGTCATACCCGCTGCAATAATGATGTATGTGACTCTGCCAGCTGGATGTGATGTCTGACATTAATCCTACAATATCACCACACCATTTCTGGCACTGTTTGGTCCCCAACATCTAGATGCAATAACAAATCTGTCATCGTTGACTTGGTTACAGCCACTGATCAGATGACTTCGTACAACCTGCAGGTGAGCTCTTTGTAAACATTCACATCACCCTTTCACACTCTGCAGTCTTAAACCACCTCCTCTCTGTAGAAGTCGATTATTTTCATCTACTACAACAATACAGTATGGATAGAAACATCCATTCTGACCTTAAAGGTCATAATTTATACCCTTTGAATGACTGAGTTTGTGAATTTGGCTTGATTCTGTCAGTTGCTTTGAAATATCAGAAACTGCTTGAAAGTAAAGCAATTGAATAAAGCTGAAGTCAGCCTGTTCTCCTGTGGCAGCATTTTCAGCCTGTTCAGCAAAATGTACTTGCACTCCATCACAGCACAAATACTTCAGTCACAAGATAATGTAACTACCATAGGCTCTCTTTAGCAATATAGTTTCATTAGGCTTTTTCCAGTTTTCTCCTTTCTTTGAAAACTTGGTACATCATCCATATATTTTGTGATTTTCTATTTTGTTTTTGGAAAATACCATGGAGGATAAAGAAGCTTGCTGCCTTTTGAATTTGTCTCTAGCCTTTTTTTTTTTTAGTAAAAGAATTCAGGGTATTTGAGAGCTTCATCTATTTACCAAGTCAAAAAACAGATTGCACCCAAAAGCTATTGAGTGGCAAAATTGCTGTATGCTGTAACTTGTTTCAAAATAAATGGAGTCATTGAAAGTCATTAAACCAGAATGGGAAGAAATGTGGCTTTATTTTCTAACTTACACACATGGAGAGCTTGTTGTCACAGCATCTTACAGACAGTAATGGTAGCAGGCAACAAAAGTTCAGGTTTTTTTGAAAACACTGATGGAAATAGCTCAATGCTAACAAATGTAGACACTTTAGGTTTCGGAAATGAAGTTCATTCTGCTACTGCTGCAGGTGATTTGATTTTAGTACCTTAAAAATGTCACTTAGGATTCAATTCTGTTGCCAAAGAACAAGCATTTAGAGTCTTTTGAGATGCTTTCAGTAATGGCACTTGGTCTTCAGCCCAGCCCTATGCAGGTGCCATCTGTATCTCAGGGAATCTCACTTGGTGGTAGCCACCTGCCTTTTGAAAAGCAAATTATGCACTATCAAATAGCAACAACGTGGGATTGTGTGTTTACTTTCAGGTCAGCTTGAACACTTAGCTATCTTTTGGCTGTCAGGCTGTTTGTAGAGATATGGAATGGTAGAAGGGGAAAAGGACACTTACACCTACACCTGATCTGCTAATTAGAGAGACAAGCAACTACTTCTAGTTTTGACTAAATTTAAGGTCCCTTTATCAATGAGAAATTCAAAGAAGGACAAGTTAGATGGCTGTCAAGACTTTTAATAAACTCCTGAGGTCTTTCCAGGCACTAAACAACAGAAGATTCATAGGTTGCATGGCTCACCTTTCTTCTCTGCAGTGACTTTGCCCAGAAGACAGGAACAGAAAAGAGCTGGGGCTGCACTGAGGCACACAGACATATTTGCAACAACAAAAGGAACCCTTTTTGTTGAACTCAGATTACCCAGAGAAAAACCACAGTATCTTCTACAGTTGTTCTCGGTGGCTGAGAGACCACTGGGTAGAAGAGATACACTTTTAAACAGCTGAGATTATCAGAGTGATCATGTTCAGGACTAAGAGAAGAAATTGTGAGCTCATTTCTCTGTCACCAGTTAGAAGTGTAGGACAATAAATGGAAACAAGAGGTAACACCATGGTGTGGCCAGGGCTCAGCAGGCTTTGCCCTCACCAAGCCTGTTTTGCACTAGCAATACTAAAGATGAGGTACCTTGCTATCTTCTCTTTCAGTCTCACCAAGTTTACCAAAGAGCTGAGAGAGAACCTGAGACCTAACCCAATAGGTCCTGTAAATAAAATATGATCTGCATTTTACCAGTCTCTTGTATAGCCATAAACTGCCCCCAAGCCCTTTTCCAACTCTGTAAGTTCTTTTGAACACGGGTGTTATTTTCTGACCTTCAGCTCTCAGCTTGTTTCAGTGGATTATCCTAGTGAGGTCATAGCAGCAAATCTGGAACTAATTTACTTGTTTTCACATATCAGTGCTATGAAAATACCATACCAACATGAAGTCTTGGTCCACAGAGTGACTTTTCATCCTGCCTTTGAGAAGGGAATTCACTCAGTTCTTAACCTTCTCTAGGAATACTTCTTGCAACACAGCTTAGAATAACACAGCTGTCCCCCTCACCTTAAAAATATATGGTTCTCTAAAGTTTAATGTTCTTGAAAAGTTTAACTGCCTTACTATTGATAATGAAATAAAAGCAATTATATATATATACCACAGTGCTAACTAAGAAACCTACTGGTAAGGAATTGGCAAAATTCAGAGAAAAGTAAAACCTGAATCATCGGATGAAATAAGTGTCTTCCCAGAGTCTGAATATTTTGTCAGATTTTGATGCATCTGAATGAATAGAAAATGTTACAGATGAAGCAGCAGGTGTACTTCCACAGGTTCTTTGCCTTTCAAGAAATTGGGCATTGTATCATATAAAAAGGCACTTTGTTTATTGGACAAAAGACACTTGACGTTCTAGCACCATAGAAATGTTAAGTAAATCTTTGAATCCCTCAAGTCAGGATGCCATCAGATTTTAAACTACCAGGACCATACTAAATGAGTCCAGGATATGTCCATGCCTGTTGTAAGAGAGCTTTGGAAAATTAATTCTGAAAGGACTTTTGGCATAAGCAGCATCTCTGACTTCCCTCATACAATTTCATAGTCTGTGGCATAGAGGTAAATCTCAGCCTAGCACAAAAGCATTCAGCTTCTTAGCTGCCACAAATATTAATGAGAATCTTTTGGCTAAACCTCTTCCTGCAAATTGGAAAGTTTACATTTAAAGGTCAGAAGGTTTCCATGGCATTTCAAGACAATGAAACATATTCCCAGGGCACTCTTTATTCTTCCTCAAAAAATCAAATTTCTGAGACTCAAAAATCCTCCCACTTACATTTATTATGGTTTATAAAGAACAGAAAACTACACTGGTTGTTAAAATATCAAGAATCCAGCCAGATTCTCACACTTTACTCCAGAAATAACCACAAAAGCAAACTGAATCTGTATCAAAAATGAGTGATTCAGAAGTATTTCTAAGCTTGCAAGTTTGGGTGAGGTACAGTGGTGGTTTTGAACAAGTTTATTCCTGCCAAGTTTGTTCCTACCATGAAGCAATGGCAAAACCAACAACAACAACAACAACAAAAAAAAAGTCAAGAAAGTCATATACACTCTAATGC
This sequence comes from Pseudopodoces humilis, assembly GCF_049639895.1. NCBI lineage: Eukaryota > Metazoa > Chordata > Aves > Passeriformes > Paridae > Pseudopodoces > Pseudopodoces humilis. The sequence continues at coordinate 63,457,419 of NC_142202.1, forward strand.
TGTTACAAACGTATAAGCCAAAAATAAAGTGGACAGCCCCTAAGTGGGTTTGAGATTTTTGGGTGGGGTTTTATGAAAATCATTGTTTAAACCTCCAAAACAGTCTGAGGTAGACTGTTGTGGCAAAGAGAATGACACAGAAGTCTCTCTGCTCTCAGGAAATGAATATGGCCATTTATCTGGTTCTGTTGGATTTTTGGCTAGGGGCTTCAGAAGAGTTGTGAAAGGCATGCAATAATTTCCTCTTCAGAGAAACAATTACTTTATGACAGGTAGCTCACATTTCTTGCCATTTAATACACAGCAGCCCTCCTAAAATGCTGTGATTGGTCCAAAAGGATTGGAACAAGAAATCCAATAGCATTTTCTCTGTTACTTTTTCACAACATTATCCCACAGAATCTGTCCAGGCACAGATTTAAAGCTGTTTTCTTAAGATACCTACAGCAGAAAATTGGTTCTATCTTTCAGAACTTTATGAAAAAGTTACAAAAATATAATTCTCCTAAAGGTGCCCTACCATCCTCTGTATTGTATGGCCACATGCTGTATTAAAAATGCTAACGTTTCCTGAAGATGCAAGAAAGAAAAGTAGATAATTGGATTTTCTTCTGCTTGTCAGGAACATACAACTCAACACCAGGCACTGAATGGAAGAGATACCACTGTGTAGTAAGTCATGGTAATTGAACAGCTGACCTAAAAGGTTATTTGACTGTGAACAATAGGTATCTGTTAAGGGTTTATCACTGCTCCTGATTATATTATCAAAGTCTTGCTTAGGAAAAGTCACAAATGCTTAACAGGAGCAAGCACTTTCTTCTGTTATCTGGATTTTTATTCATGTAGCTACACTAACCTTAGAATAATTATCTGTGACTTGTAGTAACCAGAGATAAGAATCAAGACAAAAATTGCTTCTTTAAGTTAGATATGTGTCCCATCTATTTCATGGGGCTATTTCAAACTAAATGTAATAAAACTGGATATGTTCTATTTGGGCATAAATACAGATTAAAGACAACACGTTCTTGATGAAAATTGACACAAGAGAAGATAAACTGCATTAATTGAATGTCTAAGGTAATAAATGGTGGACAGTGCTGAAAATATTCCTTCATCAGCCAGACAAGACACAAGTGTAAGAAATCTTGTTCTATCCACATATAGCATTTCTATATGGATCCTTTTGTAAAAGTTTGGATACTGAAAAAATTTCCTCAATAGAAGGCAGAGTGCATTCTCCAGCAACCTTGTAGTCATGATGAGGAACTTGAAAAAGAAACATTTTTTCTGTTCTTTGTATTCTGTTGATGTAAAATTAGGCAATATTTTTATTTCTTTATAATAGTTGCAATAGTTTCTACTGTGCCTTTTATTGGAAAGTGTTGATTTTGAAGTGTGCTGCTCTCATGTTTCATATTTTCTTTTATTATTTCCTATGTTTTTATCCCATACTCCTTTCTTTTCTATGTCCCCAACTCTCAACCCATTCATCCCTTTTCTTTATTGCCAGTTCGACTGGTGGCTTGCACAGAAAAAGAAGGAATGAATGTGAAGGAAAATTAAAATAATGAGAAAAGGAAAACTGAGAAGAAGAAAAAAGATACTGCATTAAGTCAGTATTAAAGAGTAAGTTACATTAGGAAAAAAAAGACCTTTTTAAATGAAGTGCCTAATCTCCTGAAAGATTTGTCAGCTGTTACAAGTTTTTCTGAGGCCATTTAACCCCAGTTTCTCTGGGTTCTGTGTGTCACTATAATAAATATCATATCTATGAACTCCAAAAGGCAGTAAGTGCTGGGTTAGGAAAGCAGGGCAGACCTGTCACTGGCTAGGCTATAGGCCCTATTCCTTCTTGGCAGGACATCCCACATGAACCCCCTACACCATGTAATAGGACTTCCAGTTTGTGACAATTGCCATCATGGTGGTGGCAGTACTGAAGTCAGTGGCCACAAGGTGATGCCTCAAGTCCCAGTGACCCTGATTGTCATCCTGAGTGGGTGGCACCATTTGCATTCAGACTTCCCAAGAGCTGGGTGAACCTCTCCTTTTCAAAATGATCAGTTATTTAGTGAAAGCCAGTGCCAAAATTGTTGCATGGAACTTGAGCCATGGCTCTCTTTCCTCCCTTGTGCAGTTCCTTCCACAAATGTTGTATAATAAAAAATATTAAACTGCCAAATAACATTAGGCACATTAGCATTATTCCAACTGAAATTATGTGCCTGCCTTTGGTTACTCAGAAAACATCCCATTTAAGAATGCTGTGCCCACTCAAGCCAGCTGCTTCTGGCTTCCAGGGTATGCTAGCTCTTTTACCCAGTAGGGACTCTGATTTGCCCAATTTTACTCTGAATTTGTATCTTCAGTACTGCAAGTTATTTATATGACAAGTTTGCTCAAGTGAATTTGATTTTCCATTGAAGTGTTGAAAACAAACTTACTGATGTTTGGAAAATTAAACTTGACCTTTCAAACCTGTGGAACATTGTACTTTCCTTGCCATGAAAGCTCCAGCTACTGATGATGAGTAAGCAGAGATAACATCAACTAGTTTAACACAATGCTCACAGAAACATCATTGTTTCTTTATTTACATCAATTATTATTTCAGTCTGTTTTTTCTCTATGACATATCATCATGTCTGTGTCATATGCATAGACAGCTGACATACCCACATCAGCATTTGTGAGAAATGGCAGTGAAGGTAAGTTGCCATGATAGGAATGTCAAACGGCGTAGACATAGATACAGAATGTCAGCTTTCCAGTTCTGAAGTGGAGAGTCTCTGTTTTAAAATAAAACCTGCTCAGAATGACAAAAATTCAAAGGGATATGTTAGCTAAATGCTGCAGTTTGATTCAGTTTCTATCAAAGTCAGTGGTTTATCTTTGGATAGTTACCCTTTTTCAGAGTGTGCTGATCTGTAGCTCCTTTAAGCATTACTGCTTGGACTTAATTAGCAATATAACTGAATGATCAGGGCTAGTGATGCCAGAGAACATTTTCTTCAGAAGAACAACAGAAAGCACTGGGATCAGTAACAGTAGGAATTATATCATTAGTAACTGCCAAGAAAAAATAAATCTTATTTTATATTATATAAGAGCGCATATATGAGCTTTCATGCTCTACTGATCTTGTGTTTCTAATACAAAACTCCAGATTGTCCCTTGTTGCCTCTTTTTCACATGCTAGTGGAATGATGAGGTTTTTTATCAATCCTTTAAAAACGCATATTGCAGAACTCTCATGATGGAAACCAGAGTCAACCTTCAGCCCACTGAAGTCAGAATAAAGAGTGTAATTGATTTCAGGGAATGCTTTGTTGTATCACAAACACACATATCTTTCAGCATAGCTATGCAAATACTTAGAAATCAATTAAACTTATCAAGACTTGAGGAGCTAACTGGCCACTTTCCCATGATTTCTCTTTTCAGTTTATATAGTGGTGGGAGGTCAGGGGATAGACTTGACACTTACCATTTTCTTTTCCTTCTCCATGTCTTTGCACAATTATGCCTGACACCCCCAGGCTGTCGCTGAGGTGTCTGCAGAGGGCAAAGCAGAAGAAATGCACACAGGAAAAATGAAAGGTGATCCTGGCAGACAACAGACTCCTGTTAGTCTGTCAAAAGAATTTGTGCTTTAGGTATTTTTGCCACTATTCTTGTCAGCTCCAGGTTGGCATCTTGGGAGTTTACAAAAGACCTTGTCAGAATAATGCAAGCAGAATTAAAGAAAGAGAAATGAAGGAGACAACACAAAAGGAGAGAATTAAGTTTAATTGCAAAACTGCACTTTTTTATTTCAATGTTTTTTCTGCTATCTGGTCTCAGGCTGACACTTGACTCTTGTAGGTGTCCTTTAGCACTGCTAGATTACAGAAGTAGAGGGATAACTGAGAGAGGGGAATTTTTTTGGCATGATGAGAAATTAGGCTCTTTCTCTGTGCAGAGAAATTAACTCTCCTTGGAAAATCCTCCCTGAAAGGATACAGGCTAGTTAAGTGTTTTGGTTTCTTATTTGTTTGTTTTTGTCGGTTTTGTTGTTGTTTTTTTTTCTAGACTTTTAGATTATCTGTTTAGTTCATGTCCTATCATGTGTTTAAGACCTTTCTTTTTTAGTATTGGTGCAGTACCCAGTAGGCAAACTGTGTAGGTTGTCCTAAGCTCCAGAATATTTGGAAGGGACTAACTGTAACATTCTTAATTTATATAAAATTTTTGGGATTTTTCTCAGCACACACTATTTTAAAGACAGTACATCTTGAAAGGACAAGGAGCTGACACCGTTCATAATCAAGATTCTTAGCTCTCTTCTCTTATTAAGGTAAATAAGCTCTCATGCAATCAGAGGAGGATGAATGCATAGTGCAAAAGTGATTGAAGCAATGTTTCCCTATGTTCTTCCAAAATTTTTGTCCTAAACTAGTGAGTGAAGCTTTAAATTGGATTTACTTCAATCTTTTTCAAGCAATATTTGGAACACATTCTATGATTTTGATCAATCTAGAGCATATTTATCCATTATGTGGATATGTAACATAATATGTAACATTTTGTATGCTCAAAGTGACTCAAGGATACCATTCTAGACTGTAGTGCAGTGCAAGAACATTGAGGAAGTAAGTTTATGCAAGGAGATACAGATAGGGTTTTTATCAGGATGAATTAACATTGCATCTGGAATTAAAGCCTTCTGGTGGCAGAGGTTCCACTCTCTCTTACTTCTTGTCAATACTGGTCAGTTTGCAAACACCAGGATAGTGACATATCTGAAATACCACCGTAGGACAAAAAGGAGGAAATATTTTTAAATTGTACTTACTAGAAATGAACCAGTAAACAATGTTTCTGTCTACAGTCCCATTTCAAATGCCTGTGACTTGCTGGGAAGAGAGGTGTACAAAGGCCATTAGTGGCCTCTTCCTTTGGAAAGGCAGGAAATATTTCATTGTATTACACAGCAAGTAACTTCACATTAAAACACTTGTCATTTCTAGAAAGGAACTTCCATTTGGGAGAGTTTCACTGGCCAGAACAGGGCTCTGGCAGACATGAGAGGGCTGCGACCAAGGTGCCTTATGATCTCCAAAAAGAAATGGAGCAGCATATTTCACCTGGGTGTTATGGAAATAAATGCTGGTATAGTGAGGAAGAATAAGGTGGGATGGGTAAGTGTATAAAACAGATATGACAAAGGCAATGCTCAAAGTTATTTTCAAGAGGTGTTGAAGTTTCTTTTTTTATTCAATAGCATGGTACAGTGATGTAGTACTGTTCACAGTGGCACTCAATGAGACAAAGCATAATTCAGCAAAATGTTTTCAGTAAGTTGAATACACTTACAGGACTAGCGGCAAATAATCAAGAATTTTTTATAGATTGGTCCAAGAAGTCACCAAATGGCATTGAACAATTAGTTCAAGTTTATTAATTCTGCTCAGATGTCCAAGAAATTAGATGCCTCATCATCCTGTCATTTAAGTATTTGCCTCTAGCTGAGACCATGACCCTGAATTTTTTTTTCTCAAACTTGTCCAATTTGATACAGCTTTTTTTGGTCATTGCCTTTATCAAAAATGCAGACATGCACCTAGCTAGTGTATTATTAACCCACTTCTAAAAGTTGTGGGGAAAATATGAAGTTATTTTTCCTGTTTTCAGTATTTTTCTTTCTTCTTTTTTTTTTTTTTTTAATCAGTCCAGTCTACATCTGTGACTATTAAGATAGATGTTATCTGTAACCCATGCCAGCCTACATGCTGAAAACCTGCATCAGAATGGGCTAAATATGTACACTATTGCAATAAGAGTTATTAAGGTGCAAGCAAAGCACCTGGTACATCTGAACAGTACCAGAATCAAAGTTTTTACCTTCCTGAGGTAAAAAAAAAGGCAGAACTGCTCTTGATGGAGGAGGACTGGGTTAGGGAACATTTGAACAAGTCCATTCTCCCATGAACACTGAGGGAGGTGGCAGATGTCACCAAGAGGCCACTGTGAAAGCCATAGCAATTGAGAGAGGCTTCCTGAGAAGTGGAGGAAAGAAAATGTCACTTCTGTCTTCAAGTGGAGCAAGAACGAGGATTATGGGAACTAAAAGTTTTTAGCATCACCTCTCACCTGGGGAAGGTGCTGGAGCAGCTAATCCTGAAATAATGTCTAAATATAGTGAAGGTGATTTGTCATAGTCAGCAGGTATTTATAAAGGGGTACTGAGCATTGTGGTCTATCCAGTCCTGTTCTGAGGCAAGGGGCTGGAGTAGATGATATCCAAAGGTCCCTTCCAATCTCAGTTATTCTGTGATCCTGTGATCTTTGCTTTAGGATAATATTAATTCTCACAAGTTCTACTTCCTAAGGAGAATCATAAAATGTACTGTTCTAGTCTTATCTTTTAAATTGAAGGGATAATCCTCAGGGGTTATTTCACCTGAGTAAACTTTAGTTAAATTTTTCAAAGAAAGTATATTTCATAGCTCTGTCAAAAGAGATGTAGTCAAATATATTCTTTTAACAACTTCAATAAAGAACCTCCACAAAACTAAATATGAACAGGGAGGGAAATCAGAAGGTAATCAGCAGTTCCACAGAATTCAAGGTAATAAAGACATCCTCTAACCCAGTCTAAAATCTCATTATGTCAGGAAATCTCAGAAGACACTCAAATATCATTAAGAGTGAGACAGCTTGCTGAAATCTACAGGTCACATTTTCTCAGACATGATTTTTATTCTTCTTCATGTGATTTTTGGAAGGAAGTGCAATTTCTACCTATGATTATTCTCACGTTGCCCAGAGACACTATTTTAGTGAGCACAATATTGGAGACATTCTTTACATACTACTGAGAGAGCAGACATTCATTAGTTCAGTCTTATTTCCCTCTAGGTTGCCCTTGGACTGCATCCATCTCTCCACCCAGTGAGATTTAATATTCCTGCTTTTGCAACAATATTTAGAACTACATGGTTATGACCCCATAGTCTTACAGTAAACTGGTTCATTCTATTCTATCTTCTCCTGCTCCTCTGAATTGATATTTGTCTCTGGAGGAAATGAAAGTTGAACATTACTTTCCTGAAGGCAAGAGGGTTTTTATACATTTTTAACTGATCACAATGGCTATTTTATTACTTAAACATTTAAAGAATGTAATAACAATCCCCCTCTGAGAGTCATATCTACTGCTGCCCCTTCTCTCCCCATTCTTCCTGATATCAAGGAAATTATACAGGCAGGTACTCCAGGCACTTCAAAGTGAGTGGAATATGGATTCCTGGGTAAGTTGGATGCTTATAAAAAGTTACATCTGAGAGAGCTCACAAGACTGGAGATAAAAGTGTGCAGTGGCCATGGCCCTCAACCTGGAAGTTGAGGAGTCTAGGAATACATAATTTTCTATGGAGCATTGATGCTCCCAGCTCAGATGTAGCTTCTATACCATTTTCCTTTGCAAACCTGTAGCACGAATATGGCACTACTGAAGTCATCAGAGATCCCTCTGAAGTATCAAGCAATGGATTGAGCAATTGACCTATAAAATATTTCACCAGTTGTATGCTGTAAGGTGATACGGTTGGGATCAGCTCTAGGTCCTGTACAATACTGCTGTCAAGAGATCCAGATACACAGGTGGCCCAGGACACCACTGCTTCATGGAACAGCCAGAGCACCTGGCCGAGGGTTCTCAGGACAGACCCTACCCCTGTTGCCTCTGAGAGCTGGAAAACCCCAGCCAAAACACCAATACCTTGTTGGAGTCCAGCCACAGCTTGTTCACTCCAAATGTACATTCCACCAGAGACTGCCTGCTTACACCTTTATCCTTTAGAAGGCATAAAACCCACAAAAATTTAGTCAGCCTTTCCACAGTCTCTCCTGGTCTTTAGTTTTTATTGTTTCTTTGTTCCTTTGCCATACCAGTTGCTGGTGATCATTCCCAACCATGATCCCATCCATCAAACAGCTGTATAGTGCATTTTCTGCTCTCCCACTCTCTGATCCAGGTATGCAGCACTTGCCCCTTTACCTGACTCTATCTGCCAGCACATGACAAGGGAAAGTAAATTCAATTTCCCAAGGTTGCTTACCACATTGGACTGCCTGCAACAAGAGATTGATTATCTGGAATTCTGTCCTATCATAGTGAGTGGGAAAATCCACCCTGAATACACCACAGTCAGCCTAAGAGAGGACCACACCTATTTAATAATGAAACAGATTCGTTTTTTTGAGGAAAAAAAATATGGGAATACTGTTGCTGTAATGCTCTGTATACTTTGTATTCATTGTGAAACACCTGCAGGCTTCCAAAGATCTTGCAATTATTAGAGTAGACGACAGGATATATTTATGTGTTGCTTAGAAAAAAATGTTTTCTTTACTTTTATAAACAAGTCTTCTGTGTCTTTTGACACCTGCAAGCATAATTTGCCTGATTCCACACATCACAATATTTTCCTTCCTGTTAAGCCTTTATCTGCATTAAAACACACTACATAATCCAACTAAGAAGCTAAATGAAGAATCAATATTATTATTTTATTACCTATAATTTTGATTTTTTTTTAAAATTGACAAATAGTTTTTAAATAGTTTTTGAATATTGTATAAGCAATAATATTACCAAAATCCTAGTATCATAGAATCATGTAGGTCAGAAAAAACCTCTAAGATCTTCAGGTCCAACCATTAACCCAGTCCTGCCAATGCCACCACTACACCGTGTCCCTGGGACTGGTGGCTCAACCACTACCCTTAGCAGCCTATTCCAATGCTTGACAACCCTTTATGTGAAGAAAGTTTTTGTAATGCCCAACCTAAACCTTCCCTAGCACAACTTGAAATTATTTCCACTCATGCCATCTTTTGTTACTGGGGAGAAGAGGCCAACCCCACTTTGCTACATCCCCCTTTCAGAGAGTTGTAGAAGAGTGAATGGTACAAATGCATGGTACAAAAATTTATTATGATAGAAAACAGAGCAAAATGTGTTATGCTGTTTAGACAGATATTCCTGGGATTTAATTTACTTAACTTTAGCCAATCAGAAATTTAATGTGCATTCTTGCCTAGAATAGCAGTCTAATCACAAGGGGACAAAGAGGCAACCACAGGCAATTCACCCATTGTCTCCTGAGATGGATGTCTAAGATACGTAGGATAGATGACCTTTTGGAGAAGGTTCACTCTTGCTGCCTTTCTGTTGATAAGAAGGAGACCAGACAATGAACTTAGGTGAGATATTGACCTTTTAGAATACTAGCATTAGGTGGAATTAACCCTCCTCTAAATAAAGTCACATTTTTCCCAAGGTTTTCATGTTGTACCTGTGACAGTCATTTGTGAATATTTGCACATTGTGCATGTGGCAATATGAAGGACAAATGCTAACAACTTTTTACATGGGATTCCTCCCAGAGATTGACTGGGATTTCCACCAAAACCATTAGTAAAGAGGCCACTGACTCTGAAAGCACACTCACTGTGCTTCTATTCATTACTCAGCTCCCCTAAGAGCAGCAGCCTCAGGTTCTGAATCTTCCCATTGTGCATCCATCCAAGCTCACTTCTTGTCCTTGGTCTTCTATGAGTACCAAAATAGCTGTCAGGATCTTTCACTTCAGGTTATGAACATCACATGCAGATTCAGTAGCAGCCAGACAAATATATTCAAAACCCAAATCCTTATTGATCCTTTTAGATATTGAGAACAATAATGATTTCTGTTTGTAACGAGTGCTTCTTTGAAAAGAAACTTCAGGGAAAAATATGGCGTATTTACATACAGACAAGAAAGTTCCCTTTACTTGAGAAAAACTGCTTCTCTGTATCTCAGGAAAAGGGAGCTGAATGAGCTACTTTTATGGCAGAAAAAGTAATCACTGTTCCCTGAGCCAAAGCAGATCTGTCTTGCCTTGCTTGCGGTAAAGCTGGACACTAAAAACAGTGCTCAGTCTCTAAGTGCTTGTCTTTAAGCATGAGAAGATCCTGGAAAGAACAAACAAACGTCTTTTCTTAGAGATGTGTGCTTTTTGTCCCAGATACTGTGTTTTAGTCCTGTAAGTTATTAAACAAAATCCTGAGAGCTCAAGGGTGCTTTGGCTCAGCCAGCCTGCAGGTCAATATGCCAGCAGCATGTTCTTTGAATTCCCCAGATTTCGCTGAAAACTTAACACAACCGACAACTTGGCTTTAAAAGCAATGCTCCAAGGTACTTCCCTTTGGCTCCTTCAGTCTCATCCAATACATTCACCAGCACTTGCTCTTACTGCAGTTTTGTGTTTTGTTCATAAAGAAAGTCACTTTGCTCTGATTTTTGTTTGCCAATCAGGCTGATGTTTTGAGCCTTGCAAAGACATTCAACATTTCAATGCAAAGGTCAATGGAAAAAGCTGGCAGTGGCTTAAATATTCTTGTAGGCTTTGGTAGTCACCACGTGCAGGAGACTGAAAAAGAACAATGAAGATGCTTTTCACATAGATCTGGAAAAAATAACCTTAAAAAAAGCCCAAGGTAATCTAAAAATTGTATTATTCCAAGAAGGAGGGCAGCACAAGATACTTGTCAGTAAATTTAAAATACAAGTTAATGGAGGCTGTGACTGTGGGTTCAGCAGGAGCAGTTGTTGACACTGTCAGTGCAAATAAGAGATGACAAATAGGCTACAGTTTTAGGGGACTGGCTGCAAAGATGAGTAATGTAAGCCTGATGCACAAGAATTAGAATAGCACATGACTTTATCTAGAGCAAAAATTAAACACACAAAATGCTGTGGTGATACAGTGGATAATTGATTTCTTTGACCTCATTTATTGGCTGATATTCTGTCCAACAGAAAAGAATTAGCAAAGACATTAAAAAAAATCATGAAAGTTAAAAAGCCAATCATGGATATGACATACACAAATGTATCCCAATATCACTTGTATTTCAGCATTTTTTGTAGTTCCAGGAATAGGAAAGATATTAATTAGAAAGCAGCTTTATTAATCTTCCTTCTGAAGCATTGTATAAAAGTACAAGTGGTTTTAATATGGAAGTCACAAAGTAATATTTAGCTTTTCCTTTTTCTTTATCATGAAGTCCATGAATCCTGAAAATGAGGGACACCACAAAAAATATACTGCAATAGGATAACGCTTGCATTCAGTATTCAAATTGTCTTATTTCACAGTGCTGTATATGAACCAGGAGAGCTTGGAATTTTTCCCATAGAGCAAAACAGAAAAATAGCTCATGCATCTTTTCCATCATGTAAAAAAGGGTTCATGTTCATCAGTGTCTTAATTCACCATTCCAAATCAAAATCATCATATTAAAGACATCCAGTTCTGTAGAGATAAATTTCCTTCTAAAATAAAGAAAAAATCTGGAAATTGGATAACATTTGTCTTTTTCCTAACTAAGTTAGGTAGTGAAAGAAAGCTCAGAAATTTAGAGCATATCAAATTACACTGTCTCTCTGAATCCAATGACATATTATGAAAAAAAAAAACCCATGACCTCCATTTGTAATTTGATTACAGGAAAACAGAGATGTAGAGAAAGCACTTTGTCATAAGTGGCAGTTGATACCCTGCAACTAAATGCTTGGTAGGTTGATTTTTTTTTGGGTTACAAATGTCTCCTCTGCACTGTGTGTGGGGGGGAGTTCATTAAAAACAGATGTCAAAATGTTTAGATAAAATCCATATTAATAAGGTATTCTATGCATATGAAGGTGCATTCTATTCGTTTTTACAGAATTACCCAGAGCTGCTTGTCAGTGGTTTTGAAAATATTACACAGTGTCCACCATAGCACTATCAATGAAACTGCATTATTTTGACTGTGCGTTTAAATTCATGTCATGATTTTGTTGAAAAACATAATTTATAATTAGGATTTCATATTAAAAGTGCTTTTCATGAACAATGTCACATATTAGTACACTAGGTAGTGTTTTGTTTTTACTTAAGGAAATCTTTTTCATCCAGCTACAGTTTTCCAGCTCACAATCATAACACAAGGAGATATTCTTTTACATACGTAAGGATCAAAATAGAGATATTTGAGGGTTTTTTCTGGGAAGCCTCTGAAGATTTTAAAGTGAAATGAGTACCATGACATATTCAAGTTACGTTCTCTTTTTTACATTTCCTAAAGAACAGTGAGTGCCTGACAATTTCTTATCTTTATTGTGTTTCAGCCTGCAGTTAAATTATAGGTAAATTATAGTTTGAGATGTTAGCATTAATATGTTAATTGCTGAACATCACTTTTTACATATAGTATGACAGCTACTGAATAGCACAAACTGTGGATGTGTACTAATGCATTTTTTCTCTGGTTCCTGTATTCTTCTAATCTTGTGAATATCTTGGAACAGAAACTGTTTATTTTTAGAACATGCTCTTCTACAGGTCCTGCTTGCTTAGGAAGGTATTGATGTAAACAGAACTTGGAGTCCTTTCAGTTTTAAAGGGGTTTTATCAGAGAGATTTTAGAAATCATGTATGCTATTCTCTAGGTTAAAGTTATATTCATTACAAAATAAAGGTTTGTGCACTGATTGACAAAGCTCCTTGCAAACTCTGGCGACTTGTACATGTGTTTAATTGAACTTTGATTTTATATCTGTGCTATATAGCTTCCAGCGCTATCAATTCTTTGTGCATCCCACATGGTCTAAAATAACCTGTAGATATTTTACCAAAAGTATTGCTACAGTGAACAGACTTGCCTTTTCTCTGTTGTTGTCTTCCCCTTTGCAAATCTGCTCCTTCTCTCCCTCTTTTCCACCCATACAAATCCTCTACTCTTCATCTTTCTCACATTATATCTGCTCCTGAATGCAGCAAGATGTTGCACACAGAGAAAGAACATTGAAAACAAGAATTCTTGCCTGTCCAATAATGTCGTGGCTCTGGCTCTTGGACCAAGGCAAGAATTACCCTTTTAAAATCCACCATCTCCATGAAAGCTTGACTTTGGAAAAGGAAAGAAAAATATTTCTTCTTATACTCGATGACAGAGAAGTAAAAGAGTTATCTCCCCCTGCTGCACATCTCCAAATATTAGACTGGAAGAGAAAATAACCCATTTTCAATATCCAGTGCTTCCAGGTAAAACACCTGGGACAAAACAACCACACTGACACAAACACAATATGATTTATTACCACTATGTAAGAAAGAGATGCTGTGTCACACTACAGAATTGTGAATGTCATCCCTGCTCAGCAGCAGTCAAAAAATACACAAATAAGAGGATCACAGTTTATGGCAGCCTCACATCTTGAACACCGAGTACACCCCAGATATACAATATAATAAAAGTACATATTTGATTTTTAAAAGGGGACCAAAAAAAAAAAAAAAAAAGGCGACAAACATAATGGGAAGTGTGGAATAGCTGTTCCGGGGAGGAATTTAAGAAAAGTGACCACATAGACCGTGACCACACAGCCTAGAAAAAAGACAAGTGAAATAAAGCTTTTTCTGTAAGAATGAAAAAACAACCATTAAATCTTTCAATATAACAGCCAAGAACACACAATCTACTGATTAGACAACAGCTGCATTCCATGCATAACTAAACTGGGGAAATCACTTCCAGTGTCAAAAATAATAATGGGCTTAAAAATAGAGGGATAATGGAGGGCTGGGTTAATTTGTAGTTGTTAAATGTAATGGTCCTAATAAAACCTCTAGAAAATCCTGTGCCACAAACTGCTGGGAACTGGGAGAAGACCAAGGGGAGGAACCCTGCACATTTGCTCAGCTCCAGAGCATCAGATCCCTGGCACTGCAGCTGGATGGAGCTTTGATCTAAAGGAGCAGGGCAAATATTGCACTCTTGTGATAACCCATAACTAACTAAGTGCTTCTGCAGAGACTTGTTTAAATTCAAAACAGTATGTAAAGCAGCCACCTGCTTCCCTTTTCACCATAATGGTTCTGGTGACAATTGGAAGACTCAAAATGAGCCAGATTATGTTTTATGCCTTCCCCCAGAGGCCCTTCCTTCTCAGTGCAATCGTACTCTGCAGCCTATTATGATGCTCCCATCTGTCTTAGTCATCGTGCAGCCAAGCTATTTGTATTTAGCTCCTTAACCTTTCCTCATGAATCAATTTCTCTAACTTGGTAATCAACACTGTCTGACAGAGAATGAAAATAAATCTTGGATTTAGAAATAAGGCTTCAGACAGCAACTCCTGAAGGAAGGGATGCAGAAATTCTCTAGGTCCCTTGTACTTCCTTTGTTTGGATAAACTTGAATACTTACAAGGGAAACAATGAAGCAAAAAGGATTGACCGTGTTTGGAAAAAAAAATTGGCACTGGATAGGAAAAAGCACAGAAAAGTCTAATAGGAAAAAACAGGATTATGATGTGTTTTACTCTTTCATGCTTTATTATGAAAAAGCATCCATTCATCCATCCATCCATCCATCCATCCATCCATCCATCCATCCATCCATCCTTCTGTTCCTGTCCCCAACATCCTGCTACTAACTTCAATTTTGACTTTGACCTAACCAAAAGTATAGTTGTAATATTCAATCAATGTTCATTCAGTGAGCATGTCCAGTTCAATCAGTTATAAGGGTTATCCTGTACAGTCTCTTGTTTAGCACTGTGCTGCCAAAAACCATGAGAGGCAGCTTTCAAGAAAATTTTGGAATCAAGTTGAAAGCCAAAGACATGCAAATGAATTAAAAAGTATCTGTCGCTGCCCAGTAGTGAGAGCAGGGATTTTTGAAGCACTAATGAAGCTGAGGAGCTGCTACAGCTGCTTCTGACTTTCCCAAGTGTTGCTGTTCCACATTCACGTTCTTAGTAGTTCTCTGTTGAGGATTGTTTTTAAAAACTCGGGTAAAACACTTCACCCTGTTCAGTTCCAAAATGATTAAAAGGAATAGCATAAAACTGCTCTGAAGCAACTCCTTGTATTTGAAGCAAGACCTCCTCATGTTTGCCTTGCCATGGAGTGTTTGTCTAGGTTATGCTCACGGTTGGCTCAGCAGTTAAAGTAACAAGACTCAGGGTGAGACCTTATGGAAGGAGAGATGGTATCTGTCACAGGTTAGCACTTGCTCATCTTCTCAAGCCTAAACACTAACAAGAATCAAGAGGAATGTGTCAAGAGGAGGGTGTATGATCAGGATTTCTTGTGTGCAGCCCAGGGGGAAAGGAACAGCTGCTGTGGGTCCTCACTCTGTTCTTTGTCTTCCTCTTGAAAAACAATAACAAGCTGGTGTTTGTGCACACCTCTTAAGGCTCTCCTTAGGAGCCAAACAATTATTACTGTGGGGTCATTCATCTCATAGCATCAGTGTCCTCATCCGCCATAAATCTTAGACAAGGGTGCCAGTCTCTGCCTCTGGTTGCTTCTTCTGGATATCTCTTTGTCTACCATCTGCCTTTTGGTTTGGAAGGGGAGAGCACAAACAATGTGAGCCTGTGTGTAAAATTTGCTCACTGAACAAGTTCAGCCAAAAAGTCATTACACAAACATCTCAGCAGAATGAGGGCTAAACAGCACAAGTCCATGCAGGGGGTCTTCTCTGCTTCCATAAATTGATCACCACATTACTGGGACTGAGAGACTCTACAGAAAAACTTACAAGATGTCATGCTGTGTTCATTACTCCCAAATGAAACAGGAATATAGGAGACTTCATGTTGTGTTTTACTGTCTCTCTGACTCCCTTACTCAGAAACTGATGACATTAAAGATAGATATCAAGATATCTAGATCTATATAAAAAATATATAAAAGTTTAGCCCAAGAAGACTCCATCCTTATTTATGGACTCTTTCACTCAGAATAGAAATAAGGATTTGATCCCACCTCACACAGACGAAATTTTTTCTCTGTTTTGGCTCTGCTGCCCTTCTCAAAACTTGGATTTCTTGGTCTCTTCTGAGCCAAGCTCTTTCAGAATACTCTTTTACAGGGGGTTCTGTTTATCTCTGTTTTCTGTGTCAGGAAGAAAACTCTAAAGTTCGTTAGGATCTTGTTTCTTGTGTTTATTAGGATATTATCAAAGACTTGGCAGGCCTTTATAGACTTTTTGTACAAGTTCAAATCATTATTACTTGGCACACTTTGGCTCTGATGGCACAAAATGGCTTTGAACTACACGGCTGTTTCATCTTTATATCTATTTTTACTTTATTAACAATAGACACGTATATTGTTTTTTTATATTAACAAATAAGTTTTCTATATCTACTTACGTAACTAAAACTGTGATTAACTTTCAACTAATCACTCTTTGTGCTCTTAAAAACTGCAGAATTATGGAGAAGAAGGAAGAAGGAGAGCTAAGAGCTACATGTTTTTTTCTCTATCTTTACCCCATGTATTAAACACTCTAAAATCTACATTTTTCACTTCAGTGACATACTAAACATTCTACTACTTTTTACTTAATTTTTTTATAAATCTTGGTTTACTCAGGAACATTTGGAAGCTTTTCTGTCAGTGATAAATAAGATTAATACTTTTTTGGAGAATAGGACAGAAATGTCTTTCCATTTCTGTATTCTTACAGAAGGTCTCATCCTTTTGGAACAGGCAAAAGTTCTTGTATTCTGAAGTGAAAGAATATTTTATTCTTAAACTTCTTACTCTCCAAGGAAATCAAAAGGGTGTCCTGAATGACCAAGACATAAAATCCATTTTAATAATAGAATTGACTGTTTTTGGGGATGTGAAAACTGGCTTTTCTTCACAACATATTAGGCTGAAGAGAAAGTTTGTATCTGCACAGAAATCAATGCTGCTACTGCTGCTGGTTTCTACTGCCTTCCTCTCTTATAATAGCAGGATCACTGCCATAATCTTGGCAATTTTACCTGGATATTACTGGCATAATTAGTTCTTTTTTGAATGCAGAGAATGAATTTGGAAATTAATATCTATTACTAGGAAGCATCTGTGGACAGAGGTAATTTAGCTTAATGCATCCTTCCTGAACTGTATTTTCTCATCATTTCATGTGACATAAACTGCTCAGTAGCTGAAATCCATTTATTTCAATATTAGAGAATTTTTCCATTAATAACGGCAATTCTGATAAGAAGAAAAGATGATTATATGAAGACCAGAAGGGAAATAAAGCAAAAATTTCTTGATGATAAAACCAAAATTTAAATCATAATGAACTTTGATGACATTTTGTGCTTAACAAAGGAGGAGAAAAATGTATGTCATAGCCCAACACACAAGGGAAGGGAGAATTTTAATAAATACAGCTCTATAAAATAACAGTTTATTTATTTAACTTGTGAAAAGTACAGCTTTTAAAATTTCTCAATATTCTGGATCACTTGCATTATTTGGACTTTCATTTGCTACTGAGTAAACAATAATGTATTAATGGACATATAAATCTTTTTTCAGAATTATTTCAAGACACAAGGATAAGAAAAAATATTAAGTATTTGATGACAGTTGCAGTATCTGCCTGATTTAGAAGCAGATCTATTCCCAAGGAAACACAGAGAGGATGGTAAAAAGATGATCAATAAAACTCTCCTTATAAGTATCATTTGAGAGAAATAAAATGAAGGTAAACTAGATTCGATGTATTCATTAATTAAACTGCAGGTGCGATATAATTTGTTTATTTCTCTCGCATCTTTGTTCCAGTGAAAGAACAAAACCAAAACCAAATTAATTAAAAACATTTTAAAATAAAAATTTCACTCACTAAAATCCAATGTCTGCCCTTATCATTGCCTTCAGCTTGGATGGATTATCATTTATTCTCAGCTCTTGCTACCACTGGATCTTTACCTTTGTGGATGCAAAAAAATTGTTGACACAATACAATTAACTTAGAGATCTCTTAACAAGTTTTCATTTAGCCCATGTTCAGAACAGAAAGTACTGTAGAATACTTCACCTGCTCTGCAGAGGAAGAGCAGCAGAAAATGAAAATGACACTAGGGGTGGGATGAAGACAGCTGTTGTTGTTTCATGTCATTCTACCCACGTAGCTAGGTTAGATTAAACTTATTTAGTCAGAGATGTATGTGTTTCTAATCTAGTTACATTAAGACTTACACTTTATTTATTCCAGTTGTACTGATAGTAAAACCTGAGGTAGGAAAGTGGTATGACACAGAACAAATTAGAGCTGAGAATCAGAAGTAGGTTTCCTCATCTGTGGTAAACCCAGGCTGCACAGCTGTTTCGAACATCAAAGCCCCAAAACACCATTTTCCAAGTACTGCTATTTTGTTGCTTGGGTTTTTTGAATTTGCCTAAGGAAATGTGCTTGTAGTGCATGGCTTGAAATATTACCCAGTAATTGGCCTATGAAATTTTTTGGTTGCACATTTTCTTCCTCTCTGCTTCCATTTCTCTTTATTTAACTGACCCTTCTTCAACAGAATAGCTGAGCATCTTCTTACGAACAACCAGAGCCACAAAATAGATTTGTTTCCTACCTCTTAAAAATAGTAAGATTCTCTTCTTTCTTGAGCATACAAGAAATTTAATTTCTTTTTCAAGTTCAGGGCAATTTCATTTGGCTGCTTTGGTTCTCAGATAATTCATAATTGACTTGGAAAAATGTCAAATTTGGCTTGGATCTAATCCATATCACAAGAAGTAAAATCACAGCTGACACTCTTGTTAGCACAGTCAGCAGAGAAACCCAGAGCCTGCTTTTATAAATGTTACTCAAGCAGAACTTATATTCTGAGTAATTTATTGTTAAGAATTTTGGTAGCATGAGGACACTCATGAACTTGAGACATTACTCCCTTGAATGAGACCATGTCTGTTCCCAAAAGTACACCAGTTTAGTAAAAAAAAAAAAAAAAAAAAAAGTTTCTTAAGCAGCTTTTGTTCATTGCTTATGTAGGAGTTGAGAGGTTTTTTTGGTTGAAGTACGATTTCTTCTACTTAGAAATAAACATAAATTAAATATTTGAAATAATCTGCTTTCCACCTGAGTAAAAATGTTCACAGTGTTTCTTGTACTGACTTAAATAAAAGCAACCCACTTAGGTAAGCTAAGGCAGAGCCACTTCTTTGCCAGAAAGGTTAATTGTGCCAGGGAAAGGATAATGCTTGGCCTTGTGTCTAATGAAGGCACTGATAAGCTCTCATTACTCTTACTTAACCTGCAGGAGAAACTGGAAAGCCAGAGCTTGTGGTGTGCCCAGCTGATAAAGGGATTGCTTTCCTTTCCCTGTCTGGTGCCTGGGTCTCCTGTGCAGTTATACAAACTCAGCCCCATCAGATGCCACCAGTTGGTGCTGATGCAGTGGTCTTAAGCTCCTTATCTCCCTTCAATCCATGCTGCATGTTTTATCATTCATGTTTACTCCTTTTGAAATGTAGAATAAAGAGCCCTTTTTTCAATTATATTTCTTCTTTCCTTCCCTCTGCCAGTTTTATTGCTGTGTCCCTTAATTGCTGTCTTTCACTAAAGGTTTCCAGGTTTCACCATGCCAGTAAATAAATTATTTCCATTTATAACTCCAAATAGTCTGTTCATAGCTGTGTATATTAGCAGTGGCTTATATATTAATTCATATTCTGAAAGGGCCCCACCTTATTATTAAGACCTAATTAACATTTACTGAGCAGAAGAAGATTGTGTGGAAGAAGCAGTTCTCTCTAGCCTGTATAATACGTACTTGCTCATTTTTCCTTTCCTGATTTTGTGTCCTTTACCCATATTCAAATGGATTTGTTCTAACTGCCTTTGCTTTAGGAATGGCACATAGAGACCCCTGGTTTCCCATCTGAAGCCTGTGGCATGTGAATGAAGACATTCTCCTGAGAGCAGTGAGTATCCTAGTGGCATGGGAAGGATTCCCACAGGTCTCAGAATTCATTGTGAGCAGACACGTAGAGCCATGGCCAAAGCTACATTCCTGTCTGTTCCCCAGCTGTATTCCTGCACTGCTCCTCCTGCTCTCACAGCCATGTGTTTGAGGGGAAAATTTAGTAGACCCAACTTAGCAGTTTAAAATTAAGATCTCATTTAATAGAAGAGGAACCGCTTCTCTAGTGGTTCAGACCATTTGAAATGGTCTTAATTCCATTCTGGGGCGTATCCCCCACTCTCTACTGTGATAGGTATTCTTTGTCTCCCCTGGCAGTGGACAGTAAACAACCTAATATCATATTCTAAACATCCCAGAGATGCAGAGATACATCCCACGGTGTAAATGCATCAACTATCAGCATACCACCTACCATTCAGCTAGGATCTTCCCACCTGCACAGTTTGTCTGCTTGGGCCATGGCAGCTGGAAACTCAGCCTGTCTCCAATCCCACCCCTCCCTAAATCTAACCCTAATAGGACAAATTCTCTTAGCATTCAATAGGGGAACAATGCAGCTGAGTACTTGTACCTGAGTAAAATTCAATGATTTTGCATTAATCTGATGCTGTCTTTGTTGGAAGGGTCTGGACTTTCTATTTGAGAAGAGGCTGAGCTTTGTTCTCCTGCCAGATTTTTTGTTTGTATTTCATTTTTGAGAGTGGCTTACCCAGAAGAATTGATATGTCCACACACCCACTTTGCTCTTTCACAGGCAGAATTTGTCCACATGGGTGTGAGAAAACTTAGTGTTCTCTATTCGGTGTCCAGCACTGGAACTACTTTGCCTGAACATTGTGGAGGCAGAGCCTACAGAGAACCTGCTCACTGTCCAGGGAGAACTTAGAGAAGCTTTCTTCCCCTAAGACCTAAGAGGTCTGCAGGAGAGCTGGAGAGGGACTTTTCCCAAGGACATGCAGTGACTGGACAAGGGGAAATGGCCTCAAACTGAAAGAGATTAGATTCAGATTAGATACTAGAAAGAAATTCTTTGCTGTGAAGGTGGTGAGGCACTGAAACAAGTTGCCCAGAGAAGCTTTGGATGCCCTGTCCCTGGGAGTGTTTAGAGTCAGGTTGGATGGGGCTCTAGCAATCTGGTTTAGTAGGTGTCCCTGCCCATGGCAGTGGGGGTTAGAACCAGATGATCTTCCATGTCCTTTCCAACCCAAACCATTCTGTGATTCTATGAAATTAAGCCCTTTCTGTGAGTTTCAAAGCTGAAACTGGTATGCACAAGAGAGACCAAACATTTTTACTGAGTCAAGTTAATGCCCTTTGGAATAAGATAATTGCTACATATATTTTAATTCTAGTAGAAGAAGCTATATTAACAGAAGAATTTCTTTATTATTTTGTCATTTAAAGATATCATCATCTTGTCTTTCTTCAGATTGGAGGGCACAACCCATATGACTGCAAACAACAGATGAAAAGTTCATTCTTGCTTTTCAGTGACACTGATCATTGAGTTGTCATAAATCTGTGAAGTGCAGCTCTACTTTATGAACTTGGACCTTCTGTTTCTGTGGCACAATTATTTAGTTATTAATTTACATAGAAAAAAGAAAAAAATAATAAAAGCACTTGCAGCTGAATTTTGTCTTTCAAAGGTCTAACCCCAAGAGTGATTCTCTTTGTAATTGTTTAGAAATTAACTACTTGGCTATTTTTAAGATGCAAGAGTAAAGAATGTTTTTAGCTTAAAATATTTTGTTTTTTCTTTTTCAGATTTTTTTTTCTAAAATAATATTGAACCAAATGTTACAGGCAGGTTTTTTTAAATTATTGATTTTACTACTGTAATGTAGTGAAAGGGTTCTGTTTGAACAGATACTTACACAAAGAAGTATTTCCCATGCTGTATCTAAATAACTCATAGCCACGTCAGGCCAGAACCTTCAGTCTGCATGTGACAGTGCTGGCCAACAGGTGTACCCCATCTCTGAGGGACTTGTAACAGGTGTTACTCAGGCTTCTCTTGCAAACTGCTGCTTTAATTTGCAAGCTTAAACACCCTTCTGCTAAAAAAGCCTTTGTACAACATGAGCAGAAAGACACTCTCACAGAAACATGGCAATACCCCAGTGCCCTACAAACGAAAGTTCGGTATGAAGCATTGTGAAGTCAACCAACAATTATTTTAAAATTACGCTTTTTTTTCTTTTCCTAAGTGGATGTTTACAATAACAGTTTACGTATTTCCTTGAAGGCTTATATTTTAATATCAAACTTAGTTCAAGAAAATGGTATCAAATGGATTCCAGGGAGGGGGTTAAGGCACTGAGACAGAAGGAAATAAGGCACTTGGGAAAATTCTGGGCAAACCGATTAAAACAAGGATTAATTTTCCATACTTTGTAAGGTACGGACCAAACTGGTCGTCTAGATTTCCTGTGTATGGAAAGAATACCCAGAGAGCAATTCATCACAATTACCTTAGGTGTTTATCTTAGACTGAGACAAAATAAACGTGCTCTGAAGGTATCCTTTCTCTCCACTAACTACAGGGGAACCAAAACGTGAGGTTTAAATAAGACATATAGGTTTTATGTCTTTATATTTTAGCAAAGTGAGGTGAGATATACGGTTTGCAAAGTAAAAATGGGAGCAACATCAACAGCTGAGAAATAAAAGGAAACCACGATGGGCCTTTGGGGTAATAGGAAAAATGTGGAAGAAGGAAAATAACATATTTAGGTAATCAAGGGAGGGTCACACAAAAGGATTTGAAGAGGAAGACAAAACGGTTTCACAGCAACCAGGTGAATCTGACTGGGCTGTCATGCAGTATAAAAGAAAATAGAGAAAGTGATTAGGGAGAAGGTTTGCAATAATCGCTGCAAGAGTTACTCAATGCACGGATACAAGAGTCTCCTGTATGGGCGCAAAAGAATTGCCAATCTTTGGGATATTGTGAAAATACAAAGGGTATTCAACCACAGCATCTTCAAAAGATGAGGAAGGCACTGAAGGTGAAAATGGGTTGCATTTTTACTGTAGTGGAGATAAAAAATATGATATGCCAAATTGAGTGAGAAAAGATTTTTTATTTTTTTTTTTTTGTCTTTGAACCAGATTTAAACCTCACAAAGAGAAAAAGTCTATTGCACGTTAAGATGGATTTTTTCTGGTTGCCTATTGGGGCATTGAGATACTAGAGATAAAAGAAGCATTTACATGGAAAATCTCAAATTGAAGACTATAAAAGGGAATCTATTTCATTGAAAAAATAAGTAAAATTTACATGATTAAATAAAGAAATCTTCTCCTTGGTTATGCATTGTACCACCTAGTCATAAAAGTCTGACTACACATTTAATAGTCTCAGTCTGTAATGTAACAATAAGTGTTACATAATCCAGACTAAGAAAGAGCAGATTATTTGATTCAACCAAATCAGAATAATGAACTGATAAATATCAAGTGACTGCAAAATGGCTTCCAAGGCTGGCTCATTTGGACATTTTGGGAAATTGTATTATAAAAGCCTCTGGTGATCATCAATAACCTGTGTTATCTGAAATCAATCACAGGGCAAGTGAAGGCACTTTTAGAGAAAATCACTGCTTTGTGACTCATATTTAACTAAAATATTTTTATATTTTCCTTGCCTATCTTCCCAGCTCAAAATCTGAGCTGTACTTCTTTCTGCTTTTTTAGGAATTCATCTAGGACTCCTATTTTTCTCTGTGATGTTTTGAATGCATTTTAAGCATAAATGTTATGAATCATTCCCTGTCAACTTTTGATTTACCAAACATTTGGCCAAGTCAATGAACACATTAAGCTCACTCCATAATACCAGATGGCTTTATGGGCTTGTGTCCTCTCCTGGGCAAATCCTGCTGTCATCTCTGAGCATCTGCACGGAGCCACAAGGGATGTGTGCACTTTTCATTCATTCAGCTGGGTCACTCATCATTAATATTCGGAGGAGGAAAGGAGGTGTCAGACAAGAGAATTGGTTCTGGCTTCTGTTAGCACATTGACATGTCAATCATCCACCCTAGAGGCTGCCAGGCCCAATTTAGAACAAAAGTAACTGCTGGGCTGAGCACAGCACAAAAGGAGACGAGATTTCTTTGTGTTAACCAGTCCCCACACAGCGTGGAAACGTAATTAGAGTCTTCCTCACAACCAACAACACACGAAAGCCAGTCGCTAGCGGGACATACTTTGAGATAAAATCTCTGACCCAAATCACGTTATGAGTGATTCTGCTGCAGTCATAGGGTGTTCTCAAACTGAAATTGTATTTAAAGTACCTCTCTCAGGAAAGTGGTCCGACCCAGCATGGTGTTAACTGGAATATGTTAAATTCCCTGCAATTCTTACATGACAGCTTTGATCACTCATAAAAGGTACTGTTGTTTTCTAGATTAATACAGTCACCTTTAAAAGACAAAACAGGAGAAACAAATTAATCCTCAAGCCGTTTGATCTCAGTGCAATTCCCCAGCAGCTGCATGTGCAATAGCCTCCTAGTGCTCCCTACTGGAGTCCATCCAGAATGCCTCCTGCTTCCACAGGCAGCTTTGAGGGAAGAAGGTGGGTATGACAGCAAAACCTACATGGGCTGAGCTGTTTGGACTAGGGAACAGGAATTCCTGCTCCGTGAACCCTTCAGCCTTTTCTTCCAAAATTTTTATCTTTTTTTTGGAACCTTGAGATAGACAAAACAAATGTAAGCAGCAGGAACGAGAGTGTTTGCTTTCACAGCTCATACCTGTGTACCATCAAGGGGCAAAAGTTTCATTTTGCTCTGGTAGGTGGATGGGCTAACATAGGACAGCTTTCAAGTGACTGCCTTTATAACAGCAGATTCAAACCCCTCAGACACTAGCATCTGAATGTCAAAGTTAGTTTCTTCTGTGGCCTAAGTTGGACCAACATCCAGGCTGCAAATATTCTGAGGAAGGTTAAATATGTATTGTATTGGTCAGCTCTACCTCTGTGGGTAAAATCTCCGCCCACCCACTGATATTTAGAGAAACATTTTCTCAGGACAAGCCACATGTACACCAGTAAATCTCTGTCAGAATCAATAGAGATACCTTTCTATGCCAGCTGAAGAACTGTTTTCTTTAGTTTCAATATAAGGTTGTGAAATATATAGTCTTTTCCCTTATGCTTGCAGCCATCTGCTGTTTACTACACGTGACACAAGCAATCCACCCTGAATTTCTGCCTTGGTCTGAATGTGGGAAGTCTTTCACCTCCAGCATTTCTCATAACAGATAGCCATTGTTTCATATACTTAATTCCTCAGGAAAACAAATGGGGAAAAAATTATTTCAGTGTCTTTAATTATTTTATCTCCTGCAGCCCCACTGACTGTATCTGACTGCATCATGAAAGATGCGTTCTAACTGTGGCCTGGTTTATGGCCAGCTATATTTAACCCGAAGTATGAACCCCACACCTCTATTTCAGACCCTGTAAAACAAACACATAGCATCAGCAGCCAAAGGTTGGAGCTAAACTGCAGGAGTAGCAAACAGTGACAGCAGGAAACAATAAACCACTTCTCCTTTAGCGCTCATAGCTATATATTACTAAGGCTGTTTAGTGATAAATGTGTTTGGAAGGCTGCAACTCACAAGCAGGTGAGAAAGAAGCCTGACCTCCCTACTTATGTAGCCATCCTGGGTACAAGGAATGAAATATCACAAAATATTTGTCTTTGGCTCTTGCTTAGACTGGTACTTTATCTGTACAGACACTTTGATATTCAAGTACCTACATTGAATAAATTACAATACAATATAATACAATACAATACAATACAATACATTATCATGTGACTGATTACAGTAACTATTCTGCATCTCAGTAATATGGTGCCATGCCCACAGAAAAGAAGAGTAAAAAGACTGATTTGATGAACTTTTAGGAGGGCATTTTGATCATCAGACCACTTCCCTTTTATAGTCTAAGAGATTTAATAGGCAGCACAGTAGCACTTTTACATGCCTTAATAAATGCTACTATTATGTAAATTATATTATTCCTACCATTAATATTGCCTTCAAATAACATATTCTTGCATATTTCATGTAGTGTTGTAGTTTACTGAAAGGATATGGCACACAAACTCTGGCCAAAATATCAGCATCGGTGAAGCATATGTCATGGCTAAAGAAAGAGATGCAGAGGAATTTTCGTGCTCTCTCACAAATGGCCAAGTCACTGTGAGTGAGTCCAGCATCCCTTCTGAAGCTGTCTCCTCTAAATGATGTGAGGGACCAAGGAACTAATGTCCACACCTTTTTTTTTAAAGGTGTATCTTCAGCAAAATGCTGATCCTTCAATACTTCAGACAAAAAAATTTTGCAGAGAAAATATGTATATCTTAGGTCAACCTTAAGCCAAATTTCCCCACCACCTGTCACAACGTGAAGACAGGAGGCTAATTCAGTTCTGAATAAATGCCATCACTGATGATGTAAACATTTGTAGGGCAAGTAACTCGGGGTGCAGTTATGCCAATACATGTCAAAACTATGTCACCAACACGCATGTTTAGGTAGCACGTCAGAGAGGAAGAGCACATCGGTGCTAACCCATCAGAAAAGACAGGAGCTCTATTTGCTCAGCAGAGATTTGCTGTGTTCATTTGTCCTCTTCTGTTCCTCATCTCTATAACTGAGATGAATGTGTTTTTTTCCACACATTAGGGAGATGTATGAGGTCCTTAGGAACAATATGAATAGCATTGGTATAAATACCTTCTTTTCATTTAAATTGTTTTCCCACAAGGAAAGTTGCTGTTTCAGGATAAAAATGCTCCAATTTTTAACATGCTGACAGCATTTTGATTAGTAACATTGTATTTTCTTCCCCTTGTTTCCATCAGCATGATTTTTACATAAGACACAACTGGTCCCTCTGTAATTCATCTCCATACCCAGCATTTCCACACACAACTTTATGAATTCAGAGATAGATAGTTTGAGAAGGCCGTCTGCTTTCATTTGCATCATTCTCCATGCGCTGTTTGATCTGAGGTTAAGTTTAGCAGCTGCCTAATACACAGTCCCAAGACTGAATTATCTCTGTTACTTGTGAGGACAAGAAATCTTCTCATGAAACATTCTATCTGTTGCAGGAGGAGATATATGCAAAATGGAGGGATGAGCCAGCATTATTCTTCGCTCACAGTTTTAGGGAGTTTCTTTCACATTTAAAAAAACTGCATGTGAGAAGAAACTGTACCAAAGTACTAAAATAATCACAATTTTGAAGTTTAATTTTAAACAATGGAGTATTATCTAAGAAAACTCACACCAAAGCATCCAAGGGAGGATGCAATATTTATTTGGTGCTGAAGTTTAAGAACATGTCCAATGGAGACTTCTCACCACTAAACAGAGCTTATGTTGAGAAAGCAAGGAACTAAAGTTAGTAAATTGAAAAAAAATTATACAATACTTTGATTTTCAGAGATTAAAAACTGACTAAAATACCTGTATTACAATAATATTGAAAATAAAATGTTTCTTGTTAAAAATCAGCAAAAAGGCATTTATAGGACTAACAAAAACACAGCTTCTTTCAGTGTGGGTTTAAGAGAAAACCGTCTCTGAGAAGACTATGGCGCTTGGTTTTTGATTAAAGACATAGTCACAGCAAACTACATCTTCATAACTTCCAGGGTGGATCAATACTCCTCATTAAGCAGTATCTTAATGTACATGCTGAGATTAAAAATCCCAGATTAAAATCCCAGCAGTTTCTCGTAAGGTAGCAGCCTTGAAGAACATGATCCCCCAGCACTTTTCTCCCTAGGATGACTCCAAAGCAAAGAAGCCAATCGGCCTTCTGTGGTACAGTGCTGAGCTCCATGCTGAGCTTTCTCAGCAGATGGTCCAAGAGCTCCTTGTTGGAAGAGCTGTTAATCACAATTAGGGGTTATATTCACAAAAGGATTTAAGGTTGAAAATTCCCCTTCAGGTTCTTAAATTGTTTGATTTAGGTATCTGCAGCATCCACAGCTGTGGCTACCACTAGGTCTGAGCCAACAAAGCCCCACAGATGATTCTCAAGTAAAAGGAGGGAGGGAAGGAAGGAGGGAGGGAAGGAAGGAAGGAAGGAAGGAAGAAGGGAGGGAGGGAGGGAGGGAAGGAAGGAAGGGAGAAATGGCAACTGCTGGCCAAAGTTCAGGAGAGTGGGAACAGTCTGAACAAGGAGTGACTTTCTGGAGGCCAGGCTGAAAGAAATGGCCTTACAAGAGATGAGATGACAAAGACTGGCACAGGAGAAAGAAACAAAGCACAAGGCAAAGCTTAAAAGATCAAAGCTCTAAGATGAGTACAGGAAATATTTCCATGAAAAACATCTGAGAAAGAAGCAGATCATGGAGAAGGATACTACAGACCTGAACCAAAATCTGCTCAGATGCAAAGCTTCATAGGCCTTTGAGAAAAGGTTTTTGAAAGAAACTGAAGAGAAGAAGAAGAAGAGATGGGAGTTGATCCAGCACAAAGAGGCAAGACACAGGTACCTGAAGTGAGTTAATCACCAGGTCAAAGCTGATGAGCTTTAGCAAAGGATTTGCTACAGAACAAAAGCTTCAAAGATCTCAAGAAATCCTGGATCAACTGATGGAGGAATGGATTAGGGAATCAAAAAGAAAAAGATTTAAAGGAAGAAGAATTAAATTCTATGGCCATATTTAGAGAAAAAGAGAGTGAGGGTGAAAAGACATATAAGTGTGCCGCTAAATATAGCTGAGAGGAAAATTCAGCAAGCCCCAGAAATTCTGGCTAAAACTAGACAACAGAAAGTAAAATATATCAGGGAAATTCTTTGGAGGAAAGAAATCACTGCTCTCAAAGTCAAAACTTTGTGGTGGAAAATGTCATTTACAGGAAGCAGAAGAAACAATCAGAAAAGGAGAGCAGAGAAGTGATTTGTTGTTAAGAGTTTTGAAATCTGTTGGAGAAAAAGTCATAAAAAATAAGAAGAACCCAAAGAACTGTATGGCCTGAGTCAAAAGGAGAAAAAAAATAGTGAATACTTAACCAAACAGCTGGATGTCTTCAAATGCCTTTTATA
This sequence comes from Pseudopodoces humilis, assembly GCF_049639895.1. Classification (NCBI taxonomy): domain Eukaryota; kingdom Metazoa; phylum Chordata; class Aves; order Passeriformes; family Paridae; genus Pseudopodoces; species Pseudopodoces humilis. The sequence goes on from NC_142202.1 coordinate 63,486,334, forward strand.
GAGCAGATTATCTTAAAACTTAAACGAAGATTACAGCTAATTTTGTGTCCAAAAGATAGCTTGAAATGTATTCTTTTTGAGATTTGGCAAGAGCTCTGGATTGTACTGAACTAAAATGGTTTCATTTTAACCTCACTGCATCCAATGAATATGCCAATCACCATCACTCCTGGCCTGGTCTATCTCCTTGCTGCTGTGATGTCCTTTGGTGGCACTTGAAACACATGCTAAATATACCTAATTAATATAAATTTCAAATATATTTAATTAAATTTTACTAGCTTATCTGAGTTATGCACGTAAAAACAGAGATCTGTTCACAAGAAATGTTTACCCTTCATTAACTTCTGCAGCTTCGAGGAGAAAGAATTGCTTTATATCTGTTGTGCAGGTGTTTTTGCCTCAGAAGTGCAACATAAAATACTGAAATTTTTCAGAGTTCAGAAACTAGAAGAGTTATTAGTGCTAAAACAAGAACACAGTTATATTTAATCTAACATGTAACTAGCTAGTTTGAATTTCTGTTGATGAATATACAATTAGTCAATAACTTAGGACAAGCAATGGTGTCACCTGAAAAAGTGAAGAGCTTTGTTTCCTAGAAAAAGAAGGCTGAAAGAAAGTTCATGGCATTAGGCACTACACCTTTGTGAGGAAGAGCAGCAGAGCATTCCAAAGAGCTGGCAGTTTCAGCTGATGGGAACTACACAAATGGTGAATGATGAATGGGAAATAGACCACATTTGAGAGCAAGCCTTGATCTGGATGTTATCAGAGACCTTTAGGGGCTTCTGCCTTAAACTAAGTTTGGGTTTTCCCAAGCATGTGGTTCAAAAATAAGAAGAGTAAAATTCTGGACAAAGCAGAAAAATCTAGCAACTGAGAGAGCTTAACCCTTTCACAACCAGTGCTGAACATCAGTATATTAGTTTTGTTCAAGCTCCTGTGTGAAATTTCCTAGCTTCAGGCTGCAGCCCAACAAGTTAAAAGCACTTCTTGACATGAAAGAAAGTAATTGCATTTTGCCAATATAAATCAACTGTGATTTGAAATCTTGTTCCCACTAAAAATTCAAAGAGATTGTAGAAGCAGGATAGTCTGTCTAAGAACCTTACAGTTGGAAATACACATGTTCCCAGTAGAATTGAGGAATCTAATTTGTTAATCATAGCAGCAAGATATTTGCATACTTAGAAATCTACAACATTTTCTACACTGCCTTCCAATACATCATAATCATCTGCTGTGAGATTCTGGTTAATCTTTCCTGCTTTTCAGATGGAGTTGGAAAGTGCAATGGCTATGATTCTGATTTCTGCATGCTGAGACTCTGGTGAGGCACAGACAATGGACTGGTTTGCTGCTTGCCATGCACTTATTCAGCAGTATAGAGCCTTACTCCAGCTCAGTAAGGAATGCTAATACTACACAACTCATATTATTTCTGGATAAATGTAGATTTGTCACCAATTTCTCTTTCAAAGAAAAGATGATGTTACCTCATTCTGGCCTGAACAGAGACCCAAGAGTCTGGGGTCTTGTGAGTTATTTCAAGTGCAGGAGAAACTGCCAGAGGCCAGCATATCCTGGATATAAATTAGCTTATTACAAAAAACTGTTCAAAGCCACCTTTCCTCAGTGCAAGAGAAAATAAACAAGAGGAGGTTTCTCAGTGAACAGGTAAAGGTTGTCCCTTTTGAACAAGACTTAGAATCCTCTCTGTTTTCACCCATGCCTGTTTATAATTGTCTTTTGTAGACTTTTCTCATGGTTATTTCTGTCATTCTGCATCCCACAGATTTGTACATCATCATATTGCAAAACCCATTTGTGCTGTGTCTTTTTTAGATAGAACCTGTTTTCATTTCAGTTTTCTGAATATCTACAGAAGCATAATCTTTTCTTACCTTTATCCCTCACAAAAACCTTTTGTTAAACCTAGAAGCATTTAATGACATCTAGCCAACTATAACCACATCCTGGTTTTGAACACTTAGCAACAGCTACAGAACTTCTCATTGCTGCAAACAACAGACATATCCAGCCCTGTGCCCCAACATCTATTTCAGCAAAAGGCAGATAAGGATAAATTATCCTGGTGCTTGGAGATAAAGAAACAGCAGCACAATAGTTCTCCTATGTTTTAGTGCTTCAGCTTCAAAGAGGTGCAGTGACAGAAAGGGAATTGACTCAGGAGTCACTACAGAGAGACAGCACAACAGGATAAGCTGGGTGCAGGAGGAGAGAGAGATCACAGTGGTGCTGCCTTTGGAAATCCTGTCAGTGGGTGAATGCTATGAAATATACAACATCCAAACAATAGTATGGATTCATGCTTAGCAAGACCTTGAAACATGGTCTTACTTGTCTTTCATGGTGCATTTCTGGAATAGTTTTTGTTTTGTAATAACACACCCCCCCACCCTTTTCCTAATTTGCTGTATCTGAGAAGAGAATCCACTCTTCCTTTTAATTTTGAACAGCAATGGGTGGACATCTATCTAGATGTCTGTAAGTGTGTCTGCAGTGCATGGGAAGGTCTTGAAGCCTTAATCATAAAGTGAACTCCATACAGCAAACAAACAAGCATTTTGTTGAATTTCAACTGAGACACAATATTTACAAAAATATTTACAAAACTATTTTGAAATTTAAAATAAAACCCATGAGGGATTTCAAAGCAATGTTTATAACTGATTTGGATAAGCTCAGCTTTTAGGATTACTTCCTGCTGCTTTTTAAAATAACTGGATTATCTGAAGGATGAAGAAATCTTTGACCTATATATTCTAGTTACTGTCTCTTTCTTCCTTTTACTTGGTTTTAAAGCATATTAAGACAAGCTAACCCATATAAGTGTCTTGCGGGACATTAGATCCAATTTTAGTCATGCAAAAAGTACCTGTGTACCACAGGATGACAGATGGACAGACTCTTATTTTAGCACATATTGCATGGCAGAAGGAAACCGGTGGAAAGCAGGATTCGAATTTCTCTCTACCCTAGAAAATTACAATCACAGAATTAACCCAGAAAATTATAATGAAATAAAACAAAACAAACAACAACAACAGCAACAAAATACCCCCCACACCAACAAACGAACCCCCCAAAATCCACAAAACCACCTTCATGCTGCTTGTATTGATACTTCTCATATCAGTGTTGGTTATATGCTCATCAAAGCTACAAAAGCTACATATTATCAAGGAGAAAGGACAGACAGGAATGTGGCAACTTAATTTATTAGTGAATTCAAATTCCTGCAGGGAGGATGTGGCAGGAAAATGAGAAATAAGCATTAGGGGAAATTGTTCTTTACTAGGAAGGAAACGATATTATGTAAGGAAATACTACAGAAGCATGGGTCCAAGGGTGTGAAGCAGCAATCCCTTTCCAAGCAAGGATCACGGCTATTTCAGATAACATCTCCCAAAAGTCCAGGGAAATCTGAGTATCTTGACTGCACATCAAACCTTCTCGCTCTTGCATGGAACTGGCATAGAGTAGCACACAGTGAGGCTGTAAGGATGTGGTTCTAGGGCAGAGAGGTTGTGGAGATGCTGCCCTGGCTCTCCACAGGGCCAGTTAAGACATCTAAAAGTATGGATGAGGTGAGTCTCCTGCATCTGCACACACAATAGATATTTTACTTCATTCTCCTGTACACTGGCTCCACCCCCTTTACGTTCGTTCTTTCGTTGAGCAATGTGTTGATTTAGAGAGCACACATAACGCACCTGTCCTTCCTTTCATCCAGGAGAAATGCACACAATGTTCAATGCTAAATAACCCATGTGGATAAATATCTGACTGACCTAAGGAGCAGTAAATTTTACTGTTAACTGATTTTTTTTTCACTTGCCTCTCTGGCATGCTTGCCTGAGAAGTCAATATCATTATGACCCCTGGAAAACAATATGTAAAACAAAAACATGGCACACACACATTCCTTTGGCGGTTTTGATTTCTTGTTCTCTGAATAAATGAAATGCCCTCTTCCCCACTTTTAAGACAAAAAGGTTGATTTGAGAGGTAAAAGAGACAACAGTAACATTTCAATTTAGTAATAAAGTCACAATATTATCTTCTTAACCATATTTAAACAGTTTTCCTACTGAACACAGGCATTTCCACACTGGGACAGGGGAGGGCACTAAAGAGTTATACATAGATCTGAAAGCTGAAGCAATGCTTTGTCCAACATGTAAATTGGCTCGACAATGATTTCGGGCTCAGCACGTACACTTCTTGAATGAAAAAAAAGCTTTGATACAGCCTATTTTAATTGCTTGAGCAGCTTCCTTAATCGCTGGGAAAAGTTGCCGAAGCCAAGCTTTGCTTTTGTGCTTTATCTTATCTTATCTTTCTGCCAAGTAAGGAAAAATTCATCCCCGTCAATAGTTTTCTAAGAATATGTTGGGCTCTGAGAGAAGTAGATACGGTTTGAACAAGACTAGTGTGTTTAGGCATTAGCTTTGTTTGTCTCTAGTAAATCAAATTAAGTTTTAGGCTAAAAAAACCCCTCAAGTTATAAGATCCTTGTTTTATCTGGGCTAATACCACTACAGAATGGACACAGTTTTTGGATAGTGTCAGTTTGGACAATTGACTGCAACCATCACTGTCAAGAAATCTCCTGCAAGACTATTTGAAAACTTACTGCGCTTGCTAGGTTCTTATGGGAAGCAATGATTCATCTTCATGTGCATGTGTGTTTTCTTGACAGAAATGAACACACAATTATTTACATAATTAATTATCATCAAGCTCAGAGTAGCATATGAAGCTGAGACAATTCTTCCTATTTTCTGCCTGTCAGAGTCCACTGTCACAGCTCAGAACATGAACTGAGGTCTTTCTTTGTACAAGCACATCTGAATGAAGACTCTTTTAATTATAGCAACTTCTTTTTAATTAGTGGATAATTCTGTAACCAGTGGTAACATTTGTCATGGTGCAAGGCTATAATCAGATCTCATGCACTGGTGGATGAATTTATTACTGCAGAGATCAGGAAGGCTTTATGAAGAGCATTCAACAGCTCAACAAAGTACAAGTTCTGTATTTTTCTAGAGACCTCTTCTTCCTGTTTTTCATACTATGCAGCATGTAATAAAGCAGGAGTAAACCTGGGTGTGTTGGTCAGTCACAGGAGAGTTATGAGGCAATGGTATGCAGTGCACACGAGGAAAACAAATGCTAACAGAGGTGGAGAGGCATGAATGCCAGTTTACAGGTCACGGATACAGTTCTGTTTAATCTTTACAGATTAAATTAATTTAATTTTAAATTTTAAAATTGAAAAAATGGAGCAGAGATATCAGAGGAAGACTGTCAAGCAGAAACTTTTGAGTTGATTAATGTCCTGTATGCAATGAACACATAGGTAACACATCCAAGGGGTTGATTTTGATACACATCCAACTCTGCATCACAGTTTTCATTTAGCAACTCCAACAGATGCTCTAGGGTAAAATAGGGTTTTTTTGGGAAAAAACAAAAAGGAAAAAAAGGTTCCTCTAGCCATCTGGATGACATCCTCCTTATTGACATTTTAGAAGGAATATCACATGCAGCACAAGCAGAACTAGGGAACAAATAGAGGTGTGGAGGAGAATGCCTGCCTGGAGAGTCCTAGAAGACAGCCCACACAGAGGTGTGGTGGAAGAGTCCAACAGCAAAAGTCCTCCAAAAGCTCACCACCCCATGGCCAAGCTCTGCTCTGGTTTCCAGAGAAGGACAGGTTTGCTGTCCGCCTTCATGGTACAGAGAGACAAGTCCCCTAACGGCTCACAAAACATGTTTTTCTCTCCACGATCACAGTTTCCCATGACAACCATGTTTTTTCTCCATAGGGACACTATGCCTGGCTGCCAAGAGAGATGGACTTCTGTGAGAAACAGAATTTGCACAGAAGCTGGACCTGTCCCCAGCAGATGGAAATGGTTCAGGTGCTTATGGTGGCCAAAGTATATACAATGCGAATACATTTTTCCACCTTTGAAAGAAGCAATAATGAAAACCACATTGCAAACAGAAACACTAAGCTTCTTTTGAATTTCAAAAGAAAGAGCAAAGAAGGAATCACTTTCTCTTAAGAAAATACCAGGAGCTTGCAAAAACAAGGACGAGCTGTGCGAATGTTCCCATCTTGGCTTTGTGGGTGTAACAGAAAACTGGAATCATAAACTCACACCATGTGTTACAATATTTTTTTTTTTTTTTTTTTTGAAAGAGATCTGGCTGCTGTGCTACCATATTGACACAGACTCTCCAAATCAATGGCAGGGACATTGCCATGAAAAACAGGATAAAGGGAAGTGCTTGGTCTTCCCAGGAGCCGCAGCGGGCTCTGCGCTGGGGGTTACTGGAGGTTATTTCCTCCGCACACTGCGCTGGCCTCGCCCGGTCCTTCCGATTACACACCCTGCTTTTGTGCGTCCCGGCTTGCCGGGGGAGAGAGCTCTGCGTGTTCGCGGTTTTGTTCCCTTCATTACCATGCAGACAATATTCGGCTGTTCTCAAGGAAGGTCTGGGATCCCTGCTCTTTTCCCAGGCTTTCTTCTTGTCGGTGAAAAGAGGAAAAACAACGAAGAGCCTGTTAGGCTGCGTCTCGCCAAGCCATGGTGTGACGCTGATGTAAGCGGCAGCGCGGCGGTGAGTGGCTGCGGCCGGGCTGGTCATGCTGAGTGCAGGCATGGCGTGGGCACCGCCCGGCCCCGCCGCACCGAGCCTGCCGGGGACAGCACAAAGGGCCTGCCAGCCCAGCATGGAGTGCCAGGGGACGTCCCCCTCGGGGACACAGTGCCAGCCGAGCATGGAGTGCCAGGGGATGTCCCCCTCGGCACAGGCGCTGCTCCCGGCTCTCAGCCGAGCGCCTGCCCGGAGCTCGCACCTTGCTGGCTCGCTGCCTGCCCGCGGCTGCCGATGTGAGTGAGGATGGTGGCGATCGTCATTAGCGACGGGATTTTGTGAAATCGGGGCTGCCTGGGGGAGTAAGCGCAGAAGGAAGAAAACCAAATTTGTTTTAGTTTCGCAGATCTCGACCGATGTAAATCGGCATGGCCTCATTGCCTCCGGCGGCAGATAAATTCACCAAAAAGATTCACCGGCACTAAAGCCGGTCCATGATGTCAGACAACCGAAGGCAGTTTATCTCTAAAATTGTTGCACAGCTCCTTGTTGGGCAATTAGTAAGCTAAATGTCTACTAGCATACATTTAAACAGAAACATTAAAGCAGTAGGTTTAAAATCAGTCTGCTTCTTGTTTCTTTTCTTTTTTCTTTTTTTTCTTTTTTTTTTTTTTTTTTTTTTTGGCATTTTTGAAATTTCATATTGCCTAAAAATATTTATTATTCTCAACAGAAAAAAAAAGAAAAAAAAGAAAAAATTCCTTAGTCAATCCTTTGGCGATTGCTTGTCAACTTTCCAGTTCTAATTTTTAAAATGAGTTACGTTATTACAGCTAGAGATAGGTTGCCACAGAAAGACAATGAATAATTCTCAGGCTTGTTCTGTCATCTTGCCAGACACCCAGCACAGAACGCAAACCCCCAAATACTTGGGGTTTCTTCACAGCAGAGAGTAGTAAATACAGGATTTATCCTTGCAAACAAACTTGTTAACTAGCTCTAGTTTTTCAGTCTTCATTCTGCCTTCACTCTGCCTGCTAAAAACTGACTCCTGGGGTGACACGATCAAACACTTTGTGTCTCACAGTACTTACAGCCTCTTGACAGATCCATGGGGAATGAAAAGCAATGGAAGTTTGCAGCTTGTTTTCAGAGGGGCAAGACACTGAAAGCACATAACCAAAATTTTCTGACAAAATATTAGACCTAAGTGAAAGAGGAGGAGGAGGAGGTGGGATGAATTAAGTATTCCATGTCATCTGAAACATCTCTTGCCTTAAAATTGGATCAGCTTCCAAAGTAGTTGCCAATGTACTTTTCAGATGCAACTCCCCAAGACATTTAAACATGGTGTCATTTAAACTTGATAAAGGGTATCAAGACAGCATGTGTTTTACATGCCTTCCAGAGCCTTGAGTTTGAAATGTGCTGTATTTAAATTCAGCCAAATTATAGGTTGTAAATGAATTAATTGTTGATTGTAATGAAAATAAGTGCCCAGGTAGCTAACCTGCATGCCTTTATACCCATTAAAACACAAAGAAAAAATAATCAGAAAAGCCCTGATTATCATTCATCAACACAAATATTCATCAAAAATGCCCTCCCCTTAACTTTGTCATCAGACTTTTTAAGTGCTTCACAATACCTTTGCAAATTTCTATCTGCTATATCCCTTTCTCAAGACTATGCAGGTGCTGCCTGTTCCTGCAGTTCAATGACATACAGTGCATGCACAAAAAGTATAATGAACATTTTCATTTGGGAGATCAGAAGTGGTCTTGTGGGCAGTCTCTCATTGGCATTTGGAGACTGACACATAAAAATGATGCTGCCAAAACTGAGATTTGCAGCAAAGCCATGCACCCACCAGGACATTCAGGGTCTCTGTCTCTTTACCTTGCTGTATCTCATACATACACACAGAGATGTTTATGACAGCAGGAAATGTATGCAGTAGAGGGTCTACAATTGCACTAGTAAAATCAGAAATTAGAAGTGCTTGGAAATTGGAAAGGGTTTCTGTATTAAACAGTAAAATTAACAATAGCTGGTGAATCCCTGAGCCTGACACTGTATGTACTTACAAAAAATAGGGCTGGGGGGAGGAGTGTTTTGGGGTTGATTTGTTATTAAAAGAAAAAAAAAAAAAAAACCTAAACAAGTCACAACCTAGAAAATTTCAGTCTTCCCCCAAACAGTTTTCTTTGCTAATTAATTTGTCTTCATCATAAGACTTTTTTCTTTTCCTGTAATAACAAGCTATGTTGTATGACCTCACCCTTTTTCTTCATGGTACTTTTCATCTTGGTGCTCTATACTCTAGCAAAGACTACAATTTGCACAACGTGTTACTTGAAGTGCTGTGCTGTTAGGATTCTCATTATGACTTGGCAATTCACAGTTCAACTTGATTTTACCTCAATGCCAGTAATTCCTTCCCAGAGCCACCTTTCAAACATGAAATCTGAAAAAGTCTGACAACAGTGATTTCTTAAAGGTTAGTCCTGTCCTGGGTGTTACCCAAAGCAGTGGATCCTGGATGTGGACGCCCCATCCCTGGCAGTGTTCAAGGCTGGGTTGGATGGAGCTTTGAGCAACCTGATCTAGTGGAAGGTGTCCCTGCCTACTGTAGAGGGGTGGAACTAATGATCTTCAAGGTTTCTTCCAAGACAAACCATTCAGTGATTCTATGATCTCTTGTATTTCTCCAACCATTTCCTGTTTTTTACTGGTCCTCTAAGCAAAATTAGGAATTGCTTGAGCTATAATTTTTAACATCTAAACATTTCAAGCGACATATAGAAAATGTGTCTACAAAGAGGAAGGTGAGGCCTGTGAACAAAGCATGTTGCTTTGTTTTATCGACTTTGTTATCATGCTTACAATTGTATTGCAATAGGTTTTCCTAGGCAAAAACTACCCAGTGTTGATACTGTTAGTGACTGAAAAGCAGCAGAACAAACAGAAGGTAAATATTCAAACAAACCACAAAAGATAACTATGACACTTGAGAATCATGGATTGCTTTGGTAAAATTCATAAATTATGGGTTTTTTTTTTTAAAAAAAAAAAGAGGAAAAAAAAAAAAAAGTAAAACCTACATAGGCCTCCAGAGGGGGAAAAAAAAAATAGAAGACATTTATCTGTACTTATATAAATATGTGTTTGGTTAGTTTTGACAACAGTGAGCTCCATTGTAGGGAATAAATATTTCCATTTCCAGAGGGGAAACCTTCACACTTCAGAAAGGCAGAAAGCAGAAGAGGCTTTTTTCATTCTGCTGTGAGATGCTGGGTTTTGTACTTGTTATGTGTATGGGGACCCAAGCTTTCATGCTCATGGGGAAGTAAAATAGTTCTTTATGGAGTATTTTATAAAGGACTATCAATCATTCCAGTATGAGTCTGAAGCAGAGGGGAAGCAAAGGAGAGGTCATGCACAAAAATGGTTGTATTTCTAGCCATGCAATGAAAGATTTGACTGTGGGAAAGCAGATTCACATTCATGCAGACCCTGAACTTGGCCTTAGAGAGTGGATAAGTGCTGCTTGTGCCTGCAGTATCCTCTCGCTGAGATCTACCACCTATAAAATAAATCCTGTAATGAAAGCAGATCACCTCATAATGCAGTCCTGGAAGGGGCTGATTCATCCAATATCTCTTGCTTACAAATGTACCACGGGGTTACCATAGTTCAGGCAGTCTCATTAAAAGCAGTGCAAAACACACAGAGCCTGAATGGAGATGAAATAAAAGCCCTATAGATGGTTGTTACACATAATCCATTTGTTACTATGCTTCGGGCAGACAAAGGAGCACATTGTTTATAGAACTGCTTTCTGCCAGCAGCAGGACAAATTCTTATATGATTCTGGTGAATATTTTACAACATTCAACAAAACAAAGAGTGTGCCTCCTTCATAATGCTAGTAATTCATAACTGGGAGAGGGATGAAGGCAGAATAGAGAGTGTGAGAATAAAATAGTGAGATCAGGTAATTTGTAACAGCTCTACAAGGAAACCAAAATTATTTCTGATTCTGAGCACCTGAAGACCTGCACTGGAAAAGAGATGGAATTTTTCATTATTTTATATGCATTGCATATAGTACATATAAAGTTTAGAAGCTATTCCCTAGCCACTAAATTCAATGGTTTATTGTTTTGCATACCAATGGGTGAAAATGTCTAAGTTCAGAAAGGCAAAAAGAAAAGGATATTCTTGAAATACAAGTTTGCCTAAAAACCACAAGTGAAAGCATTCAATGCAACAAAATTAATAAGTATAGGACCTGTCTAGTTACACAATAAGAAAATTATTTAAAATATAATTGTTATTTCTAGTTCTATATTTGGCATGTATGACACAGGCTTTTTTTCACCTGGCAAATTATTGAAAAACATAGTTTGCAGTCTACGTATTATTTGCTTTCTCACATCCTGTGTTAAATTATGTAGATGATGTAGATGCAGACTTCATCCTGACCTCACTGGAGTTACACCAGACTCTAAACATGCCAACCTAGGTGTCAGCCTAACCAATTAGCACTGGTTAATTCACATTTTTCACCACTCCTTACTTTGTTTTTCAAACTGTGTCTTCAGGAATACACTATCATTGTTCCTAAATGTGAACAAACAAAAATTCCCAAAGCTGGATTTCTAAAAGGAGGCTAAACACTCCTTAGGCTGGCATAAGCTGAGAGGTGGGCCTTATATCTAAACAAAGGAAGTGTGTGATTATTCTTCAAGCTGAACATGCTTGAACACTACACAGAGCTAACCTTTTGCAATTTAAGCACAGGACACTGGTCTGTCACCACACCTACAAACAAAGTGCTAAGAAAAAAATATCACCTGAAAAATAAACTAAGAAAAGGGGTATCAGAGACAGAGCCCGAAAAACCCCAAACCCATTGTGAGGTTTTATTTAGCAGCAGCACAGTAACAATTGCGCAACTGCAGCTGAAGCAAGAGATTTTCACCTCCCCTGGTCATGATATGACTTACACTGGCTTAGAGGAAAAGGGGCAGGTCTCTCTCAAATGGCCTTAGCTCTCCTTCTGAGGGGAAAAGCAAAGCAAAGAGACCCTGAATGCAGTTAGGGGCCTCAAAAGGGAATCAACGTATCTGCAAGGAAATGGCACACCATGAGGCCCCGGCTGTTAATACTAGCTTTGTCCTGTGAAGTGGCGGCAAAACACGGCCTGGTGAAAGGACGTGAAGACAGCACTAGGGCAGATATGCAAATTTCTGTGGGAAAACATCCCCTCGGAGGCATTGAGAAGCTCTGACATGTTTTCACATAAATCATTAGGCAAGACAGGATCCTATTTTCCATCCAAAAGGCACTCCAGAATCTGAGGGCCACCCCTCTTCCATGCACAAACAACCACTCTTGCCTCTATCCAGCTGCTCACACAGCAATTGCTTTTGTGTATAACTATATGAAAGTAGCAAATACATGAAGGGTTGTAAGGAGTTTATTTGTGCATGTGTGGTAAATACTGATAACCGGAATACAGGAAGAGCCACGTTCAGATTTCCCAGTTGCTGATTTTCCAGATTCTAAGTTTCCAAAGTCATTTAAGGCACTATGACACTCTTTGTGTCAGAGCGGCTAATATATTCAATACATACTCCCGTGGGGTGGATTTCTACTGCAGCTGTAAGGTCTTATGGACTAAGTAAGCAAGTAAATGCAGTGAGTGAGTGGGAATTTTTTGACTGTTTCAGTGGATCAAACCTTAATTGCAGGCAAATTCTGAGTGCTGGACTCCCCTGAAAACTTGAATTGATACTATGCAAAAACCCTAACAAGTAATAGCTGACATTTAGCAATTAAATAAAAGAGGAACTATGACTGGGTGACAGAGAAGATTGCTGAAAGAAGCTGTGGATAACCCCATTCCTGGAAGTGTTCAAGGCCAGGTTGGATGGGGTTTTGAGCCACTTGGTCTAATGGAAGGTGTCCCTGGCCACTGGCAGGGGGATTGGAACTAGATGATCTTTAAGCTTCCAGCTAAACCATTCCATGATTCTATGACAGGAAAAAACCTGAGGCCTTAGAGAAGTGACTTTAAAATCTTGAGTAGAGGGATGGGCTTAGGAGAGGGTGCAGGCTGCCCAGGGCAGGGAGCTCATGTTACTGCCATAAGCAGTGGCACCTACTGAGCACCATTCCAGCCCCAGCACCTGCACCCGATGGAGAACTGCTGAACAAATGCCCTGATGAGCCCAGTGAGAGTGTTCTGCTCTGCCCTGCTCCCTACCAGCCTCCCTTCTGATCCACTCTGGCAAACTCCCTGCTCCTAATCCTCCTTCTCCTGATCAGACTAAAGGGAAAAGCCCCGTTTCCTGCTGGCGGGAACCCCTCCATCCATCCCTAGAGTCACACACTACAAGTAACACGCACCCCTTCCTCCCGTGGGTCACTTCCAGGGGAGCTCTTCACCCATACAAATATTTAGCAACCATTTTCAGCAGAAAATTCCCAGCATTGCATTGGATGAGAGTGTGGGCTTGGGGCAATGTAGTGATTAATGGGTCCTCTGCAGGACAAAACCTCCTCAGCTCTGTCACAAGATAGTTGCTATGGTTTTTTGACATTGCTTAGCAGAAATTTACTTTGGCCAGGGGATTGGAGGAGGGGATGTATAAAAAAAAAATACTATAGAAAAGCCCTCCATTGTACACTGGCAGTTATTCCGAGCAAATCCTGTGCCTGTCTAGAATTTCAAGCTCTGTATAAATACTTTCAATTAGATTTAAAAAACAAAACCAGGAACAACAAATGAGGAGACTTTGTTAAGAACAGACAGCTTGAAACATGTCTTGTTAGCTATCAACAAAGTCTGTTAGAAATGCTGGAAGGTTTCAGCTAGGTTGATGGAAAAACAACATCAAATATCCTGTGAGAGACAAAGTTAAATGTTCTTTGCAGTGACTCAGTTAAGGACAGGTAAGAATGCACACTTCATTGCAATCAGCTGCAACAACCTCAGAATCTTTTAGCATGATATTTTACCAAGGTCTCAAATTTCAGCTGGCTCTGTGGCAGATGGCAGCTTTCATAGGTGTAAAATGTTCTAATATATCAGACAAGTTCTGCCTAAAACATCCAACAAAATAGGAATGAGAAGTTGGCCAGGGAATGTTTTTGAATGTGTTTAAAAATGGATGCTTCCCATTTTATACAACATAAAAAGGCCAGAGCAGCATGCAAGAGTTTTAAGATACTCTACCCATCTGGAAGAGGAGTCTTTCTGCATGTATTTTGAGCGACACGACAGGCTTCTATCACCACCCCCACTTGAAGGAAAATCCTGCTAGTCTGAATACTGGAGATTTGGGTTTCAAAGATCATAGAGAAGCTGCTATTCTTTATCAGCCTTAGGCAAGCCTAAATTGTCTTGTAAACTCCAATCCACAAGATGCAGAATTGATACCCCACCTCCTTAGAAACACTGTATTAGGGTGTTGCATCTATAGTCAACAAACATCAAACTGGAATATCTGGGAGCACAATTCATTTGGGTTTGTACACTTAAGTCTATTGGTATGGATCTGCATGTCATAAATCAATGTTATACAGGCATACATTCAGGGTAACTTGGAAGGGAAAGCAGCACAGCTGTGTTATCATGTCACTCTGGGCTACAAGGGGGAATTATTCCAGGAAAAGCAGTATACTGATACAGATACTGTCCACTGCTACCTGAGTCTGCTTATTCAGTTCCAGGAAAGACTGCATTATGCAACACAGAATATATTTGAAAACCCATTCCTGAATCTCAAGTAAAATTATTCATTTCTTTATTAATTCATCGCTTTACTAATTTCAGTGCCCTGAAGTCTGTATTTACCAGCTGATCATCTGATCTGCACAAAATATCAAAAAACTTAGACTATTCAAGACTAATAAAGTTGCTGCAGCTTTATTGGCATGTACTCTGTTGGATAGGCAAGGCATCAAACATTATAGCATGCGGGAGAAGTTTTGAGAATTGCTTAACAGTTTCAGTGGAAAACGCTGCATCTCTATCACAAATTTTTAGATAAGCCTAACAGTTCCAATGGAAATTTTAATTTAGATAGCTTTATAGCTCCAGGGTAGAAGGAGAAAGCATAGTCAACACCATGACAATGCACAGCAAATGCTTGAGGAGGAAGGTGACAGGCTCAGGTGCAAATCCCCACTTTGCATTTCTCCCTGCCGAAAACCATGACATAGTCTTGGTTTTATTCCAGTGGCAAATACTGAAATCTCAGGATGCTTTTTAGGATGGGAGAAACTTTTTCTGTCCAGGTCCACATTTGCAACTTCTCCAGCTCAGTTATTCCTGACTTCTGGTTGCTTTCAAACCCACCAAAGAGTTTATAGGGTATGAGAATGGTGTCCAGTTTTCTTATCCAGTGCAAGCTAGAAGGCATGATGGGGGAACATTTCAGTAATTAGCTGTAACATATTTGACAGGTAGCTAGGTCCAGATAAAATCTGATTAAATTCTATACAAATGCAGGTTTGTATAATAGGAAAATAGAAGCAATTTTCTAGATGTTCTATAACTGCAAATCTATCACTGAAGGATATGTAAGTTGAGTTTGAAAAGCTGCCATTTGGCACATCTGTAAGCTGTGCTCTTTCCACTGCCTTTTCACTAGGTCTTTGAGGCTCAGGCTTCCACATTTCCAGTAGTTTTCCTTTCACTAGGTGTTTGAGGCTCAGGCTGCCACATTTCCAGTAGTTTTCCTTTCAGCATTTTCTAAGCTGATTCCCTTGTTGTATTTTCAGTCATCTACCAATTTACTGCATGTTCCATCCTACATGTGACCACTCTCCTGATACCTGCTTTGGCAGGAATTCATATATGGTGATCAGTAGGACAATAGCAGTGTTTAGTATGATTACGTCATTATTCCCACAAACATCAGAAACTAATTAAGCATACATAGGGTACTTTAAAATTTTGGTTATTTTTTCTCTACGTTTTATTTTTTTTAGTTCCTACAGTTGTGATATTCCACGCACAGTAGGAAAACAATATTCACCTTACACTAGGGTTCTTTGCAGACCAGGAAATAACTGAACTGGTGGAATTCCTAGGTAGGATGTTCCTCCAGCAGAACAAGAAACCCAGGGTGACAGATGACAGATGAATTACCTAAAGCAGTATTTTCTTATTGAAAGCTCTAGTACTAAACATATAGCACCTAGTCTTCAGCTTTTGGAAAATAAGGAAGAAAAGCAATCTTGAAAGTTCCTTTCTTCATGGACATTTTCATAGCTCCTTTTTACTGAGCATGAGAGGGATTTCCACGAGTTTTATTTTATTCTTAGACCAATGTAACAATTTACCTTCTTGAGATTGCTTTTCCATGGAGGGAACTTAGATACAGCATTAAACCAGATACTTCTCCTTGGAGATGCTGTGTGCTCATCATTTGTCCATTTCATCACAAAAGAATACACATACTAAGTTACCTACTGCTGGTTTTAGACTCATCAACTTTACTAACAATATGTTACTCACATATTCTCCAGTCCCATCTCCTTCAGTCATTTCTTTTCTTCAGGCTGACAAGTGAAAACAATAGAAGTGATGAGATCACATCCAGACGCTAATGAGTGCAATCTAAAGCAATTAACATGTCCATCTGGATGTACCTTCACTTTGGTTTGGACCAGAAACACACCTTTTTGAACACAGTTTACTGATTATCCTCACTTACTATGCCTTTATTCATGTTGCAGAGTGCTCTTGGAGAGTGTTCTTTCAGACCTAACTGCAGCTTGCAGCTGCATTTCAAGGGTACATCTAACATCCTTCAACTGCTACTGAAATGTGCAGCAGTCAGATCAGCTCCTCAGCACCAGCACTCCTGGTAAAGAAGGCACTCCTACTAGGCTGCAGTTGCTATTAATGTAGACATAAGCTTCCACAGGATTCCCTGTGGGATTCCATTCAGTTCTTCCCTGGATCGGGGCTGAGACCCGTACCTACCACAGGGTTCAGGATCCATCAAGTGACATGGCCTCTAGAAGCCAGCAACATTTAATAGCCAGAAGTGGAACGTGGCAGTACTGTTACCAAGAAGTAGTAGTACTTCCTTTGGAAACTAGTTACCTTCAAAAGCTAGTTAAATCCTAGAATATTTGAGAAATCCTTGTTTATATGCCTCTAGCTCGACTGCAGATAAAACCTTTTTACTCCACTAGGTGGTGTAATTTGTCTTTCTGTCAACTGTAGCCTTACAAATATTCCCCCTAATTCATCATTTCAAGACGGGGCCATAAATATATCATCTGAAAAGTGAAGTGGGAATCTGGTCTATAAGGGTCAGCTACATTATTAGGTCCTGCTTCTTTGACATTTTCCATGATTCCTTAGAAAAGGTTCTGTCAGCACAGGATAACTTTCTTGTAGAACATTCCCAGATCTAGGAAGGAATAAAGTAGGAACCCAAAACAAAAAGATCAGTCTCTCTCTATTTTCCCTTATACCCAGGCATGCTGCCTAGTTATCTAAGCTATTCCTGTGATTTATGTCATGTTTTTTCAACTGCAACATCTCTGGAAGCTCTCTCCTTGGTTTTCCTCCAAGTTACAAGATGATGCAGTAAAACATATAGCTGGATCTTTCTTGTCCAGTTATGCTTGCACTTCCATGGCTATAGTTACATACAGAAAAAGCAGAGAATGCCAGCCTGCATAACAGGATGTATCTTGGGGGATATACCCTGGCTAAATGTAACCCTGGTGGCTATAACTCTCTGTCTGAAACAAAAACCACCTTGGCTGGTGCCATTCAACTCTTGGCTTCAATTGAAATCCACATTAAAAAAAAAACCAAAAAAACAGTATGCCTGGAACATAGCTTGCTATATAGACATTTGGAGGCATTAATTTGTTCATGTTCATTGAACGTCATCTACTGACACACAGACACCAAAAAAAAGTAATCTAGTAAGCTGGATGCCCAACATCCCATCAGAGCATACCCCTCTTCCTAGAATTCTGTAGCTGCCAAATCACCACATGGTCCAGCTCTTCCTAAAGTTTAGCAATAAAGAAGCCTGTAATGGAAGAATACAACTAGATAAATTTCCAGGATGTCTTGTAGGTATTAAGCTTCAATAGAAGCCACAGAACTCACAGAAAAAAAACATCATGTTTGAAAGCTCAAGATTGAACTGAACAAAATCCATCTGGCAAATTGGAGGAAGCTCAGCTATCCTACAGCTCCAATTGCCCTTATGCTATCCACCCACAACTCTGCTTGCTTCCCTTGGGAAATGGGTACTGGTAACAGGCATTTTTTTAATAAACACACCAATGAGAATCACAACCAAGGGACATGTACAACACACAGGAATCATCAGCTTTCAGAACGGAAACTTTATGGCACTTCCTCACAGTCTGTACACTCACCGTCTGTACAGCGCCCACGTTAATTTAGGTTATTTACATATCCAGATCCATTTCAGGCCAGGCAGAGCAGGTAACTAAAGAGTTTACATGCTCACCATTATCTTCTCCAAGCACCGAATTTAAAATACATGACTGCCTGCTGTGCACTGGAGGATTTGTTTCTGAAGGCAAATTTAACAAACCAACCATTTCCTCTGTGGATGACTGATGCATGAGAAATCTGAAGTATCTGCATCTACAGTTGTGGATGCCACAGACTCCAAAAATTTATCTGCAAATTTTCTGCTGAATATTTCAAGCTTGAGTAGAAACAAACCCAGGAAGTTCCTCAACAGCTGCAGTAAAGGCTTTAATCTCATTATAAAAAGCCCATCAATTGGATTTGTTCCATAGCCACTTCTAAAGCTCCCCTTACTCAGGGATAATATAGAACGTGGTCTGTGTTGTATTTTATTACCAAAGTTTCCAAAAGTATAGCTTTTTGTGTGGCAGAAAAATGGGTAAAGGTCCTTCTTGGTTATACACACAGCAATAAAGGGCTATCTTAATAGCATCATCTTGTGAACATATGTAGCCATAAGAAGAGGAAAAAGCAATCTCTGCAATTGTAAATTTGAACATGTGATAGACTTCACATTAAGTACTAGACTGTTCTCTGAAGAAAGAAAACCTAAGAAACAGCAAGACAAGTCAATGTTTACCTGTGCCACAGACAATGTATATGCTGAGTCCAATTACTGATGTTGATCAATTTAAATCCGATATATGGTCTGCTGCAAAATCTCTTACCAGGACAGTCCTTGACAGCTGTATCAATGTACATAGTTCTATTATAAGAAAAAAGCACTCTGTGCTGGGCAAACATATTCTGAAAAATTAGATTAAGCATTTACAGAATCGAGGTTTGTATTCCATTAAGTCACTTTTATGCCATCATTAGAAAATGCCCCTAAGAAATGGGTTTCAGGGATTAACAAGGAAAACTTGGCACAGAGAGATATCTAATACTGGCATTGCATCAACAACATAACTGCACTCAAGTCTCAGCAAATGCAGGTTTTGCCGACTTCAGTTTGCAAATTTTGACAGCCATTGGTTGAAACCTGCCCCCATAAAAAACCCAAGCCTGAAATGGCATTGCCTGTGTTTACACACCCTGAGAAATAAGACTCGGATTTACAAAGACCTGAGTAACTTCTATTCCAACACAATTGGATGCCTGTTACAGAGGGTACAGGACACTTGAGGCAAAGCAAAGTATCTGGCCACTACTACATAGCAAATAAATTTTTATTTAGATGATAAAGGAAAACATATTTGCAAAAAGAAAGATCTAGGGAGTTTTACCTCTCCCCTGAAATGTAGAGAAGTTCCACAGGCTCAAGCATGTCAGTGCTTGAGCGAAATAAGCAGCAGGTTCTTTAAATCACAGGCTAAAGTCACTATCTGCATTAACTGCACAGAGGTTTCATCTCCACATTGCCCCCTGATTGATGCAATCTGTGTACGAGGAGTAATCTAAATAGAGGATTGAGCATATTTGGCAGGTCTTGCACCCCTCTTCACAGAGAATAGTTTTGTCATAATTCACAATATAGTTACTGTAATACTGCTCAAACAGTGTGCTGTGTGGCATAGACAACTGCTTGGCCATTTCATATAGGCTTTCTGGCTTCAAGTCTTCAATGCCATAAGTTTCAGTCAGGATGTATTCTAATTTCCAGTTCGATTCATTTTTCTTGTTGGCGTCTCTGAGGTCCAAGTAAAACTGCCAAAGATCCTACAGTTAAAAAAAAAAAAAAGGAAAAAGAAAAAAAGAAAGAAAGAAAAAAATAGACGCTGCTGTATTGCTTTCTTCCCTGCTTCATTAAGTCTCTGGAGTGATATATTGATTAGGAAGCTGTCACTCCTCATTATTCACATGTGAATAGAAGGTCACGTCCCACCCCAAGCGCTGGGCTTACACCCAAAGCCGGTACTTGCAGAGCGGTAATGGTGGGGGGATGGGGAGGAGGAGAAAAAGGAGCCACAAAGGCAGCAGTGGCAATCTTAGAGGGCTTTCCTGTCCAAACTCCACAACGTTCATATCTGCTTTAGGAGTGGGGCAAAAGAGCCAGAAGTTTCCTTTCTGTGGGCTCTACTTGAGAGGCAGAACGGACAGAAAATGAACGGCCCAGGGAGAAGTTAAGGAAAAGGAGGGATGTCGATGCAGGAGTGAAATCTGAACAAGAAAGGAGCAGCCTGAATTAGCATAGGTCTCCAGAGAGAAACCCCAGTCCCAATCAAGCTGCAAGGGTGCATTGTCACTGAACTCGGCTGGGTCAAGATTTTATCCTGAATTACAGAGAGAAAGCCTAAACCATTCACAGCCAAAATAATTACACAGGATTCACTTTATCTCCAAAAATCACATGAAACTACAAAGTAGAAGCCTTCCACTTTTCACTTTCCTTCTAAATTTATCTAATATTCCCTACAAAAACTCTACATAGGAAAGTGAATGATTACAAAAAACATTCTATGGTTAAAAGTGCTTTCTTCATCAGCCCTTTTACACCCTTTAGAAACATTTCATGGGCTGCATCCCAAAACTCAGGCTTAACACCAGAAAGCAAAATTGGTATGTAAGCATGCAAGATTCAGATGAACCTCTTTCAGCATTGCAGAGATCCCTGCAAACAGTTTTAGGATTTTGCCCAGAAAAATTCTGTCTTTGATTCTACATCATAAGAATATTCAATACAGAACAGAAAATACTGTGGAGCTCTGCAGGCACAGGAAGAGCAACCAAGTTCTCTTTCAGATTTCCTTTCCTATGCCCAGGAAGAAAAACTAAGCGTAGGCACCTAAGTTCCATCACCAGCAGCCATAATACTACAAAGACTGAAATCTTGCTGTAATTTTTACAGACACTATAAAGTCTTAAATAATGTTTTAAAATCTTTACTTACCAGCAAGCTATAGTCAAAAAGATCATATTGATACAATCTGACACCAGGGTTATTGGACTCTATTTGCCATACATCCTTCACTGGGGTTACAGCAGGTGCCACAAACAAGGAATTGACTGGCTTTTCTGCAGAAAAAGGGAAGTTGAGGAGACAGTTTCCTTTCAATCATTTCTTTTTCAAACAAATGTTTTTGTAGAGTACCAACACAGCAAAACCAAGAGTGACAGGCTTAAAGACATTAGAAATTTTTTCACCTGATTTAGATGTATCTACTGTGAACTGCCATACTTCCAATGGATAGACCAAACCCAATGTGAAATATCACAGTACCCACTCCAGTGTGTAATATTTAAGCCTGTCTATACTAGAGGCTTCCCAACCAATTCAGCTGTCTGTCCAAAGCTGCAAAATGGTCTTGCTTATATGTAAAGTCTCTGTATTTTGTATATTTCTACTAAATAAATATTTAAAAACTTCTGTTTCTGATTCCATACTGTATTTTACATGTTGCTGTATGTATTTATGATGTTATTAGAAACACCAGGGTCTGTTTCATCACCTGACCCTGAGTAGCTCAGCATCTACTGTGTGAACACTGACCTTTACAGCAACTGAACCATGAGGATGTGTGTGAGTTTTATTGAGACAGAATGTGCAGGTGACTACATTGAGAAGTTCTCAGTGGAACAAAAAGAAAGCAGTGTCACAGCAGTGAAATCACAAGGTCAGCCTCCACATATAAGCAGAAGTTCTGAAAGTCTGAAAATCAGTAGATTCTTCTGGAGAAAATACAGCTGAGGTCTATTTCAGTACACTGGTGTTGGCTGCAATATTGCATTTGTCTTGAATTCTCTGGAATTTTGTCAAGAGGAAGACATCCTGAATAGAAGACAGTTTAAAACTGTACAGACAAACAATGTGTATTTGATTACTATTTAAATTTTGTCAAAAGATGCAAAATTACTAAAATAATTGGGAAGTAGTTATTTGCACATGCAAACTTTAACAACAAACACGAAGATCAATCTGTTCCCAGTGAAATTTGCAGTAGAGATGATGGTTTCATGAACAAATGGGACAATGTGGAAAAATATAGGTATAAGACTGCATTGAGCATAATTTAAAAAATAAAATAATAAATAAATAATAAAAAATAAATAATAATAAAAATAACAACAAAAAAATAAAGCAAGCCCAATTCTTTCACTGGGCTGGATTCTTTTTTATTAGAGATTACCACCATGTAAAAGGTAAAAATTTGGAATAGTGTTACCTAGTCAGCATTTTGCACATTGCTCATATGAGTTTATATAAATCATAGATGAAGAGCCATTTAACATTTGGGTAACCTCTTACAGTTCTAATATGAAGACAAAACTTGTTAGAGTTCTTCTGTTAGAGATGTTATGAGTGCTCCATATGGCCATGCCCATGCTTAGAACTAAGGGATTTCAAAGCAATAAACAAAAATTTCAACGTGGGTGATTTTCTTGAAGGGAAATTAGCTGATCTAAGAGATGCAACAGGCAGAGACTTTCTTTCCCCTACCTCCTGCTTACCCTTATCTTAATTAACTTTGAAGCAGCAGGGAACTCAGCAGAGAGGCACAGTAATGATGCAGGAAATACAAGAACATAGAGCATGTCTCGCTGGCCTGAGAACATTCCCTTTGACACATTACACAATAGCAACTGGCTGGTATAATTTGCCCATGTCACTGGGAGAGCAGAGAGGAAAGACTAGAAATTCTTGAATAGGCATAAGCATTCATTTAAAAAAAAAAAAAAAAAGGTTAGGAAGCTTAGGGAGTCTCTGCTGACATCAACAAAAAAAGACAGTCACTCTTGCAAGGTTCTCTTTGGAAATAAAATTGGAGTGTGTGAGATAAGTAATACATGACAGTATATCCCAATTTCCTTTTTTCAATTATTTATAACGCAGGCTGACTAGAAAGAACATGCAAGAAAGTATTAATTTGCTATTAATCAGGAAGAAAAAGTTCAGGAATCAACAAGCATCATTACCTTCTTCATCCAGGAGGACCATGATACTATCTCTATGTGTATGTCCAAAAAACTGGCCCGCAATAACACTACTGTATTTGCGAAAAATCTTTACCAGCCTCTCATTGTAATACTCCCTGACAGCTGTAGTGTTCCTTGCATATGGCAAATATCCTACTGGGACATGACCTATTATATACACCTAAGGAATTAAATACAGAAAGCACAATTAGCACCTTAATTTGAAACTTAAAATCTTAACTGTATCCTAGAAGTGGTTACCACAGTTGCATAGTAACACTTTATTTAAAGCATTTTAAAATGGCATTCTAAAAGCTGTAAATCATGACAGTTTTTTAATATAAAATCCCAACAGTAAGATCACCTGAATTCATAATACCAGTTTAGTATATTATTGGGGAGAAAAAATGTTCCAATAAATCTGTGCATGGTCTTAGGCCTAAGGAAAATGTTATCAATTACTTCAAATGAAAAAAAAAAATAAATTACTATGGCAAGGCTTATAATTTGGCATAACAAGAGCACAGAAGAAAAAATTTATGTTTGAGTATTACAGTCTACTCCAGAGAGTCAGAGAGTCACCAGAAACATGGATAACTAGTTAAAACTCCTCTGTCTGAGGTAGATACTTAGTGCCAACTGCACACACCAACTAACATGCTGCAGGGTCTCCTGAGAAAGGGATATCTCTTTTCTCCTGAGTGTAATATAATGTTCTAAAATTGCAACACTGTAGCAAAACATAAACATGATTCAATT
Source organism: Pseudopodoces humilis (assembly GCF_049639895.1). Classification (NCBI taxonomy): domain Eukaryota; kingdom Metazoa; phylum Chordata; class Aves; order Passeriformes; family Paridae; genus Pseudopodoces; species Pseudopodoces humilis. The sequence continues at coordinate 63,510,137 of NC_142202.1, forward strand.
AAACACTTTTGCTCAGATGATGATCCAATCCCCATGCCAATCAATCAATCAGGAGCCAACAATTTAAACCTTCACTTCAAAATCTGTGTATTATAAGAAAAGTTATTATAGCACTCAAATGATAGCAAGTACTGCAGCTTGGCTAAATCTTTTGGCTGATAAACTCTTTTCTAATTTCTATTTTTGATACTTTACATTACAATGAAAATAAAATATGCTAGCTTTTGTCTTAGGCTAAGAGCATATGTTTTAAAATTAAAGGCTATGCGTAAAAAGGTCAAACTGACCTCTACAATATTTTGCATGGTAGGAAAGAAAAGATATTTTACTATATAATTTGAGAAACTTAACTCAACTAGTTTATTAATTATTGCTGTAAAATGTGCATATTAAAGGAGGAATTATGAAAAAATAAAATTTTGACTTTGTAGTATCTTTGGCAGCATTATCATTATTCTTCTAGAAGCGTGTTTATACTTTCATTATTTCTACTTCTTCCATCTTTTTTTTTTTATTTTTTTCAAAATTGAAACAAATAATGATTGCTTCTGTTCCAGATCCCTACCTTTTCCTTCTTTTGTGAAGAGGTTTCAAGTATTTCCTCTAGCCAGGCAAACTGGTTGGCTGGGTCTGTGATATTCACAGTTACCTTGTTGGGGCTGTAATACAAATTTGTGTTCAGACTGATTATCCTGAGTGGTTGATGGCTATTACTGCATTCAAACAGCTGCGTGTAGAAGCCACCTGTGAAAATAAGACCAACATCAGATGACAAAGGTTTCAAAGCACAACTTTACAATCAAAGTACACCACTGACAAAATACCCAACTTTCCTCTTTCTAACAGAATATCATGCTCATTCAAGCCACAGTCACCTTATCACAATAGAACTTGTTAACAATGTTTTCAGCCACATTTTACTAGAAGTTGACACTGAATTATTTATGAATTCTTGCCTGTATTATCTTAGTGTTTATTTGACAGTATTTAGAAGCAATTGTCCAACTGACATGCAAAAAGTGCCCTGTAATATTTCTTCCACATTGACAGACACAGTAGTTGTGAAAGGCCCATACTTCTTGAAATACCGCAAACATAGAGGCTCCTTCAGGAACAACTGTTTGAGCTTAGTAGCCTTGTACTTTGGAAGTCATTTAACTTCAGACTGATGATATGATGAAAAGTAAGGATCACATTTTTCAAACCTTGCTCCAAAAATTCTCCATGGCATGCTGAGCTTCTTCAATAGGTATAAATTCATAGTTCCTGGACTTCAATGGAGCCATGGCAACAGAAGAATAACAATATAATTTAACTTAAGGTCTGCCTCTTTGAGTTTTATTACCCTCATTCGAGTTTCTACTTCCACTATTATCCAGAGTTTGCTTTCATTCAGGACACAAAAACACAAATGTAACTTCCAAATCCCTAATGTTTGAGTGGATTGGAAATTGGATTGAACATTTCAGTCGTTTGCTAAAAAGAAAAATTCTCATTAGGATATAATTATTCTGCCAGTTTAGTAAGGTACACACAAATATTAATGGCATAATCACCAAAGCTATGTGCCATCATAACCTGAATAAAAATGTACCTATTCAGTGTGCTCTGAAATGCATATGCCATTAAAACAGAAACAGCATTTTAACAGTTTTTTTCCCATCAAAGTAAAGTTTCGTGTGCGTCATGCACCCTCATCTAAAAAGCATTATGAGGTCTCGAAAGCAGAAAGATATTTCACATGCATTGGTTCAAAGTCAGTAACACTAAACATGTTACAAGAAGTGATAAATATTGCATCAGAAAGTAATAAATGTATTCTGAATATAGGCATTGCCATTCAAAAAGATAAGTAACTTCTTCCAGGAGCAGCATTATAGATAATCCATTGTTCTGACTCATCCTATGAGACTTAGCTAAACAAACAGGACAAATCCACAGAAACATTAATTTTCTAAGCCCTAGCTTCACAATGTATTATTGCCATACTTTACCTTTTCTGAAGGTATTGATTGCTTCATCACTTAGCCAAGGTTTCCAGAAATCTGCTACAGCATTGTAAACTTCACTGGTAGTTACAGGAAGCTGGTCCTGTGAGAGAGAACCTGCCTAAGTCTTAGTATTCAGACACACAGACAAAAAACCTGCCTGACCTCTTGCATAAAACGTAAGTGTATCCACTCATCACCAGGAGGAATTCAAGAAAGATAAAAAAACAACTGCTGAATATCCAGTGTGGCTGATCAGGAAAAAATGCCTAAACTTAGAACTTTGCATGGCATTGTTAATGCATTATTAAACTAATGCCAGAAATACGTCAAGCCTTAAGAATACAGTAGAATGGAAAACCATACATTCTGCAAAATTAATACATGCATCAACTGTCAAATCAAAGTCTAAAAATAAAGTCTTTTGGACGAAAATAAGTTTCTTCTTCAAGTAACTTGGGTTTCATAGCAGCTCCCCAAAACTCTTTGGCCCTCAGAAACATTCTGGTGAAATTCACAAATGTTTTCAGGATGTCCTTTTTTTTCTTGTAAGAAAACATTTTAAAATGTACAAGGGAAAGTTTTGTCAATGTTTTCTCCCACTGACTGTAATTAGGGCTGTAGCACTCTTCAGTCTGATGAGACCCATGCTCTGATCTAACCTTGACAGGAAGATACCTGCCTATCCTTGCCTTTCCTAAAACATCTGGAGTCTTGGTGCTAGAAGGAGAAAACCCAGGGATTGAAAAAATTGCAGTGCATGTTTTCTTAAACATAAAATTTGACCTTTCTAAGATCTTTGAAACTAAACCTATGTTATTAGAGGTTTAGGCAGTAAATCTCTGTCTAGGAGCAGAGCAACCAGACGTCTGTTGAGGCATTTGTTGATTGCAGTGCCCAGACATGTGCTGTTAGGACAGCTTTGAGCCAGGGCTAACAGTTACTAACAGACGCAGCAAAAACCTGATTCTAGATAAGAGGCCATGTTATGGACTGAAGGTGCTCTGGCCCCAGGCAAGTCAGTGTTCTCTGAACTGCTATAAGCAGTTTGGGGACTTGTTTTAAACAGGAGCAAGGGTGTGAAACAAGTAAGACTATGCAGTAAGGCCAAGGTTACAATATATGATCTGAAAAGTATGCCAATGCTTGATTAACCTGAGTAGTATTTTTAACAGGTTCTTCAAGAAAAATCACCCAGGATTGTTCAGTTGTTAAGACAGACAGCTCAGAACACAAAAGAGCAATAAAATTCTTTGGTTTGCAGTGTGTGCACAGCTTTTACACTTGATTTGGAACAGCCTACGGTGTGTGGCTTGCTCCATATTGCTTCCACTCTATAGGATATTTGCCAAGCCCACCCATATGAAAAAAAGAAAAAATGTCATAAAGAGCAAAAAACAAACATTAAAAAATTGAACAGGTTGAAATAACTCCATAGTGGGGATTGTTTGATCCCATGTCTTTTTCAAACAATAACTGAAAAGCATGCCAGTTCTGCACATTGGTGAAACATGCCATTTCAAAGTATCACAGAAACACTCCTGAATGGTTTTGTGCAGGGAGAACTAACAACAATCACCAGTTATTCCTATCACCAGCTTGTTTCAATTTTCTATTTGCTGCCCATCTGCCCCTCCTGAGCATCTTTTCTTTCTGTCTCCAGATTTAATTTCACAAACAAAATTCATATTTGTTGAAAAAGTCCCTGTATTCTTTGTTTACAAGGTTTTTTTAGGTTTTTTTTCCTCTATCAGATGAGATTGCTGAATAAGAATTCTCTACTAAGACATTTTTAAAAATGAAACAAAGTGAACACAAAACACTCTGTGACACTTCAGTTAAGGTGTTATTTAATACTTTCCCAGTGTTTTCTAGTGAATCAACCTGTCCCCATGCCAGTGCATATGAAAAGCTGAAGCTTTACTACCACAGTAAGAACACAAAGGACTGAAGTCACAGTTTGGTTTGTGCACTCACACTTCCAATATACATCTAGCTATTACTTTGTCTCTCACGTTTCCTTTGCCATGTCTCTCAGCACCTCTGCTATGCCCCAATTAGGAAACTACTCCAGCAATGACACTGACAATCACACAATCACCTGCTGCACCAACCTACACCCTGACAGGCCTAAAAAACACCACAGAAAGCTGGAATACAAGCCTTGAGGGTGTGAAGGGGTGTTACTGAATTCCCATGAGGAATTTCAAACAAAATACTTCAGCTGACCTGCTTCACATCCCTTCCAATATCCTCACATCCAATGACAGCATTTGCTTCTGATCCAGTGTGCTGCCAGATCGACCCACAAAACACTTTAAAGGACAAATGAAGCAACTGTTTACTTTTGAGCATGCCAAGAACAATATTCAGCACAGTCAAAGTGAAAAAGCACCATCCTCAGCTGCACATAACTAGTGAATCATCAATGTGATTATTTCTAAATGTCCAATGAGGAAAGAAGACATATTTTTATTAGTAGTGGCAAAACTATGGGAACGTTACAAAAACTCAGCCATTATTATTTTAGTTAAAAAACAACAAAAAAAAAAATCTAGTGATGCTAGCTGACAGATTTCCAGTAGGCCTTTCAGTAGGCTTTGAAACTTACCGCAGGCTCACAGGTCCATTATTGATGTCACTTCTGCTAGATTAAGTTACTGTATACCCATGCATGACATGACACATAACACAGTAAGGAAAAGTATGTGTGTATTAACTACATTGACACATGGTGGTTCTAAGCCATGAGGAATGATTAGTAGTAAATTCGTGTGACCTCAGGCCATGTACAGATTGTACCCAGGGTCAGGGTTTCCCTAGGTAAGTGCACAGAGAGTCATGTAGTTTCTGTTCTAAAGTGGAACTATTTATACTATTATTTGCTAACTGTAGAATTCTGCCTCCAGAATAACAGTTACACATAATTATTTCTCATACGTGCTTTCCCAGGAGTTAGAAACACACTCAGTATGATGTATGAACAAATTTCTAACTTGTTTTACCTGTGGCCAGTAGTCATGATTGCCTAAGGCTGGGAAAACCTGAAGATCTGGAAAGAAACTACGAATTGTAGAACTCAGATTACCAATGATGCTGATGACCAACTTCGTTGAGAGCTCTTTTACAGGAACATGAGGAGGGCTATCTCTGAAAAAGGAAAATTTTTGATTAACAAAGGTTTGTTACCAACACAAGGAAGGCAAAAAAGTCTGCTAACACATCTACATTCTAGCATGTAACACTACTATACAACTTAATTAAAATCACAGAATCAAAGGCTCTCTGCAAAGGCTTTTGTTTAAAAAAACACGAACAAGTAGACTTGTTTAGACAATGTCTATCCTATGATTCATATTTATCATAATGAAGCTTTCTTAGAAATCAGTCATCATTTTGAGCTACTGTGCAGTTTGTGTTGTATCTTTCATCACCTGCACATCATTGCTAGTTTCTTTTTCCCCTTTTAACAATATCCTGTTGAAAATTAAGTACAATAAGGTAAGTGAAATAAATTAATCACTTGCCTTCATATATTTAACACTCTTTCCCAGCAAAAATGAGTGATTTAACATAAACAAACTAGTTCTCACAATCAAAAATACTAATCTCTTTGATAAATTATCCATCGATGTATGCTTTAAAAAACTGTGTGATGTTAGAACTGAGAGTTCTGCTATGGCAGAAGGGTAAGTTAATGCTATCTTTTATGAAAACCTAGGAAGTAACAAGACACAGTACTATGCCTTGATAGCATAGTACTATGAAGCTACTCCCTTTCACACTTCTTTGTCTAGTCCCACTGCTAAGGCACACAAAACCTCACAGGTAACATCTCTGAGAGTCTGGAACAGGAAAGGTAAATGTTCTTACCCAACAGAAGCTTGCAATGAGTCAGTTACTGCCCTGACCTTTCTTTTTGCATTTTTTACTTCCCGCCCACCCTGCACCATTTTTATTAACTCACACTAATATAGCCCTATGCTAAATATGACAATGAACAGTCTAGCAGTTACTACAGAGATCAAAATCTGTCCTGAAGCCTTATGTTCTCACTCACTCTTCCACTTTCACCATTTGGACAACTAAAGGAACAACTAGCATTTGTGAGATACTGAGCTTAAATCTGTTGGTGCAAATACAAACTTGTGAGTTGTCACACTATTTGGCTATCCAGCTTTAAGTGCAGAGTGACTTGAACACTTACCCTGTCCAAATCATGAATGAAACCTGCTCTTTTGAATCCTTCATGAATGCAAATGCTGACAAAATAAGTTGATAAGGAGAATCACACAAAAAGTCCCCAAAAGGGCCTGGGTTGGAGGCATTGGCTCCTTTGGAAGAAGAACAGACTTTGGTGCGATCAGGGGTAATGTGGTAAGTCGGATCTAAATGTAGGTCAGATACATGCCAGAATTGCCCTGTTTTCAGAAAACAAAGATTAAAGGAAATTCTTTATTTGCTTTTGAACTGGATATACCAGGGTAATGCCAAGTTTACTCCAGTTTATCTACAGCTCCTATTTAAAGTTAATAGGTTTCTGATTAGCCTGCCTGGTAAGTATGGGCAAGTTCTTCCTGATGAGTCCTTCATGTAGACTGCTTAGAAAATCTGGAAACAGAAGCAGAGGCACGGGTATATGCTATTCACTAAAAATAAAATGGAGATTGGAAGGAACTGAAAAATCACCTCCTTTCCATTAATAGCAATCTGGAAACTGGATAGTAGAGGCAATAGGACTTCTCCATTCCACTTGAAAAGAAAGGGAGCCTCATTTTAATTATTTTTCCAGACTTTCCCTGGCTGGAAGCTACTCTAAAAGATGACAAGAAAGATGTCTAGAAAGAAAGACAAGAAACAGCACATGTGTAGAGATTGGGCCTCTCACCACAGAGCATTGTGTTAGCCCTACCTACCCACTACTGTCCAGGCTGACATGCTCTCAGCCACTGTTACATAGCACTACATGGATAAAGGAGCTGAGAAGTATAAGAATATGTAGAATAAGATGAACAAAGTCTGTGTTAGACTATCAGCCTTCGAGTTTCATGTAAATTTTAGAGTAATTTCTTTCTGTCAGTTTCAAAGCACTTGGTAAAGGCACACATGTATCTGGGGCAGTGATTGTGAAATAGGGACAGATATAAATTGATTTTTCCCAAGGTCACACGCTCACTCTATGGGTGAGCAGGCACCACACGGCTGTACCTCATAGAGTTTTATTTCAGGAATCAAAGACTAGAGGTGATCTTCAAAAATCTGTAAAATTGTGATGCCTACCAACAGGAGACAAACGCCGGGACACTGCTGTGTGCTTGTCCCGAGGCAAGTGTGAGTAACATGGGATGAGAATTCTGTGGGAAACCATTTCTACATGGTTTCACCTGCACGCACGCCCCGAGCGGGGATCAGGCCAGGCAGAGCGTGTGTTTGCTGCCAGCACAGCCCAGCACAGCCCAGCACAGCCCCCATACTCGGTGTTTGCAGTGCGTGCCTCGGGATACCGCGCCAGAGCAGGGCAGGGCAGGGCAGAGCAGGGCAGGGCAGGGCAGGGCAGGGCAGAGCAGGGCAGGGCAGGGCAGGGCAGGGCAGGGCAGGGCAGGGCTGGGCTGGGCTCGGCTCACCTCACCTCACCCCACCTCACCCGCCGGCCTGCCGGGACGACTAAATATAAACCCCGTGTAACCCCCCGTACCTGAAAAGAGCCATGTGGACTGATCTAGCAGTCACGTGTGGCCGAAGCCAGTTGGGACAGGGAATGCTACGGCAGCAGGTTATGTGCGAGGAGCGGTGCCGGAGGGAGGGAAGGGCCACCGCAAGAAGGGACCGCGCAGCCCGTCCCCCACCTCCGCCGCCGGGCTGGCAGCGGCCCCCGGCCGGGCCTCCCTCGCCGGGCCGCCCCTCAGCCGCCTCCCCCGCCCTCCACGGGCGGCCCTTCAGCCGCTGACCCCCGGCCGACTCACCCACGGCGGAGCGGGGCCGCTGCGGGCCGGCCGGCGCCGCCTCCAGCGCGGAGCAGAGCAGCGCCAGCCCGAGCACCGCCCGCAGCTCCATGTCGGCCCTGCGGGAGCGCCCGGCCCGCCGACGGCGCTGCTCGTGTGACCGCCCCGGCGGCCGGGAAAGAGGCGAGCCCCGGACGGCTTGTGCAAGCCCCGGCCCTCCGCGGGGCCGCCGGAAACCACCGCGCCCCGCCCGCACCGCTCGGGGCCAGAAGCAGCCCCGGTCCGCGACCCCGCTGTCGGACTCGGGCTGCCGCCTTGAGCCGGCCGTGCCCGCGGTGACCTTCAGGAGGTGCCACCCCCGCCCGGCTCGGCGCTAAGGAGCTCGCGGGAGCCAAGCCTGGCCTCGGGCAGGGCTGGAGTCGGGGCACCGGCTGATGTAAGGCGGCTGTGCTCTACACCCCGCGCCAGTCTCAAGCGTCTTTTGGAAGCAAGGTTTCTCATGGCATACATGTAAAAATGGATTCCGATTACTTTTAAGGCTTTAGAAAACAAAACAAAACAAAATCCCAAAAACACCCAACACTATGGAAAATACTGTCAAGTACACCTTTAATAAAGCTTAAGGGGAGTGATGAGGTATATTGTAAATACAAGTCGCTGCTGCCAAAGATTTTAGAACTGCTGTTCATGGAAGTCAGAGTAGTCTCATATAGAGGAAGAGTACTTGGCGTCAGTTTTAGGAGATGATCACAGTAATAATGCAATCCTGTGGCTCCCCTGAAATGTCCCATTGCTTACTGCTGTTCCTGTCACGGCTCTGCAAAGCTGTGTCAGCAGCAGCTGGAAGAAGTCCTCTGTGTCAGTATAATCGTCTCTTTTCCACTCCTCTGAGCAGTGTCACTTATTTCACAAGCACCACTTTTCTCTCCCTTATTTGACACCAATATAATTTATATTTAGAATAGGGAAAAGTAGCTTTTATTTAAAGGGTTACTTTTCTTTGTTTAAAAGTGACTGTAATGCATTATATTTACCAATCAGAGTTTATTTCTAAACCAAGTCTTAATAATTTTCCTCTGCATTCCTTTCCTAGTATTTAAGAAAAACAAACAAACACCTAGGTTTTTTAATTCATGACCCCACAAAACATTAGCTGTGCAGATAAATGGCAGTATTGGGAAAGCAAGTCTGTTTACTCCAATGAAAAGGGAAAAGCAGCTGCTCCCAACTTTCTGAGAAAAGGTGGCTGGTAAGGGCAGTCATGTGGCAAATGCACCCACAGGCAAGCAGGCAGCAGCAGAGGAGAGGCCGATAAAGGCTGTTTTAGGTACTGAAGCTGAGGATTAAATAGATTGATAAAACCAAAGGGCAGAAGATGCTGCTTAAAAATAACTTGCACTATACCAGTGAAATAGCCCAAAGCATAGCAATTGGAGTTCCCCATACCACTCGATCACATTCTACTTTTCATTTCTCTGATTAAAAAAAGATAGCTCTTAGATTTTAAAGACTGTCCACCATATAAAACATATTTATAAAAGCTTTTTATAAAGGGCTCTGTTTTCTAGATGTACAATGTTCTACCACAAGAGAAAACAGACTTCAATATTCCTTTCAAACTGTCATTTGTGAAAAAATTAACAGTACTGAATTTTATGTTTGTGTGGGGTAGGTGCCAGTTACATGTGGACTTTTGTCAGGTGAGTTACCCATGTTATTCTATCCATCCAGGGAAGCAAGAAGCCTCTTCACATTATCGCATGTCAGATCTGAAGGATGAGGCCTGGGAAGTTGGGCAAGATGCCCCTCCTGCACTTCTGGCTGCAGCCACACATACCACTCACAGAGCAATGACCAGCTAAATCCACAGCTCAGCTTTGCCTTTGTTTACAAGGCTGTAGGTAGCTACACCTCTGTGTAGTTCTCTGAGTCAGTGTGTAGAAAACATGGACTCTCCAAACAATTTCCTCCATGCTGCTAAAAATCTGTTTCAATTTTCCTAAGCATACAGCAGTTTTTCCCACTCTGGCCTTATAGGAATATATTGTTCAGGAATAAGGTTTCAATTTCTCATTTAAGAAGCATTTTATTTTAAATTGCTCACAGTGCAAATTGTTATCTCTTGTACATATTAGCTATGAAACAACAGCTCTGAGGGAAGTGCAGTAGGTTCATGTTGTACTGTTTTCCTCCCATTCCTGTGGAGACTGATGTAAGGAAGTTATGATCTTTACCCTTTCCTCCCACCCTGTGAAAGACTCTAATATTTGCATATTAGCAAAAAAAGAACCAAAAACCCACCAAACCTATCAAAACAAATTTAAAGCTCTAACTACTAAAATCAAAACTCTACAAACTCTGGAACATCATCTGTCAATCTACTGACCTTAACCTGCACTTAGTAACAAATTCCCAGTGAAGAGCTGAAACTTATGTGAACATCTCACTTCTCTGTCTACATAAATACAGTTAAGTTTGTATTTTTCCAGAAAAAAGCCACCAAAGTCAATTTTTCATTTCCCCAAGTATTCTACACTGCATAGAAAGGTTGCTGCATCATTGTGTACCACATGGTTCTCTGGCCTTTTAACTCAGAAAAAGGAACTCTGAATACCTCCCTCCGGGACACCAATACATTAGCTGATTAAATACAAAAGGAACACAGGTTTAAAAAACGTTTTAATTCGTTTTATCTGCATTTCAAAACTATTCAAATATTTTTCATTTACTGTAAAAAAGAAAAAAAAAAAAGAGAGGCAAGTGTATCAGAAATTTAATGCCAAGTTTAAACTGTTTCACTATACAGAACAAGCATGCCAGTTTGATGGCATAACTTTTTTTATAAAAAAACACCCCCCCAACAAAAAAATCTTTATTGACCTTTCATGCAAGAAATGTGCATTTTAGCTACGATCAATCATGGACAGGGCATTAACCCATCCAGCAGAAGTAACATCTGGACAGAAGCTGGGTGTATTCTATGCTTTCTCATAGTGGCGAACAGCAACCACGTCACCAAAGGTGAGAGTCTGCAAGTCCAAGGAAAAGACAAATGTTAGAGGCTGAACCATTTTCTGTAATGGTTTAACACATTATGAAGTCCATGCTTCATATAAGGTTGGCTTATATTATGTAATTTACAGAAAAAAAAAATAGACCATTGACATTTTAAATGAACAAGAAGCCAAGCCTTAGCTATGATTCCCATAAGAAATGATGCTTTCTCCTTGCTGCTTTCACACCAAAGAAACACAATGCACATTTTTTACAAGGCAGCTGTTAAAAATTTAACTTTCTGTTTATTTTCTTAAAATATAGCATTGTTTTAATACAGACTTAACACTTATTTTCCCAAGCTTTATCCCACTAAGATATGCAACGTAAAATTACAAGGCCTCTATATTATTACGCATAAATATAAACTCCAGGAGAGCCTTGTCTTAAAAAGGTACATTCTGTACCCTGTGTAGCTAGAACTACCAAATACTCTAGTCACTGCAGTTGTGCAGAACACCAACTACTGTGTGCATTCTGGAGCTATTTCCTGTAGTAGAACAAGGCACCTCATTGTATTCAAATTCCAAAGGACAAGATTTTCTATATCTGTGTGATTCATGCATAGCTGCTTCAAAAAGCAAAGCATGTGTTTTCCCTTGAAACACTTGTCACTTGTGTTTCACTATGCTTGTAAAGTTTGTAAAGTATTGTAAGTCTTCATCCACACAGATACTCTCTGAAATAATTAGGAAACAAAATAACTGATCTTCAACAATAAAGTCTGACAGATTAGTGCAGCTGAAGACATTTTGTTTTTGAAAGCTACATCTCTGTGCCATGGAAAGTGCTATCCTGGACATTAGCCATAGTAACTTATAACATTTATTCATATATTATGTTATAAAATAACATTTATTATCAAGCCCATAGTCTTGTTCCTAAAAAGTCAGGAAAGGCAGGTGAATTTTCTCTGACTGTTCCCCACACAATTGCTGTTTATCATGGCTTTTAACTAGACAGGAGGACTAAACCCTTTATTATTAAATATGAAAAAAAAACTTATTAGCTCCTGTAATACTGTAATTTTATTTTCACAGGAAACTACTTGTTCTGTGTAAGTAAATACTATTTATGTGTGCATACATAAAAAGTTTTTAAAGTTTCTAAATTGCCACTGGCAACAGATAACTTCCTATATAATCAAGAACTTTTATCATTACAAGCTCATCAGGACTTTTTCCCTGGGTATTTACACAAAAGTCTAGAAAGAACATATATAGTCTGGAAATCCACAGGCTGAGCTACCTAAGCCACTGGCAATTTTTTAATTGTCAGTAAAACAAGACTAACCAAACCAAACTAAACATTTTAGAAATCCCTGCTAGCGTTCCCCACCAATTAGTTTTGAGTTTGTGTCCAAGTCACACTGTTCACAAAGCTTGAGATAAGGGTAAGTTAGGAGTGCTTGCAGTGCATGCAAATGCTCAGTGTATTCTATACTTACCATTACCATTTTGCCATCCTTTATTTCTCTCACAAAGTTTGTCTCTTTGCCGTCCCATTTCTGTACGTGCACTAGCTTCTCTCCATCCAGGGTCACAACTGACTGTGAGATACCAAGAAACACAAAGACATGCCTTTAATTAGGGTACTTGGGATTCTGCTCACACATGCAGCATGCACTGTTCTATTGAATTCTCTTCAATAGATGGATGTGGATCTAGAATGATAAAGTAGTCCCAGCCATTCTAAAGCCAAGGCTATGAATCATCCTCGTTTTTAAGTATGAAATCCACACAATTCTTGTTTGTGTCAAAGGATGAAAAAGTTGTTTCCTTTGAGTTCCAGACTCCCAAGAACCTGTTTCAGATGTGGTCTGGAATAATATTTGATGTTAAGCCCCCAAAGGTGCAGGAAAAGAGGCATCTGACTCTTTTGACTGGGAAAAGATGTCATTTGACTTGTGAGAAAAGCGGGCAACTAACACAATCAATTGACACTGGACAACGGACAGGGAGCTGGCAAGGTGATACATTCAAAAAAGTCATGGTGTAAGCACGTATGGGCAGCAGGACTCAATCTCGCCTTGTTTTCCCGTCCTTTGCCGTGCTATAACTAGTAGCAACAGGAGTTACTTTTTTTCTTTTACCCTACCAAAGGGCAGAGCCTTGGGGGAGGGGGAGGGAAGAAAAAAGGAGAGGCGACGGCAGCCCCAGAGTTCACTTACTTTGCAGTTTCTATCATCTGGGGTAGTTTCATCAAATTCCTCTCCGAGTTTAAAGCTGATTTCTGTGTTTTTGAAAGTACTTTGAGTTCTGATCACTACTTTGTCCCCCTCGCTGCTGATAATCACAGTGGGTTTAGTCACATTCCCCACCTGCCGTGTTGCAAACCCCACTCCTAGACCATTCAAGGGAAAAGAGAAATACATAAAACTTCGTTATTTTTACTTTTTTTTTTCCCCCCACATATCGACGTACAGAGATCTTTCACCCCGCACTACAGCTGTAAGCTATCCCTGTGAAACGCTGTTTTCTGCTTCTCTCGTGCCCTTGTACATCGCTACAGTCCGCCCAGCTGTAGCTCCGCACCCTCCCTCGCCGCCGAGCACGGCGGCACCGCGCTCTGTCCGCGGTCACACGCACGGCCGCGATCGCTTTTGCTGCTCAGTTTCAATTCCTTATCACTCCAGCATAATGATTTCTTTTCGGCTAGTTTGTTTCAAACTTATCCGCAGGCAGCACGTGCTCGTCTTTCACACGCTTCCCATAGCCCAGCGGCATTTCCCGGAGCCTCTCCCACACAAACACACCCTGCCCCCCCCAGTTAATGATTCGCAAAGAATTAGCCCTATGGACAGATGCACAGCAGCCAAAACCGCCCCCTCCATCATCACCACTGCTGCTAATGTTTCACCTAAACCTCTGGCAATAGTGGGGAGCCTTTTCAATTTTTTTTTTTTTTTAATCTTTTTTTTCCAGACGGTTAAAAATTCCAGTTTCCTAAGGTGTCGCCGCCCGGCCGTACCTACCCAGTGCCTTCATGTACTCGTCGAAGTTGTGGCTGTCTACCAACTTCCAGGTGGCGCAAAAAGCCTCGACCATGGCGGCCGGCTGCGTGTTCCGAGCACGGTGCCGGGGATGGCAGGAGCGCCGGTGTCGCCGCGCCGCCCCGCATTTAAAGCCGGCGCCCGGCGGGGGCCGGAGGCGGGGGGCGGCCGCGGTCCGCCCCCGACGGCCGCCGCGGAGACGCCCGCACCACCGGGGGAGGGCGCTCCCGCCGCCGGGGAGGGGGCGCGGGGTGCCCGGCCGGACACTCGGCTGGACGTGGAGAGGGCAGGGAGAGGGGCTGCCTCCGCCTGCCGCACCGCTCCTCGCCCGAGGCGGCCCGGGGACACCCCCGCCCGCCTCGCCGTTAAAGGAACGCGCGGGCAAAACGAGAAGCGGGCACCCAGCGGGAAGGGCTGCTGAGTGAAAACACAGGATCGTAAACGCTACTGCAGAACGCCAACTCCAAAAGTTTTCCCATGAAGATATTCAAGGCCGTTTTGGTGCTGGCCGAGTGCAGACCCCTTTACCCACAACAGCATCTCTATGGATGCTGTCTGAACTTGGTATTTGCTGTTCCTGGCTCTAAACAGCGTCTTGGCTCCACAACTATCATCATTTGGAGATTAAGAATGAAGAAAAAGGAAAAGAGCTTAAAACTTTTTTCTTTTCTTTTTCTTTTTTTCTTTCTCTTTCTTTTCTGCAAGAGAGGGAATGTCTTCCTTCTAGTTGTTCTTTGAAATTTATGAAGGCATTAGGTGGTCATCTTGTCTCATGAGTGCTTTTCAGAAAGCAGCCTGTCTCTGTGGGACATCCCACGGTGTCAGCTTTTCCTGACCTATGGCTTGGATGGATTCCAGAATAGTGAATCGAGCACTTCAGTTCCTGCAACAAAACTCAGGGACTGGACAAAAGAGAATTTACGTGATTTAGGAACAAAACCTCAACAATTTTCCACCTAGTTCAGCCATACAAAATAAAAATAATTAGGAATGATTTTCTAATATTTTTAGATTAGTTTTTGACCATCATTTGCATTTCTTTCATGCTCTTGTAGTATGGCACTTTCTTTGCGTGTAGGGCAAATTATGTTTCTGGTGGAGTTTTAATTTAAGCATGCCAGGTTGATTGGGGCATTGAGCAGCCTGCACTAGTGGAACGGTCCCTGACCATGGCAGGGGGCTTGGAACCGGATGATCCCTTCCAACCCAAATCATTCAATGATTCTGTGATATTAAATTCTAAATTATTTAAGCAATATCCTCATGAACTGGCAGTGTCTCCTCTCCCAGTACTGAAAGAAAAAGTTATCTGCTCATACAGATTTTCTTTGCAGTAGCCCTGGAACCCCTGTTTATTACTCTGGTGCAGATGTGTACACACAGCCTGGGTGAGCTCGTGCTTTCTTTGCTCACTGGGGCTTGTATACAACCAGCCTCACAGACTTTGTGATATAAAACTCCTGAAAATGATTCAGTGTCACTCCTGGTAGCTGGTCTCCTCAAGGACACTTCTGTCTTGCACATTCTTCCAGACAATGCTGCAGCCTGGCCTTTGGGAAGCAGCCTCTTCAGGATCCTTCATAATTTAAGCAGTTGTACCTGATGGGATAGCTTTGTTCTGCCAGGATTTCTCAATGCATTTAAATAACACAAGTATTAGTGTAATGATCTGCCCTTAAGGGGAAGGAAGTAAGTAAGAATTTCTTAAGAAAAATACATTCTGTAAAACTTTGTGCCACGCTTCAAATATAAAACAAGGGTCAGTTAAAATATTCACATTCCTTCTAAAGTAGATAGGTTGCCAGAGTCCTCACATTGTGTTTTATGAGGGTGAGTTCCCACCTGTCTGTGTTAGTGATGATTTGGGACCAGGGTAAATCAACAGTTGGAAATGTTACATTATTGACTCCTTTGTGGGGTGACAAGCCACAGTTCAGAATGTTTTCCATCCACAGTTCAGAATGTTTTCCATAGCATCTTATGCACTGTGTTTGATTGTGGACCCTTATGCAAGAGTTATGCTAACATCAAAAACTAGTACAAGTCATCTTGATTGATATAAATACTTTGCTGAGAGACCATGGTGTGAAATACACTGATCTGGTGCGCATTTTAGGTCGCTGCACAAGAGACCAGCTTGGAGCTGCTTTTGTGCTATCAGCACTTGGATGGTTTTAACTGACTGTGTGCTCCCACGACAAATAGTATCTCTGGAGATTCTGAACAGCCAGGGATTCATTCTCCTTTACACTAAATCCTTTACACCACCTGAGCAGTGTAAGTAGGCACATTTGCATTCCCTGTACAAGGTCTGCTTAAAAGATGAAAATTCTGCAGCAAGATATCTCTGTGTAATGAGTAATCCTTGCTTCCAAAGGCCATTTGGTGAGACTGCCTAACCTTCAGCCTTCAAACACCAGACAGACAACCTGCTTTTGGCTACTTTTCCCCCTGTTATATCCCTGTTTCACATGCCCTCAGACATTCAGAGAATGAGGCCATCAGCCTCATTCAGCCTTCATTCTATACTTTGAAAGAAAAAAAAATTACTTATTCAGGGAAAAGGAAAAAAAAGGGTGGGTGGGGGGGTATAGGGAAGAAGGGAGCACCACAGGATGGTCACCAGGCTGCTGTGGTAGAAAAGTCTGACCATGAGGTTCTATCATGTGTGGATTCCTCATAATCTATGTCAGGAACTGCTGACCATCTAATCATGACAGCAAGTCACTAAAGGCTTAGTGCCTGGCTGTAGAAAAGTAGGGAAATTGGTGCAGCTAATATTTGAAGTCAGGTTTATCTGTCCTTCTGCTCTGTCCCTCTCTGGATATAATGCAGGCAGGGCTCTCTTGCTATACCAATTCAGTTAAATCTCTGTCTTTTCACCATCTTTGTAGTACAATAGCTGGAATACTACGTTAAGAGGATACTATGTTATAAGACCTTCAGATAATGTAGTAATGATCCATTATTCAAACATTTCTGGCAATGAAAGTCCATGAACAGCAGAGCATCTTGTACCCATATGTGCAACAAAGGGCAGCAGTGATACCAGGGCCTAACTCCCCTGGTACAAAAGCAGATGTAGACATTGAGAGGCCTTTTAGGAATTGAATTCCATTGAAAGGCAGCAGGATTCAGGGTCCTAGCTCACTTAGGCATTTCTTTACATGCTTAGTATTATTAAGGAAACTGAAAATAATGTGCAGCTGAAAGAAGTTTCCTCTATTTATGGACAACATGCTAGGTTATTCTCTGCAAATTTTAGGCTTGTTTGAAGCCCTGCTGTGAATCTCTGTGCAGCTTTGATCTCAGTGTAATAGAGGAATGAACAGTTTAGCAGCTATTGTGTCAGACAGGACGATGTTACTTCAGGGCTGAGTGTGATTTCATTTTTGGTGCTGCAGAAAAATCCAATGTCAAACATGGCAGTAGAATGTTCTTAACTAAAATTATCTCATATGTCCTCTAGCTGTCTAAGAGATTTTCTGATCCCCTAATAAAAATGAGCCATCTCAGTGCTCTTGGTGAGTCACAGAAAATACCTAGGTTTATTTACTCTATCAATGGACAGCTCATTAGAAATCCCAGGTTCAACAAGAGATAAATACCTTATGAAGAAGACACCCAATTACGCAGCTGCACAAGCAAGTGGTCACAGAATGGCCCCAGCTACAAAGCATCTGGACAAATCCAGTTTTGTAGTGTATAAATGCCATGGGAATGGCTTTGCTGGAGCTTTGGACCAGATGATCGGTGAGGTGTAAGGTAATGCAGGCAGGAGCAGGAAAGACATGTTTACACCACATCCTTTCTAAGAGCATGACATATTTTAGGCAAAACTTAAGAACACATTCAGCATGTTTCCTGCCACTGTAAAGCTCAAGCAAAATGATGCCAGGACAGACTAGCATTAGACACAAGCCATGGTGAGGTCTAATTCTGGTGTTGGTTGCTAATTGGTGAAAACGAAGTGGTCTGTGATCATGCATTTATTCTTGTAGACTCTCTCTTACATTACAAATTGGTGTGACATGAGATTAGGAGAGTCTTGGAAAGTAAATACCCACTAATACCTCATTATGAACTATTAGACATATATTTGGATTGGTTTAAACTGGGAGGACAGCTGGTTGACAATGATTTAAAGTAAGCAAATGTTATGAAATATCTCCAGAGTGTTCTCTGCTTCTGAAAGGCATTTGGGAGGTTATCTCTTGTTTAATGTTACTGTGTCACTTACATTTAGATGACTCAAGTCAGACATTCTCCTCAAAGAATTAGCCTGCATTAAAGCGAGGCACCTTCCTGGCTCCCAGTTCAATATATTGACAAGACAGTTACTTTAATTTTGTGCCATTAGGCCTTTGTTATTTTAATATTTGTTTTTGCTTTCTTTTACCTTTAAGAATAGAAAAACTATTTAAAAGCCCTTAAACTATAACAGAAATCATACTGTGTGCCTGATACTGTGTGTCACAATAGCTGTCTAGTTACTGTAAAAAATCAATCCAAGAAATCAGCTTTCCAGACTTAAAATTTCAGCATGGGTATATGTAAGGAAGTAAGAAACCAAGGTTTCTTAGAGAGAAATTTAGAAGGCATTTGAATACCATGAACGTAATAAACTAAAGTAATTCTTATTAGGAGGAATGGAAAAATAACACATAGGTTTAAGGAGATTAGATGACTTCCATTTGACCTGTTGCAGCTGATTCTGAGAGACATGTAGGTTTGGTGTTCAAGGCAGACTAGTGAGAATATTAGTGGAGCAGAAAGACCCTCTGTATTAAGGTCCAAGGACTCTGTATTATAGCAAAGAAAGGAATGATTTTTATCATAAGCAATATCAATTTCACAGTGTAAAGGTACAAGTTTAACTTGTCATACATCATGAATATCATGTTCTCTTCCTGTAGCCCTAGAATACACTATGAAGGCTGTCAAATACATAAATAAGCATGATTATTTGGAACTCAGGGTAACAAATCTCAAGGTAATCAATCCCAAGGTATATCCTTTCACCAGAACAAAAAATAACTGTGCAATCTGCAGGGCTGAATTTAAGAAATTTTTGGAATGGCTCAATGTACCTTCATTCAGTTTGTCCATTCTGAAGCATTCCATTTCCTGCAATATACTGAAATCATTCTCAATACCAGCTGAGATTTAGGCAAGAAGTAAAATCAGGCTTATTTGACTGAATTTCAAGAATTCAAGAATTTAAGAAAAAAAAATACTGAATTTGTAAAACAGATGCAAAGTTAAAACTCAGCTCATTAGCTACCTACACGTGGATATCCCTAAGGTACTCCTCTGTTCCACTGAGCTAGGGACTGACAGGACACAGTTACAGCCTTTTGGAGCCAGATATGATCTCCCAGATGCAGCTGGAGCCACACTCCTCTGGGTTTGTGTCCCCTAAATCAAAACCTCCCACCCAGAGCAAGCTGTTTCCTCAGAAGTTCTAAAAAGCAGTGTTAGTGCATCCAGAGAAATATATGAATTCCACAGTCTTGATAAATAATTTAATTAGGTTATCAATTTATAGGCCTGTCATGGATGAACAAATGCTTGACACAAATCAGGCTTTTGAAATGAAACCTCTCGCTGGGTGACCTAGCTGGAATTACATACCTAACTTGATTCATTCAAGAGTGCAACCATATCCCTGCTTTACATACTGGTTTGTGACCAAGCACTGACTAATTTCTGAGTTTTCATGAGTCTAAATACATAAATTTCCTGGAAAACAAAATTTTAGAGCAACTTGAAGCGTTGCAGTGTTACGATAGTTCATAACTAGATTTAAATAAGGAGTAGTACAAAAGCAAGCTTGGGGAAAATTTTGGTCATGTTGGTTGTTTGGAGACAATCCCAGAGAAACAGTGGCCTCTCCAGTCTGGTACACAAAATTCCAGACACTGAAAGTTAAACCTACAGAAATTTATATTAAAAATGAAGTGCATATTACCTGTGAGGAGACTTAAGCCTTTGGCCAACTTTCAGACTGCCTTATAAGACTTTTCAACCCTGCAAATTGTAAACTATGCTAACAAACACATCCAATTGGACATGATGCAGGAAGTAATTCAGAGATGTTCTGTATTTTGGATTATGCAAGAAATCACA
The DNA here is from genome assembly GCF_049639895.1 of Pseudopodoces humilis. NCBI lineage: Eukaryota > Metazoa > Chordata > Aves > Passeriformes > Paridae > Pseudopodoces > Pseudopodoces humilis. Next base: position 63,530,242 of record NC_142202.1, read on the forward strand.
TGAGATGGTCACAATAGACAACTCTATACAGGGAAACTTACAAACACATCCCACTTGCTAAGTGTGGGTTCGTACTTTACCAGATCCAGAGCTTGTAATGGGAAAAAATACAGATATACACACAAAGGAAAACAGGCATGTAGTCCCTGCCTAGATAATTATGGGGAGGTATAGATACTGCTGCTGTTCCTTTAATTCCATACATTCATGTGTACGTATTATGAAAGGTTTCCTCCTCAGCATGGCAACAGTAAACATAAACCAGACCCTCTATGGTCAAAATCATTAACTAATCTTGTAATATTTAAACAAGGCTTCTAATAGCATCTTCCTCCAGACCTTTGAAACTTTCTTGACTGATCAGCCTTGCACCCAGAGCTCAAAACATCCTGAGTCCAGAGCCAGTGGAGGGTGCAGGACCAGGTCATGACTGGCTCAAATGCTCTGATAAAAGAAGGGCTATGGAGAGGAAACATGGTGAAACTGTCATGCCTTTAACTCCACCTCATTGCCCTTTGTCTTCCCTCCCTTAAATATACTCATTACATTCCAGCATTTAATTTCATCCTTTATAAATTTACCTAGAAGTTTCGAGTCACAGCAGCCAAAAGGAAAAAAACAAGATGCAAAGTTCAAAGGCTGTATGAAAGAAGATGCCTGGAAGAAACTTATTTCAGCACTTTTTTAGATTGCAACACCACCTCTACTTGCATAATGACATATTACTTGTTTTCCACACAAGTTTTCCCTCTCTCCGTGTTAGAGACGGGCTGTTCTGGGCCTGGCTCAAGGGTCTCTCATGAGTCCGTCTGATAAAGGAACATTTACCCAGTACTTGCTGAGAGGAACAGCAATGAGTTGACCTTCTACCATCATATTTTAGCAAATACGGAGGTAATTAAAGAGATTCAACTCTTGTGTTGAGTGTTGAAAGCTCTAACAGTGGATGTTGGGTTTCAGGTGTGAGTGCAGCAAGTGATGAGCACTGAAGACAGGAAAGGAGATGAATGTAAGCTTTGAGGGGAGTAAGACAACAAATCAAGACGGAAGGAACGGGATAGCATTGGATGATTGTTGTGCCCGCTTCCCCCTGCTTGGGAAGCCGCAGAAGCTGCGGTGCCCAGGGCCCGTGTGGTGACGAGGCGCGGCCGCTGGAGCCGAGGCCGCGCAAGGGCAAGGGCGGCCTCTGGCGCCCTTGGGGTGCCCCGTCCTCCGTCCCGCGGCGCTGCCACAGCCCCCGCTCTTCCTCACGGCAGCCACCGTCCCGAAGGAGAGCCGAACTCTGCCGTGCCCGGGGAGCCGGGAGCCGGCGGACGGACGGGGCCGAGGCTGTGAGCAAGGCGAGGCCCGGCTGTGTGGCTGCGCGGGCTCGGGCGCCATCTGGTGCCCGCCGTGAGGGAGGTGTCGCCTGCCGGCTGCATTCCCATGCGCCGGGAATCGTTCTGCACCCTTAGCAAACTGAGTGCGGTACTGCAAAACTGTTCTGGAATTCTGCTGGGCATTAGCAGCAGTTCACACGCTCCTTCTCTTTATGTTTACACCGCTGATGTATCGGCAAACATGCCTGAGGAGTCTGCAAATAAAAGCACAGTAAGCTCTACACAGTAGGGTCAAGATAGTCTATCACAGATTAGCTTTTCCATACATTGTATGATAAGCACTGGATTTACAGCATCAATCCTTGCACAGTACAGCCCCTAGAATAAAGCACTGGTAGGGATTGTCTAAATCCTCACACCAGGGCCCTTACACTGCAAGCAATTACTATAAATATGTTCAATGCAGAAAACCCCACAGCGCACAGGCAACCCCTGCCCCACCCAACAAACAAACAAACACCACATATAAACAACAAAAACCCCCCACAACACTATCTAGGCAAGTCTTGTACTAAAATCCATAGATCTGGCATTGGGCTGTGGCACATGCCAGATAAAGTGATGGACTTCAGACTTCCTGTTGCTTACATCCATCGAGATGATCCCCGCTGGCCTGAAAAGGGAAATAAACCAAGACAGTAAAGGAAGAGCTCTCAGTAATCATTGCTAATTACTAGCTAAAGTAGAACAGCTTCAGGTTGAGAAGATGAAACACAATTATCCCTAAAAAAAGGTCAATACAGTCGTCTGAGGTGGGATTTGCATCCAAACCCAAATAACAGAGTGGGTAAGGTAGGCTGCGAGCCAGACTTGAACGCCTGTTTTACAGTAAGTTTATGGGCTGATAGACAAGATGCCTCCTGTTTGCAATCACACAGATTTCTGTATACAGAGGCACCAAGGTTCTGGGCCCGTAGCAAAACTCCTGAAATGAACGTATTGGATTAGCTAGAGACATTCTGCCCCTCACCAGCCCAATTTGCAGCTGCTTTTAAGGTCTCTTGTCTCCCTCCACTGCCTTGCACAACCGACCTGGCAGGCTCAGGATCCCACTAGATGGCAGGACAGTGTAAGCCTTTGCCATTTCTAGTTCAGAGCAAGTGCCCTGGGAGCCCAGTTGGCTCAGCCCCACTGGTCTGTGCTGTTTGGACTTGGGGAAACTCACACTCACCTCCATCTGGGGTTTATGCTCACTGAAAACTCATAGAGAAATCCTTGGAGAAGACTTTGTTAAATTCTGTTTCATGGGTTTTATCATACACAGAGCACTAGCAGACAGAAGAGAGGAATATGAACTAATACTAATTTGCTAGGTCTTGAAGTATTCCTCTTTATGTGTGTGATATATAAAGGATATTTAGCCTACTAATGGTAGTAGGTAAAGTGCAATTTAAGCCTCTTATAGCCACTGCTCTCTTGTAATTTTTAAGTAAGCAAGTGCAGTTATAATTTCTTAATGACATCCGGAAAACATGAAGGCAAACTTTCTCTATGTTTAAAATACCTATATTTTTTAATATATGCACAATAAAATTACAAAGGTACTTCCTGCTTTTTTTTTTTTTTTTTTAGCATGCTGAGTGGATAAGAATGGATAATTGCTTCATTATATTCTAAAATATGAAGACGACAAAGTTGCCTTTTTTGCTTGGTATTAACATGAAATTCTTTGCTTTGCAAAAGCCCAGGATAGTGCTGTAAGATGATGAAAAAGATGCTATTACCTGTACCAAACTTGCTGGAATGGAAATTGGGATTAATGCATTATAATACCAGATTAGCCCTAATAGAAGTTTGCTGCTGTCATTTATTAAGGTAACTAAGTACCTAATATTAGGCACCTAAATTGACTCCTGTGAAACCCTTCTGCATTTAAAGTTAAGCATGTTTTAAAATACCCTGCTGATTCAGGGCCATTATGTTGTGGCCATGTTAACCAAGAGAATGCACTGTTATCAATTATCCATTAGTTGCACTAAGGGAGGGTAGTATACAGCCTGGATAATGGTTGAAACTGGATAAACTGGCTCAGTGACAAACATATTCAGAAGTACTTCATTTGCTCTTTACGGACTCAGCCAAAGTTTAGCAGGACTATTATCTGTCTTCAGCACACTAACATGAAAATGAACCGAAGCATCCCCAACTTCAGCTGTGCTTAAGACAGTAACTCTGCCCAAGCCCCAGAGTACTGGACAGCATGGCATAAAGCCCCCCAGACAGGCTTCAAGGGGTGAGTTCCTTTCCACCTGAGCCAAGAATCATGCACAACTAATAAACTCTGATCCAAAGACCAAAGTTTATACAGTACAATGTCTCCCACATAAGTCAGTTTGTGAGTCAGTTTATACTGGTCAGAAATATGCATTTGGCTCACAACTGGAGAAACTGGGTAAAATCCAGGCATAACTAAATATTACTAAGTATTACTGCTGCTACAACTAACTAAAAAAGAGATGTCTCATGCAGTCTAGACTAACATTTGTTTAGACACAAACCATACATGCACATGGCGAAGAACCATTTCTTTATTTGTAACTTGGTTAATTTGCAATTAGGTAATACACATATAACATATTACAGATCTTTTAAAAATGTTCATCCTGCTTTTAATTAAATTGCATTTTTAATCTTAGTTTTTACTAATGCATTTTTTCAAAATTGCTGTTAAAATTCTTTCTATGCAACATGTTTTCAACAACAGGTTCATACAGCTCAAGTACAAAGTAAATACCTGATTGGTTTACAATAAATTCCCTAGGGTGTTGAGAATTCTTGACTGGTTGTGAACTACACATTTGTGAACACTTAAGGCTATTTATGTATATAGTTATAGACTGCGTTTTTTTTTTAGATAGAATTTAGCACATGAATAATTTGCTAAATTCAGCTGGATCATAATTGGTGTTTTAATAACAATAATTTTCAAACTAGTTTAGACTAAGAAAGTACCTAAAGTATCTATTCCTGTAACCCAAATTTCAGTGTCTGTATTGTATCAGAGAAGAAACTAAATATAGTTTCTTTTGCACAGTGCTGCAACTGTGAAAGAAGTGCAGAATTCAATATAGGCCATGACCCAGAAGAGCAAAGCATATAAGGACTTATGTTCCAGTAATACTCATATACTTGATTTTGATGGTATCACCACAGCTTTTTCTAATTTACCAATTCTATGTAATATGATTCTATAAAGGAGGCTGGTGTAGGAGAATAGGACTACAACCCAGAACAAGGGTGTGTACCACAAATACAGTTACCGCCTAGTACCTGTCTACTGTTTTTTTCAGCTCTGTTCCTTCAGTGTCAGCTAGTCCAGTCTCTCAGACTTTCTTAAGCCACCTGTTTTGATCCAGTGAAGTAAGTTTTTTACATTTCCAAATCTGAAAAAAAAATTTGGATGTTGCACTCGTTAAACGAAAACAGGTTTAAGACGAGGAAACTAATTGTCAATTCAGTTGAATTAAACTGGATCCTTTATTGAGTGGTCCTCAAAAGCCACAATATGAGTAAATGAACAGTTGGAATGAAAGTTGTGCCTTACAAGCTCTCTTGAGCTCTTGCAAGCTCTCAGCCAGGTTTAGATTACACAAATATTTCACAGATGGAATACCAGTGACATGTGGGATGTACCCATCAGAGATGCTTCCTCAGTTTTCATGATGCATGTAAGTGGCTGCTGCCCAAGGAATCATGAAGGTTCATGTCTGTACCCAAATCTTAAGTCTCCTACAATAAGGGAATGAATACCAAGTATTTTCAGGAGCATGATCTCCAAAACAAACCAAGTCCTTCCAGTAGGGAAAAAACTTTGCCTACAATCTTTGTAAAAATCACAGTGATTGAAACATCTTCACTGTCGGCAAACAACAAAGCAAAACCCAGATGAAATAACAGAAATATGTATTACTGGGCTTTAAATATTGTCCTACAGGAGAAAAATTAAGAAATCAACCAAAGACAGAAAAGATGATAGATATTTAATTTCCACAGTGAGATTAAACAATTTTCATCAGATACAAACATACCTACTTTATGTTAGATACACGTGAACAGCTACAATATTCAGCATGAAAACGAATGGCCAAAGTGGCAAGACTGCAAAGAGTGGGAGCACTGAGATGATCTGCCATAATCAAATAGAGGTCAGAAGAGAAAACAAACACTGATGTTTAAATAGTCTATAAAACTTTCTGGCAACAGGAGTAGGAGAAAATTTTATTTTATGTAATTATTTTTTTTTTCTCACACCCATCTACATATGTCTAATGAGAACAAAAATCTCCGGATATAAATTACAGATAATGTCTGTAATCTAATATATACTTAGTATCACATTGCGGGGAGTGAACCTCTGTGTCAGAGAGAAATAAGTTGGTTTTGGAAATTAGAAACATGATTTTGATTTTGAAACCATGAATTAGATGAACTGTTAAATAAGATTAGTTAGGAAGAATACTATAACCAAAACAAGAGAGAAAACTGAAAACAGGAGATACATTCTTTAGCTCTCTTTCTGTTTGGATATGCAGAACATTGCTTTTGAAGGATGACATTAGAACGAACTGTATGCCATCTGCATAATCATCTAGGTACAAGTGTTTTGCAAAGTCATGTCTGTGCTGCTAAAGTTGTTACCACACTTCAGAAGGGGTGACACAGGGAAACTAGGAAGGCTGTTGATGGGATTCATTAACCCAGAAGTCCTTAGGTGTTAGGAATCATTGCGTTTTCCTTCCGCCTCTTGACTTTCCAGCAAGGCCTTGGATGATGACACTTCTCCACCCTCTGCTCCTGCATCTAAACAGAGACAGAATTAAACATTTATACCACACATATTCTCACAGGTTTTTTTAATGCAACCAAGTATTTGGGTTCACTGATCATCTCTGTTCGGACTGGCTCTTTGCTACCACAGTCATGGGTGCTTTTGGAAGAGAGATTAACTCAAGAAATAAAGAACTTTGAGAGACATCTTCTAAAAGCCACTGCCTGTTGGTGTTGATTTTCCCACTCCTTGCACAGGCTGATTAATGTGCATTTGGCATTAATCTAAAAAACAGATTGGAAATAACTTTGTATCATTGTATTTTTTTATTGGGTCATTTCCAAAATAAAATTAGAATATTGCATTTCTTTGAGCACTGTCTGGTTTCACGTAGATAACATTACAGTTTATGGACATGCCAGTTATATGTCTGACCTTCTTTGACAAGAAATACCTACATGAATATATCTGTCTTCACAAGATGGGGGATTTTTGTTACTCTGAGTTGGAAGTTCACTTTTGCACAGATTAGAGTTGAATGCTTACATGACTGATATAAATAAAAGCTCCCCAGTGTCTCTGGTCATTACATGTATTATTCCATGCTGTTTCTTCTGATCAAGTTTACTCACTGAGAAGCAGAAACTCCTCTTGCCTTGATTTGCTTGCAAACCATAATAATAATTTTCACATTATCTTCAAACCCCACATGGTAGTACCAGTGGTAACAACATAACCAAATCTATAGCAGACCATAGCTTTTGGGGACAAGGAGAGACCTGCTCAGCACATCTGGCTGTACTGTTCTCCACCTCATACTCCCCCATCTCCTCCACAGTCATTATCTAAGGGGTACATTTTCTGACTTGCTATAAAATATCAAAATCACCCAAAAGAATTATGTATCTTGGTCTCCACATCACAGCAAATATATAATGTTGCACACAATTCATCAGCTAAAGCTCTTGGCAGAAACTGCTTGATGTTTTAAGTCTGCTTAGGGATTCAGAGGCTTTGCAGTTCTATAGTGAAAAAGAACCAAGTTATTTTACATCCTCCAGCCTTATGTGGCACAGCACTGTTGTGGAAAGGGAGACAGAGTGATCTCCTCTATTGGCTGTTTCTGTGCAGGCTGGACATCTAATATTAGTGGAGTCTTTCAGACAGGCTAGACGAGAACGGTTTGTTAGAAGAAATCTAGTCTCATACTTGGTGGCACTTAGGTGTGCAATAGGTGCTAGCTAAGCTACTGTTATTGGCAGAATGGTGCCCTAACACAGGTTACCAAATGTGGAAGACCAGTACAGCTTCTTGCTCTCAAAATTCTTGCAGCCTCCTCTTCAACCTTTGGATCACTGGTGACACCAACGTGCTTCCAGACCACCTCTGGAAAGTCTCATCACTCCAAAACTTACACACCACCAGAGGATGATCAGACATGATACAGATGGTCTGCATTTCAGAATTACGCTCCAAAATAAATAACTGGTGCCAGAATCTCTCCTGGTCATCTCACAAGAACATCAGCTTCATGTGGCTTGCAGAGTACATAGACATTTGTCCATAATACAGGTACAGTCCGTGTGTATTTATAAAAAAATAGAGCAAAGTCTTTTTTCTCTTCTAAACCAGAAGGTACTAGCACATCTTGTTCCTGACTTTTCACTATGATGGTAGCTGACAGTATTTTAGAAAGAGGAAATGTATGATCCAATGAGCATTAGCTAAATTTGAAACAAAATGGAGAGAGTCCTCACCATTTCCCATAATCTTCACTGAATCTGAATTTCAGAGTAGCAACAAAATAGGGCATACTTTATATAGCCACGTTCCATCTTTCCACTTCTCTCCTTTATCTAATTTCTTTGTTCTGAGCTGCAAATTACTTTCTTTTTCTAACGACTTATTGTTAAAGTCAGAAATAGGCAAAAGAGATGCCTGTTAGAGTCCCAAATGTTTCACAAACTGTTTCCCTGTCACAGCATTTGAACTTCAAAATTGTCTTTCCATTTTGATGAATTCTCTGTTTGCTTGCTATCTCATCAAAACTTTAATTTACAACACAATGAGGCTGAAATTCCCATCTGATACTTGTGGAATTCCCATCCCCAGAAAGCACCCAAGCTGTCAGAGTGGACCTAACTGCATTTTGTATTCACTTCCTATTATCACTACTGTGAACTGCTGGTAACAGAATCTGCTGCCTTCCAACATGCTCTGGCATACCTATATGTCAGTGACAAAAGCCAAGGACAATTCAATGCTCTTAATTGTTCTTCAAATCCTGGCAGTGCTGGTCCTGTATTTCTACGAAAGCATCGGTACATTTTGCTAAAACTAACATAGCTGTGTTTCATTTTTTCTTCTTCTTAATGGATTGGATGGAGACCAGGAGAGGAGGACTATTGTGTCATCTGGAGGGCTAGATACTTTATGCCATGCTGTAACTTTTCTTTTAAAAAGACTTGCACTCTTTCCTGTTTGTTTTGTAGGGACATAATTTTCATATTTATAGGGAAAAATGTCTCCTCAAGACAAAATAATGCCTTCTTCCAGAACACGTTCAGATTCTTATTTTCCTTGCTTCTCCTGGTTCAAGTCACAATATGGTCATTTGGCCCTTCTTACTCCTCCAGGAAATGTTCTTTCTACTTGCTCAGCAGTCCTTTGATGGGCCCATGTGGGGTTTAGATTACAGAACCCCCAAACACATGACTAAAAATTAAATCACCAAAATAACAACAATTTGAGATCAAATAAATCCTTCCTTCCCAGCCTTTACGGTGCTTTAGGAGGCTGTACACCTAACATCCCGTAATTTCTTTGGGCAATGTAAAAGGAGGATATGCAACTCTGGAGACTAGGAATCCCTTTAATGATCTACTTTGGTTCAGATTCATGGACTGTTTGAACCTCAGCACAGGCTTGCCTTCCTGTTTGCTGCACTCACAGCATCATGTCAGATGTGGGACCATTTGTTGTGGTGGTACCACAACAGCAACAGTGATGGGCATGAGAAGAAAACGTTTTCTGAAAAAAATTCTGATTCAGTTTAAAAAAAGTAGGGACAGACCATGATCAGGGCGAGTCTATATTTTTTGTTTCTTAGGCATTAGAAAAAGGATTTTTCTGAATCTGAAAACTCCTCTGAAGTCATTCTGAAAGTAAAAAGAACTCACAAAGCTGGTGTTGATTAGACATGTGCTGTATCAGCAGAACAGCTTATCAAATTAAAGATCATGGCAAAATAGGGCATTGGTCTCAGATAGAAAAGTTGAAAGCCTACTAAGCAGGAGTAATATACTATAAACACTACTTTTAATGTATATGCCTGAGTTAGGATAGCTGTCATTGTATTAACAGCACAGCTGTGCTGTCTTATGCAAAGTTATCTCAGTGTAGTAGTATGCTGGAATTTATGGCTGGATTGGCTGTGTTTGCAAAGTTGCCTGGAAATCAAGGGAACTGGAATTCATTTCCCAGCACTGAACTGTTTCCCTAAACTGCTAACACTGTATCTGTGGATGGATATGGGTTAATATTAACTTGTCTCATCAGGAGGCACACGTGATAACTGCTTTGGCAGGTTCAAATTAATTCTAAATGATGAAAGGAATATTAGTATTATCAAAACTGCATGGTGGTGGAAGTCTTAGGAAAAAAACAAAGGACAACTGCATAAAAATGTCCTTTTCTGAATGCACAGCCATTACCTTCTGAAACAGAGAGCTCAGCCAGTTTGTGTGGCAACTCTGAAGTCCCAGCACCAGCAGGAGAGCCCAGGATATCTGGTAAGGCGTTTCGGCGGCCTGCCCGTCCTGATGCTGCAAAATCTGTGACCACAGGCTCCACATCAGTCATTGCTGACTCCTTTCCTCATAGCAACATCTGCACATGGAACAAACAGAAGAAAACAGCTGTAGCCTGATGGATGCTAATCACCTGCTCAATAGTACAATAGCTTTTCTCAATGGTTGTTTTCTTATTAAAAGCCATACATTTCAATACTGAGTGTTTAAGCTTTATTTCTGCCCCTGAAGAAGATAAGACTGTCTGTGTACATCCTTACCATCCTTACCGTGCCTTTTGCACATCAGAGGAGCACAAGGAACAACTTTGCACCACCAAGAAACCTGTAAATAGGGTTGGCAACAGTCCTTTCTGCCAGCCATCTGTACGTCCTTTTACGACCTATTCCCTCTTTTTTTAAGCGGTTTTGCTTTACAATCACTTGGAAGAGAACTAAAACTCTCTTGTCATACAGTCTGTGTGAAGTAAAGCATGTTTTCCTTATTATGAATCTTGTTCAGATTCTTATTTAGAATCTTGTTAGAAAAAATTAATTTCACCAAGGAGCAACCTATATAAAATGACCTCTCAAAACACTGAAACTCTTCGTAGAATTTCTTTATCCTTCACCTAACAAACCACTTGTTTTCCTCTGCTGCTCATTAGCCTGGTTTAACCTTCACTTGAGCATGTGACTTTTATATAATAAATAACTGAATCCCGGAAATAATGGAACCAACCATATTCTGCTCCTGTGATCCCTGTCTCAAAGCCAATTGTACTGAATGGGAAACATTGGACCAGAATGGGCTTTCAATCAGGCACAGAAATGAGGCATGGTCACACGGAGTCAACGGATGAAGTGTGAACACCTAGAGCAGAAGGCTACTTGGCTGCAAGTGGCACAGAGAGAGAGTGTGTGAAAACTGCCCTTAGCAGTCACAAAAGGCTATAATACAATCATTTACACAATTATGTGATAATTAACAGAGCAATTAATAATAATTAGGTATCCATTACTCAATGAAAAACAAAAGTTACTTGCTCTATATGAATGAAGTTCTGTTTGCAATGGGGGAGCAGGAGTGTTGTCTCTTTGTGTGAATAAGGTCAGTGCTTTGTGTGGGAAGGGATACAGATGGTACTGGAGATCAATCTGATGGAAGGTTGTCATCTTTTGGTTGACAACTGGCTGTATTTAGACTAAGAACTGGATATGGAAAGTGTCAGTCATGTTAGCATTGTTCTTATAAGAAGCAGAGCATCAGAGTCCCCCTTTTAAAATTCTGCTAAGCTTGGGAAATATTACTGCTTTCATTTAATGGATATAAAAAATTATACAAGTAAATATCAAATATGATTTGCCTTGATATGCAGGAAAGAAGAGGCAGAACTTTGATTACTGATGCTGACCTGCCATTTCTACTACAAACATTTTCTTTTCTCCATCAAAGTGCCTTTCAGCTGTGCCAATCCAAAACCAAGAAGAAGTAATCTTTGTATCTGTAAGTACCTTGTAATAGAAGAAATGAATCCTTCTTGGCAAGAAACAAAGGCACAAGTAGGACCGCCAAGTCTGAAAGGTGACCTGAACATGCACATAAACTTCTTCCTTTAACCAAGGGCAGTAAGTGAAAGGTCTCACCTGGAGATTTAGCAGAAGGTTCCTGTTCTGCAGGGAAACAGGTCAAATCCAAATTAAATTTTTCCATCAGTGGCAAAGTATAGAAACTATACATCGGCATTCAAGAATTACATTCTTCAGAAAACACATAAAAATGGAATCATCAAGGTTGGAAGAGACCTTTAAGATGATGCAGTCCAATGGTCAAACATGCATCGACATTCTCAGATTTAGTATTATACTATCAGAGGGTGAGATCAGCACTTGGCACAAAATATGAAAGAAGGAGAATGAATCCATGTTTATATACACAGTCTCATGGCTTTGTGGGGGTGTTCATATTTATTAAACTCTAGGTGTCCTAATTGTTTTTCCTCATATGCTCACCACAGCAAGTAAAGAGACTGTAAATTACACTTCAGAACAGAAAATGCTTGGGGTATTCTTTTGCTTAGTAAAATTGTTAAAATTACTCTCAATGCCAAAATACCAGCATGCTTGCATTTCCTGTACGTTTCATTTCAACCATTAATACGGTGGAGCTGAAAGTACTGTTGTGAGTAGACTGCTGTTCGCATAAGCTGTAAAGAATGACATTAACAGGAAAACACACATTCTCAAGCCTGCCTTGGAAGAAGGACTTTTCCCCCCCTCTTTTCTCTTTTGCGTGGATGTTTTGACCCCTAAATGGTCACTTTTAAATGGAGAAAACCTGGTCTACAACTCATGCCATATGAAGCTACTCTCCTCTGCAGTACAGTTTGCAGTGTTGTACTTGTTACAAAGCTCTCCCTTTCCTCTCCAGCACATCTCCTTCTCCTCTGATGTAATCTTCCTTCATTGCATAATACTAGACAACCCAGCAAGATAATGAAGGACAGTCTGACGTGCCTTCATGTAAGTGAATTTTGATTTATGCACTTGATTAAAAAAGTATGCAAAACTAGACAAATCTATAACATCTGTCAGACAGAAAATCAGCTGATATTATCCATCTGTCGGGTGGCTATAATTCAAATTTAGCTATCTAAAAATACACCATCCTTTATATACATAACATTTACCATTAAGGGTTTTCACCTTTGTTTTTTTCTATCTACACTGCACTAGCACAGCATGTTCTCTAAGTATATTTGAAAGATGAGGGACTACCCCAAGAGTCTTAGAATTGACATTACAAAATGTAAATCCATTTATAGGTCCATATAACCCAAAACTTAAGCTCAACTCCCAACATATGACAGACATTATTCAAAGTAGCTTGCTGCTGTACTTGAGAGAAATGCCATTTAGTTCGTTAATGTCCTAAGGGATTTCTTCAATTTCATTCTGAGGCTCTCTTTTATCAGTATTTTCTAAGGCCTACATCCAAGTAAGGATACAGAGTTTCTCTGCTCTTCATCTGTTTTTACCTTTACATTTTTTAACACATCCATTGGAAAATATCTACCTTTCAGGCATCTCCTTGCATCTGTTAAGCACAGTATTATTCATGCCTCTTCACAGAGTAAACAGCAATTACAATGTGCACAGCATCTATTTTTCTCAAATCCACTCCTCCTTCTCCTGCTGCCAACATCTCCTTCTGCTTCACTGAACCCATTTTACTCTAGCTTTATCCAAGATAAAGATACTCACATGTTGCCAACACCTGTGTGCAGTTGCTTCTCTAAGTTTCCAAATTACTGTTGTCATTTTTCTCCTGTGGCACTGCTCACCAGACTAACAGAGCATAGTTCCGAAAGTACAGTGTGAGATTTCCAAATCACAACTTCCCCAGCTCCCTTTTTGCCATAGCAAAAGCCCAGTCTACCCAAAAGTATGAGGAAACTGGGTGGAAGAGAAGAGCTGGGGAGGGATGGGGTCTGTCTGCAGAGGGTCAATAGTAGGAAGGCTTGTGCAAGTCCCAGAAGGACTCACCTACCAGTTAAGAGACTGAAGGCTATGACAGGCATAGCCAGCTAGCACTCCATCACCAGGACTAACTTTGCAGCTCATTACTGGGCCAAGACAGTGTTCAGGAGGTTTTGGGAGTATTAGATTAATCCTCTCATATATGCCTCTGAAATGCCTGCAGGATCACCCAGAATGCACAACAGACCACTCAGGTATGCATGGGGGAAAGAAATGCTCTGCTTGTGAAAACTGACCACAGCCAAAAGCAAAACTCAATGATCTATCAGATATTCAGGCAACTGTCCTTAAACAAAACAATGTCAGGTAAACTACCAGTGGCATTTTCACTAAAAGACAGCTAGTTTGTTAATCTTGGAGTTTTCTTTTGCTGGCAGCATAGCCATCCATTTGGGAGAAAATGAGTCACAGAATCTGGGCAGAATTTATTTAAATAAATGACAGGAAAAGAACAAATCATTCTCCTGAAACAATTTCTGTTGAGAATCAAGAGAAATAACGCTTCAAGGTGCTCAGTTGTAGCAGGTGGCAAAGTCCAGATTTAATGTCAGTGTTGTCTCTTCTTCTGTCTTATCTGTTAGATAAATTTAAGTATTTGTGAAAGCTATTTTTGCTTCTGATCTTGGTACTGTCTAATACAGACAGACCGCCAGATTTGTTCTGCTTGGAAGGACAAACTATTCCACAGTAAATATCAAAAAGTTCCCAACATTGGTACTGTGGGACTCCATGGCACTCCACTCCATGCAGGAGTCTGAAAGACCAACCACATCACTCCTTGCTATTCAGGCACTTTTGTCAAAAACTTATGAATAGTCTCTGCCTGTGCTGTCAGAGAAAGCTATGCTTCCCAAACACTGTTTATTCTGAATGCCATTTAGTAGAAGCAAACTGGAAACCATGAAATCCTCTCACAAAACAGATGAAAAATACAATATCCAAGTAGTACTTTCAGAGCCAGACTGACTGATTCTGTGTCTTGAGGGTCTCTTCCTGTAAGACGCATTTCAGCATCTTAATATATTCAGAAAAACATTAGTCCTTCAAGTGGTGTTTAGTTTGTCCTTATTTACTTGTAATGAGTGTTCTCCATTCACCTTTACCCCAAAAGTCTGTAGGCTCAAAACTTTTTAAGTAAGGAGAACAGAAAACTTATTGAATGAAGTGCTTCCCACTGTGCAACTGAGATGAAAACCACATCTTCTTGCTAAGCAGTTGCCATGCTTTCACATCCACTTCTGCTGCAGCTGTGTTCTCATGTCTTTGTCTCCTCTTACCAAAGGTCTCAGAATAGGAACATTCTCATCATACATACACACGTAATCCTTACGCTTTATCCTGAGGCATTTCTGGACCACAGAAAAGGGGGAAAAAAACCACCTAGGAACATCCATGCTTTTAAGGAAGATAGCCTAGAGATTATGATGATGACTAACAGTACCTGGGCACACACATAAATTTTGTGAGAAAAACTTCTCTTCTGTTTTTTTTCATATCAGGATCATTTGTTACATACTGGCAACCCTACTGCTGGGAAGCACACAGAAAGATAAGCAAGTGTTTTTTACCAATACATCTTTACCATATGAATATCTAAACAAAGGGGTCTCAATTTTGTTTGGGGTTTAGGGCAAGAAATCACACATTTCTTAGTATGCAGAGGCAATATAGCTATAGGAATGTTAGAAGTGATCTATCAAGGAAAAAGAAGTAAATTTGTTGCCTTTCAAGTTCTTTAATATATCATTAAACTTGGAACAAGAGTACATTTTATTATTGCACTTTAGAAAGATGATTTGGGTTTCCTGTACCAACAGAGTTGGCCTTTCTCAGAAAAATGTTCTCAGAAAAATTAATGAATTTTTGTTTTTCTATGCAGGGAAACTAAATTATATCCCATCTCAGTAAATCTACAGAGCAGAAGCATGTCCTTCTACATCTGTTTCAGTCTGTCTATTACAGTCCATATAACACTTGATATTTTTTAGGATGATATTTGGAAGTTTGGTATATTGTGTAACAGGTTTCTTCCCTTTTGGTTCTTTGCAGTGTACACAGTTGTACAGACATTTTACACAAAGGTCTTGTGTGTTATTTCTGCTCTGGGTACAAGACCTGCTCTACACTCTTGCACCAGAAGCAACATCCTTATCAATAGTGTGCAAAAATGGCTTCCATATGTGATCTTCTTAATTCCAGAATGGTCAGACTGGGATATCATGATTGCACCATTCCTCCATTTCCTGCTCTCAGAAGCACTGAATTAATAGTCACAATCTTGATCCCATTGTTCAGAAATCCATGATTTTAGGGCACAGAATCTGAAAAACTTGGCCAAAGCTGTAGGACTTTTTCTTCCTCAGAATGGAACTTTGAAACTTTCAGTTGAATTTTCTGATCACTTTCATAAAGCCAATATTATACTCATGGGAAAGACAAGAGGGGAAAAAAGCAACGTAAGATTGATCCTGATGCCTTTAAGCTTCTGGAGAATGCACAGATACCAATGGTGCAGTTCACCCTCTATAAACCCAGACAGAGTAGAAAGCCTGACTGTGAGCTGTGTCTGACCCCTGAGTATGCACAGTGCTCTGATGCACAGGAGAACACATGACAGAATTAACAGCAGTTCTAAATAATGGCACAACTTTCTCTTTGTGAAAGAAAATAAGGGAGAGAGCAGAAGGGGTCTGCTGACAACTGAATCAGAAGTTATCTGCAGCAAGTAATAAATGAAGTGACATTAGCTGAAGGCAGTCAATACCAGGCAACCAAACATGTCACTTTCGGAATGTCTGTGCGTGACCAAGAGCAATGACAGACACAAATGTTAGCCGACTTCATGGGAAACACAGTTCAATTCTAACTCATCAGCTATGCTGGAAAGAAATCAAACACATCCCCTAATACAGAATAAGAAATGAAGCTCAGTGGTAACAAATCAACTTACCAACCTAATTCTTCCTCCTATGTTTTGTCCATTCATCCCCACAGAGTCATTTTGTGTTGCAAATGCACATGCTACTTTCTGAGTTCAGCCACACAGTTCCAACCTGCTAAATCCTTTCTTAGAATCTGAATCTGGCCAGAAACTCAAGAGAATTTTGCTCACTTTCAGGAATATATATGAGGAGAAATTTCGGAATTAGAAATAATTTTTACTGCTAATCTTGCCTAGCAGAGTCCCTGCAACTACAACATTGGAGTTCAATTTTATTTATGATATTTTGCACTCTCAAAGGCACTCAAGAAAATGAGTATCCCCCAGCCTCTCCAATCTCTTTTCTCCTCAGCCCTTCAACTGGGAATTCCTTAGGGAAGCATTAAAGAAGTTTTTCCCTCTGCTTTGATATCTGCTGACCCCACATCCCACAAACACTTCCTGTGACACAGACAAGTCATCTACGTAAGCCAGCATATGTATGCAAATCTGTATTCTTCATTAGGAGCAGAGAGGGATTTGGTTCTTTACTTGCCAGCTCTGTGGAAGAAAACAATTGACAAAACCACTGGGAAAACTCAGGCAAGCAAAGAGCTTGAGGCATACTGGGGTCCACTTACACAATGCACTCCAGTAAAGAAATTGACCCAGTGAAATGTAAAATGCTTATGTGAGAAGATGAATTTACAGTTTAGCAGCTACATGAGAGTGGAACAATCCCATGCATGTAACCAACAGGGCTGTGTACCCAAAGTCTCTCACTGGGGAGCTCCCAAACCTCCTTTAGATCTTAATGACGTGAATAAGAAATGTTTCCATCTGTTTCAGAGTGAACCTGAATGTACCTCCACATACTGTATGTTCCCAGGAAGGGAAGTCCTTGTAGAAGTGCTTACAGAAGAGGAGTTGCAGAGCAGGAGGAATTTCCTGGTAGCAACATGTGGGCACAAAGGGTTGAAAGCTGGGAGCACAAGGCTGACAGAGAAGTCAAAAACCACAGGGAGCTGTAACTGTGTTTCTGAGAGAAGAGAGATTACCTGAGTGTCTGTGAGACAAAGAAATTACAAGGGAAGCTAAAGGGACATGGAAAGAAAGGAGAGCTCTAGAACCTTACTGAGGAAGAAGAACTAAATCAGTAGTGAGGAGTTTCTTTGGAAGGCAGGCAACAGGGGAGGAAGAGGCTTGTTCAGTTCTGGGGAACACTGCAGGAGACCAGCTCTGGTGCACGATGAGCAGAAAGATGGGCACAATGGAGACCCTACACTTAGCAACAAACTAGCTAGGTAACAGTAAAACAGCTTTGCTTTTTTAACTTAAAAAGTCTTTACTACACCAAGAATCTGTCTTCTCAGGGATTTTTTTTTTTTGAGGAGGATAAAATATTGTTAATATATTGTTAATATGATGTGCTACAACACCTAGGCCATCAAATATGTGGTATTTGTGACAGTCTTTACAGACTGATATTTTTTGGAGCCCTGAAAAGGACCAGCAGCTCCAGCAAGATCTTCTGCACAGAAGTGCATCTTCTTTGCCCTGCAGGCAGCACACTTCCAGGGAGAAAAGTCACTATTTATTTAATATTAAGACCTCCAGAGTGTCCCTTGGAGATAGAAGTGGGCTTGGTGAAAGGATTACCTTTCCATCCTTTCCACAGAAGCTCGTGCTTCTTTCCATTCAGCAGTTAGGTGGTAACAGTCTGGAAGCAAGCAGGAATTGCAGTGTAAATAGCTGCAGGCACCTTGCTAAATTCCTAAGCCTTCAAAGCAGGGCACTGAGAGCATTTCCATTAAAAAGCAAGGACAAGCTCTTAGAAGTACTATATTAATTTAGCTATGCAAAGAAAAGCTTGTTGCTCTATTGGGATAGGTGAGAAGAACGACACGGATTCTCTTGTGAGTTGAACAGGAGAGCTCCTAAGGTTTATTACCTCAGATCTTCTTTTATAGACTGATAGTGAAAGTATAGAAAGGTAAAACTCTTATTGGTTAGTAAACTAACCCATCACCATCATTGGTCAGTGGGGTTCACCACCCCTCAACCTTCTCTTGCAAGAAAACAAGAAACTGACAAACAGCCCCTGCAAGGCTGTTTTCTACCTCTGAGGATTGTTTTAATTCCTCCCCATGATTTCCCAGGCCGCTTTCTCAGGCGAGACTGAGAAAGTTATGCGGCCTGCTATTCCACAGGCACTGTGCTCCCTGCTTTTGCTCATATTTAGCATCCATAAAAGCTGACATTTTATTTTATCTTTGTCACAGCCAGGCAACATTCTATAATTATATATAAAGCCAGATGAATTTTATTTTATTTGTATGATTCTTCCTTCTTCAAACCTACAAGCTGTATTTTTTTGGCCTGAATCAGACCATCCCATCCTTTTCATGGACTTTCCTGCTTATCTCAGTTTGATCTGACTAATGTGTAAATACTTGGATTTAGCCAGTTTTGGAGTCACACCCCCCCCAGCATTTCTTCACCTGAGCATAGGAGAGGATACTTTGTCTTATAATTATGTAGTTTATGACTGATGAACACTTTGGGAAAGGTGAAGTCCAGTCAAATCCAAGCACGTGTCTTCTCCCTGAGTAAAACTTTCCTATTTAAGTTTTTCATTTCTGCATTCTGGTTCCATAGTGCGAGCACACACAAGGAGGAGTCACAACTTTCAGAGCAAGAATTACTCATAGCAGTCTGTTCTAAGAAAAACACCCCCAAAAAACAAAAATAAAAACAAAAAAAAACCCAACAAAACAACAAAACAAAAAAAACCCCAACAAAACAAAACAAACAAAAAGCCAACAAAAATCCCAACACAAACCAAACCAACAACAACAAAGTGAAACTTAGTATTAAATTGCTAGTTACTCATAGAGGACTGGAAACAGCATTTAAAACAAAATAAGCTTAAATCTATTCTTGATTGAGTACTAAAAGTACTAACATACTAATAAAGGCTAATTTTATTTTCTTTACCATGGAAAGCTGCAAGAAAGCCTGCTTGTCTTTGCCATGAGTGAGTCTGTAAATCTAACATTCCAAGTGTTTTTTTATTCTGCTGGCTTCCTTAAGTACCAGCCTGACAGGTAAAGCAGTTGACCACTTCAGCTATTTCAGTAGTGCTTATTGTTGATGGGAGGATCTCTACCACCCTTCTTCAGCAAATATCAGTCTGGGAGCCCCTCAGATATCTTGCAGACATCACCCCAAAACTTCTCTCAAACACAGTTCTTGGGGCCTCAGTGCTCTTTACTTTTGCCATGAAGGTCTGCATAACTATTTTCACTGTAATTATTAATCTATTTCTCACTTCAGGTGTGTCTCATACTCCACAAATGATCTGGGCTTCCTGAACTATTCTTCTGGCTCATCCAAGAATACTCCTGGAAATCCAATCCAAAATACCTCATTTGGCATGTTTCACTGAATAGGATGGTGGAAAGAAAATTATATTTGCTCAATTCAATAAATGTTTAAATAGTTAATAAAATATTATTTTAGTATATCAGTTCAAGGGCAGTAAAGGTCTTTGATTTTGCTTATATAAGTGAATTATTACAGGATAATTCTATAAAGCTATCTCTGCTGGTCTACCCGAAGGTTTTTCCAATCACTAATAACTAATAAAAGATAATTTCCGTTCCTAAAACTTTGTCTTGACCATGTCCTTGGACCGCTACAGGTGCTGGAAAATTCTGCAAAATCATTCTGGTGCAGCTTGTCCTCAGGGGAGGATGAACCAATAGAGAACACTGTGCTTTTCAGATGAATCTGGTGACCATTAAAGTGAGCCCAGGCAGGAAACAGCCATTTGGCAAGTGAAGTCCAATACAAGGAAAATGGAGCTAACCTCCAACTGCAAGTCAGCCTGGTGCCCTGGAACAGCCTTTAATGAGTTACTTAAGTTTCCTACTGCTCTCCTTGACATGTCAGTGACTTTAACGTTCACAAAAATGAAAAATCAATAGGACATATGGATACATTTTGAGAAGCTATATGACTTTGCTGCACTGTCTTCAACAATTGCATTTGAAATAATATATATTTATATATATTATTTTATATATATAATATTTATAATATATTTATAATATATTTATGCTTTAGCATAATTTTTTTTTTTGCCTCAGAAACAGTATTTCTTCAATATTCAATGAATGTTTTTTATTTTCATTTCATTCTCCAGCATACATCGTGCTTACTCTAATACAATTTCACTGAGGTCGAAGTTTACCTGTTCAATCTTGGCAGTAGTCCTATTTACTGATTTTAATGAAATTACAGCTAGGAAAATTTGCCCCTCTCATGGTGACTCACCAAGAAAATAGACTGAGATTTGAGAAATCCGTCTTCTTTTAGGCTTATAATTTAACTTAAATAATGACCTTGATTCACAAGACTTTCTCAATTATATTTACAACAGTCTTTAAATTGCAAGTAAAAAAAATTAATTCAATCAATTGCAATTCACTGAGACACATCCTGATAGCACAGGTTTACAATTTGACCCTGCAGTTCCCCACGTACTTTATCTAATTGCAAGGCTTGTGTTGCTTCCACTGAAATTTGATAATAGAGCCAGGACACAGTACTAGGAACAAGTGCTTTGACATTCAAGAGCAGATCACTGAGTCAGAATTGTCCCACTCAGATTTGGTGGTAAGAGTTGTCTCCAGGGGATAGGACACCCGATGATACAGTCTCTGGTTACCTGTGCACCAGAAAATCTGTGACTGTGCCAAGGTCAGAGACCACAGGGTATTTACACCCACTAAGGATCAGAATAATGAAACCCTAGGATTTAATCCTCTGCCAGAATGTTCTGAGACTGGGGAAAAGCTTTTTCCACAGAATAAGGAATATGGGGGCATAAGTATTTGAGAGCATCTTGTTCTAATATTTTCTAGAAATGAGCCAGCTAAGCACAGCTCCACTGAGTATCACTGATGAAAGAAATTAAATAAATAAAAAATACACAATCCCACAATCTCGTGAGGAGCAATGAAGGAAACAAATAGGCTATATGATTAGCCATGATACACATTAAGAATTTTTTCCTTAGAACTTATTTTGGATTAAAATTCACCTTACACTTCAGGTGAAGGGTTTATCTTCAGTACTATAGTTGCTTCCCCCTTCCTACTTTTAGATGACTGTTTGCTTCCTCTGCATCTCTGCTGAAAGGATACCATTGATCACAGCAATTTATAAACCTCCCTGACTTTCATGCTATTTCAGAGTGTCTCTTTTTCCTAGGAGAACAGATCTAATAGGTAAAATTCATAGCAGTTACATGCCTAAACAAGTCTGTAAAATACACAGGGGATTAATTTGGTTTAATTTCTTTAGCCTTTCAATATACTTCTATTTTATGAGAGTATGAATCATCTCTATTACCCTCTAATGACCTTAGCCTGTGAAACTAAACCAGCCTTCCTACCTTAGGGCTTCACAGTTATAGATTAGTTTCATGAAAAAGAAGACATATTTCAATCAAAATTCTACAAAATATACTACAGAAATTATTTTATGATCTCAGCGAGCTTACTTGGAATTTAAGAAAAATTATTGTCTCCCAAAAAATCTAAGCCCTAAAAGCAAATCTCTACCTCCAATTATTATAGCCTGTTTTTCAAGAACAAGAACCAAAAAGACCTTTCCAAAGCATGCATGAAACTAACAGGCAGGTCATTTCCACACAATTGAATTAATGTATTTTAAACTAATTCAATTAAAATTATCTCTAATTAAAGTAGATGGCTTTCAAAGAACCCTTTCCATTTTGATAAATCATCATTCAGTAAACATGTCCTTCTATGGAAACACCTGTATTAACTGCTTTAAATAGGGACCAAAAAAGGTGTATTTATATCTCAAATGGTAAGGAGGCTGTGAAAATCACCAGTACGTATAGGATGATTTAAAAGATGACAGTAAAAAGTTGAAGTGAACTTTTTAATAAATTATTTGAATGACACCCTCAGACTTTCAGTACTGAAAGGGGGCCTAGAATAAAAACTTTTTAGTTGGACCTGTTGTGACAGGACAAGAGATGATGGTTTTAGACTGAAGGAGGATTGATTTAGATTAGACATAAGGAAGAGGTTTTTTACAGGAGGTGGTAAAACACTGGCACAGGTTGCCCAGAGCGATGGTGGATGCCTCATCACTCAAAACATTCCAGGTCAGGTTGCATGGGGCTCTAAGCAACCTGATCTTGTTTCAGGTGTCCCTGCCATTGGCAGGGGGGTTGAACTAAATGACCTCTAAATATCCCTCCCAAGCCAAACCATGTTATGATTCTATGATTCCAAGTATGGCTGGATCCTTAAGCTATTTTAGCTGGGATACCATGATCCACAGAACTTTTATTTAACTTTCTTAATCTGCATGGGCCATTGATGCTTAAGGAAAGTGAAGGAATGAAGACCAAAATATTAACAAGCAATCAAGGCTTGTTCCTATTTGTAATACAAACAACATTAAGGGGAAGCTCCACATACTGAATCCTTTGGATTTAAAAGTTTAACAATCAGTTTGCTCTCTCCTCATCTTTTTAGTTTTAATTTAACATTTAGTCTGCTATATTCTGAGTGAGAGGTGGGTTTAATTTTGACATGTTAGAGCAATGCCATTCTTCCACAAGAGCAGCAGAAGCAACAAGCAAGATCTGTCTAAGCAAACGTTGCTTCCCCTTGGAACAGAATTGGATAGGGTTTTCATCTTGAAAACTCAAAGGAGACTCAGCACTTCTACTGTGTAGGGATGGTACCATGTCATTACTGAATCACATCAATTTTAATGAAACTTTTTTACTAGGTCCAGGCAAGAGAGAGACCTCCAACTGCTCCTCAAGAGTGCTTGCCAGTATTCAGGGAGTGGCACAGTGTAGGAGGAGAGTCAGCTTGAGTTGCTATGGATATGGCAACTGCTTTAATCACCAGGCTATTTGACCCCTCCAAAATTTTCACTTTCTGGTTTCACTCCTGGAAGCCCACAAACTTAACTGGGTTTCTTTGCTCTGGAAAGAGTCTGTACATGGCCCCAGTGATACAGGACATTTCCTAGGTTAAGAGGCAAGGCAATCCCAGACCTTTTTTGGCTTTGTCACAGGAGGTTTGTTCCTTTGTGCTCTCATCCAGCAGTGAGACAAAAATGGTCAAACCCTGACAGCCACAGAGGTCATGCAGGAGATGGGACATCCTTCATCTCAACTCCTCTTACTCTGAAAGAGACAGCACCAGCCATGCCTCTCTTCCTACCCTCCCATGGCAGCAAATGCCTTCTCTCCTCTTTCTCTGTCCTACAGAAGCAAATTCACATGCTCATAGACATGCTCTCTCCATGCAGAAAGGGCCAGTGTCCCCCTCCTCACCCAGTCTCTCCCACCCTGACCCACAGAAGGACCATGGCAAAAGTCTCCACCATCCCTGCAGACGCTCTTCCCCAGGTAGCACCACAGGTGACTCTCCCCACAGAAAGACAGAAGAATGTGCAATGCAACCTGCAGAGGGGGAGTTACACGTGATATTTGGAGTTACTCACACCTGCCATTTCAATCCCTCGCTGAAGGCACTCTGCTGCAGGGGGATGAGGAGCCCAAAAGGACCAGTTTCCCTTTGTATAAAGATTATTGTTCAGCACTGACATTTTGGAGCCATCAGATTTTATGTTTAACTGGAAATAACAGCCCCCTGGCAAGCTTCTCTTAAGGTTTTGCAGCCTCCACGGCATTTGGTCAGTGTGTGCACCTACCTGTGTAATGTGTGAATTCAGGAACTGCAGAATGCTCAGAAACAATTTTTTTTTCATCTGCTAACCTAAAGACCTTTCCTAAAATGCCTATGAGCTCTGAACGTCTATGCTTTTAGTTTTGTCAGCATAATCACATTACAGCCTGACACCCAACAGTATAAATTAATGTCTTCTTTTATTCTTTTATTTTTTTATTTTCCATGCAAATTCCTCAGAAGTATTCCCCCCCCCCCATTTTGTATTATTAAGCACAGAAAAAGAGAAAAGGCAAAAACAGATAGGCATTATCCCTGAGTGAATCTTTCTGCAAGCTGATACTTCTGTTTCTAGAGAGATTTAAACCAACACCAAGACCATTTTAGAGGACATGTTCTGCAAAGATGTGTCTTTCCCAGGAACACAAACCTAAGTGCATTGCTTAATGGAAATTCCATAGGAGGGTTTCTTGGTGATTTTTAGTGGAAGTATGAGTTGAACAGTTCAAAAGAAAGCCTGGAAGTGATACTGACAAGTGCAGATCATTGAGGGAATTATGCTGATGTTGTAGTACTCAAGATATTTACTCCTTGGTTTATATACTGGGATTTAGTTCTGCATTAAGACCTATATATTCAAAAGGTGAAAAATAAGAATGTGTTTGTCATGGTCCCCCAATGAGTGCATATCCTTAGTGTTGGTGGATTCTCTTTTTCTAAGCTTCACTCAGCACTGGAGATGAGTAGAGCCTACATCTCCTCTCTAGATAGAGCCTTGCATGAATCTGGATGGAAAACTGCAGATAGGATGATTTCAAGGGACTATTTCTGCAGATGACCTCTTGTTCTTGAACAGCTACCAAAGATTACAGGCATGTTAACATTTTTCTCTGTCTCCTCTGCTACATCTTTGTCTCACTTTAAAATGAGCAGCTGAAAGGTTTGTTTTATTTATAACTTGTCTTTTTCTTTAAAAAAAAGTGAAGCAATAACTGCATTTTCTTGATTGCAGTTGCACAGGCACGACCTTTCATTGAATAGGACCTGTATGCTAGTCTCATTTTAAACTCATGGGTCACATTCTGTACCTTAAAACTTCAACCAAACCACTACAGCTTTGTTCAATGAAATGGAGGTTTTAGGAGAGCACTGTCAGAAAATAAATTCCTGCAGATACCCCTCCACAAAATCCTTGCTCATGCAGCTGATAGAAGGAATAAAGTAAGAGCAAGATTTGTTCCTGCCTGAGAAGTTTCAGCACTCCTCCCTCAACTGTAGAGTCCTTCACATTTGTGATGACTGTGTGAAGGCCAAGGACAAGCAAAACCAGCTATTCTTGCTCAGTTCAGAGCTGTTTGTGTCCAGTACTCCATCTCAGACTCCTCATGGTCAAAAACAGCTCCAGAAACCTGGCTCTGATATGGATGTCTCTGCAGGGCTGACCTGACAGTCTGCATTTTAAGGGCCAAAAAATTGGTTTCACCTAATGAATCCCTCTTCCCCTCTGAAGGAGGAAAAGATGCACACACAGAGAAACTGAATTAATTTCTGTATTTCTCAGCAGGGAACTCCCTAAAACACTGAGAGTTGCAACCAAAGAACATAATTTTAACAAATAATATGGAGGGTTTTTTGGCTTTTAATCTAATCACATTTATTGTACCAAACAATAAGCTAGCTCTAGCATTTCAAGGGAGAGCTTAGAAAGACAAAGATGATCCTCACAGTGTGTAAAACCCAGCAGCAGGAGAACACCAGCAAAGCTACGAACATTTAAATAAAGGGGAACTTCTCTATTTGCTTAGTCTGTTCAAGGCAGTAAGGAAACAAACACAGCTCATTAACTAAAATTCTTTAGGAATGGCAGATGCTAGTGAAACCTTGTTAAGATGTTTTAAAAAACAGCTCAAAAGACGTACAGAATACAATACAGGAAACGAGAGCATAAGAAAAAAGCTACTTACAGGACAGCAAAGAGGCTGATGAATACCAGAGACACCCAGAAACAACTGGAAAGTGATCTCAGTGTCTGTCTTCTCAGCTGACTACAGCAAAACACCAAGGGAAAGCTGAACTGTCACCAAGAAGGAAGATAAACTTGCATGCAATTAAAATAAATGAACAGATTACAAATTCACATACAGAAGAGCATGCCATACAGGTAGACTTCTGGACTTCTGCCTTTTCATTCAGGGCACTTTGGGTACAAAAATAAATCCTTAACAACAGTGCCATTAAAGGAATTCTCCAATCTCTCTTAATGAGAGGCAAATTTCTCTGCACCAGCAGTGCTGTTACGTTCACCCCAAAGGTGGCAACTGCTGCCTGGACACCGTGTAAGCAACAAGCCGTGGCTGCTCTGCTATCCAAACAGAGAACACGTAACTGTGGCATAAAAACTGCTTTCACACTGCTCTAAGATGAATACTACTTTGCCAACACATTTTCAGCAAATGTCTAAAACAGAGTTCATATTTCAGCATCTAAACACGGTGAGTTTCACAGGAGACAAGAAAGCTAGCTGGGAATAACCACACTGCCTGATTTTGGATCAGCCGTCCGTTGATTTGGATGAAGAATCAACCAGCACGCAAGAGGGGGGTCATTAAGTATGGGTTCTTGACAATATGCACAATTCTGCCTCCCAAAATGCTAAGTACCTTAATGTTCATGGTTCAGGTATGCCTTCAGCCCCACAGCATGGCCTCAAGAGGGGCCAGAATGAGATACAGAACAAAGACACTGCTCAAGCTGTACCAGGAGCTCCAGATTCCTGTCTCCACAAAAATAAGCTGCCATCACCTAACTACCAGAACATCAAATTGCCACTGAATAAACCTCCGTGCTTGTAAAAATCAGAACGGCTGCAGCAATTTGAAGCCACACATACCTTGTGTGCCACGTACGTCAGCAGGGAAAAAAAAAAGGAAAGAAACAATCAGGAAAAAATAACTTCTAGCTGGAGGAAATGATTCAATGTTCTGTACCAAGTCAAGGTTGCCTCTATCCAACATTTTTCAAGGGTCAGTCACCTACAAATGGGAGGGCTGGAGGGGAGGTGGGGGTTTATTTACCATTGAATAGGTTTCTTCCAACACAGAAGATCCAAGCTGAATAAAATTTAGCTGCTGTAAAACTAAAGCAAACCCACAGGAGTTATGTTTCTCTAGATGTGCACTGGGGCAACCGAGATAGGGGTCTTACCACAAACTGTTCACATGAGCTGATTACTTATTTACTACAGGGAAAAAGGAACGTTTCAGTGGATGTCAGCGGACACATAAAGTTAGGTAGAAGAAACAGAAAATAATTTGCCTACATACAGATTCCTTTTCTGTACAGTGTCATCTCTATTTCAAATATTTAATGTAGGCAAGAACAGAATGTTTAAAAAGCTAACAATTTGTTTAAATGGCTATATTAATTTGTCCTTCAAACAACTTATGTAATAATTTGGGTAAAATATGAAACCACAATAAAGTCCATACCAATGTATTCAACAATTCAGTTCTTGGCTAGTATAACCTTTTCTTCCCCAGATTCTCTCTTGGATGAATATTCTTTTCACTGCACTTTCATGTAGAGAAATAATGAAATCACTTTATGAAACACAGTACAAACTTTGTGAAGGGCTCAGAGAACTCCTGCATGTTTCACAGCTATGAGTTATAAAAATGCTGCTCCAGAAAGTTATTAGAATATTAACAAAGGCCACAATTTTGAAGTAGATTTGGGTTCATCATAGAGATATTACTGGATTTCAAACTATTTCAAAATAAGTTGTGCTACTTTTCAGCTTCCACCTCAACACTTCTGCCAAAGTAGCTAATACAATAAAGACAGCATAAATTTACAGGAAAACCACAATCTTGCCTGAAGCTTTTAGCACTCTGTAAAATTAGTTTTCTTCTTGCACATATCAGCTATGCCTATTTTATTGGTTTTTCTCAATTAACACCATGCAGAAGAAAATTCAGTGATGTACCAGTCCTTGGCCACTGGTTACAAAATATGCTTAATTTATTTTAATATAGTTGGCAAGGTAAAGCAAAAATGGATTTCTAATTAAGAACCAGGATCTGAAGAGAGTAATGTGAATATTGGGAGACAGAAAATGTTATCAGAGTCACACTACCTGTTCTACAGTCACAGAAAGGAGGTTTGTGGTCGATACCATGCTGATGCTCACACACAGCACAGCTGGGGTAGTGCAGTGGCAACAGCACCATTAGCTCTTTCCCAAGCTACTATCTTCCTTTCCATTCTTCTTCCCTTCAGTAAAACATGCCTGGTATTAGCAGGGAAGCATCAAATTGTGAATGTTCTCTCAAGTTCAAATGCTATCTTGTTCCCAATCTGTTGCTCACCTGAATACAAAACCCATGCTTTTACTACATTACTGGGCAAAATTGTTAGCACAGTCAGTGCTTTGGACCACCTCCTTAGCCCAAAATGCTTTTTTTGCACACATGCCCTTTCAAACCTGACGTTTTGTGTATTGATGTTGGCTGCTCTAAATAACTAAGTGCTGAAGAGAAGAAGAAAACACCATGTAGATATAGAAGGTCTGTTGATGGGTTCTCACTATTCTATTTTGAAGAACAAAAGCATATATATTACACATCTTTGCAGCTCTTCATGGGCTCTACCAGCTGAAGGATAGATTTTTCTGAACAGTTACTGCAGCTTCCAAAACTGTGACTTAGAAACCAAACTTCCACACTTAGGAGTTTGGTAAGTGGCTTGGTGTCAGATAAACTAATGATCTAAGAGCTTCCTAATATGCAGCAGGAGGCTTTAATGAAAGCTTGTCCATTACATATGCAAGGATAGGTTATTTGCTGTAAACTTGGATAAACTTTGTTGGTCTTGCACCAGTGAGTGCATTCAGAGTCTCCCAAACAACATTTAAGGATTGCGTAAAGTACACCCTGGCATGTCATCATTTATTAAGCTACTTTTTCACTTCCAAGAAATTTATTTTTCAGATAATACTTCTGAGACTCTCACTTGCTTTTTCTACAAAAAAAAGTTCTATTTATTCATTTGTTACCATATGAACAAAGTATTCTGAACTTGAATTTAGTGCATTTGAGAGGCTCAGTTAAGTCTTTTTAAAGACCAACCAAGCTAGCTATCTTGTATGAAATTTTTAAAGAAATCAAAATTAGACCATGAAATATATTATTGGATTGATGTCCAGAATGTTCTTAGGTTTATGAGACATATGTAAAGGCATTTCAGTGTATTTGTAAGATGCCTTTATTTTGTATTATTAGGTGTAGACATCCCTACACTGATGTATGAGGAGAGAGGTCATCCAATTTCTTTTATCCCTGAATGCTCTTGCCATAGCCATTAAGGTGAGATAAGTAGGTATGGAAAGAAGTTCTTTGAATTTCATTGGATATTAAACTGTTTGGGGTTATTCTAAAACTAATAAACCCACACCTTTGTCTAAAGCAAATAAAGATGGAGTTAAGCCCAGTGAAAGTAGTCATTGGCAAAGTAAAACCTTTTGTGGACTGTCATGATGAAAGCCCACTACTGTTCCTGGAACTGATGGTGCCTTTTTTCTTGTTTCACACACCACAATTCTTCCCAGCATCTGGGAGTGGATTTTCTTTGTTCTTCAGCCAAGAACATGTCTATGTATGACACCTTTGCTTGAGGTAGCAGATCTGCAAAGTACAGAGAAGCCAAACTGCAGAACGAGATACCGAAGTTTCTTCTCCCAAGCTGGATGCTTCAGAAAATATCTTCAACCTACAAATTTCATACATGAAGGAAGAGCCACCTGGAACTAACCAAGAGGTAACATCTGGGAGAAGGGCCTGCCTAGGGATGCCACCCATCACAGACCTTTTCCCTGCTCTGGTTTGCCATGCAGCACCTGCACCTACTCACTGCTGACTGGCATTTGTCAGGCCACCACTTGAAATACAAATAAAAAATATTATTCTTATAATCTAAAGAAACCTGCTTCTGAAATTTATGCAGTGACTATTTCTTACACAAGAGGCCTTGGAACCAGACCAACATTCATAACTTCCACATTTCCAGCTGAGTACTCTAATGACTGTGCTTGTTTTCTCCCCACAAGCCAATAATTCTTACCTGTTCTTTTCTCCAATTAGCTCCTAGCTAAAAACTGGAAGCTAAAAACTGTTGAAAGCAAAGAGCTTTTAGAAAGGGTTAAACCAAACATGAGCAAAACCAAAACAAAATCAAACCAAAACACTGTACATTTATTTAAGTAAGACTTGACACTAATAACGTTGACTATGCTGCAAGGAACTGCTCTGAAAGAGTATTTTCCTTTGTATTACGAAAATACTGACAGAGCACTAAAAAGGACCCCATGAGACACTGTTCTCTTGGGGACAAGAGTGGCAAAGCGTCTTGTGACATTTACATGCTTCTTGCAAGTGGAAGTGAATGAGGTCAATCACAACACAGACCTACTGATCTGATGACAGGACAGTTGTAATTGCCTCTCTTTTTATGTGCTATGTTGACTCACCACACCTAATAGTTTGATTTTTCTGATCTCCCTGGGGGAATGGTTATTAGAATTTATCCCTGCCAATGAGGAGTTACCACACCTATAAAAAAAAGTAACAGCATTAAAACAAAGTTGAAGAGTCAGTTTTCAATTGTTTACATTATTTGCATGTACCAAATTCAAACAGTGATTATTTACACTGGAAAGAATTATTAGGCAGTTTTAATACAACTATACTCAGGAAAAACCCTGTGCCTCTTGCTAGTCTTTGGTGAAGTTTGAGTGCATGATATACATTAGTTGTGAGGAATACTGGAGTTAAAATTCTGAAAATCCAAAAGGAGGTCATTGTAAGCTGTTAGACATACACAGTTTTAAAGAGACCACAAACGTCCAAAATAAGCAGAAGTTATTTATTAAGAAGAAGTTAATATGCAATTATTCTGGACCTTCTGAGCAGCAATTTTTGTGTTGTCTCCTACTGTCACCTCAATCCCCAAACAATGACAAGCTACACCAAGTTCAAGAGCTGGATCATCACATAGTGAGGCCTGAACTGAGGCCAACATGTCCTTCATCACACATCACAAAATGCCCCTTGTTTTGTTCCCTTCACCAAACAGAAAGCTGATTTGCCCAAGTTCAGAAAAGCCTTGCTCACATGGCTTTTTTGGAGAGAAGTTCTGAGGTGCATCCCAAGTTATCATTGAATTTGAAGTTAGTGAATTCTTCAACCGCTAAGAAAACAGTGATGACCAATTCTCAAGTTGGCATAACTGGATGAAATGAAGTGACTTTTGATAGGCAAACTTATCATTCCACTTCTCTGTCAACCCAAGGCTCTGTGTTTTCTGGAAGACACTCTTTGCTCTCCTTATTGTAAGCCAATCTAGCAAGTTTCCTCTTCAAAGTAACATGTTTAGGGAAAAAATGTAATACCAAGCTTTCAACAGTATCCAAAATAAAAAAAGCGTTCTTGTTATATACTTCAACACAACTTTAGAAACTTCATAGTGATTAATCCACATTAGAAATTTGACTTTGCAATCCCTTCAATTTTAGGAAAGAAAATAAATTCTGGATTTTTCCTAACATTATTTCAGATTTATTATTAAGTGGTTATTTCAGACTACTCATAGGCACACTTTGGATGATGTCTTTGTATCCGCCCATTCTATATGAATTTTGACTCTGCTGCTGAAGAAAAGTGTGAGCTTTTTGAGCTTTTCTAAAAGTCAGCTGAGGAGAAGGGAACAAGTAATATAATTAGGAACAGTACAAAGTAATTCACTTTTATTCAGTTTAGTCTTCTAAAAAACAGTTCTGCATATAAAAATGAATTAGGGTCACTGCTTCTGGGACAACTAAAAAAAAAACCTATTTAAATCAAAGCAAGGCATCCAGCTTGACTTTTTGCTGAATATTTTCTGAACAGATGGGGTGCATGAGACATGAAGAAAGGTCTGGGAGGAAGCAGACTCTAGTGGCTTCTCAGAGGCCACAATCCACTGATGCTTGCTTCAGAATTTCACCACCGATAAATTTAGGAATACACTAAAATGTCTGTATCCTGAAAAAAATAAAAAGAACAATCAACTCTTTCATGGTGAAAAACAAATTAACAAAACAAAGTTCTTCTGTTCAGATGGGAGCAAATGGATGAAGAAGTCAGGTAGAAAGCAGTAGCTTAATCTCCAGCATTGGTCATAACCATCTTCTTCCCCAAGCATATTTACAAGGCCACAGAGACAGGCTGGCATAGGTTTAAACTCTAGCACAGAATCAGTCCAGGTGTAGACTGGGTGTGAAAAATGTTTTACACTTTTCTCATGCAAGAAGTCAGTCTCTTGCCAATGACACCTGGTTTTGCTGTATGTGGTTGAATTTTTCTTTTTCCATCTGTCTTTTTGCCTAAATGAACATGTATCCACTGTCTTTGGCTCATTTCCTGCTCCTGCTCCCAGAAATTGCTCCACTTTACTTTGGACCCTGAATACAAGTTCTTTGAACTTGCTTAAAGGCTGGAACATTATTTCTTCATTTGCTGAAGCAGAAAAAACCCTTCATTTTTGCAATACTAAAATATCTCAGCTAAGTGTTGGAATTCTGTTCTGCCTTCGTGCTAATTACTGCTGTGGCTTCTTGCCAGCCACCATTTTGAAAAGTCAAATACCAGCTTCCAGATGAACAGCAATGTGAAAGACAACAAAAAATCATTCAAAATATATGGCAGAATGAAAGGAAAGCAAACGTTTTCTTGCTGGGAGAGCTGCCTAAAAGGCCTGGCTAAGCAACCATCTTATGAAAACAAGGAAGGGTTTTGTCAAAATGAGAGTTTGTCCACATGTCAAAACCAGCAACTTTTCATCATGTCACCAATGTTCACTTGGTGGAGAAGAGCAGTGTAGCCCTCCGCTGCTTGTAGGTCTCTGAGAGCTGGACGGGAGGAGGTGACTGGGACAGAGCCAGAAGTAGAGGACAAATCAAGGCTGAAAACTCAGTGTTATAAAATGATAGAATAATTCAGGTTGGAAATGACCTCAAGAGGTCATCTACTCCAACCTCCTACTCAAAGCAGAGTCAATAACTAATTCAGATCACACTTCTCAGGGATTTTGTCCTGTCAGCTATTGAATATTCAAGGATAGAAACTACACAACCTCTCTGTGCCAGGGTTTCATTGTCATCATGAAGAAAAGGCTCTTCCTTACCTCAGGTCTGAATTTGTCCTCCTCTAGTTCATAACCATAATCTCTCATAGCCATAGTCTCTTGCTCTCCTGCTGTGCAACCCTGTAAAGAGCCTTGCTCCACCTTCTCAGCAGCATAAGGAAAGGCTGGTCATATGTCCTCCCAACTGTTCTCCAAGCTGAACAAGTCACAGTTCCTCATCATCTACTCAAGTGTTCCTTCCTGGCCAACTCCTGCTCCAGTTTATCAACAACCTTTTGGTAAGGCAGAACCAAAACTGGGCAATCTTCTATGCATGGTCTAATGAGTGCTGCCCAGGATGATGCTATGCCTCCCATGGTAAGTAAAGCTTAGTTTGCTGTGGGCAATGCACAGACCAGGGTAAGATGGTTACAGTTGCCAAGAGTTTTCAGGTTGAGCTGCTCACCCCAAGAGATGTGAAAAAGATGGGAAACTATGCACTGATACAGCAGGAATCTGTATTCTAAGAGTCTCCATGTTTTGGAAACTGGGCATGGTGACAGATTTCTAGTTTGGCTGTAAGACATATAGAACAGAGCATGTGGTACTCCAAATCAGGCATCAAAAATCAGATTTATTATTCTCAATAGGGCTGGCACCGAGTTCGGTTTCCAGATGGTTTTCTGTTGCGTGTTTCTGTTGCTTAGAGGAACACAGCAAAAGCAGAAGGGGAAGCCCTTTCCCACAAAAAGGAAGGAACCAGGGAAACAGAAGTGAAAACATGAAGAATGAGTCAATAATTAGTATATTACGTCACTTTCTGTGTCACTTTTCTCCACTAAAGAACCAGCCATGGAAGCTCTCACTTTTATGCCAAACAATTCAATGTTTGATTCTGCTGTCTGTAGTTTTGGCTGGCATTTTCCAGTCTTATTTATACAGTTAGACGCAAAGCAACCCATTAAAATGCTGGTTTTTTATTAATAAATGTGGTGTTTGAAAGGACAGATGCTCTTGTTTACCATCCCTTCAGATTTCAGTCAGTCTTCATATCAGTGTTTATGCTCTACGCTATACAACATCTGACTTCTTTTGTTCTTTATCTGCTTTTGATATTTAATTATTCAAACTGCTTGATGACTGCATTAGGGTCTGGTTTAGTTGTTTCCATAGTCGGAAATTTTCCGTACAGCTCACCAATTGCACATTCATTTATTAATCTAATTAAAAGCCAATGGGAAATTTCAGTTTAAGAATTTGAACCCTGGAGCAGCTGTGGCTTCTAAAAGATGCTCAGCACAGCTTCAGGGCATATACTTAGTACAGTTGGGGATGTGACAATGTTGACCTAAAGGACTGCTAACTACACCCACCTTCAACTATCTCTAGGTGTTCCACTTATTTGTGGTATTACAGCCCACTTAATACCTAGCAAAAGACAACTCCAATACAATAGAGGATAATGTAAAATCAATAAACTGAAGCACACTATACAATCAAATGTCATTTGGAATCCAAGTTGTAGCACTACACACCACTGTACTACACAGCTCCAGTACACAGCAGCACTCACCTGCATATCCAGTTTTCATAGCTGCATCCTTAAAAACAAATTCTTAAGCACTCTGTACAACTGAGGACATAAATATTTATTTCATCTTACTTTCTAATTTCATCTTTCAAAATAGCAGTTGGAGGCTTAAGAGGGACTACCAGAACCCAGAATGGTCAACTTTCTGTTCTTAACTCTGCAGAGTACTGAGCAGTGCTGATGTCCACAATTCTCTACCTCTGCTGGGGAGAGGTAAAGCTATTTAGCAGCTTAAAGGATTGAGCCCTATTAAAATTAAAGAAATGTGAAATACTTCATCAGAAAGGTTTATTAAATTGGGGAAATTTTCTTTTCTAGCAGTAAGACTTTTCCCTGACATCTGATCTCCTGTAACAGACTGGGTCGTTCTTGTAGGACTATTTTGCTGCTGTGGTCTTGAACCCAGGCCCTCTGAGGAGACCAAGAAAGCAAAGTTACAGCCAGTTATTAAAAACCAGGGTTCCCAGGATACCATCCTGCCTAAAGGCATCCTTAGGAGGCTGAGCCTAGGGCTTTTGGCTGCTGCTAAGAAGCAGTAGCTGGGATATAGAGGAACTGGGGCAGGATGCACAATAGCCTCTAACTCTACTGCTCTTTCAGCCTTTGCCTCTTGACCTTCAACCCATCCCTATAATTTCCTCACTCTTTACTAACTTTTCTCTTTACATTCTGTCTTACTGATGCAGAATTCAAGGTAATAAATAAGCATTGCAATCTTACTACCTTTTTGTGTCACCTAAAACTTACTTGGCTTGAAGGAGAAGTGCAGGCATCTAAAGACTGTGGAAAACTATTTTTGCACAGAAATAAGCAGTGTATGAAAAAAGGGGCACCTATGTCCTAGCCCTGCAGAAGCTAAGGAGCACGTGTAGCATTGCTGGCAGCTGCACTGTAAAAAGGCAAATGGGTGGTTGCAGCATTAGGACCTATGAAACATTAGGGTCAGCAAGCAGCATTTTGAAGGGTAATGCAATTTTAATCCCTGGTCAGAGATTTGCCAAAGGCAGAGAAGGCACTTCAGGCTTGTCTGGAGGACAGCCATGCAGACGCCAGTGTGTCGGTAAAACACCTTTTTTCATGTGCACTAGAAGAAGGCAGACGCAAGCAGAGCCACATAGACACAGAAGGGCTCCAACCAGCTTTATCTCCTGGCCTGAGATCAGAAAGAGCCACAGACTCAAATGGGGCTGGGGAGGGAGTGCAGCTAAAAGAATTTAATCTTTCCCATTATATTGTAGGCTCCATTGTGCTTGTTTGTCACATGGAAAGGGAGAGAGGAAAGAAATCTTTCCCAAACATCAGTCTACAATCTTCTGTGGCTTGCAGTCAAAAATCAGCAAATTCAGAGACAGACCTGTGTCTGAGCAAGCCTACAGCTTATTTCTGTGCAAGTTATCATACTGTGCACAGGATTTTAAAAGCACAATTATAGCCTCTGACATCCTACCTAAAGGAGTGGAGTGGTCACCATGGTAACACCTGCATCACATGGCAGTGAACACCTGATACCAATCAATCTTGAAAACATCTTTTTAAAGAAACAGTCTCTTGGAAAACTGCAGATGGAGATTTCTTGCTGAAACTAAGAAGCTATAACAAAAATTAAAGTTTTACCTTACCATCTTTTCTTCTCCATACAATCCTATTCTGTATCAGTTTATAAAAGTGACAAAAAATAATAAAGGGTAACAGTTCTGTATTGAGAAGAGTGACAAACATTGTAGTACA
The DNA here is from genome assembly GCF_049639895.1 of Pseudopodoces humilis. Classification (NCBI taxonomy): domain Eukaryota; kingdom Metazoa; phylum Chordata; class Aves; order Passeriformes; family Paridae; genus Pseudopodoces; species Pseudopodoces humilis. Next base: position 63,566,862 of record NC_142202.1, read on the forward strand.
GCTGACATGTAAATCATACCTTGCATTTCTCCCCCAGAGCATCAACTGTGGCTTCTGAGAATATGGCCATGCTCTGGTTGCTAAAACAAAATAGAAATGTGCCTACTGTAGTGCCCCCCAAGTCTGAACTTCCCAGGACAACAGATTTCCCTGAAATGTTAAAAAAAACCCCAGAAATGTCATCAGCGTTTTTCTCCCTTTTGGCTTTCCAAATCTGCAATTCAATTTAATTGATTAGAGTTATATGCCTTTGTGGGAGTATAAGAAGAAAAATATGTTTAAGGAAGTGATGCCACTCAGCTTGGCAATGTGGGTTTCTGAAATGCATTCTGCCACCAGCCCTGCAGAAACATCCAGCAGACAAATTCTCTGTGATTTTTGGCAGGTTGGGTTTTTTTCCAGCTCTGTTCCACCCCAACAGCCTTTGGGTTCTCTGTGCTGTGACTGCTCCTCTGCCTCTTTCAACAGTCTGCAGCCTCCCCTTATCCCAGTAAGGACAAATAATCCCAGGAAATATCACATGCACAAAGTTCAACAGTCTCAGCAGTGCTTCCAACATAGCCTTGCTATTTCTTATTTAATTCTATCTCAAGTTATTTCTACTTCCATTATTTGAAAGTCTGCTTCTTAATTTTCCTTTGAAAAATACTTTCCTTTCAGATGGTGTCCATCTTTGTCATCTTCCATTTCCTCTACATTCACTTTTTCAAGTAATTCAGAGCTATAATCATCTATTCTGACAGTGCCTCTCCTTTACTGAATACATTTTCAGAACAGGAGAGCCACCGAATCTGCAAATTCCTTTGACTGACAAAAGCTGGCTATCCAGCTGCCATAGAACTGGTAACAAATCTGCAAAGAAATACTTTCAGCACCCTGGAGTTGCGTAGAAAAACAGCAGCAGTAGACACTGCACGAGTCCAAGGAGGTAACGAGACATCCTTTCATGGGCTCACTGAAGTCACTAGAACAGGCCCCCCTCTGCCATGCCCTCCTCACTGCTGAGCAACTACAACAGATGATGTGCACAGGAGCTGCTGCCACAGGTTGGTTGAGCTCATGTCTGCACCACACACAAGACTGATTAGGAAAATGCTTCTGAAACTTATTTCCAGAGTTCTGGTTATATCCAGAACTAACTGCTTAACTCATCAGATGGCCACTTAGAAAACAGATGAGACTATTGCTGTTCAAGAAGACTGCTTTCAGGATTTTTTGAGAAAGAAAGTGCAGTAACTGGGTAGTTATGATATATATATATATATGTGTGTGTGTGTGTGTGTGTGACTTTGCATGTATCCAACCTAAATGTCAAATTGTACTTGTTTAGCTGAGGTAGGTAAAAAAATCCAGTTGTCCCTCATTTTAACATAATACTGGCTCTATCTACAGGTGTGTTTCAGGAGAAAAGTGAGGCATGTTGCTTTGAAGCTAGAAAAATAAAGGAAATTGATGATATGTAAAATTTGTGGAAGTTGTTCTCTGCCCTCAATATGTTATGCAAATAACTCCCAGCAGCTGTACCAGGTCTGTGTTGCTCTACAAGTCAGCACTAGCTGTCATGCAGTCTTGTTATATATGAGGAAGTCTGGCTTTAAATCTGCTTTCATAGTGTGGAAGTTGCATTTATTCAGCTGAGGTTCTGACATGTGTCTCACAGTAAATGGCATTATTGCTCAACAGGGAAACAGACTGCAATGATAGAAACATAAAGCTCCAAAATCAAAATGAAGATGTCTGTAACAGTGTATTGGGTTTTAATATGTGGCAGGACCCAATTATGGTTTTCAATCTGCACATAATCAGTGACAGAAGAGATCCATTGATTCCATTGTTTTTGGCCAGGATCAGAAATCATACTTCAACTATGTCCAATACCTTTTGCAAAGGTAAGTGGAAAGGGAATATCAGGCAACTGCAAAAGAATTGTTACAGGATTTAAAAAGGCTCTTGTGGCTTCCTGTGCTTTATCAGCCTGTAAAACAGTACTCAAAACTTGCCCATCCCAAATTCTTGGTTTAAAGACAACATCATAATCCATACAGTGAAACACACAAATGCAGTCTACCTTCGCTCTGAAAGAGCATTGTCGTAAATAAGTAATTAACTACGCACTTCAGCCTGGAAGTTGAACTTTATACTTACCACCACAAAATGATGATTCATTTGTTTCCCATATCCATTTATAAATGAAGGGTCAGAACAAAAAAATAGCAGTGAGGGTCAAAACTGCCATGAATATTTTCATTACCTTGTCTATAAGGTCTACATATGCTTTTGCTGACAGGAAGATCAGAAATCTTTCACCTCTGTGCAGCCTACTCATCAGTGCTGTAGGAGCTGTCAGCACTGCAAGTTTTTGAATACATGCTAAGTTGATGTTTTCTGATAAGGCTGCTACTATCCTTATGTGCATGAACTTCAAATACCAAATTCCAGATAGTGAACATGGCATGTGCCTTTTAGGCTGGTGTTCATTTTTAGTGCTCCCTTATGAATACAATCTTTGTGCTGGCACATCTACACTGGGAGTCTTTTTTATTCCTTGATGCTGTGCAGTAGCAATAGCTAATAAATAGCTTGCTAAAGAGTTATTTATACAAGTAAAAAAACAAACCCACTAAATTTAATAATATATTTTCCTTTTGCACTTGTGTAAGATAGTAGTAAAATAATAAAACTTGATAAATATTTGCTCCAGAAAGAGAAAACAGAATCAGAACAGCAGACCTTTCCAGCAAAACAAGTCAGACAGCCTGCCTTTTAAGTTCCCTTTTCAGACTTCCATTCCTGGCACCTATGGTAAAGTTTTTTTTCCCTAGTCCAGTTACAATTTCTGAGCCTCAGTACTATCACTCAGACACATCTGATATCTTTTTTTCCTCCTCCTTTCAGTGTCTCAAAAAGAAAAAGGCAAAGATAAAGCCTGGATTCTCTGACAGGGTTTTTCTTCACACTATGATTAATGAGGTTACTGTGATGTACTGAATTTTCACTCAAAGACATCAAAAACCAACATCCCTCTGAAGGAGAGTAGAAGAAAGGCACAAATTCACCTCCTTGCTGCTGGCAGCATGACATAAAATTGCTTAAAAAGGCTCAAAAGCATTTGGAGACAGATGGTCTGCCCTAGTCCATCTATTTCCCTATGAAATCCTTTAGACATTAACCATTGACCAAGCCAGGGACTAAGATTGGACTCAGCTGCACCAACACTCCAATAGGAATTTAGAACACAAGGGGGTCCTCTTAGAACCCCATGACTCGTTGGGATCATCTCCCTTAACTTTTAGATCTTTATGCTTTTTCATCCTTGTTCTCCATGTAAATCATTTAAAATTTGGTTCTAATCCAAGTCTGCTCTGTTTGCTTTGTCTGTGTAGCCAGTCATAGAATGAACCTTGCCACTGAATTTTGTCAAGATGAGCCTTCCCAAATTCAGATTAAACCTGCTGCTGCTATTACCTTTGGTAGGGATTCCTTAAATGACCTAAACCACTCATCTGTGACAGTCTTCTAAGAGAGAATTCATGGTAACTGTTGCCTCATTCTGCCTTCAGCTGAGTTTCCATTTGTTTTAGGAGAAGCCTCCTAAGTGCTGACCTCTGCTAAGAGGCATTTTATGCCAGTTGTTGAGAAGCACAAGATTGCTGTCTGAACTCAGCTTCACTGCAGGGGAAGTTTCAGCCTACACAAAAACCCTTCTCCTTCATGCTTCCTGTTTCCATTACCACAATGACAGCATCTTATAGGCTGTGAGAGGCAAACTTGCTCTTTCTTCTGAAATACGCAAATATGGCACAAATTTAGATTGTGCACTGTGTAATTGCATTGATCTGGAGCACTATTTCCCCACCTCGGTGTGATGCCCAGTCTCTGGAGGCTCTGAAGCACAAAAAAAAAGAGGTGTCTAGTTGAAGAAATAAAGATGTGATCTTAAAGTGGATTGAGTACTTTATCTAACTCAGGCTTACGTCAGTGGGAACATTTCCAGGATCTCAAATGCAGGACAGGGGTCAAAGAGGGGGATTTTGTACAGGTTTGGACTAGCAGCAAGTAATTCTGCCTTTTGTGAAGCATCTTTGAAACCTGAGAGGATGCACAATGACTTAATCCTCCTCACACAGCCTCTGTTGAACATGAAGGATATTGGCAGGCATGATTTCCACATTGTAAACCCATATGTGAGGAGTTTATCTTGCAGAAATGGATGGAGCTTATCAATCTGCACATTTTTACCATTCCCAGACACACAGAGAGGTGGGCTCTACATCCGAACAGATACTGGAGGTCAATTCCAAAACCATTGTTGGAACTATTAAGCTAAACAGCTTATGCCATAAGCATCATTTGCAGTGAAATAAGTAAAAAACCTGACATTTCATGAGTTCTTTTATCAAGGTTAAAAAAATTCTATAGCTATTTGGTAAGTTATCTTATGCTTAAGCCAAGTCTCCTTACAGTTGCAGCTCTTCCTTCTACCAGCAACTTGCATAAGGACATCCTACTACTTTCAAAACAAATTTCACAGATGCAGGAGAAAAACCCCCAAACTTGTTATTAATATTTATTGATAAGCATTTAAAACTCTAAATCTGTTCTAAACATTCAGGAATGAGCAATAAATTTGTTTTGAAGATTGTTTTGAGCAGCAGAAAGTTTTTTTAAAAACAAATCTGTCTGTATTTATGAGGCTTAATTAAGCAGCATTTCCTTAACAGTTCTGGCTATAAGTACATACTGAATTACTTACTCATTTGCAGAACTGCTGAGTTTCTACACTTTTCATGTGGAATCTCTAAGAATTGAAGTTAAATGATAGAGTGTAAAAATAATCTGCTGTAATTAGGCTTTAGGTATTAATTACACAAGTTCACATGTTTTGTTTACATACATTTTCTTCAGCTCTTCAAATACAACAATGAGTAATTGCTCTCAACAGGGCAGAGTTCCTGTTTCTTCTAGAGCTGTAACTAGTTCCTGTTTCATTCTTTTCTTCTGGGACATCTTGGCATAAACCATTGCTATAATCAGTAGATAAATCATCTGAGGGGTATTCACTGCACATACACCACTTCTTACCTCACCCTATTTCTGTGTATGTTGAGAGGCACAAGAGAAACGCTTTTGCCTCCAAAACTGCTCAGCCTGCAATGCACTGGCAACATCTCTACATACCTGAAGGACAAGAAAACAATGGCTACAGCTGTCGTAGGGACAGGGAGAGAATCCCACCAGCTTGCAGAGGGTGATGATGACACAACAGTAACATCCAAAAGAGAGGTGAAATATGGCAGCAATGAGGCTTGGCTTTGGGAAGACTGTGGTATCATTCCAGATGTCCTGTCACTTGGCCAGGATCTCTACCAGAAACCAACACTCTGCAAATTCACACACCTCCACAGATTTGTGGTTTGCTTTCCATTACACACAATGTTAGTATTTCAAATATTCACAGAATTAAGAGGCAACAAGTATCAATTGTTCCTAAGACAGAACCTTCATAATGTCAGGAAGGTGGCTTCAGGGATATTTGTGGTAAATCTACCCTGGATTTGAAAACTGTGTATAAAGAGCTGAGTGAGAGGTTCAGGTGTAATCAGTAATGCTGAGGATATCATAAAAAACCTGAAGGAAGAAAAATCTATCAAAAGCTATTAAACACAAAAATACTATGTCTCACTCAACCCACATGCTGCCAAGCACAGGACACATGGAGATTATACAGTGGTAAGCACCTTCATGTGTACATAGTGTTTTCCCTTATTTTTGACCTCCCTCAGGAACATGACACTACACACTAGATACCCATTTGATAAGAACCAGCTCAACTGTTCCCAACTGCTCTGGACAAAAGTAGAGAAACAAAAAAACAACTCTGCAAAAAAAATCCCCATTATGTCAGTTCTAAGCAAAAGTAAAACTTCCTTTCCATACAAAAAAAAAAAAGTCCAAATAATTTAATCAGCATTGCTTTAAGAAAACCCATTCCCGTCTGTGACAGGGCAGAATATCAAGTTTCTAACAAAGAGAAGACTACAAAAAATATTTTCAGTTTTGATAGATAACCTCCAACTAGCCCCACAACAATCTCCTGCAAAGGGAAAGGACTATTCTCTCCTATGGTAAGAAGTCTACTGTGTCCACTGATTCTGGAGAGGTAGAAAGCAGAATCTGAAAGTGGAAAATTACAAGGGTATTTTGTGCTAACATCAGCTTTCTGATGAAAATGGGAAAGGATTTTATTAACTGTTCATTCAGTTTTTTTTTTTTTTTATTTCAAAGAAGCATTAGACAATGAAAAAGCACTTTAAAGACTGAAAGAGCTCAATCAGAAAAGAATCTAAGATTATCAATTTTATCTTCCCATTGAAATTGTGTTACCCCTCCACTTGGGCTAAATTCTGCTTGAATGGTAAAATGGAAAGTTTCACAGTGCACAAAGAGATGAACACTCAGTTTTTTGCATACTGATCACCCCATAAGCCAAACAACTCTGGGCTGGTGGCTGCAGAGGCAGCCCTGCAGTGATGCAGGGTGCGATTCTGAAAGGGCACTGACACAAGTAACCAAACCCTGTAACAGTGCCCTTAAAAGCAAGGTGATGAGGAGGAAATTTAAAAGTCAAATGCCCCAAAGAATCAACATCTCCTTTCCTGTCTACAGAAACTTTTCCAGAGACATCTCTGACATTGGGCAGTCAAGGGCAGGAGATGACAATTTATGTGATGTCTCTACCATTAATAAAGCCATCAGCATAGATGTGAGAGCTGAAGTCAGCAGTTCCAAAACTAAATCCCTCTATAAAACCTATGACAAAAAGGAAAAGGGGTCAGAAGCCCAGACAGACCCCAGCTGCAGGATGTGGTCACTTGCCAATATTTAACTAAAGCAATCTGCTCTCTCACTGGGGCTCTCCGAGGGCTGAATGGCATTTGGAGGTGAGGGGAAGGCAATGAATCATATCTGATCCCTAAAAAGATGCAGAGGGATGGGAGAAGTGGAAAAGAGGTTTCTTTGGTCTTTATTCTTGCACTGTGCAGTCCAGACACAGCTGCAGCCCAAGGGGTTCCCTAGCCCTCCCTGGAACAACAGCATCTCTGCAAAGAGCAGGAGAAGAAAAGCAGGAATCATTAAAACTCAGCCCTAACCTCTGTATACTCTATTGTGGCTTCATTCAATAAACAGGATTTTTTTTACAAGTGCTTTGCAATCCTTCCTGCAAGATTCCTTGCTGCTATCAGTAGGGGAATGCAATTTTACATGTCATGAAAACATGGTATCTATACCTATATTTGCATGTGGCAAATAACAACAGGAAGGTGCATAACTGCTATTAATGGCAGAACGGTAAGCCTGAAGCCTGGATGAAAAGCCTCAAGAGAAGTTTTCAAAACACTGCTGTTCTCTCTAATTTCATGTCACACTGTCACTGCACCTTCTCCTGCCTTGCCCCCACACAGTGTCCTGCACAAGAACACCAGTGTCTGTCACACAAGGGTTTCCATCAGACAGGCTCTGTAACTGCATTTTCTAATGCTTCTTTTGACCTAACAGGTTCAGTCATAACTGACCATGTGATATTCCACATCTGGTGTCACAGAGATCAAACCTGAAATAAAACAGTGGAAAAAACCCTTGGCACATGGGATATGACATGGATGAGAACTAAAGGTCACCTCCAGACTCAGTGTGCTGTGATACCAAAACTCAGGCAATGTGGTGGTGTTCTTGCTCTTCTCTCTGGAGACTACAGCTTTTAGCAGCCTGGGAGTGAATGTAATTCTGATATTAATTCAACAGATATTTTTTCTAGCCCATCTCTGTCAGGTATGCACAGCAACAACGTTCCCTCTGTTCATTCTGGGAGTGAATTCTTCCCTTCACCTATACTGAGGAAAAGGATGAATGCACTTATGCTTATTCTGAGCACAGTTCACATTTCAATGCTCTACACAAGGATCAGGCCACACATCAATTAACCATGCAGCTTTACAGCGACAAGCAGGCAGATCTATAGATTTTTTTATTTGCCCTTGGTATGGAGGACATCTCCAAAAAAACCAGCAGGGCCAGTGCACCACTGTGCTGCAGAGATCCATCTGAGAGGCTACTGTAGCCAGGCACGATTTGTAACAGATGTTCTGATATATATCAGAAGCCAAATTCACCCTAATTTACCTTCAACTTCCACAAGGCAGAGAGGTATCAACACAAAACTATCTTTCAAGTCCCGGGTGGTCCGTTCCTCAGGTCTTGATGCGTTGTGGGTCTCAGCTGGCTAAAAATACCCTGCGAGGCAGGAAACTGTTCTTTCAAGAGCTGTTGAACAGTTCTTCTAAGGATGCACTGCTTCCAAACAAACTCATAAAACCTCCTTGAAACAGAAATAGAGCAGGATACATCTCACAGAAAGGGACACATGGCGTAGGGCCTCAAGATTCCCTGTATTCAGCCAAGTTCTTCTCAGAGATTTATTCAATATCATAAAAATACTCATGCATAGCAATTCAAGCATGTCCATTCCCACTGAAGGATGTCCAGGTTCTACAATAAAATTATCATACAATGCTCTGAGTTCTCTGTTTGTCCTTAGTAATGTTTTGCTTCTCCAGAGAATCCTCAGGGCAGCGTGAAGGAGAGGAGACACCAGGTATTTAGCAGAACTACCATGCCTGTTAATAGCACAAAAGCTACTCTGCCCCAAATACCATCAGTCAGGGGTTTGTGCCTAACCTTCTTCCTGCCACATGCTCTAAGGATCTATCATTTAACCAGTCCTACACCGTCCCTGTCATGGATGTGTTTTCATGGTCACTGAGTTTTATGAGCTAATACTTGACGCTATAGAGATGTGTGCTTCGATCACATCTGGGAGCTGATTGTCAAAATACTCAATATTTATATGAAAATTGTATCTACATGGAGAAAAAGGAAGCAATTTCTACAAATAAACTGCTCTTCTGAAATTTTGATCATTCAGCTACAGAACCGGAGGCTGAAAAATAGGTATCAGATATCACAAACTGACACAGATAAAATAACCTAGTCAAAAGAGAGTGAGCTGCAAGTTCACACTAAGTCCTTTACTAGTGCAAGTGGCAATTTTATCTGAAATTGTAAACAACTATAAAAAGAAAAATCAAAGTCAGGATTTACTAATAGGCTTTCTGAGATTTCACGCAACAAGAAAATGTGCTGAAGCTACATATCCAGGGAAGCTGTATTTAGTAGAGTATGGTTTCAGATTGCTTTCAAAGTGACCCAAAATAGTTGAATTGACCTGGAGTCAGGGGCTATAGAGGAAAAACAAATTGAGTGAAAAAACCTTGCCCAGTCTGTGCAGTGGCAGCACCCTTGCTTTGTGCAGCATGTCAGTACATGTTCCTGGGATCATAAAAATTTCACAATGAATTTCTATTATCACATGGTAGGCACAGCTAAATCCAGGGCACATCACTCATTTGCCTCATTAGAGGACACAAACTGCTCAGCCTTTCAAGAAGCCTCCCTGGTGAAACTGGTTGTCTATTCTGGGCTTTGAAGGCATCATCTCACAACTCAGAAGGTAATGTTTTCCCATTTTACCAGGGACAAGCTGGAGATTCATGCAAAAACCTGCTCCTAGCTCAAAGATCCCCAAAGGAAGGAGAGTCTGCAGCCACAGAAGAGCACTTCCAATGCAGGCTGCCCCACAACCATCCACATCACCAAACCACACACTAGAAGGGATCTTTCAGGTGCCACAGCTTAGACTGTGGCACAAAACAACTCTGACAGCAAGATGTGATTCATCATCAGGCTGAAGTAAAAGCTGAAGATGAGCAGAATCTGTGGCCACAAATGGCCACAAATCCTCCAAGCCAAGGTGAAGGTGTGAGGCCAAAGCCAGTGATGTTTATCCTTGGGAAAGGTGGCACTTGCTATGCTGCCTGGAGATACTGTGAACCCACATATCTAGGCTTTGTTGAAGCTCATTCTGGATAGCTGCCCTCACCACTCAGTCCCAAGAAGAAAAAAAACAATGCAGAAAAAAAATCAGGTTTACATGGTAAAAATGCTTCTCCAAGATCCAGTTATGAAAAATAAGAATGGCTTAAATTAATTCCTGAATTAAAAGTAATCAATTTGGTGATGTAATAGAAAAGCTCTTTTGACCTGTTTTTTTTTTTTTATTTTTCAGTTGTTTGGGATTTGGTTTTTTTTTGTTTGTTTGTTTTATAAATTTGAACCATCCATCTCTTTAAAGCTCTGAACAATTCCTGTATTATCTCAGTAGGCACTGCTGATTCAAAGCAAGGATTAGTCACAAATCTGTGCCACCCCAGAGCCATTAAAACAACAAGCTGGTGGATGGGAAAAGGGCATATACATATGATAACTAAGATGACCTTTCCTTTAGATATTCGTGTTTGATTACCGGTATCTTTTCTGGTTAGACAGTTCCACCAGTACTCTGTAAGATCCCAGCTCTTCCTGAATTGTGGGGACAAAAATAAGACAGTCTTTACCACACCACCACAGTGCTGCTTATGAAGTGCAAAATCATGTAAAATCACCAGAACAATTTTATTCCCAATAATGAAGATACTTTAATAAACCCTATTAAACCCAAGCATCATCACCAACCCCAGCATTAAACTGTTGAACATAGAGCAGTTTTCCTATAGGAAATTTATGACCAAAGGAACTATTCTAGGCTTGGTATTTTTATAGCATCCATTCATTTTTTAATGGAGGATGGAGTTACCCAAGATTAAAATGGTATTCAAAGGATCCTCTACCTTGAAGAAGAAAAGTAACCTGCATTGGAATACCGTGCCACAGCCCCAAAAGATGAGATGACACCTGGGTACAACTGCTGTTGCCAAAGTGCATTCATTTAGTCGGCCGCCATTCTCCTCAACAGACATATCCTGCCCATTTTGGTTACAAAACAAAACCATTCCGACCTTTTATCTCACTCCTCTGCTCAGTAACTTTGATGCCCATTGTCAAAGTGTACAGACAGGGGTCCTCAAGCCCTTTGCATGTGCCACAGACCTTGTTCCCTGAGCTCTCGCTGCTGTGTCACCTCAGCCCCTCTCTCCCACCGGTCCCAAGCCTGTCCCAAGGCTTCCAAGTAAACATCCTGTAAACTCAACACTCGAGATGAGATACACAGACAGCTCATGAGCTGTTTACCAGTGACTTATTACCAAGTGCACCATGACCTGAGAAAAAAAATAAATAATAAATTAACTGTTATTTTTGTTCCTCTAATTTAGAAAATGAGGGCACAATTTCCTCCAGAAAGCAGATGCCACAGAATTATTAGTGAGTGTTTCCTGGTATTTTGTTCACAGTTTAAACATTAAAATTGGAGTTGCAATAAGTGTTTGTTGAATGTTAATCTGAGTTAAGCTCTATTTTTATCTAGAGAAGTATCATATCAGATGTTACAGTTCACCAACAAATTCTGAATGCCATATTTTTCAGAGCAGCATTTCTCCTAGGATCTACAACTCCAGAGCTACACTGAAACATAATTAACAATATAACACATCCCTGTAGCTCCTCTGCATCTTCCACTTGCAAACAAACTGGTGCTAAACTCTGTCATATCCCAGCAGCTCTCTCTTCTCAGCTTCCCTTCCTCCTCATCCTCCCTCTCTAAGTTCAGAGACACAATCTACAGAAAACATGCCAAGATCCTTTCTGAAAAGATGTAAAAAGGAGAGCAGTGTCGTGTATATTCCTCACCCAAAATAAGCTTATGTGCCTTTTATACAGTCCATATGCTTATTTTCTTCACAATTTTTGAAACTCCCATACTGAGACCAGACACGAACATGCCATAATATTCCTTCTTCAGTTTCAGGGTTTTCCTGAGGATTTCATTCCTCTGAACACTTCCAGAACATCTCCAGACTCTCCCAAGTTCAGCACTGGCTGTGCTGGCACTGTGCAAACACAGCTCGCAACACCACTGAGTTGTTTTTAGCTCCCCTGCTGCCTGAGGCTGAGTATCTTCCCCCTCATCACATCCCATTTAGTGATGAGCCATCCATCCTCATGCTTTTGAATGCTGCATTCTCTCTTAAGAGATGGAGCCTTAAAAAGACATGCTCCAACAAAATAGCATGTCTCTATGTGTTCTGCTGTCAAGGCTTTCGCCCCAAAATCATAACGAGGTCTTATCCTGCACCGCTTTTGTTCAGTTGTATAAAAAGACTGGGCCTGCTGTCTTGCTGGAGCAGTTCAGACTGGCACAGGAGGAGTGAAGCCAGATCCCCCTGCCAGCTCCTGTTAAGACATCTGAACAAATATCCCCATTTTGGGAACAGCTTAACTTCAAATGGTAATTACGACTCACCTTTGAGGGGCTCTTGCTTTTCTAAGCCTGAAGGCTGGACGGCCTCCCCAGTCCCAGACACAGCCAAGGGATCCGCTGCCACCCGTACATCAAATGTCACTCCTGTCACATGGCAGCTTGGGCTGTCAGCCTCGCTTCTCTTCCTCCATGAGACACTGAAAGTCTTAACAAGGAAACTGGGATTACGGGAGACATCCTTTGCCCCGGAGACTGCACTGCCGGCTGTTATCTCTGCTCTCCAGCTCTCAACCAGGAATAGAGCAGGAGCAAAGGCACTCCATCCTACACTGAAAGGCAGCCATACAGAAAGGCCTGGGCTGGAAATCCCAGCTTTTTGGTGACTTTAATCAAATAGAACAGCACCGGGAGGAGAGGTGAGAGCGGGGATGGGGCGGTACCGAACCATTCAAATTAAAATTGACCTTTTTGTTTTGCTTTGATTCACCTCTAATCTTACATGCTTTTTCCTAAATTCTGAAAAGGTACAGAAATGAGGCCAAGATACAGATTTAAAAAAAACAAACAAAAACCAACCCTCTCAAAATGTATGCCTAGAAAAATTACATAGTTAAAATATTTATAATAAGGACTAATCAATCCATTAAGCGAAAAAAGACTTCATTTTAAAAACAAGGTGAATCTCTAAATCTGATTTTTCCAAAGTTATTCCAAAGTATTTATTTAATTTTAAGCAGTAGAACTTCAGGTTCTAGGTTTTACAAAAATCTAAAGAACAAGCAACTTTTAAAATCATTAAGGTGCGAATTTTTAATTTACTTTTTTGGTTGTCAGAATCATGAGGCAGATATCACTCCATGTGGATGTGCAAAATTGATTAGCTGGATACATTTCTTCATCTTTCGTCTGTGTTCTGTAGACCACCAACTGCTACTAAAAAGACCTCCAGCTTTCTTCATTCTTCCTTTATATGACAAAATTTAACTCTCTACAAAGGCTGGATTGTTAACTAGCCACTTAATTAACACAATGAATATACAACTGAATGTCCCATTACATCCCTTGAAGATAACTAAGTTACTGTAACAATATTCAATTTCCATGCTAAGATGTGTGAATTATTATAGTTGACTCAAACCAAGGAATTGTATCTCCTTAAATGGGATTACAGGAAGTAGGTTTCCATTTGGAATTACTTTACAACTCAGCGAAGCTAAATGAATTAGTATAATAATATTAGTATCATAATATTTATTTTTTTTTAGCTTCAAAACTCACTAGAACAGAACAGACTGAATCTCTTGAGAAATCTGTTTGAGAAACACACCATCCAATTTATTCTGTTTTACTTTGGAGTGTTACTTCCAGCTACCTGTAACTAATGAGAAACCAGAAGGAGAGAAGAACATAAAAGTGAGTTACACATTAATAAAAGGAACAGCGTGGACAGCATGTACTCTCTCTTAAAACTGTAAATAATAAAACTACCAATTCAGAACAGAAAAAGCCAGCATTACCTTTTCAGTGATGCTTTTTTCCCAAAAGCATCATGTCTTATGATAAACACCCTCTGTGTTAAAGAGGAGACCTTCCAATCACATCAGTAATAGGCAGTTTCCATTAGATATTGGCTAAGAATTATTTTTATTCAATTTAATTCCTTCCACAATTCTAGCTTTTCCAGCAAACAAATGCAGCTTCAAGGGGAAAGAAAACAAATATTCCTCCAACCCTCACACATTCATCTTTTTAAGCTGTTTTAAGCTCTCTGAGGTAAACAGCAAGCACTTTTAGTGACAGGTTCTGAGTAATGATGGGGAAGAGAGGGGAAGTGGTTGAAAGCACCACTGGCTCCTTAATGCCAACTCTTTTATGTTACTCAGGGAAAACATGTTCAATCACTGCTTATGAAACAACTCTGACAACATGGAGAGGAGCTTATTGCTTGATGTTTGCTTAAATTAAACTCTATCTATTGTAGAAGCAGTTGCTTATAGTTTACTTTTTGGCATGGTTCTTTAGTATTTTTTTGTTAAACAGAAGCAACTCACAGTCTTAATAATAGATTAGTCAGTGGCTGTCTTCTCTGGAGGGTTTGTTACCAAGAGGTTTCACTTCAATCCAGCTCTTCTGAGAAGAAAATTAGAGAAAATATCAGAAAGGTGGCAACAACAGAATTTATAATACCTGACCTTTCCAAGAAGAAAAACAAGTGAGACACATTAGAAGAATCCCATCCCCACTTGGGGACCTTTCTTTTAAACATCAAAGTCACACCATTGCGCATGATGCCTACTTCCAAGAAAGCAGTAAGGCTCAGTGTTTCATTTTTGAACACAGAACATAACTATCACATTAAAGCTTTAGCAAAACATGTTTGCAGAAGTCCCTGCATTTTTATTATACTTTATTGTGCCTTGGAGAAAGCTTTTCTTAACTGAACAAAAGCTGCAGCAGACTGAATTAGACTTGAAGCCTGAAACAGATCACATGCAGTACATTTAGAAATTGTTTTACAACACTGAATCTAACCATATCTAGGGCTGACTGTATTAGCAAGATATTTTAAGGCAGGGACTGCAAACCACTATGCTGCTGTTAGCATCTATTTGTTATTTCTTATTAAAGGTACTGTCAACTGCCCTTCTTTCAGTCTGTTAAATAAGGTTCCTCTTCCCTGTTATGTTTTTTATGTGTAGATGGTTAACAGAGGCTTCACAGCAACTTTTCAGAGGCACAGGAATGACAGGGTCAAGGGACAACTCAGGCTGGATGCGACTCAGGATTCCCTGGTCTGGCCCAGCACCAAGGCCAGATGAGGCTGATCACAGCTGTGCTCCCTTGGGGCTGGAACTCCCCAGAGCAGAACTGGCACAGCCACCGTGGCCAGCCCACACCTCTGCTTCCTAGGATTCTTTTCCCTGTGCACATCTGAACCTCTCTGGCTTGGTCTGGCTGATGGCCCCTGGAGAGTCTGTGGCTCTCTGTTTTTGACCACTTCTCTCCCCGTGGTACCAGGGGCTGCTGTCAGCACCTCCAGAGACATCTTCCTGACTGAGCCAGCCCTTTCCTCAGCCTTTCCTCATGGGGCAACTGCTCCAGCCATGACCATCACACCTTTGATACTCCAGAAAATGGCTCCTTTCCTGGAGGAGAGTGCACCCTGTTTGCAAGGAAACGGGGAAGGTGAACTACACTGACACACTCCACAGCATCATCTGACTCCCTGTGTCCAGGGAACCGCAATCCTGTGTCCCCAAGGCTCTGCTACAGGCAGGGTTACACCTAAATCAGTGTCTTGCCGTTACAGGTTGTCTCTGTAGGAGAATCCCATCCATCTTCTGGAAGAAGTGGCAACAGAATTGCAGACTTCTGCCCTTCTCTTCGATTCCAGGGTGGCTTTCCTTTATTTTTTCATAGCAGTTTATAAAGCTAGTCCTCAAAATTTCTATTCATACAAACAGCAGAAAAACTTCAGCACACCCACTGTATTGTGGACTTAAATCAAGATGAAGTACCACATGATTGCTTGACACCTTTTTGTCATCTGCCAAAGCAAACAATGCTATTCACAACCGGCTAAGCCCTGAGAAATATATATACTTCAGGCAAATCATATCCTTCTACTTGGTACTATGGGGGAAGTTCTAGTTCAAACACTATTTTCAGAACTGCTTGTCCACTCAGAGACAGAATACATAGACATCATCTTCCCGTCGTCTGCTTCCTTTAGTTCTCTTACCCAACCAAACCTCATCCAGAACAGATGGAAGAGACATAGCAAGGTCTCCACATATATAGCTCCAGGACAAATCTTACCAACACTAATAGAAACTCCCTTAATTAAGGACCATAAAATCCACCTATGTAGATAGAAATTGCTTATGAACACAGCATACCATGTATTGCCCAGGAACTAAAGCTATTTTTGATGAGGCAGAGTAAGGGTACAGAATCATCTGAATGACAATCTCTTTGTCATCACTCAGTGAAATACCACAGAGCACTTTCATCAGTTAATATGAAATATTTAAGAGCTGCCAATGCCTCTGCATCTGTCTGAGCAAGACCAAGGTACCTTGTGATGAAGAAGATACAAAATAGCGATGGGTCAGGTGCTCAGTTAAAGGATACAAATGACACAAGATTCCAAAGTAGGGAAAACAAAAAAGGGATGTTGAGCCTGAGCAAAGAGCAGTACTTTATACAGACAGAAAACCAAATTGTGTGATGCTGAATGCAGCACATCTTCCAAGGGCATTTCAACAACCCTTGAAAAGTTGCATTACTAAATCACAGTTCCAGGTTGCTCAGGAGCCTATGGACAAACTTCTGGATTTCCAATAGAACATTGTTGTGAAGGTTGCAATGTTGAATTGATTGAAAAGGTAACTGAAAAAGGCTAAAATAAAAGGCTACCCATTTGTCCATGGGGGCTGGAAAGCAGTATAAATGATTCCCTCTGTTCTGCTTCAGCAGGTGTTCAGAACTGCAGGCATAAACATCACTATGTACTGGAAACTCAGTTCACCTTCCACTGCTGGATGGAATATGTGGACAGGATGCGGAAAGACAACAGAGATAGCTTTGCTATTTCTATGTATGTAGTAAATACTGTTTAATCTGTAGATCAAAAGAACAAGAAACAAAAAGAAAAAAGCAAGTGCTCCTGATCTGCAACTGTTTTCCTGGGATATTCCTAGGGACACAGAAAATGGAAGATTTTAAATTCAGAGCTGCACAGCCCAGCACAGAAACTTCCCCTACCTCTGGATTCAGCATGGAAAGATGTGTGCCACATACCAAAGCAAAGACATGCAGAAAACTTCTGCTGCATATATTCAGTGCTTTTTGTGCTCTGGGAAGCCAGCTGAAATCCTCCTGTCAAAATGCTTCAGCCTGGGTGCACCTGGCCAGAGCTGCACACCCAAAGGCTGCTCAAGGTCTGTCTCCCCACGTACAGTGCAAACCTGACCCTGGTAAAATCATCACCTCCCTTTGCTGACAGTATTTTTTTTGGTTGTAGTCAGATGAGCTGCCTCAGCCACAGCTAAACCATGTGAAGGACTGCTCCCAGCCCACCCCCTGGTCTCTGGGCAGAGGCCACACTCCCTCTCTGCAGGATGTCACTGCCCTTTTCTGCCCTGCCAAGGTCAGGGCACAAGTTTACACATCCTACCTAATCTTTCACCACAGCACAAGTTAAACCCTTCCACTGGCAGGGTTTTAAGAGCCATCCCTTGGATGCATTTGAACTGAAGCAGACTGGGTAGCACCTACGTACAATGCTACATCCCACGTTTCTGGGAGCGATGCAACCAGTGGTGAGAAACTGCTGTGGGAGTTGTCTCTGACAATTCCCAGCTGGGAGGCACCCAGCCCAGGGTGTGGGGTGGCAGCTACCTGGAGCACAGGGAGAGCCCTGTGGGGCTGCCAGGAGGCCAGGTCCTTGCAGCAGGGGAGGAGGTTTGGCTCCATCCAAGGGCAAGAGGATGAAGCAGGGAAGACATTATGTGTATGTGCTTGTTCCCAGAAAAAAAATCACTGTGGACCTCATCCTTCCTCTTGTTGATATCAAACAAGAGAATAAAGTCATATTTAATTGCTATACAAGCATGGTGGTGCTGCATCTTTAGTGGGGAATGAAGACTTTAATGTATATAAACGATCGTAAAAGATGTAAAGGGGAGCGTTGTGCAATGTAAATGCAGAAAAAATATTTTCAAAGAAATCAACATTATTCAGTGAGCACTTTACTAAATTAATTTCATTCTTATATGTACATTCATGCCCAGAGAGCAAGGCCAGCTGACACAATTTCTACAGCAGGAACAAAGCTAGCAAATTAACTTAATACATGATTAAATCTTTCTAAAGAAAAGAAAAAAAAAACCAAAACAAAACAACCAAACCCAACCAACATCGGTAAAACCTACTCACAGTAATTTTATAGGGAGATAATGAAAGAGAAAAGATGGACAAGTTTTGTGATGCTATTAATGCTGGCAAGACAAGGAAGGAGAAAATAAGCAATTACCTGTACACACAGCTCTTCAGTTTTGTAACAGAGCAAATAATCAGAACCAAACCTACCAAAAAAGTCAATAAAAGCACATGTATTCATAAAGGTCTTGCTAGATAAACTCACAACACCTTTTCATATTTCTCCTCCATTGTCCTTCTCGTGATATGGGGAGAGCGTTACAGCATCCTGCTGTTCAGAGAAAGCAGAAGAGGATGTTCAGATGTAGCCTTAACCAGAAGAAACAGCAGTGGCAGTAGGAAGCAAATTACACTCTAATCAAAAACTTGTAAGCAATTGAGAGAAACTGATTGTGGAAGAGGCTAGGTTTTATTGTGACCACAGTAATCGAGTGTTTGCACTGAGTCAAGACAACAAAGAAAATTACTGCACCACTGGCTATCAACCCTGTATCAAGAAGTATTAAATTATGGACAAGGAAAGCAACACATCAGCTTATCAAGTCGAGGAATGACAGTATCTGTATTCATAACTCATTATCAGAAACATCTGAGACCTATTTAGCTTATTTTGAGAGGACTATGGAGAAGAAAAGGCATGATCAAAACTTCCACAACTGTGAACTCCCATGGAGCAAAGAAATTGAAAAAATATAATCACCAAGCCTTGAGCAGCAGAAGTTATAAAGCTCAGCATCCTATGAAGCACCCACACACATTTTCTGATGTCTATTACTTTGAATGTTTACTACAGCTCTTCCTTCAGTGGGGGCATCAATCGCATCTCCCTCATCTCCCTGGTCACCAGAAGTCTTGAGGTTTGTAAGATTTCATCACTTTGAAATCTCTGTTCTTCTGTTTATATTGGCAGAAATTAATCCCTAAGGGTAAAAAAAATTACACCAAGGCAATGAGGGGAGCTGTCAGTCAGACAGCATTATTATTGTTTCAGCTTCATCTCCTTAGAAAACCAGGCTGAAATTAATATAGTCAGGACAGAAGGGAAGAAATAACAAACATAAATCTAAAATGGGAAAAACTTTTAAAACCTGAATTTTTGAGTCAAGTACAGAAGACATTGTTTCATGTGAGGAGAGCCAGATTTGGGAGCTTTTCACAAAGAGATCACCATTTCTGACTTTCTAGGATTTCTGCTAAGCCATACTCTTAGGCTGCAATGGAAATCTGGATGATCCCCTTGTAAAAACGAAAACGCCAGAATCTTAATCCATTCTAACACAGATATTTGACTGTCTAAATACTTCTAGCAGACAAGATCACTTGGATTTACTTTTGTAATTCTCCCCTTTCAGTGCTGGGGGTTATCCTGTAGGTCTGAGTGGCCAGTCTGGATGCTACAGGATGCAAAAAATCAATCCAAAATCCTGAACTGTTCCACTGCTCACAAAACTATTTAAGAAAATGAAGTGCACCCTAGGGAGATGCTGCAGTGCATGGAGGCTCTTTGGACATCAAGAAGTGGGGAGAACACACCAATTTCCCTCACTTTGCCCCCAAAGCCAGTCAAGAGGAAGCCAAGCCCAGAGAACCAAATGCCGTCCTGAGGCATCTTCACCAGGAGGAGAAATCAACCAAGGACAGCAAAAAATCCAGCAGGAGTTCAGGGAACATATGATCTTGAGCTGATGGAGATAACTATACAAATGATTCCTCAGAGATTTTCCATCTCAGGTTTTAGAAACTGAAGGAAGCAGTTACATTCTGAAAGGGTCATTAAAAACCTTCATTAGTACACTAACAAAAAATATTATTTGTTAACAGGACAGTCAGTGAACGGACACAAGGGAACAATTTTGTACTTTCAGACAGATTAACAACATGACCGAGTTAACAAGTGACTGAGTTTCTATCTTTCTGCATTTCATGATTTGCATAATGAAAATATTTTTAAAATTTGTCATGATTTTGAAATTCATGTATATTTTTATAGCATACTGATGTGTTATGGTGTATTGTCTTAATTTGTAACTGTCATAACACATCTAATTTAAAAAAACAACAAAAAAACAACAAACAAACCAAACCAAAAGAAAAAAAGCTGGTCTCTGTTTCAACAGGTATATTACAAAACCAAGCTATGGAACTAAACCTAAACCTTCACTCTAATAGTACACTAAAGTATGTGCTTTTAGAAGTTATGTGGGTATTTATAGCTAAGTTTCAAATTATCTTACTCATATATGTAAGTATTTGCTATCAACCACAATGTAGTATTTCAAAACCATCATGGCATAAACATTCAAGTTCAAAACTTCAAAGAGAATATTATAAATTGAAACAAAAAAACTCAGTAACTCAGACCATTCTCATTCCCGTGACTTTTGTAGTCAGAAAAAATAAACAAAGTGTCACTGTCTTTCCTTCAGCTGTTTTTAAGGTCTCTGTTTTGATCCAATTTTTCATCAATAAATGGGGTTTTTTTTCCTACATACAGAAGGTGATGAAGTTATACTGTGTAAGTCAATATGCCCTATATGTTTCCACATTAACCAATCTTAACCACAATGCCCCCAAAGCTATTGCTTCAGGAATTTTTAATACTCTTTTACTTTTCACTGCTAAAAACACTTGCCTGCTCTGCAGAGTCCACAACAAATAACTTCAATGAATGCTGAGAAGAATCATATATGACTGGATTAAGAAACAATTCTCTTACTGCCAACATTCTGTGGCAATTAGAAAGAAAAAAGTTCCTGCCTTGCATGTGATCTAAGTACAAGTTTGCAAGGACGTTCCTTGCAAACACAGCTGAAAGTCAGTAATGTATTTTAACTAGTTTTCTAGGAATACATTTTGCATCAACAAACGACATGTTAGTTGTTCATTATCTTTCTGTGCAATTTAAATTATGGACTTCATGCACAACGGTTATGGTTCAAAAATGTGTTGTAATATATCTAAGCAGTAAATTACTCTCTAGCATTCGTGTTGTCACCACTGATTAATTTGACCGGGTAATCATACTTTAAGGAAGGAGACGTGCTTAAAACTCGCACCTGGCACACTTCTGGATTGCTTTTCTGCCGGAGAAAAAGTAATTTCAGTTTCCTCCCCGATGAGAGACAGCCTGTGTATGAATGGCACCGATTAGCGGCTTCCACTAAAGGTTAATAATACCTGGCGCTAAGACACATTTAACCCGGTCACTGCGGAAGCAGCCAGGGCAGGGAGGCGCAGGCAGATCAGCCGTGACCTATCCCGAAGAGCGTCCGGGACACGGTGGTCGGGCACGGGACATCACATCCCCAGGACCACGCTCCCCAGCAGCTTCACCGCTCCTCGCCCTCTGCTCCAAACTTCTCCCCGCTCCCCTCGATGCCCGAAGGGCTGCCCGGGGCCGGAGTGGCTGGGGCCGGCAGGGACGCACACGGTACCTGGGCACTCCGCGTCGCCGGGAACGCTCCGGTTTGCGGGCGCAGGGGGGGCGCACGGCCCCGCCGCTCCTGCGGGATGTTCCCTGCGGGATGTTCCCTGAGGGCAGCCGGCCCGGGCGGCCGATCCAGCTCCGCCCGCGACTCTCGTCTCCCGCCCGGCCCCGGCTTCCCCCGCCCGCGGCCGCCGCCCTCACCCGGCGCCGGAGGTGCCTGCCCTCGGATCGCGCTGCGCCGGGAGCCGCGGCCGTGCCCCGGGGCGCCGGGATGCCGCGGGATGTTGTGCCGGGATGCCGTGCCGGGAGGCGGCGGGATGCCGTGCCGGGATGCCGTGCCGGGAGGCGGCGGGATGCCGTGCCGGGAGGCGGCGGGATGCCGTGCCGGGAGGCGGCGGGATGCCGTGCCCGCCCCCGGCGCGCCCGTCCCCGCAGCCCGTCCCGGCGGGGAGCAGCGCGGGGGGGCCGGGCCCCAGGGACTGCCGGGCCCCAGGGACTGCCGGGCCTGGAGGTGGCGGGCGTGGGGCACCATTCCCTAAAACAGCGAGCGCCGGCTGGCCCGGGCTGCCGCTGCCGGGGAGAGGGGACCTGGCTGGGACACCCCCTCCCTGCAGCAAGCGCGGAGGGACGCATCTGCCCAGGGTCCCTGTCCCCCGCGGCCTTCACAGAGTTGTCCCGCTGCAAACTGATGCCGGGGGGAAAGAGCAGGTCCCGATGCCCTAAAAACAATAGGAAAAACAGCTCTTACCTGGAGCCTTGCTGACTTTACTCTTTTCTTTCCCCCTTTTTTTTGGCTGCAGTCCCTCGAACTGCACAGCAAAATGACACAGGACATCCTCCCACTCCTGCCCGACGCAAGCAGCGAGCGTGTGACAAAAAGTTGGCGCCTGGATGTAGCCATATGTGACCCTTTTTGGCTCCGAGCCTTGTTACGTCGCACAGGGAGAGGCCGTGGTGCAGCTGCACGCCTCTTTCAAGGCTGCTGGACTCTGGGACATGCCTTCATGCAGGAGTTTGGAAAAATCCAACCTTGCCCTGAAGTCAGCAGTCTTTGCCATTTGCCGCTTAAAATGGTGCTCTGTGAGGAATGATGAGAGTTCTCTATCTTAAAGACTTTGTTTCAGTGGAAATACAAAATTAACATCTTCAGGCATATTCTACCACATTATACCGATCTGGCTTTGAAAGCTTTTCAAAAGATCTAGACATTTTGAGCATAGCATAGATTTGTTAATTGGTTTTTGTTTTTTAATTGCACCAAAAGGACTCTAGACTATCTGTTTTGAAATCACTTTAAGCCATTTTGAAAATCACACTACAATCTATATATCTATATATACATCTATATATCTATGCCTATATCTATCTATATCTATATCTATATCTATATCTATATCTATATCTATATCTATATCTATATCTATATCATCTATATCATCTATATCTATATCTATATCTATATCATCTATATCTATATCTAATCTATATCTATATATCTATATATGTAAGACTTTATCCAGCCGTTTCCCTAGATCCAGTCAGAGACAAATGAAAAGGGAATCTGCACAGAGGTTTTTCCATTTATGCTCAGAAACTTTCCATTTATATTCTGAGAACTGGACAAATGCAGACAAAAGTGGGTACCTTACCTGTGTTTTTCAGTGGTTACTTACAAGCCATGTCCAGCTTTTTATCATATTTATTTATGATAACAAATAAAAACAGAGGATTAGAATTCTATTTCATTTTGAAAATGAGGTTGGCTTTCATGAACCTAAAATCCCTTGGTTTTACTTCTTACATATTTCTGGCATGACCTAGAATACTTAGGACCTATTTTTAACATTATTTAAGCCATGTTGTTAAAGTAATCCTATTTACAATGGGAACTTTAAACACCAAGTAACTCAGGTGATGGCTTAGAATTGGTTGATTATGTTGCATTTTTATTAGATCTTTCCAAATGTCCTCTTAAAGTACAAGAGCTGTAGTTTGGAGTCCTGCCAATACTCCCTCTAAAATATTTTTCTTAGAATATAATTTGATGTATTTCCTTTATTGATTAGACTCTTTGCCATTTATTTAATTATTTGGGTAGATGGCTTGATTTCTCAAAAAAACCCTCTTATGAGTACTATTTTTAGCTTAATGACAAAAATAACTGGTAGATGTAGATAGATAACCTTTTCCAGGTTATAAGGAAGATTTATTCAGAAGAATGATGCTGCAGCTATTCTCTCACAAAACTAGTATTTGTACCATAGATTTACATTCAGCAGCTCCTTTTCCCAGTGGAAACGGGGAAAAGTGTGTTCTGGTCACCCTCAGGGCTTTGTTTGCGTGAGAACACATGAGCTAAGGCTGTGTAAGAATACACAGCTATTAGTGCCAAGGTCCTGTCCTGCACTTAGCTTGGTGCATGAAGGCCTTGACATCCTTCTAGCCCACCTGTATGTGGTCTGAGAGGGGATCCAACCTGTGGATTCCTTCAGGCTGAGGCAGTGGTAGGAGTTCTGAGGCAGCAGGAGATGCTCCTCAGCTTTCCTGATGCAGCTGACATATGCTGTGTGCAGGTGGGATTTCATGTGTGGGGTTTGGAGTGGAGCACTTCAGACACCTGCTCTGAATCAGAACCAGCATGAACGCCTGGAGGAACCACTGATGCCTGAGTGAGATGACTACTCCATGACAACGAGTTCTTCAGGGATGTGCGTGTTCCCAGTGTGGCACTGAGAGAAAAATCCTTTCTGCAAAGGAGTGAATCAGATACCTCAATGGTGCTCAGTAGTGGAAAGCTGCTTTGAAGCAGCTGGGATCAATTTAGCTTCTGCTGTGGGCATGCCTTGACAGAAATGTGGAGCTTCCCTACTTAGAGCCACAATTGGCTTTCTCTTTCATTTCTTTATTATAAACCGCTATTTCTTTATTTTCTCCTTTCTTGTAGCAAAATCAGTGTCACTTGAAAAAAAGATTTTGTATTTGTAAGTCTTGCTGAGAAACTTTTCAGGTTGTAGCCCTGTGAAGTTTCTATATTTTTAAATATCTGGAGGATTAGGAAAAAATCCTAATGTACTTTAGCAATATTCATGCCAAAACCATCTTTCTTTATATCATATTGTACATATTGTTGGAAGTTTCACATTTCCAAAGATGCTTCTAATGAAATCAATTGCTATCACAGGAAAACAAACCAGTGAGGAAAATACTGTAGATGAACTGTTTTTGAATTCCAGTTGTGAAATTTATGAAGATTATGGTTTACTCTGGTGCCTAGGAGACAGGGAGCAAAGTCAGTGGCCCAGATCTTTGCTAGTCCTGCAACCATGCTCCATGTTCCACTTGGCATCTCAAATTTTAAAGATAAACAGGACACAAATAAAGTGAAAATTAAACAAAATATTCAGATTGTTATGGCTGTTTTGCTCTCTGCAGCATGCACTGGCGGTACAGCCAGGAGAGGAAGGGGATTACACCTGGGGAGCAGTGGGGAGCTGCAGGAGCACCACCCTTCTCTGTTGCATCATGTAGAAAACCACTGGATGGACCATGCAGAAAACTTCCTGCCAGTGGCCCTTCCCTGGGGATTGAGCTTTGATGAGTTGGGTTTTCACAGGAGCTGTGCAGCCAAGGTACTGGATGTAGCAATGTGTCAGAGGCTGTGGCTGCCTTTTAAGCTGGAGGCAGAATCTTGCCACAGTAAAGGCTTCTGAACTCTCTCCCTTCTGCTAGATCGCTGATTTTAGAAAGCTGACATTTTGGACTCCTTAAAAGCATCAATTTAAGAGGTGCAAAATAAATGATTACTCCTTGGGGAAAAATAAAACAAACAACTAAACCCAAAGATTCTTAGATAAATGACAAAGCTAAATAGAACAGATTTTATCTGAATGTAGAAAACATTTTTCCAGAAGCAGAACTTATGTGCCAACAAGGCACTTTACACAGATCCTAAACCTAAATAAATTAGGCTTAAAAATATAAATTAAGAGTTTTTAGAACAACTTGCTACAGACAAGTATAAAAGTTACTCGTAAAACCTTAGACCACAAGAACTAGGAAGCTGCAGAGCTGAGGGATTACCGAGGAGTGAGAGGATCACAAAAGAGGCTATGAAAGAGGTGCTAATGCAACTTCTTTGCAGTTTATCTACCAAAGAGCTTGGAGACATTCATATCCATGCACTTTCTTTATAAAAATCAGATATGCAGAGTTATCCCATATGGAATGGTTGGAAGGAGGGAAAAAAAAACCTCATATAAGGAAAATGAATAATAAAATCAGCTTGCCTGAGTCCTATTCACCTGGAAGTATCTTGAGAGGTCAGGTATTGAACAACTGTCCCACTAAGTTTGAGGTAAATTTGCCATTCAAATACTTTTTAAACTCAACCAAATAGGTACAAGGAGAAGGGCTCCAGAGGGTATTTGTATTTGAGACAATCCCCTTAAAAATAACCTCAAAATAGTATCACTTGGCATATGAATAACTCAAAACTAATACAATTCTGGCCTATATCAGCAATGGTGTGGCCAGCAGCACCAGGGCAGTGATTGTCCTTCTGTACTCGGCACTGGTGAGGCCACACCTCAAATCCTGTGTTCAGTTTTGGGCCTCTCACTACAAGAAGGACATCGAGGTGCTGAAGCGAGTCCAGAGAAGGGCAATGGAGCTGATAAAGAACTGGAGCATGAGTCCTATGAAGAACAGCCGAGGGAGCTGGAGTTTAGCCTAGAGAAAAGGAGGCTCTAGAGGGGGACCCTATCACTCTCTACAACTACCTGAAAGGAGGGTGTAGTCAGGTGGAGTCTGATCTGTTCTCCCAGGTTACAAGCAGTAGGAGGAGAGGAAATAGTCTCAAGCTGCACCAGGGAGATATAGATTGGATATCAGGAAAACTTCCTTCACCAATAGGGTTGTTCAGCATTGAAACAAGCTGCCCAGGGAAGTGGCTGTGTCCCCATTCCTTGGAGGTGTTTAAAAGATGTACAGATGTGGTGCTTAGGGATACGGTTTAGTGGTGCACTTGGCAGGGCTGGGTTAATGGCTGACTCCATGATCTCAAATGTCTTTTCCAACCTAAATGATTCTGTGCTCCTATATTGTGTGATTCTACTGCATAATTCTTATGAGGAAGCTGTGCCTCTTCCCATCTCCTGGAGGCTTCATCAAGCACCTTCATATGTAAATGATCCACTTTATACAGACTTTTAAATTTCATTTATGCTTCTGTCTAGGTCTTTCTGGCAAGAACTTTGAAGACCTTTATAAGGAGTCTCAACTACCTTGAGATTAAAAGGATCAATAACTACTTAAAGGCCCATCACAGGATATTAAAGAAAGTCATCCAGATTCAACTTCTGTCTCACAAAACAAGAAAAGAGTCACTGAATAAAATCCTTAGGCAGTGTGTTTGAAAAAAAATAAAAATAAGTACTTGTTCTACGCTGCACATTATTAAATGACACTATGCTCATGTGATCAGAGAATAAAGAAGAAACAATAATCATAAAAGGTTAAAAAAAGTGCAAATTATGGGACAAATATTTATCAGGTGCAATTAAACACAAAAATTGAGATTTCCAGTTCTTTATATATATGAGGCCTCTAATAAATGACCCAAAACAACAAGGCTTATAATAGGGTACAGAAATAGAAAAGCAAGTGCATCATCTGTGTCTCAGCTTCTTGCAGCTTTAATACTTGTGGTCTTTTCTTGAGGAAAGCTCAGACCCTGGAGACATTCAGAAATCTTCTCAGAGAGCATGTTAGCTGGGAAAGGTGTTCACTAGGAATACTAGTTTTTTTAATTTACTTATTTACCAGTATTTCCATTAAAATAGCTGCTGCATGGAGCCCTCCCTAGTTTGCATAGCACAATTACTCTAAATGAGAGCATCTTGTTACCATCATACCCTCACACTGATGAGAAGCAGGGCAGGGCCTCCAGCATGCTGGCCTCCAACAAGTAGCCTCAGAATTAGCACAAAGCAAGAGTGAACTCCACAGAAGTTGAAAGCAACTGTGAAGCAAAAATCAAGCTTCTGGTTCATGAGATTGATTACATGCATGCATCCAAATACATGGAAACTTCCACGTGCAGACATCCTGTCGGCTATGATACAGCGTCAAGCATCACGTCTTGCTGCGTCCTCAAACAGAACTGACAGCTCTAAATGCACTTTGAGTTGAAGCACTCTAAGGAGAAGGGAGGAGATTACATTGCCCAGAGGATCTGCAGCTGAAATGTGTGTTTGTATCAGAATGACAAAGCCAGGATTTGAACAGAGATGCTGCTTTTTCAGCCTGGAGTTGGCCCTGACAGGTTGCATGTGACATGTGCCTTGCAGATATCCAGTTCCTGCCTCCTGCCCCTCCTCATGTCCAGGCTCACACTTGAATTCATAAAAGCCTTGGAGGATTTAAATAGCCTGGTTACAAAATTGTATTGAAACATAGATACTGATGCAAATTGTACAGCTTGTTGGCACTGCATGAATCACGCCAGGCCTAGAAAGAGTCTACATTAATTTCAAGTGTGCTGTATTTCCATTTCCAAACTGTTCTCTTTTCATATTCATATTGTGTGTTGCCTTCATTTAGATTTTTTCTTTCTTTTTTTTTGGTTTTGTTTTGTTTTTGTTTTTTTTTCTTTTTTTTTTTCTTTTGCATCTGTTAATGCTTTTGCCAAGTCTCTGTATATATAGCTAATTTCCAAAGCTTCCCTCATCCTGTTCTGTGTTTGGTCTCAAATTCTTCCAAAGAAATATTTACAATGGCAATCAGAAATTGAGATATAGAAAGAAGCATCTCTTGAACTAGTTGTTACAAACAAATCCCAATTATAAACAAAACCAAAAGAATAAGGAAAGGTTTTTTTCCACTATAAAATTGGTTTTTTGCATCCCAGATATACACACAGTGGATTGGTGTCCTATCATTTTGGTCATCCTCACTTCTTTTGCTTGAAAAGCTTGTTACTTTGAAGGCTATTTTTGGTTTCCAAGGGAAAGCAAGCTGCTCCCAAGTCACTGCTGTGGGGAACACAGGCACATGGACAGGCTCACCAACAGCACACACACCATGCCATTGACAGCAGTCTGCTCTTCGAAGGATGGAGAGGAAGGAAGCCCAGTGTGGCTGGTGACACTGCCACTGGGCAGGCAGTGATGGCTGGTGTGATGCATGACTGTGTTCAGGAGATGCCTTTGAGAGCGGCTATAAAACACCTGCCATTAGGAATCTGCCTTTACAAAGTCAGACATAACTTTGGTGAAGCCGGTGCCTGTGGGGATTAATGGGCAAGATGTGCAGCTCCATGTGCTGCAGCAGCTGGCATGAAGTCAGGACGCTGTTGTTCGATGTTCGCTTCCAAAAATTACAGGAGCACTTGTAACAAATACAGTTGTTCATAAATCCCTGGAATAGCCTGCTGGGTGAAAAGTTCATTAAAAGTCACATTCAATTAACAAATGACTGTCACAGCCAGATGTGTATATCCTGAGGTACGTTTTAATATATGTCAGACACAGACAAAATGACAGGCTAAATGATGATTAATGCTTAGCTGACAATTTCACAAAGCATCACACTAAGTAAAGGAATGCCTCAGAAATCAACAGCCTAATTTACATAGTGTGAGCTAACTTGGGTGGAAATATGAAATAAGGAAAAATAGATGATGTACAAAAAAAAAAAAAAAAGGGAGAAATGCAATGTGCTTGCAGTCATTCCCCAGTCTATATTTCTGTTTCACCCAGCTGGGGAAGAAACATTTCCTTTTCAGGTCAATAATTAGACAAAGATTTTGTTTGAAGTAATGAAGTAATGAAAGCAACTGAGCTGTAAGTGCATTTCCCAAAAGACAAAAAAGGCAAGGTAGGGTATCAAATGTGACTGACTAGGCTTTCTGAAGAGAAACAGGATCACACAGAAGCTCAGAAGACCCAAAGTGGAGGTGTTCAGGAGCCTTTCTAGAGCTTTGTGAAACATCCTGCAGGCCTGACATGTGTTATTGCAATGTTACAACAGAAATACAGGCAGCTGAGACTGTGCTTTCATTATAGGAATGCGCTGGCAACAACACTGAGCTAAGGATTTCTTTTGCATACTTCACAGATGGTCACTTTTAGCCCCATGAAAAAGTGCATCATCTCCCACAAATTGCTGTGGGCTCATGCTGGATCCAGGAGCAGCAAATGGAGCATGGGGCGGGCCACAGGCACTAGTGAATATTTCCAGAGGGTCATCATGAAAGCATGGTCTCCACCAAGCTCTGCCATAACCATCAACAAGTGCTTAATTGTCAAGACCTGGGCTGACTTGGCAGAGCTGCATGTCACCAGCTGGAGTGCGTTCAGACATGGTCATTTGCTGGGGTGATGTCTAGTTTATGCATTGGCATTTAAAGGGAAGACACTCACTCCTTTTGTCACACAGCTACAAGTTCCTGGTGCAGCTGAAGTCCTAGTGAAGTGTAGGAAGGTTTCCAGGCCATTACCTGTCTCCTAATAGTTGAGTTTTGCAGCGTGATGCACAGAAAAGGTACAATGCAGGCAATGGAAAATCATCTGCTTGCTTTATAGCAGTGAGAAAAACAATGAAAATTGCTCTTGATTTGTGAAATGGTTTCTTAACAGTCTCTGGTGTTGATGGTTTTATCTTGTCTACTCAGTGACCCCTGAAGCTCTGGTGACAGAAATTACTTAGCAAGGTAGTTCAGCTGGAAGATTCACACAGTTCCTGATCTCCAGGATATTGAATTCTGGATCAAATTCACCAGTTCTTTATACATTTATCTTTATATTCATTTCTTCCTCATTCAATTGGAAAGGTACAAGGAAGTTAGAAGACATTTACTTGAGTGGCAAGCCAAGGTGTTTGTTTACAACTAAGGTCAATTCAGCCTCTCAGAGCTGCTAATACTGGTTGCTGCAGTAATGTCAGAAATGGTATGAATTCCTGGGCTGAATGTTTACAGTTTTTCTGAGTTATCTGTCCTCTGCACACCATAGCAGTTAGACAAAAAGATCATATGGGATGGGGATATGAACCAGTCCCAGGCAGAAATGTTGGGAAATTGTCCTACTAGGAGCAGTCTTGTCAGATGTCCAGCATAAGATGTAATTACTGGGAAAAAATGCTAAAAAGGCAGTAAACTGAGGAAAAAAAAGTAAGAGAAAGAAAAATAGGTGAATATGAAGAATAATCTCCAGTTTTCACAGTCTACAAGGGCCAAGTTCACAGCATGCTTCTTGATCATTTGTTTATGTCATGGATATATGGGCTGCAGTGACATCTCTGAGGTCTTCTCATGCTATTTATACGCTACTATTCACTTGATACTTCTGTAAGTGTTTTACAATATTATTGTCTCAATTTCTACTCTTTATTTTTTATTTTTTTTAAGTAAAGCAAATAATAACTTCTCTTTCAGCTATAAATTCCCAGCTCTGGGAATTAGCTTAGGAGAACTGCACTTTTCAGATGACAGTCTCAGCTAAACGTGTGGTGTGTTAAAGTTCCCAGCCTACCTTGGTCGTTTCAAAAAAGCCAGGTTGTTCCTCAGACTTTTTAAAGTAGAGAGCACTCCTTAGTAAGCAGTGTGTAAAGGAGCTGGAGGATTTTAAAGGAGATAAACCAGACTCTCAGTGGCTGCAACAGCTGGAAGAGCAAACAAGCACCGAGATGCGTGAGTGACAAATGAAATACAAATCAGTAGACAGAAAAAAGAGAAATAGCATTGGGGAAAATTATCTGCATGTCATCACGAGGTGATTGGAGAACTGATATTACAGGCATTCAAGCACATCACTAACTATTAATTTGGTGTTAGTTGTCATTTAAATTTAGTATCTGAGTAATCTGGACTAAAAAGTTCCACTATGTAAGACACGAAATGCAAGTAATTTGGACTAAAAGAAATCAGACAATAGAGTGGACTTGAATCTGAGTTTCCACTTCAGATAGGGATCATTATGTCAAGAATGATGTAAACAGTAATAAGCTTGCATTGTGTCTTCCTGGGAGGTACTGATTTCATGGCTGGCTGAGAGAAGCCCCCAGGGAGAGAGCACGTGGATACTGAAAAGCAGAAAAAATCAACTCTCAAGAGGGGTCAAAGGATTTTTTGTCTTAAAAAAAAAAGAAAAAAGTCAAGAGAAGATGTTTCATGAAAGAACCTCTCAGAATAATCAATATGAATCAGGTCTTTGGAGTGCATCAAGTTAGCTTTACAAAACAGACCGTTTCTATGTATTCACGATTCAGCAACCTTCAGTGATTCAGTGAATTAATTTCTTTCAGGAAGTTTCTCAGAAGTTCCTCACCAACATTACTGGAGAATTAATCTTTATAATTCAGCTGTCAAGCAGTGTGACTGATCACCTATAGTCTAATTCTTCCTCCCTCATTAAATGGTCTGTGTTTCAAAAAGACATTTTCCCCTAAAAAAAAAAATAAAAATCATAACCTAGTCACAAAATTAATCTCAAATTTAAGCAGCCTTGAAGATCAAAGTTCTTAAATTTGTGTTTATTAGTCTCAGGAACTGAACATGTCTAGGGCATAGACAATGGATTTGAAGACACAGGCTGACCCTCTTAAATAACCTTGTATGAGATTATTCAGGCTTTTGTAAGATGGGAGTATTAATAAATCAGAAAATCTTTAAGATCTTTAGCAGAATGATGGATTTGAAAGTCCAAAATATCATACCAGGTAATGAGACTGTAGGGAAAGAGATTAGGGATGAAAATACCTGAGATTTGGTCAGTTCTGATGTAGGCAGTTTGAGCAAGAATCTATCTGACAGAAAAACCATCACTGAAGGGCTGGGGAGAGAGATGAAGTTTTAGAAAGCAGAACTGAAATATGTCTCCCTGGTGGTAATTAAAATGTGAACTGTCAACCAAAACTACCATAAAAGTTGCAAGAAGAAATCATATTCAAATAAAAGTTGGATGTGATCAGATGGTGCCAACTAGAAATTTTGTCCTTATCCAGAGCCACTGAACAGGCCTATCTCCAATTTATTCATATATTATTAGGCTGTCAGATCAGCACCTCTGTTTGCAGGCTCTCCATGGTGGTGAGAACAGCTGTAATGATTCACACAAAAGTTTGAAGACTACAGAAATGGTGCATGCTGTCTTTCTGTAATTCAGAATTAAGTTCCTTCCTGCCACAATAGTTTAGCAACCGTAAAGGGCTTGTTTACTGTGGAACGCAAATTTTTCAAATCACCACTATGTAGGAGACACACAGCCTGAGGGTTTTTTCCACTTTCATTGCCCCTGAAAGACATGTTTCCTCTAATTGTCCACTAGAAATTACTATTTCCTCTTCAGATTTATAGACATACCATGGAACAGTTTACAGTGTGCAGAAATGGCTGGTCTTCTACATTAAGAAATCAAATTATTTGAGGGGCTGTGACTGAAAAGTTAATTTGCTATATTGTTTAGAGTTTATGCAATGTTTACTCAAATATGCTTTTAAATTTAATAGAGATGCTACTATAATTATGTCTTCACATAGAGGACAGACAATGTGGTTCTTGCTACATGGAAAGTACTAAATATTGACATATATTTTTTCTGGTTTCATTTCATGCAAGAGAAGAGAGAATTTCCTCTGCTAGGCTACAGATGTGAAATACAGACATGTCTCCCAATCAGAAAACCTGACATTTCTTTTTTTTTTTCAGTTTGTGTGTGTGTGGTTTTGGGTTCTTTTTAGTTTAGTTAATTTAGAGCAATACAACTTGATCATGAGAGATGATCATAATAATGTCTGGAATCAGAATGTGAAAATAATGAAAGGAAAAAATGCTTTTCATTGAAACACTGAAATACAGTGAAAAAATAACGTTTTCCAAACTTTAGTTTTAACTAGCACCTATTAAAGTACAGCCCCACATCCAAAGCAAAAGTATGACAACATCTTATTCCAAAAACACCTAAAGGCAAGATATATTCCCATAGGATTTTCCTCCATTTTAAGGAGCTTCTAAGGATGTTTACATGTGAATGAACCTCTTAATTATTTTGCTCTTAAACATTAACTGGATAACCAGGTAATGTGGCAGATATCAGGTACAAAAAGTAAAATATATGGTACCAAACATAAACAGTTTGAAGGTGAAACTACCTTCAGCTTGGTTGTTCCAATGCATTTTTGTTGTAGACATTCTCCTTCAAATTCATTATATTCTTGTTTCATCTAGGTTTTCTTTATTGCCTAGATCACACAGTGCAAATTGAGGAGGCATTGCTGCCTTAAGACTCCCTTCCACAAAATCCCCATGAGATGGTCACAGATGTGCCAGCGTAGGAGTACAATGGATCTATAGTTTGCTCCCTTTTTTTCATTCCCTGGAGCATAAAAATTTTTGGGCCTGATCTTTTTCCTTTCCTGCAGTCATTTTTAAAAAACCCACTTTTTCTGCTAACGGCATATCAAGTCTTGATGTGAGAATGACAGAGTGATCCAAACAATGGTGCCAGCTTCCCCAGCTTGACTGTGTGTTGCGCTTTCTTTAGGAAATGTGCATAAAGACTCGTATGAACATGAGTTCCAGCATTTATATTGTTGTGTATGAAATTGCCTGCTACTAAATGGAACGCTAGGAATGTTACCTGGGGTTCAGGACAGCATCTGTCACTAGCAAAAGCCGATAAGGATAAAAACTAACACTGATAATAACACTATAAGTCCAATTTATAGGCATGGTATAATGGAAAATAGACTTATCCCATCCCTGGAAGTGTTCAAGGCTAGGTTAGACCAAGCTCTGAGCCATCTGGTCTAATGAAAGGTATGTCTGTCCATGGCAGGGAGGTTGGAACAAGAGGATATTTAAGTCTCTTCCAATTCAAACCATTCCATGATTCACTCCAACTAATCGTGCCCTTGTAGGGAGCTCTCCACTTTCATTCTGCATCATCTGTGTTGGGATATACAGGCAGGAGGGAGATTATCTGCCTCGTGAAACATGTCTCCAGTCCTGAGACTTGGGGTCCTGTCACCAAGAGCCCAAAGCCCTCTCCCTCAAGTCTTCATCTTTAAACCAATAAGAAAAATATCATTGGGTTAACCACCATCTGCTCACTGACCACCTAGGGTAGGGGAGCTTGGGGAACCAGGTGTTTATCTCAGGCACATCATTTAAGAAAGCACTGGGAAAGCTTTAGAGTTGCCCTCTATTTGGTATATTGCAGAAGATAAGATGAAGGCATCCCTGGGCCTGTAATTTACCAAGATAATGGACATTGGATAATGGCCTTTAATCCAGCACCACCTGGACCAGTACACATGGACCTTTCTCTTTCACAATCCTCACTGTCCTAAAACTGTATCTGACCTCCTTCACACCTGTTATATCATCTGCCTCACTTGACACACTACTGTCACAGATTTTACCACTCCAGAAAGAAGAAAAATTCTATTTTATTCTTTTTCCTGGGGCATTGAAATGGAAGCCTGTCTCTGTTGTTGAGTAGCTTGGAGCTGGCATTTCTTACCTTGATTTCAAGCGGGTAGGCAAGAACATTTTTATCCTCAAGCTCTGGTTCGCTGCTCAGAGATGGCAGAAAATCCCATTGCCTTTTTTATTAGACCTTGCATGCCTACCTGAAATAGGTTTGCTGCAAGGATATAGGCAATTTCTGTCTTGGCTTAAGCCCTACAGACAAAATAGGAGTTAATCTAGCTCAGCATTTGGAAGGTTCATGTCAGGGTAGGTGTGAAAGCAGTATGGCTGCTTGTGGTAAGACAAAAGAGAGTGCAAAGAGGAACTGTCAGAAAATCTCTATTAAATAAGAAAAGAAAATTACTGGGAGTCCTGTGTTTCTCATAACAAACTTCCACATGCAGTGTACTGAACCAGATATATACAATAAAACCTTGCTGTGCTTGGGTGATCACATAAGCACAAAGAGGAAATTAGTGCTGAGCATACTCCAAAGCAGTCACAGAAATACCAATGCTTCTGAATGCTTCCTCTAGCCCGTGGCTTTTCCATCACTGCTACAAAGTGACTGCTCCAATACCACTACTCCAGTGCAGAACACCATAAATTATCAAATTCAGACTTAGCAGTGAAAAAATACTGTTACAGAAACCAACCTGTCAAGCCAGAGAAGAAAAATGGCAGAAGTATGTTTTTGTTGTCTAGAGTGTGGTTTTGTTTTGGGTTTTTTTCATGGTATTAAATCAGTTTAACTTTGTTTCTGCAAAATAAGTAAGTTGTCCATCATCATAACTAAGCAACTGTTGAAAGAGAATTTTGACTCTAAACATTCTCTCAAGGTTGGTTTTTATTTGTTTGTTTGTTTTTAAATAAGGACTCCAAATTAGGCATGATTGGCCAGAGTGGTCTGCTAGTAGGAGGTCTGGAGAACCAGACAGCTAAGCTGAAGTTAACAGGACTGCAGAGGACTTTTAACATATTAATTTAGGCATTCATCACCGAAAACACTGATTCTTCTTCTCCCTGTTTAAAAACTGGTTCCATATGAAGTCAAAGTACTCTGAAAATAAACTCTGATTTACTTCCTTGTATGCCTTGATCAGGATATCCATGCTGCGTTTTACTATTAGGCTATATTTGCACACAGGCAATTTGTTCCACTCCAAAAAATAGCAGCAAACTGTTATAGCTTGCCAAGAGATCATACCGACAGCTTAACAGACTGAGAGAGCAATTTGCCCATTTAGTATACAGACATAAATCTTTACACCTAACAGCTTTGTTTAAGGGCCAGGACTGCTCACTCCTACACCTGAACCTGCCACCAACACATGTATGGTCGTGCTGGGAAAGAAGCAGCAGTGAGGGAGAACACTTGAATTTACAAATATTGACTTAAATCGTGCTGATCTCTCTTAAGTGAGTTTATACAGATGCAGAGGTCATAGTGTAATCCAAACCTTTTATATTCAGTTCTCTGGTGCTTGTGGCTGTGTGAGCCATACATGTACAAATTCCAGCTTTGCCTTCTCCACAAAAGTGCTGCTCTTTGGTTGAAGGAATATGGTCAACTTGTGCTCCTAATGGTCTCCCAGGATTCTGCAGAGGAGGGACCTTGGTACAACTTAGCAAACTACAGGTACCATGTTCCTTTCTCCAAAATCTTCTAGAAACAAGAGCAATGACAGATGTCAGCACTGCCCCCACAGATATGCTCAGAGGGCTGGAGTACCTTTCCTACAAAGACAGGCTGAGAGAGCTGGAGTTGTTCAGCCTGGAGAAGAATCCAAGGAGAACTAATAAGGTGTTTCAGTACTTAAAGGGAGCTTATAAAAAGAAGGGAGAGGGATTTTTCATGTGGGCAGATAGTGACAGGACAAAGGGAAATGGTTTTAAATGGAAAGACAGCAGTTTTAGGTTAGATGTTAGGGAGAAGTTCTTTACTCAGAAGGGGTGAAGCACCTGAACAGGTTTCCCAGAGAAGCCATGGATACCCCATCCCTGAAGTGCTCATGGCCAGTTTGGATGGTGCTTTGAGCAACTTGTCTAGCAGACGGTGTCCCTGCCCGTGGCAAGGGCTTGGAACTAGATGATCTTTAAGGTCCCTTACAACCCCAACCTTTCTATGATTCTGTGTGAAAATTATTGCTGTACTTTTACCTAAAATTATTACATTACAAAAGGAAGAGTCCTTTTATCACTGAAAAAGAGAAAACTACAGATAGTTGCTACAACTTAGTGCACAGTAAGGCACTTAGCTAAGAATATCAGGAAGGCTGCACTAGGTCAGATGAAGTACCCTCTTGCTCAGCATTACGTCCCTGAACAAGAACAATAGCAAATGCTTCAGCAGAAAGTGTAGCTGCAGGACAAGCAGGTGGTGATAGCTTTACCATTCCAGTTCCAGCAATTACCATTTTAAGGATCTTCTGAATAGAGATTGGAGCTGAACAATTTTGCTTAATAGCCCTTGATGGATCTTGGTAGTAGCTACTAACTGAAAAAGGAGCCTCTTTTGTCATTTTGTGACTGATTAGTTGCTTTGAAAGCTCTTAGTGAGGACCTTGTTTAAGGCTTTTTTGGAAATCTAAGTAACTGCAGAAGTCAAATCACCCGTATTCATATGTTCACTAACTTTTTGAAAGAATGCTGTTAGGTTTCTGCAGCATGTGTTCCCAGGGGCTAAGGTGCCCAGAGCTTTTGTGGCACCACATCTGTTGCTCCCTGCTTTCTGGGGCAACTCCAACAGCCAGTTAAATAGCAGCTAGTGGTTCAACATGTTCACATTTTAATTTGTTCCAAATAGCTGGTGAGCTGCATCTGATCCCACCAATGTTATTAATGTCTTCAAAATTAGCCTCAGATACTGAGGACTGCATCAGTCCTAATAGCAAAATAATCCTTAAGTTCCTGCTTTCTTATTCCAGCTAAATGCTTCTATGGAGCAAATACTAAAATCCTAAATCTTTACTTCTTCACAATTACCTTTTAAGAACATCAGAACCTCTGTATTGCCACTCCTGACTGGCAAAGTTTATTCTTAGCTGAAACTCATAACTAAGGGAAATACTCACTCTTCACTGCCTTTAAGAATGAAAGGTCATTGATAAAACAGACCACTACAGCTGGTGTGAATTTGTGTAGCTCCAATAATATCCCTGCAGATACATAAAAATAAATAAAAATATTATCTTCCCTTAAAAGACATAAATTTTCCCCCACAGTTCCACTGGCTGGCTGGCTGGTTGAATGGATGGATGTATTTTAAGGTTTGCTTAAAAGAAACTTATTTCAGTAATCAACTGGCTTCAGATCTTGGCCACCTGGGCACACACTGGCTCACGTCAAGCTGACTGGCAGCAAACATCCCCAGGTCCTTTTCCACCAGGCAATTTTCCAGCCACTCTTGCCCCAGGCTGTAGCGTTGTGTGGGGTTGTGACCCAGGTTGTGACACTTTTGTCTTGTTGAACCTCATCCCATTGGACTCGGCCCATCGATCCAGCCTGTCCAGATCCCTCTGCAGAGCCCTCCTGCCCTCCACCAGATCAAGACTCTCACCAAACTGTGTCATCTGCAAACTGAGTTAGGGACTACTCAATCCCCTCGTCCACGTTGTTGGTGAAGATATTAAACAGGACTGGCCCCAGTACTGAGCCAGGGGGACACTACCCATGACCAGCTGCACTCCAGACTTGTGCTGAAAGCTGCCTTTGGCAAAGCCACTGTGAGGAGGTCTCTCCGGAGACTGGCACCTGCCTAATGCCATGCCAGTGATGATGCATCCTCAGGTACTCTCAGGCACCTCACCTGGGTGAACCTTCCAATACACAAGACAGGGTGATTTTGAAGAATACCAATGGATTCTAAATTCTCGCTGGCTGATGAAAAATAAGGGTAATAAATAATTCTTTGATGAATTCCATTTGTTTCTTTAGGCTTATGCCCAGGGTAAGTGGTACAAACACAAAGCTTCTCATGGCTGGACCAGTAGGGAAGACAGGAACAGACTGAAAGTGTCAGTATTGGGTTTTAAAGGCATCCATCACACCCTGTTGCAATGCTAGCACCCAAAATGCCAATTATTTAGAAACACTGAACCATAGTATGCTATACAAATTGAAGGGGGTTGATTTTGTTACAAATATTTCTGTCTTTTCCAATTAAGACTGTAGCATTACGTAGTGATGTGAAACTGTCTTGTTAATTTACCCTTGGAGGGCATTTATTCCAGGCACACAATAATATTAACAGAGAAGAAATTAGTTTTTCTCTCTTACTTGCAATGACTGTGATGGGGCTTAATAGGAACATTAATAACAATCTTGACCCAATCTGCATCTAATCTTCTGCTGCTATAAATGGAGTGTCAACAATTTGCACAGTCTGATGATATTTTGTTCTTTGTTTCATGACAGCAGCTGTATAAAACAGTTTCAGATTATCCACTCTTTTCTAAAGAAGGATTAAATCCACACATATTTACCAAAAAAAAAATGAATGTTGTTAATCAATTTCTACTCAGTAATGTATTTTCCAGGATGATAACACATCATTTTAGAAGCACACATGATAATGCTTTACCATTTAAATCCATTGCATTGTTTGATTTTGATCTATATAAACAGGTATTGCTAGAAGAAAAAAAGATAAAACACACAAATTTGTAAGAGGAAGATAAAGAGAAACATTTATTCTATTATTATATTCTATTATTCTATTATTATCCTATCTATTTAAATCTATTAGATTTTTTATCTAGGTCAGTCCTTGAATAATATGGCCTCTGAATTCCATTAAATTTCTGGTATCTCTATTAAAAATCCTTGCATAGTCCATCAGAACTAAGAATTCTATTCTTTTGTGTTCCACTTCTCTCTCACAATAGAGATCGAAACCTGGATATTATAATCTGTTGTCACAGACATTATTTCAGTATTATGAATGATCTTTTCATTTAGAGGACCAAGGGAGGGAAAAAAAGGTGGGTTTTTGTAGATTTCACTTAAAAATGGCATAAAATAAATGAAATGTAGAATCGTATTGTATACACTGATTCATTCCAGAAAATACGCCCCTGTAGAGTATTTTTCTGTTAACATCGTTGAGATAAAAAACACATCTTCTCATAGCCGGTTTCCATTTAACACCGCCCGGGTGAGGTTTCAATTCTTTAAGTTGCACTGCCCTCTAGGGGAAAGGATCTTCAGCTGTAGCTCTATGGCCACGCCGCGAGAACAAAAGCCGTCCTGGCAAAATATTCTCCTTCGGTTTTGAAGGCTGAACACTTTGCTTCCTCCAAATGTTACGCTGATACTTGGTATGAGTTCGGCGTGAGTAGCACAAAGACGAGCGAGGCCCCAGTACAGTCACGTTTTATCTGCATTTTTATTCCCTTACATGTTCTATTTATCTGTGTGATGCCTTGCCTAAAGCATAAGCCTGTTTAGTAGTGAATCTTGTCCTGTCTAGCTCACCCTTCCTCTCAGGATCGGGGGTCAGGGACTCAAGAGACAAAATGGTTACCTCAGCTTTTCTGCTGGAGGTTAAAGCTTGTGTGGCCAGTTTTGGGATCCTCCATAAGGCAGCTCTGGGCTCTCTGCAGATCAGCTGCTCACTGAAGGAGCTGATCACAGTTGCTTGTGCAGACCATGAAACTGACAGGTGGTCTCTAGTTTGGAAAAATTACCATTTTCCAATAAAGAGCTGACAAAAAGGCAGGTTTTAATAAGAAGCTCCCTAATACAAACAAGAAAAAAAAGAAAAAGTTATTTCTGTTATTTGACTCCTGTTATTTTCTAAAAAGAAATAATCAGAAAGCTAGTCAAATAATGGACAACTATAATTATCATATTCATACAATCTCAAAAGGGTCAGAGGGAAGCAAGATATCACACTGGAGAAGCCATCTGGGGTATATATCTGGGTATGATTAATTCCACCTCCCTTCAGATGAAGTAAAACTGGTAATTTACAATATAATTTAATGCTGTCAGGTAACTGTATGACTTGAAAACGGAATAAAATTCCAGAACAGAAATTCCTATAGCAGATCTTTTATCCTTTAGAATTTCTTAGAAAAGATGTGTAGCGGAGGAGGAGCAGGACTTGGTTCAGTGAAGTGTATGTAATGCTTCAGTATCTTTCCACAGTTGATGCTGCAAATAGGATAGCAGGAATCAGACTGAATCAGAGAACAATGATGGGATTTTTTATTTGGAAAAAAAAGAGATCAGGTTGGTATGGAGAGAAATAGGTGGCTATGGCTATCAGAAACTCTCGTAAGGAAAAATAGCCCACTGTGAAAATTGTGGGAATACTGAAGAGGAAGAAAATAGCTAATGCAAAGTCACCTTTGAAGAAGATTCAGGGTTTCACAAAGGAGAGGGAATGGAGATTATGCATTCATCTCAAGAAGCAAGCTGCAATGTTAGCTGTGAGCTGATGCTGCGCCTCCAGAAACTTCTGGCTACTGTGGTGGAGTTATGTGGAAGATGAACACAGCACACTTCACTGGCTCTAATTAGCACACAAACAAAAGTGAATATTAAGAATTACTGTTGTGGATCTACTGGCTAAACTAAAGGTACTCCAAAATTTTTCAATGTCCACTAATTCTGTTTACTTACCTTTCAAACAAATAGCTATAACCATTTTATTAATTATTCACATTTTTTTTATCACCAGACAATTGCAGCCTTAAACTTTCAGCCGGGAAAAAAAAACCTTCTTAGCCATTTCTTTTCATGTTTGATTTTGAAAATATGATTGCCTTTAAAATCAATTACAAAGGACAGATTTACCAACATCCACAGATAAATCCGAGCCCAGCGTGTAGTAGTGTAATGACTGCATGTTAGTAAGAACGGAAAATTGCAAGAGACAAAAATGTTCTTAACTTGTAAAATGATGTATACTGCTAAGTATTTTATTTAAAAATCCAATTTCTTTACATATCCTTCTTAAGTGTTTAGTTTTGTATCTTAAGACATTTTACAAATGAAGGGGTTGTATTTTTCAGCTGAGATGGTATCCTTGGTATTATAATACTATTAAATATTTTTAATAAATATATGTATAAATATGTATTCTAATGTCTGTATCATTAAATGTATTACCTAAATTTTCTGGTCCTTGATTGATTTTTTAAAAAGATTTTTAGGCGCTACTTTTTCTTTTCAGACTTTAGGATTTTGGGTTTGTGTGCCTTTTTCCTTTTTTGGGGCTTCGTTCATCTGCTCTGATTAGTTAGGAATTTCTATACAAACTACATAACCCCAGCTAACATCTATGCACGCAGAGGGGAAGGGTCTGCACCTGCCCAGGGGTCTTTGTGACCCGTGACTTTTAGTGCTATAATGGACCTAGTTCAGCTACAAGACACATGGACATCAAATATTTTGCCAAGTTAATAACGTATCCATTGACGTGCATCAACACCTTGATTTACTACACCCTTAAAGTTTGTTAGTTCCCAGATGTGCTTGACTATCTGTTTTACTGACATACGACATTTTGATTTACTACATGCACAGCTTACAAGGAGCAAGCTTTAAGCTTTAGCTGCCGGATGCGCTTGGCTGCGGCTGCTGCCCGTTCCCCTGCCCAGCTCTCCTTTGCTGTCCCTCAGGCTGGCAGGGCCCGGCCCGGCCCCGCACAGCCCCGCCACATTCCTTCCCGGCAGGAGGCCGGAAGTGACGTGCTCGTGCCGTCAGAGCGGCCGGAAGCGCCGCTGGGAGCAGTAAACAAGCGCGTCGGGAGTCGCGGTCGCCGCTTCCATCTTGGAGGAGCCCGCGCCCACCGGGGACCATGGGCAGCGTCCTGGGCCTCTGCTCCATGGCGAGCTGGGTAAGGTGGATGCTGGTGGCTCGGGGGTCCCTCGCTGCCCGTCGCAAGCTCGGAGCCGGCGGCCGGTGCTTCCCCTCCTTCCCTCCCCACCGGGGCCTCGCCCGTCGCCTCCCGGCGCCTGTGTCACCCACCCGGGTGGGGCGGCTGTGGCGCTGCCTTCGCTCCTCCGCCTGCGGCACGGGGAGGCTGCGGGCCCCTGCTCGGGCCTAGCCGGGCTCTGTCTGCCCCGAGCGGCCGCAGCTCCCGCTCCGCCGGGCAGGGCTCTCTCCGCGCCGCGCTGGAGGGGGCAGGCCCCGCCGTGGTCCCCCCTCTCTCGGGCTGCTCCCGGGATCCCCAGGGATCCGTCGGAGCCGTTTTGCCGGCGCTATGGGGAGCTTTGTCCTTAACCCAGACAGGCCGGCCTGTCGAGCTGCTGGGCGCAGCTTAATCCTCCTTCATGTGCGGGAGGTGTTACGGTGTGCGGTGAAATCACCTCTCCTCGAACGTGTAAAGGGTCTGATGAAATGATTTGAACTCCAGCGTTTCTTTCGGGAAAATCAAAAACTGGCAGGTTTCCCCGATCCTAATATTTGTATTTAGTTCCTCTTCCTTACAAGGAAGAGGCTCAAGGCTTTGTCTTGAGCTGCTCCACCCTTTGTAGCATCTTTGTCTCGCCGAGCCATCCTTTCCTCGCGGTACAGTAATCCGTGGTGTGTGTCACCACCCTGCTGAGGGAGCACCGTCAGGTGATTTTTGGTCATGGGAAACAGTAAATTGAGATGGCATTTAAACTGTAGGCATTATGCAGGAAAGAAATGAAGTTGGTAAAGAGTCTTCAACTGAGGCATGGCTTTTTTATTTGTAAATGATATTTCTTTGCAAGTCTAGTCCCTGTCTATATTGACACGATAAAGTGGTTTGTGAGTTTTTGGATGTTTTAGATGTTTAGAATGTCAGTCGGATTGTGAAAATCTGAATTTTTCATACCAAAAATATTGTCCAATACCTGAATTAAATTAAATTACTTATTGTTAAAGATACACACACTTCTGGTGATAGAGCAAAACCTCATGTTTATCTAAACTCCTGTTTTTTGTGATACCTGAATGTATGGGCTTTGGCTCCTCTAATACATAGTGATTTTTAATTAAGATAGATGATCCATAATCCCCTCATCTCATGTACAAATTATATTAAATTATCATAGAATTGGAAAATCTGCATAAATTAACTTCCAGGCTGATTTGCCTGTAAATAATCAACTAGAACGCTGATAATATTCTTGTAACTAATTACTGTCAGGGTTTATTTTGGTCTCATTAACACTTTAAATACTACTTAATGGTTTAGCCAGCTAGGCTTTAATTACTAACTGAATATAGTTAACATTATTATTTTTAATTATTGTCAAATACTTCATGACATTATGACTATATAATTCAAGTACGAGAGTTAATATATATTGCATTTTCCAGTTCATAAACAGCCTTTCTGACACCTGGTTGGTGTTTGTAGTGTATGAAGAACCCCTTGGTCTTAATTGTTTGTTTCTCTACAGAGAAAATCAACTAATGGTCTGTTAGATAAAATGATTTGCATGAGATTGTAATCTTAATTCAGTCAGATTTACTGTGAGTAGTTAACCCCTGTCCCTTCCTTTAAAGTGCCCAAACAAATCGGGGTGGGTAGTTTTTGTTGATATTATTTTTCTCTTTCCCCTGATGTCTTTAAAGCATTAATTTTCTTTCCATATTTAAAACCACTGCTGATCAGCACTTAGAACCTATACAGCAGTTCTGAGCAGGAGGAATCTGTCCACGCTGGTGTCTAAGGATACGTCAGTACCAAGTGTGTTTGTGGCTCTGAGAAGGAAGCACGCAGTGAGGGTGAGGGAGCAGCTGAAGCAGGTGCGGTGGGGTTGGTGTGGTGCGGGCTGCGCCACGGCCAGCAAAGCTCCCATACCTGTGAGGACGCTGCTGTCAGTGTA
Organism: Pseudopodoces humilis; assembly: GCF_049639895.1. NCBI lineage: Eukaryota > Metazoa > Chordata > Aves > Passeriformes > Paridae > Pseudopodoces > Pseudopodoces humilis. The sequence continues at coordinate 63,611,825 of NC_142202.1, forward strand.
GCTCCTCCGCAGGGCCACGTGTTGTGCAGTGCAGTGCGGTGCCGCTCTGCTTGAGGCTCCCGCATCGGGCCTCATGTGTGCTCGAGTCTCCTGGGCTTTTGTGGTGCCTTACTGCTCTGCCCTCCTGTGTGCTGATCAGGCAGTGCTTCAGGTTAGCATTTTTAAGAGCAAGAGGAGTCTGTCAGAGATGAAGATGGAGGTGAGGCCAAGGCTGTAAGAGCAGAGCCGTCTCACCCAGTCTTCTTCTCCTGACAGCCTAGATTGATAAGGCAGCGCCGTTTTCCCTCTGCTGTGTCTTGCCTCTATTGTTCTCATCTCTGTAACAGCTGAGCTGCTGTTTTGCTCCTTTAATATTCTCTGTCAAGGCAAAGATACTGATTAACTCAGTATCTTTACTCTTAAGAGTAGGGATGAGATAGCTAAACCCTGACTAGGCCCATCAGGGGCTTTTGCAAATAAGTAATTCAATATATAATAATTTAGTCATTACTCCAGTAGGAAGATTATGTTTGATATTAGAAACTTAGTCTGTGTGGATCAGAGGCAGTAACATTTGCTCTTGCATGATTTTTTGGGGTTTTCTGTCTCCTTCTCCTTCAATATACATCTTGTTACGTGTTCCTCATGCAATTTACACTGCCCTGGGGAATGAAGTGACTAGTTTAGCAGGCATGAATGAACCTGTCCTACCCAGCTGGCTGCTCCCAGAATAGGTGTGTGGGTTGTCTTTTCTTATTTTGCCTTAGTAAACACCATTGAGCTTACTAAACAACATTGACTTACTTTTCTTCAAAAATGTAAAGGGATATGAATTGGTAGGTAAGTAAAAACATTTCTGGAAGGTAATCGATTTTATTCAGTTGTGTCTGAGTAACTCAACTTCCTTATGGAAGGAAGTGAAAAAGTAATTGTAGAGTAACTTTTTGTCTGCATCTGTGACTAAGCTGAGTCACACCTGGGGAGTTAAGCTTTGATCTTCATGGTAGTATCTTGGTGTTTGTACTACTGAAATTTTTGTGGGAGGCGTGCTTTAAATTTAGGAAGAAAGTAGCACAAACTCACCCTGTCTCCTCTGCTGATGAGCTGAATTCCATGCGCTGAATGTTCTTTGGATTCTGTTCTTTTTGAAGTCTGTAACAAGTAGTTTTGCCGATAGTGTAATACTATTTTGTTGGAATTGTATGTATTTTATTCATTTTTGCCAGAGAAAGAGAGAATTGGACTGTGACATGATTCCTTGTGTAAGTAGTCAGCTTGTATAAATAGTGTCATTTATCAGTAAGTGTCTTTTGTTCAAGGATGTATGTGAATGAGCTGTTTAGGGGCAAAACATTTTAAAAGCTGGTGTTGGAGCTCAGACATTCCAGTGAGGTGTATGGACTCTCTTGAAGGACATTGTTTCCTGGTGAGGTGGAGACAGTCATCTTCATTTCAGCTACTGCAAGTCTCTCCTGTCTGTAGAAGCATTCGTGTTTCTGCTTCCCCTGAGGCAAGGAGCAAGTTGTTTGAATTATTTAGGTTTTTAATAAACAGTGTAACACTGGGATGCCTTACAGTAGTGTTTTTGTGACAGGTGCTCCTGTCCCCACATTTTCTGCAGCAGATGAGCCTAGTCATATATTCTGTTCTGCCAAACTCAACCTTTTACTCAACAGTATGTGTAAAAATATTAATGCAGACAGAATTTGTTCAAGAAAGTAATTTTTTGAACAGAGAACAGAGATGTTTTTCACTGGAAAGGTTATTTGTGTGTAGGAAATAGTGCAAGACAGTAGTACTATAAAATTCTGATACATTCAGAGACAATATTTGCCATACATTTCTTGCTTACGAATCGTAGATGGCCCAGATGGCCCAGGTGTAGTTGCTTGCAGTCGTAGAGCAGCCTCAAAGGTCCACCTGCTCCATCTTTTATGAAAAAGAGGACCTGGGTGAGGTGATCTGGTGCCCTGTCCAGTTGCATCTTGGAAATGTCTGGTGATGGAGACTCTACCATATCCTCAGGGTGGTTGTTGCAGGGACCGGTTGCTCTCAGTCTAAATAATTTTTTTATTATATTGAGGTGAAACCTCCTATAATCAACACTTTTGTATTATTTGTGCTATAATAATACTGAGAGGAGGAGAAGGTAAAAAGAAGCAATATAGTAACTTTTGCATCCTGAAATACTTATAATGAGAAACTGCCTAGTTTCACTGGTTTTGCAAGACAAATGTAATGGTGGAGTTTGCTAATTTAAAGATAATTCTGTATCATAGTGGAGTGAAAATTCTTGGCTTCTTGGGAAGGAACACCCCTGCCAAAAAGAACACAGGGAAGTTATTTAAAAGACGAAGTTTGTGGGTCCAAGTTGAAACTGTAAGAATGATAATCAGCCTCTTCTCGAGGGCTTCTCAGGAGGCTGCCAGGAGCGTTGTGACAATGTCTGCTTTTCCCAGCAACCCCTGGGGCTTTTCCGGTAACAGTGGACTGCTGGCATTTTTTTTTTGTCATATGACTAAACTGCTGAGAACTCTTTCTGACACGTACCAGTCATAATGTGTGATTGGCATGTTCTGGCCATGTGGCCTTGTTACTACTGTCCTTACATGACTTAGTGCCTCTTACGTAGTGATGAACATCTGTGGCTTTTGTCCCATGTGGGAGCTGTCCCTGGATGTGTGCTGGGGGAGAAGCTGGGTTTTAACCCTGTTCTGTATCTTTCTGTGTCAGGGGTAGCATGATTTGTTGTAGCTTAGAGAAGGGCAGTGATCACACATTTCGATTGTACCTTTCCTCCTTTGGCTAATGTTTACTTGTGGGACCTTGCCTTTCTTTTGCTTCACAGCTTGTCACCCAGCAAGTGGCAGAGAATTGTTCCCTGCTTCCCAGCCCTTCCCTGGTGAAATAGCTCCCTTTTTCTCTTCCCACAATTTTCAGTGTGAGAATTAAATACAGGTAAATTTTGTCCTGGTTTTTTTTTTTTTCCCTTGTAGTACAGCATTCCCATCCACTTTTGCTGTTGATATTTGGTATCAGTAACACATGTGCTGCATATTTGCTCTGTTCTTACTGTTTGTAACTTTTACATTGCATAAGTTAATTTTGCAGACTAGCATAATTTTGTGATATGTGAGTAGCTACTAATATAAAATAGTTTGCAACCTAAGATGGAGGCTCTGTCACCTTTCTTTTGTGTTTTGGAAATATTTATGGCCCCCGTAAGGATTGTATCCCATCTGTGCCAGGTGCTGAGAGTGTACCTACATGATGGTTGTGCCCATATCTTTTTCCTGTGGTGTGTTTAATCTCTGCAGCTGTGAACGAGAGGATGTAATTGCTAAAAGAAGCAACCCTTGCATGTCATTTAGCTGAAATGAAATAAAATTAAAGAGAACAAATGAGCCTGAATCCAGTCTTTATTTCTTCTGAATAGCTAAGTGATTACTTCTGGCATAGCACTAATTTCACTGTGCAGCGGCACATCGGGAAGTGCTGTTGTTTGGTGACTCCAACGTATGTATTGCAGTGACTTACTCTGCACCGGTGGTGGGATGCACAGGATGAGTCATTTTCCATCATAATATCTGATGATCTGTACAGCTCGATTAAATATTGAAATCTAGTAATCCAAAGCTTTTTAAATAACTCATGTTCTGTCTTTCTGTCAGATACCATGCTTGTGTGGAAGTGCCCCGTGCCTGCTTTGTCGATGCTGCCCCAGTGGAAACAACTCCACCATAACTCGGCTGATTTACGCCTTCTTTTTACTTCTTGGCGTGAGCGTTGCCTGTGTGATGCTAATACCAGGCATGGAAGAGCAGCTGAAGAAGGTCAGGTTATTTATTGCTAACGTTTTGGGAAGACCAGATGTCACAGATAATAGTAATTGACATCTTGAAAAGCATGGATTTTATTTGGAGATATGTCATTTTGCTACTAGCTGTGCTTCACAGTCACCGTTAATTCATTTGTAAGTCAAATAAAGAAATTGTGGGAAGATCCCTGTATAGATGAAAAGCACTATTTTGAGGTAAAGCCTCTTTAAATGCTTGGAGCAGAAAAAATAAAATTATGCATCAAACAAAAAAAATTATGCATGTGTAGTTTCAAATTAAGTGTTATTGAGATGTTTGCATTTATGGCACTTAATTGATTTGTATTGTAGTTGTGATTAAAAAAAATAACCACACTCTAAGATGTCTTCTAGTTAAGTTGTGCTGTATTAGTTAAAATTCTATTTTAAAGTCTGCAGTGCACAACAAAAATATTTTTCATTAATGTAGCATGTTTTCCTCCCAGGGAGTTAGGAAGGGTTTGTAGGATCTTACAGCTTATTAGCTATATGAAGATGGGATATAAAATTGGAGAGTGGTAATGTGAGTTACAGTAGAGCTTACAGGTTCATCGAACTTGGGTTGCATGTATTTCCGTTCTGTTTTACAGTCTTCAGTTTTTTTTCAGTAGATAGTAGTTTTGGTTAGACATGATTTTCATGTTTTTTTCCCCCCAAATGATTCATCTGCAAATTTGTATTGTAGGTTAGTACAGTTACCCCATTAGAGCTTCAGTGAGAGCCATGTTAGTCACCTAGGAAAGAAAATTACAGCCTTCTGGAGTACGATTTGACTTCTAAAAGATGTGCCTCATGTCCTGGTGGTGACTGGATAGAATATTCTCAGCTGTTCCATATGGAAGTTACGGATGCACCTAATTGATGGTGATGGTACTTTTTTGGGAAAGGCTGTGTCTGTTTTAAAGCAGGCTGCCACCTCTAGCTGTATTGTAAGCCCAGTAGTAATTGACAAGCCAAATTTCCCAGCTCTCAGATCTTTGATTATCTCTTGATTCACATCAACAAGGCAAAGCTGCATTTCTTTGAGACGTTCTGAAATTGCTAATTACATAAAAAACCTGTTAATAAAATCCCTGTCCCGTTCCTGGAAACAGTCAAGGTCAGGTGGGGTGGGGCCTTGAGCAGCTTGATGTAGTTGAAGACGCCCTTGCCCATGGCAGGGGGCAAGTCTAGGTAAGCTTTAAAGGTCTCCTGCAACCAAAACTATTCTATGAAAATATTTATTTTATTTTGCCTATGCAGGGTTTTTTTTCCTTGCATGGGTTTGATATTCTAGTTGGACTGTAGCTAATGATGCAGTCCTTCAATATCATTCTAACACTGTGAATAGTTATATAATGTTACAATATTAATGAATTGAGTATTGGAAATTTATTAATATACATTTACTGACAGGAGGACTTTTAGAGATGTCTGACGTGTCCTGTATTTATCACAGATTCCTGGATTTTGTGATGGAGGGTTGGGAACAAGTATTCCTGGTGTGCAGGGCCATGTGAACTGTGATGTCCTGGTTGGCTACAAGGCCGTGTACCGTGTGTGCTTTGGCATGGCCATGTTCTTCCTTCTCTTCTCCTTGCTGATGATCAAAGTGAAGAGTAGCAACGATCCCAGAGCAGCGGTGCACAATGGGTAAGGTGCAGAAATGAGTGCTGAGATGAGTTAGTGATTCATTTTTGTCTCATTCCACAGAGATTTTTTCAAGAAATAAAAAGATTTAAGAGCCTCATCTGTTCTCTGAGAATTATATTCCTCTTAACTTCGAAGTTTTTAAGACCTTTTGTTCTCTTCTGAGCAGTTTCTTTTAAAGGTTATAGCAGTTACACATATATGTCTATGTAGATGGATAAAATATCTTTTCTCTTTCTGCTACCTTTCATTTGCCCCTCTGCAAAAAGAAATTAGTTATGTATCTAGTTTCTGAGCTCTCCAGTAGATTTTCTTTAGTATTTTATTTTAGTTGGGATTATCAGATGGAAGAATATAGTGGAATTATTGTGTGTTGACACAAGCAGTAGTTTTCATCCAGGCTCTGCCTATGTGTAATGTAGCTCCTTGAACCAAGGCGATGTAAATATCTGTAAGAGGGAATGATGCTAAAAAGCCTAAAACTATTTATGGTGCCTAATCTTGGTGGTCACAGTGATTGCTTAGACTACTGCTTTTTCAAGGTGACTATTTAATAGAAGCTATGGACAGCTAAGCTATAAAGTTTTATTTTATATTCAGTATAGTAGGATTAAACATGTCTATCATAAAATGAGAAAAAGCTTAAAATTCTTTCTATAGGGGAAAATAAAATAATTAAGACTGAGCAGAATATTGCTTTGTTTACTTTTGGGTTTTTTTGGTCTAAAGAAAAAGAGAGTACTGTACTAAGATCAGTTAGCAACAGTAACTCAGTTCAGCCTTTCCCTCCACCCTGCTTTGTTCAGGCGAGCATGCATATTGCAAGCAAGGAAAAAGTGGTTCAACCACATTCTGTATCAGAGCTCTTCGTTTTTTGGTTTTTTTCAGAAAAAGGCACATGGTGATTTTACATGATGTGTGATGTTTTTCACCTAAAATTGTTCTTCAGTGTTTGGGATCTTCTTGATAACCTTATTTGGAGTTGCGCTCTCCAATACAATTTGGTGTATAATACAAATTTAGGTACTGATTATGCAACCCAAAGCAGTTTGCTCTTCTTAGCCAATCTAACATCAGCACTAGGATAAAAGGAAAAAATTGCGTTATTTAACTGTTCCTGGTAAAATATTTAATAACATTACTTTCAATGCTTCTGTAATAACTCCTTCCTTTAATAATACACGTTACAGTGAGCTTTATGAAAGGCTTTATGGCTTTTTATTTTTGAAATTGTGTTCAGTAATACTTTGAGATAGTCTTTTTGTCAGTGATCTGAAATATTCAAAATACTAGGTTTTTGCATATATGTATACTAACTTTTTCATGCTTGTATGCAAGTTAAGCCCAGTAATATGATCTAGTGCCAATATCTACCTTCTCTGCTTTTTTAATGGCAGTCAGAAGGGTTTCTTGCTTTGGGTTTATGAAAACGATAGAAAAAAAAACCAGTAATATCTGTGAGATTGTTGCTGGCTTGTACAGAATGCACAGCAGCTTTAGGTGTTATTTCAGATGACTTGTTTTCAGTTGTCGTATGGGGTAGAGAGTTAAGATCCCTTAAAAAAGTCTAGAATTAGAGATTAACTATATACAAACTTGAACCTATTCTTATTTCTTTAATTGAGAATGACATTGATTAAAAAAAAAGTGGATTCTAAAACTAGTTTTAGTGAGGTTTGTATTGCACTGTAAATGTTACAATCAGACTATATTTAGTCACTTCTCTGTATCCCAGGGAATTAGTTCATTTTGTTCTGTATTCTACACTTGTCATCTCACATAGTTCATTTCCATGCAACTGGCACTTGTTCTGCTGGTCTCCATCACCTGATTGTAACAGCCAGCAGGAAAGATTGAATTTTCTTCAAAGTATGGGAAGAAATGGGAAGGGAGAGAAAACTTGAAAAATTGGCAAGTGTTTGACATTGTGGGCGTGTGGTACATATCTTTATGCTGTTACATTCAGTTTTGAAGTGCATGTAGATGGCATCATGCCTGTTTTTGGAGCTGCCTGTCACTGGGATCAGAAAAAATAGTCTTCACCTTCTTAAAGTTTTGTTGGCATAACAGTTTGAAGTTCCCTATGCAGGGTATATTTATACAGTTAATATTTGGGATGACTTTGGTGTATTTTTGGTCAAGGATGCTCTCTTGTGTGCTTTCTGGAAACATCTGACCTATTTTGAAGGTCTGTGAATGCATATCTTTTACTGGAAGAAAAATTCCAATGACACTGCACTGAAACAGGGACTTAGAACTTGATTGTGTCTTTTCTGTGCAGGATAAATAATTTGCTTTTTTTTTTTGGTGCTTGTCTCAGTTTGAAAGACAGGTGCCTGCTAGGGAATGCAGGAGCCTCCCTCTCTCCTGAGTTTGGCCACTCTTTTGTTTTTTCTTAAGTACCCAATAGTTAGTTTCCTAGCAACTTATGGGAAAAAATTCCGTAAGTACAAAAGAAAGAAACCCAACCCCCAACAGTGATAAAGCCTCATCAGCTGTAGGCCTAAAGAATCTGAAGCTGGGTGGGAAGAACCCAGACTTTTGTATATCGAACTCATGTAGGAAGTGAACCAAGACTGGTGTGGAGCTCCAGCATATTTTACTGTCATTGTAAGCACCAATCAGATCTTTGATATTAAAAGCAGGAAAGGATTTTTTAACCCATTTTTCTGATACGCAGACAATTCAGTAATCTCATTGCTCTGGTTTAAAACATTCTTAAGAAGAAAAAAAATAGCTCCCATTTGGCCTAATCTATAATTCATGAGTAAGATACCTCTGGGAAACGTGTCAAACTGTCAGTCTAGCACAGTTCAAGCATAATTTTGGAAAACAAAAATCTTGGGCAGATAAAACTTTTATCCTGCTTCAAATGAGGCAAATTAAGAATGAGCAAATAAATAAAAACAACTCTTAAAGATATGTATTTTATGTGTGAATTATACCAGACTTAGCAGTTGCCTTGTGTTTTTTTATTTCCTTTTAGATTCTGGTTCTTTAAATTTGCGACGGCACTTGCAATTAGTGTTGGGGCTTTCTTCATACCTGAGGGACCATTTACAACTGGTGAGGGAATATTGTCTTCCTCTGTATCATGGTGTAATCATACTTAGTTTTAAAAGAAGTAAGTGCATGCTGGTGTCATACAGTTTTAATTGTACCTGTGTAACTGTAGTGCTTCTCTGTGTTTAGGAACACAGAGTAAGATGGGGGTTAAATCACCTATGGTTCTTAACTGGTTTTGTATTACTTCTCTTCTAGTGTGGTTTTATGTAGGTATGGCTGGTGCATTCTGCTTCATTCTTATTCAGCTGGTCTTGCTTATTGACTTTGCCCATTCCTGGAATGAATCTTGGGTTGAAAAAATGGAGGAAGGAAACTCAAGATGCTGGTATGCAGGTAAGGAGGGACTGTACTACAGTCAAGTTTCAAATTTCATTTAATGACAATCAAGTTTCAAATTTCATTTAATGTGCATTGTGTTAAATAAGTTACTCACTGAATAGTTCATTTTACCAGTGCTGAAAGGGCTGCTTCATGCATAAGTATCATTTTCTCAGATGTGTAGTTCAGCTCCATTTATGTCCTTCTGTTGTCAAGTTAAGTAAGAGGAAGCAGGGAGAGATGCAGCAGCCTCTGAGTAACAAGATCTATTCCCTGGGAGCAGGGCATGAGTTTCACACAGTCACAGAATGGGTGAGGTTGGAAGGGACCACAGCAGCTTATCTGATCCAGCCTCTCAGCTCAAGCAGGGTCATCCCAGAGCATGTGGCACAGGATTGTGTCCAGATGGTTCTTGAGTATCTCCAGTGAGGGAGACTCTACAACCTCTCTGGGCAATCTATTCCAGGATGCAGTCATACACAAAGTAAAGCTCTTCCTCATGTTCAGGTGCAGCTTTCTGTGCATCATGTTATCAGAGAAGTGGCAACTGCAGCTTTTTTTTAGTGTGTGTTGGTTTGGTTTGTTTTTTTTGTTTGTTTTGATTTTTTTGCAGGCACAGGTTTTGTTATCCCTTTTGTGCTGATTAAAAACAAATTAATGTCTCAGTACTTCATGTTGAGTAGAATGATGTCAAACAATTGTTTTTCTGCTTGGCAGTCAGTCATTCTTCAAAGGTATATGCTGAGTGAAAGGCGAGAGTAGTGGAGGAGAGTACAAGTCATCTCACTGGAGAAACGATATTTTGATGAAGTGTTTCAGATGTGATAATTTAGGTGTTTCAAAAGACAGCATGGCCTGTCTTCATTCAATGGCCACTTCTTTATTTAGTGTTTTTACTAAGATGTAATTTGGAAATGAGATTTTGTTTTAGTCTCTGTTGGAGAAGTATTTCTTCAGTTTCTTTTTTAAGCTCTTAGCCAAAGTGTGTGCAGTACAAATGTGTTCGTTTTTCCTCCTTGCTCTCCTTGGTTGCTGTTAGAGCAGTGGAGAATCAAGCATGGTTTCAGGTTTCCCATGTTTCTTTGTAATACTTCACAGGCTATTTGAGAACTTCTTTTACGTTTTAGTGCCCAGAACTCTCATTGTATATTGTATACCACACTTGATAATTATGCAGTATTATTCCAGTCTTAATTGTCTCTTACTAATCAGTTTAACTATCATTTTGTTTCTTCACAGCTCTGCTCTCAGCTACAGCTGTCAACTATCTGCTGTCTCTAGTAGCTATTGTCTTGTTTTATGTTTATTACACTCATCCAGAAGGTTGTTCTGAAAACAAGACGTTCATCAGTGTTAATATGCTCCTGTGCATTGGTGCTTCTGTAATGTCAATTCTGCCAAGGATTCAGGTACCGTTTTAATTCTGTTGCCTCCTGTGTTACCACAATATAATTGTGCCTGCAACTTCTGATTGCCTAACTTCCCTGTTTTGTGACTCCTTTGTGTAGGAATCTCAGCCAAGATCTGGTTTGCTGCAGTCTTCGGTGATCACAATTTACACAATGTATTTGACTTGGTCTGCTATGACCAATGAGCCAGGTAAGTGTAGTAGCAATGCAGAGCTTTTTGGGTAACTGGTTCAGCAATAAATTGTACTTCTGCCTCTTTTTCAAGGCAGCACTAGAACTGGGAAATAGACTGTTACTTACATGTGTTAGGGCTCAGCTACCTGCCAGGAGCCCACTCTCCTAAGGGATAGGAAGGGATGGGCAGCAGTGAGAGAGGGCAGGGTCTGCGTGGCTGGTCCAGGCATACTCTCTTGAGGGGGAGAGGGAAGCAGAGTGGCACTTCTTCCAGGGTGTGCTCACCTTTTCTTCCCCCTCCCCCCAAGCCATGCTCCCAGCAATGATGTGGGAGGTATAAAATAGCAGCCTGGCCTTGCCCACACATCTCTGAGTTCCACCCCATCTGCAACCACAATACTAAGGTAATGTCTTTTCCCCCTGCTTATATGGCATGTAAGAATTTCTGCTCTTTACTGGCAGAACTGCAGTATTCCAAAACTTATATTTTGCAGATAACTGCAACTCCTCTGAGGGGTCTAGGAGTTTCATCTCTCTACCAGTTTTCATGTTTCTTGGGTGACCAAGATGCTACTGATTATATTTTTCCAAACTGAAGGTTTATAACAAGTATTATTAAATGTTGTCAGTTTATTGTGTTTGGAAACAGTTGAATATCTCTAAAAATAAGTGCAGAAATTCTGTGATTAAAATAAATCACTGGATGTTATTTTAGTGGTTTTAATTGAGTCTCTGATGCTTTTATCTTAGTTATGGACAATCTTCTGTGCTTCTGTGTCATGGAATACAAGAGTCATCTAATTCAAGCAGTGATTATGGGAAAATAAGATTGTCTACTATTTTCAGCTGTTTCATCAGTGTTACCTGTGGATGCTGTGGGTTGGGAACCACTCATAATAAAAAACTGAATTACTGGCATTGTTTTCCAATTCTGGGATGACTTGGGTACCCCATCTATAGAATGTTTGTCAAAGTTGTTTTCTAGCAGTAGAATTTCTGAAGTTTATTTTGCAGAAATTTTGTTTTGTTGCATCTAATTATATGAGATGGAATAGTAAAGCAGTTGATGCATCATCTTACAGAAGTTCAGAATCCTTTTATCTGCTTGAAGAGACAGATTTTTATGCCATATATACTGTCATTTCCCTGCTCTGGAGAGGTTCAGTAGGCTAAAATTAGATTCAGATTTTATTTCAAGACTACCACAGTCATGAAGATCCTTTCCATTTCTGTGCATTCAGCATGGAAATGTGCTATTAAATATTTGTCCTGTTCTTGTTTCATGTGAGTTCTAATGCAATTTCCCTCACAGACAGGCGCTGTAATCCCAGTCTGCTGAGCATCATTGGTTACAACAGCACCACCATTCCAACCCAAGGTCAGGTAGTTCAGTGGTGGGATGCACAAGGAATTGTAGGACTTGTTTTGTTCTTGCTGTGCGTTCTCTATTCAAGGTAAGATTCCTTTAAAAAAAAAAAAATGTATCACTTCTTATTGTTAGATATTACATTTATTTGGGTAACTGTACCATGTCCTTTCCTGTCAAATCCAGCATCCGGACATCCAACAACAGCCAAGTTAACAAGCTGATGCTGACCAGTGATGAATCAACACTGATAGAGGATGGAATGCCCAGGAGTGATGGCTCCCTTGATGATGGAGATGATGTTCACCGAGCTATAGATAATGAGAGGGATGGAGTTACTTACAGTTACTCTTTCTTCCACTTCATGCTTTTCCTGGCATCACTCTATATCATGATGACACTTACCAACTGGTACAGGTATTTACATTTGATTAGATGTTTTGCTGATAATGAGCATACAAGATGCCGTCTCTTGCTGTACAAGGAGGCACAAGTTGTGTGTTCTGGAATGTAGGTCTTGAGTGGGCCTTCTCAAGGGAAGTTACTGTTTGAGTTAACATTTAGGGAACTGTATTTGAAAACTGTAGCTAACCTTGTTCACAAGCGCCTATCATATTTTCTAGGATGATTTCTGTCGAGTCGTTCACTGAACTGCTGAAATACATCCTGCTGAAGTGAACAGGATAAAGTCTTAAATTATAAAACAATTAGAATTTAGTAAACACTATGCCCCATGTCTGGTATGGAGAGCTAGAAAAAGGACGTTATATCAATAGGTCACGGGGGAGGTGTTTCTTCCCATCTCATCAGCGCTAGTATTTCCTCCAGTTCTGGGGCTTCCCAGTATGAGAGAGACATGGATGTACTGGAGAGACTCCAGCAAAGGGCCACGAAGATGATGAAGGGCATGTGTGATATATGGGGAAGCTGAGAGAGCTGGGACTGTTCTTCTTGGAGAAGGCCTAAGAGGTATCTCACTGATGTATAGAAACACCTGAAGCAGATGTGCAAAGAGGATGGAGCCAGGACTTCTCAGTGGTGGCCAGTGACGTGCCCAGTGACATGGCCAGAGGCAAAGGGCACAAACTGAGACACAAGTGATTCCCTCAGAACATCAAGAAACACTTTAATTGCTAGGGTGACTGAGCACTGGCCCAGGTTGCCAGGGGAAGTTGTGGAGTTTCCATTCTTGGAGGTACTCCAGAGCCATCTTGGGGCAGCTGGATTTAGGTGTCCCCACTGGAACAGTGGAGCTGGACTAGAGAACCTTCAGTGGTCTCTTCCAACTATAGCCATTCTGAGACAGGGCTTGGTGGAAGGAAATTATCCTCACAAATAAAATAGTTCTGTGTGTGAACTGTTGCTAACAGCTTGATCAGATGTTCTTCAGAATTAAAAAATACTAATTAAGGTCTCTAGTTACTTGGCAGAGAACAGTTTGTATCAAGAAAGCAACACCAAAAGGTACTTCCTTCAGAAATAACTCTTAATAAATAGTCCTGCAGTGGATTTGATTTGTGGCCCTACTTGGGTCAGTATGACATCAATATGATCAGTTTGTCTAGATGGTGTCCTTTAGCAAAGCAAAATACATTCTTTGTATCTCTTAAGTGCTGTCTGTTTACTGCTTTTCTGCAGATTTGCTAGAAATTCCTTGTAATTATTTCTTCTTCTTGGCAGCTTCTCATATTGAGTATTTTTTGTGCTGCTGCTCTTTTTCCACCTTCTGTGACACCAACTTACAAGTGGTGTTTTTGTGCAGACTGGTGTGAACTGCCTGGAAGGAGGGTCCTTTGAGGTGTGAATTGAAAATGATCTCCTGTGAAAACAGTGGTGAAGGGTGGCTTAGAACACAAGTATGTTGTTGTATTGAAAAAAAATTGGAAATGATCCTTTTCCTTGGTTCACAGTCCGGATTCTTCTTACGAGACAATGACCAGCAAGTGGCCGTCCGTGTGGGTGAAGATCTCTTCCAGCTGGATTGGCATCGTGCTGTACGTGTGGACTCTGGTGGCTCCCCTGGTTCTTACCAACCGCGACTTTGACTGAGCTGTGCTGCTCTGGAGGGAGGTTGTGTTAGCACCACGTCCCTGAAACAAACAGTATTCTGGGTAATAGTGCGGGTGTAAATACGTGTGTGTGTGTGTGTGTGTGCGCGTGTGCTGTCCAGGTAGTATTCCCTGCTTTATCCTGCATGATTACCTTGAATCATGTCTTGTCATTTCATTAAATGACTTTTTCTAGCTGAGCTCAATGGTAATTGCGGTAACGATGGTTTTCATAGGATTACTCCTAGTTTAAGTGCTTTGGGAGCACGAGATGCAAGATCAAGAACTTTTGGAAGTATGGTTTTTCTCCTCAATTGTATTAAACGGTTGTAGGAAAAAAGTGCGAGTGTTAATTAGGGTAACCAAACAGTGCTAGGTCAGGCTTTGAAAGTAAAAGGGAGGGGCTGCCTTTGATGATCCCTGTTGCCTTGATTCCGAAGTAAGCCTTGAGTAAGTGCTGTAAGACTCAAAGTGGAGCACGTTGGGGTTCACTGGACATCTTGCATCACTTTTGCACTAAGAGCCAAAGTGATCTATGACCTTTCCCATGCTGAGGGCAGCAGTACCTTCAGCACAGATGTGAGAGGGGGAAACTTGCACCTGGAGCTGCAGAGGAGCCAGTCCAGTGTGTCCCACTGTACATAGGGGGACAGGCATCCTGGGGAGAAATATCCTGGTATCAGATGCTCAGAAGCATGTTTTTAAGGCACCTGTTTACAATGTGCATCTACATATTGTTATTGTTTTTTTAAGTAGTTTAAATGGCATAGCTGTGCTGTAATTTATTGCTGTTTTGTGTGCCACTTTCTTCTTGGCTAAGCTACAATCATGGAGTTTGCAAGGAGCCGAGTGGTGAAAGCTGTGTAAGCCCTTTGGAAGAATTGAGTATTGTGATTGAAAAAAAACAGTGGAGAGAAAGGAACACTGAAATTACAGTAACTGAAGGAGGGAGGTTTACATTTACTGAGGCTTCGACTGAAGCGTTTCTTAAAATATTTGGGGCTCTGAATCTTGAAATCTTTTACTGTATTAGGTATTTTGCTTGTTGTTCATTACCAGAGATGGAAGTTGAAATCTAGGCATAGTTCCTGTGCAGTTATGAAATCTTAAAATGCTTTTGTGCTTGCTGCTTTGTAACTGAAGTACATAAACTGCATAATTTCTGTTACTTGCTACAACTTGAGCCTAGAGCAGCCTGACTGGGAGTGACCCTGGAGCTTGCAGCAGATGTCATGCTCATCTCTTTCCATGGTGTTTGTAACTGTGACTTCCTGTTGCTATTCTCTAAGCTTTTATTTTAACTTCTGCACCTGAACACTGACATTTAAAGTCTGTCAAGTCCAACTTGAGACAGTAATAGAAAGATTAGTAAAGGCTTGTAATAATTTGGAATATGTTGTTACCTTATTAATAAATAAATTTGAATGAAGACGTCCCATGACTTTTGATGTCTCATGCTGCTGCCAGATCTGGCTATTGAAAGGGTTTGTGTAACCTTATCATCCCCTCTTCTGGGGATGCTTTGTAGCACGGTCAGGTTCTGAGAAAAGCTGACAGTGCTGCAGAGCACACCTGTGAGTCCCCAGCTCTTTCAGGTCACGGGTAGCCCCCCTGGCTGAAGTCCTCTGACAGTTCTGTCTTGTTGTGTCCCAGCAAACACAAACATGCCTTGCACCTGTAACTGCATTCCTGCTTCATCAACTGCTGCCACCTCATGGAATCGCACCTGTTTAAATTTGGGTAAAACACCTGAACACTTCTACTACAGCAATTCCTGAGTCCTGTAACAAAGAACAAGTTGCTGAATTCAGAAGATAAGCAGACTGCTCTGTCTATGGATTCAGCTCCTTGTACAAGTGGCCAGATTACTCTTTTGAGAAGAAATTTTGGATCTACTGCCCGAGTTGGGAATGTGGTTTTTGTGTTGCATGTATGAAGTTACAGAAACCCAGTTTCTGTCCTTGCTGAGCCTTTGTGCTAATTCTCAGCTGCAGTTTGGCTTACTGTTTATGTTGAAATCAGGAGCTCAGGGTGAGATGATTTGGTTTCATGCCCCCAGTGGGGCAGGAGCGGCTCTGGCTCTGTAGCACAAGTACACAAACTCACTGCAGCACCTGGGGCTTCCATGAGTGCAGCAGTGGACAAACACCTCAGGAGGAGGGGTAGGGCTCCTCCACTGGAAGGAAAGTGATGGGGCTCTGCCACAGCTCTCAGTAACAGCTCCAAGAGAGAACAACACCCTTTTGTGTGCTACTACTGGAAAACAGTTTGCTGCATTAGACACTTGTTTTGGAGGCTTATCAATAAACCCTTCAGGCTGGAGATAATGGAACTATTTTCCAGGTGCACAGCAGACCTTGCACAGCTACTATGATAGGAAAATGAGGCTATTAACTCCATATCCACCTGGCACACAGAATAAGAGAGAAACTCTTGACAGATACCACACTTAAGTAACATTTATTTTGTCAGCATAGATGGTCCAAGTTAAAAGTACTCATGCAGTCATGGGGCCTGGCAGCTGTCAAGAACTTTTCCCCAGTTTGTGCTATGTGTAAGCACTTCCACTGAAGTGAAAGTAAGGCAGAACCAAGATTCAGCAAGGTACAGGCACTTTGTTCCCAGTTGAAGCAGGGAAAAATAAGCCTACATTAGGTCCTGGTCCCCCCACCCCAAAAAAGCCTCATGTGTGTTAAAACAAAATGTAAAAAATAAAAACCCCAAAATACAGAAAGTCAGTGTTCCCTAACCATACACTACTAGTTTATGTCATCATAGGTAAGACAAGAAGTATAAGAAACCATAAACCAAAGCTCACTATTGACAAGTGTTGGTTACCTGCAGTACAAGCAATGTGTGCAACACCAAGTGTTCACAGCAGTGTAGCAGCAGCCTGGCTCAGCAGTGCCAGCTGTGCCTGGTGGTTTGTCTAACTCCATAGCTAAACAACTGCTTGTATAAGATAGGAAAGGTACTTCAGATTCCACATACCTGGTTACATAAAACAGTGATTTACAAAAAACTCTCAAACAATATTCTAAATAAATAGTTCATCTTCATGGCTATATACAGAGCCTCCCTCACATCAGTTATCCAAGAAAGACATGTCTGTGTCCATGGGTGCTGGGGCAAGTTCACACAGGTAGAACAGCGTGGCTTCGCTCGCCTCTGCCTCTGTCAGTGGCTCCAGACGCACCAGTTTGCTCTGGGTGGGCTGGGGATCCAGGCTGCTCTCCAGGAGCTCGTCCCCTTCAGCAGTGGAAGGAGTTTCAGCTGTGAAGCTCCCACTCTCAACAGCAGAGCCTGGGTTCCCATCGAGGAATGCAAGGAGTGGAAATGCAGTGTAGTGTATCAGCTGCTTATCTATGGAGGAAAAAATGCCCAGAATATCAATTCATGTACCTTTCCACATGCAGAAGGAAGAAACAAAATCCATCCTACAGTACTTATTTAAAGAGTAATTAATAAAAAAAGATAGGTGTTTGTGTTTTTAAAGAATTATGTTCATGTATAACATTATTTGTGCAGATTCACCTGCAAAATATCAGTTTCTCTGCCTCTATTGCAGAGACAAAAATCTAAAAAGCAAATATACTAAGTATTGTGTTTTGGTTATTTATCAGCATAACATAAAACCAGATAAAGAGCAAATAACTGAAATGGCTTTTAGAGTAATGTTCAACTGTTGAAGTGTTTCAAGTAGATCACTACAACTAAGCTGATCTGGGCTTAGTACCTTGCATTTCCTGGGAAGCTGCTGGACCGGCATTATTCTTGTTAGTTTCTTTTCCCTTTGTCTCCGTCTGGGAACAAAAGCAAACTCTTAAAATACATGTTTAAAGCCTGTTCCAATGCCACTGGAAAACAGCTGAACAACTACTATAAAAAGTATTTTTTTTTTTGTGATAAGATGCAGTGGAATAGTTAGTATTACCCACACTAACACACCTTGGCTAAGAAAACATGAAATGGAAACACAGGCTAGAAATAGAAAGCAAGAACCAAAACTAATGCTTTAAATGAACTGGACAAATTCGAAGTGCTACATCTTTGCTCCACTGCTTATTGCTGTATTTCTTTTCCCATCAGACAATACAGATGAAAGCATTCTGATAGAAGTGCATACAATGTTTGCTAGTAAAAAAATCAGGGGACACAAAAGTCAAGAGACTGGTATAATGTGGAGGTAATACAAGTTTTAAAGGACACTACTAATTAATTGGGGTACTTTTTCCTTTGCTCTTTAAAGCCCAAGAGGATGAACTCAGCTGCAGTATTCCTATTCCCATGCAAGTCTTAAAAGCCAGAGCATGAAGTGTCATGATTCCAGTAAAGAAAACAGCAAAAGATGAGTGAATTTTGCATCTCTCACTACTGCGTATATTGAGCAATGGATTTAAGACTTACTTTGGTATTAGTGATATGATCATGATCTGTGGGATTCATCTGCACAGAACTTGTAAAAAGCTGAGTAAGACAAAAGACATCAAGTTTTAGGTATCTCAGTGTTGCTATTAAGAGTACAAGACCATTGCTTCTGCATGTGTGAGAACAACCCCTGAACTTATTCTACCCTCTATGAGGACTGGAGTCTATTTACAGGTAATCACTGCTTTTACAAAGAAAATCTAGCTTTGGTTTTGAAAAAAAAACAATGGTTTTGAATTCCATGAACCCTGATCACAAAAGAACTGTATGACATCTAACACGGTTAGCTTCAGTCTTAAATTACCAATTGCTTCTGACACTGCTGCATGGATAATCCTGCCTACAAAATGGATGAACTTATGTTGCAAGTGACACCAAGCCGGAAGGAGTCATCAGTAAGTGGAGAGCAGAGCTGCTTTTAAGAAGGATTTCAGTGAAATGGAAGAGGGGACAACAGGCACTCCAGCAGGTTCAACATGTTACCAGGACCCAGTAACATGCACTGGTCCAGGTTAGGATTAAGGAACAAATGAACAGGGAGAAGCACCTCAGAGAGGTGATATGTGAGTCATGGCAGCCAACACCCTGCCACCAGCCAGCAACATGGCCTTGCTACATGGAGGTAGATTCTTTTTAACCCCAGTTCATTGAGAAGACCACAGATGATGTGCCATGTTATTTCAAAGCAAGAGTATTAATCGACATCTAAATTCACATCACAACAAATATAAGCATTATTTCATTAAGAAAGCCACTGTTCAAAAACAAACTTAAGCATTCACTTGAGCAGTGGTGTAGCATTAAGACTTCCACCAGTGCTCCAGAATCTCATAAATATTTGTACTTTGCTTTGTAAAGGGAAGGAAAAAAAGATCATTTGTGACTTAAATCAGTATTAAACAGCAACAACACACACAAATGTTTTCTATAGCCTATTATGAAAATACTTAAAATTAAATCAAAATTACATCAACCAGGAGATCTGGATCTATGCTGAACTGTCGTCCTGACAACATAGCCTGGAAGTCCTCTAAACTGCAGTCGATACTGTCCAGATAATCCAGAAGTTCAACTCTAGAAGGCAAACAGTATTTTATTGCCGTATCCCTTAATAAAGAGAAATCCTTAAGTAAACTTTACACAGATGTGCTACGTGCATCTAAAAATCTTCACCAGAACTAGAATCAACTAAGTCTTTCACAAGAAATGACCTCTGGAAAAAACTGAAGACCTTTTAGCCTCTTTAGAGGAGAGCCCAGGTCAGCAGACAGGTGCTCTAGAATAGGTATCACAGGAATCACATCAACATAACAGTATTACGTGACATTAGCAGAAATGCAGTTCTTGCATCCACATAGCCCTAACAGGTCTAAACCACCTGCAGGAGTGATAAAAATAAATCCTGACAGTTTACACCACCTCCACAACATTACACTGCCAAATTAAACACCTCAACTCACTCACCTAACAGTGAAAATCACAGGTTGCATCATACAATACTTAAAAGAGAAGGATCTTGAGAAACTGGCTGGAATAACAGTGGCCTGCAAGTTTAAAGTTCTAAGTAGAAACTGCTATTCAATTCTTTTTACTTCAATCAAATAATCAGTTCTAATACTTGAAAAAACAAAAGGCCAGACTACTCACTTTCCAAGAAGATTTATATTCTGTGAAATTACTCCATTTTCATTGAGTATGGAATCCATCACAGAGACTGGGTCTTCTGCAGTTAAAGTTGACTGGTTATTCAGCTGTACAGCACTTGACATGAGTGGGTTTGTGCTGTCACCGGCAGGGCTGACTGGATCATTACCTGGGACAGCAACTGATTCAGTGCTTTTATCCCCTTGAATTACAGGGGCATATTCATCTTCATTATCATCTTCCACAATTACAATATCGGGAGAGTGGTAGCTACAGCTACAGCTGTAATGTGAGATAAATAAATTACAACATTTCATACACATTTAAATTGGTATTCTTCCACAGGTTTAGTTATCTCTCACTTTAGTCAAGCTACTAGCAGGAATTAAACTTTTCTACTTTTTAATACTAAATACAGCACGATAATCAAAATACCTATTTTCCATTGATACAGTTCTGTAACGATCAATACAATTAATGCAGCTCAGTTAGCAGACGGTGTTGTGCCAGACCACAATAACCAACTACTAGTTAAAGAGCTATAGGAACACCATCACTTTTGTCATTAGAACAACTATAAGCTTGCATAGAAATGTGAAGTATGTACAAGGTCATCAAACCAGACGGACAGCATATATTTGGTGTATTTCCTGTTAAACAGTATCAATTCTGGAGCACCCATAATGAAGCATCCCAGTCTACAGGTTTGTATTTAACCTTATTATACATACCAGGAACAAAACCTGAAAACCAAGAGCAAGCCTCAACTGATTTGCTTTCATCTCTGTTGTGGTTCTTAACCCTTATGAAGCTGTTAGTTATCTTGTCTCTCTACCACAGCCTTTTTCTCATGAAGCTTTTCTATCAGAGACTGGCAAGCATCAGCTGAGTGCCAGTTAAATACAGTTAAATAATGGTGCCATTTAAAGTGCAAGCTACAAATACTAAGTTTTTTCCCTTGAGGCAGAGTACAGGCCCTATGAATCCAATGCAACTCAAGAGAGTTGCATCTAAATCCCTGGACCAAGTTTCAACTTGCTTGTAGCTGAAAGATGAACAACTTCTGTAGTACTGGAATACAGACAGAAAGGAAAATAATCACAAAAAGTAACTGGGACTGTAAAAAATCCAGAACCCTGAAATTAATTGGCTTAAAGCAAAGACCATACTAAAACCTGACAACCATTCTCCACAAAAACCTGCAAAAACAAGGGAAATAATTCCTGTCTGTACACATAACCAAAAGCCAGGAAGACTTCAGATCTCTTAAGATACCTGAATTACTGTATATTATACAACACTGAAAGCCATTTATTAATATACACTTCTTGAGACTTCTTACTTGGAAGAATCTGAAGTGGTATCTTCACTTGTTTCTGGTGTAACAGGAAGATTTTCTTCATCAGCCATGGGATGTTCTTCCTCACCCACATCCTCAGTGACATCATAAATAACAATGTCATCTGAAATCTGTTCCCTTTGTTTTAAGCCCTCATTTCTGTTGAGAGGTACCTGAGAATTATTTTTAAGAGTCAGGGCACAGAGGGATGATGAGCTTCAGCATTTTGACAGTTATCACTATCTTACAATGCTTCACATCTAATGAAGTCTAAGAGCTTTCCTATACCTTGGAGATTAGAAGCTGTTTGTACAGATCCATGTTTAATAGAAAAAGCCATACAAGTAAATAAACAACTGGAGAATAACAGCTATAGGAAAAGGAATTAGGTAAATACTACAAGCATAGAAATAAAATTATACTAGCAATGTCAGATAATAGAACTAAAAATATTAAAACAGTGACTGCTGTTTAAACAGTACTTTGTTATACAGCTACTAATTCTAGTGCCATACTACAGCACTTGTTTTAATGATTTCCTCACCAATCGTTATTTGGACAGCAGAAAACAACTTTCAGTGGAGTGACTCACTCAAATGTAACAGGAACATGACATGATTTTGCTGGGTTGGATGCTTCCTTGCAGAGCAACACACTGGACCCTTGTCTCTTTATGGGGTCAGGGATGCCACATTCCCAGAGATAACAATGCAACATTATTTGTGCTATTTCTAACTGCACCATTCTTAAAAGCAAAGTGCTTTCAGCAGGATCATGTCAAGCTGTATTTAATACACAGGTAACTGTTCTAGACATGCTTATGTTGGAAAGTGAATGGTGATTATCAACATATTTAGCTTCTGAAAGGAAACAACCACAGCCTATAACTTCTCAGTAACAGCTGTGTTATAGTCTCCATATGACAATGAATTAGATTCATCTGCCCACCTGCACAAAGAGTACTCACAATAGAAAACTTACATGGTGGCTACTGTCAGCTGGTTCTTTCACAATTTTCTGAAATACATTTGACTTTGTAGGTCCATTAGTATTCAGAAGTAGAGGCCTACATTAGAAAAAGTAAAGAAAGAAGACCATCTCAAACCCACCTCTTTGATAACTAGTCAACAAGGCCTGTCAGTTTATCAAGTGGACAGAAAGTTTTCAAGACCATATTTACCTCTTGCGTTTTAGGCTCACTAGTTGGTTATTCTGCACCAAGGTAACAATGAATTGTACAATCTGTAAGGGAGAGAACACTATTGTTAGTTGCTATACTTTGTAATTGTTTTTCAAGTACCAAAGCACCTGATAGCAAAAGACACCAAAAATAAAATCTATACATAAACAGCAAAACACTTCCTTTGTATAATAATTTTTATACACAGCTGTTCAGAAAATGTAAAAAAATCAAGGTAAAAATCAGTGCTGATAATAGCTAAATAGTTATTCAATTGTTAAAGAAAGACTTTTCACATAGCAGGTGATAAGAGCCGGCTTTTACATGACATCATACAATACACAGAAAGACATGCAGCAACTCAAACAAAGAGTGACTAAAGGCATACAGGGATGTGGACCCTATACATAACCTGTATCTGTAAATAGTGGTTCTGGTGAAAGGCATTTTTGACAAGATTCAGAAAAAGTTACATGTACAATTAACAGTATTCATCAGCTGTCTTTCCTTTTGAAATGTTAGCCTTCCTTATGTTCTAAATCTAAGACTTTAATGTATGTATCTGGCTTGAAGAAACTGGGAAAAAAAAATCAGTAAGTCTCTGCTACAAGGCTAATTGCAGTGATGCCCCTTCTCATATGTCAAAAAAACAGGTCTATAAACTCTATGCATTTATATGAGTTTTGGTAGATCATAAATCTAACTGTTAAATAATCTAAGTTAATTAACATATTATCAATAGGTTCCACTCAATTATGTATTCCTCTGGTAACGTTAGGAATATACAGTCAGTGGGTCCATTAAGGGGGGCAGCACTGAACTTCCAGTACAGAATCTTGTAATTCTTGCAGTGAGAAAGTTTCTCCTGAGATCGTTGACACAGAAAATTAGACATCTGATTCCCAGAGTAATAAAAAATGGATGGACCATATTAAGTGTAACTTAATGATTGATGTAGATGTTCTTGAGCCTTTTCCTTTGAAAATGTTTGTAAGACTTTAGCCTTGTTTTCTACTTATGCAATAAAATACCCTGAAGGTTTGTATCACTAGGGTTTGTTCATCCTATACCACCCTACACTTTTTTCTATTAAAGAGAGATTTGACATTATAAAAAGCTGAGTGAGGGCAAAGCAAGTAACATGGCAAAGCATTCCTACTTCACAAGCACTCAAGCAACACGACACTTGAATGAAGCCTTACCTTTCGAATAACTTGCTGCTGTTGCAAGTGTTTTGCTCTCAGTTCTGACACTTCCCTCCAAAGGGATTCATTCTCTCTGTTAAAAAATGATGATTTAAAAGTCACACTAAAACTAGTTATTAATTTTTGTTAAAGATCAGTTGGCTTCATTAAAACTCTGAAATTTGTCTCTAGATTGGGGTTGGTGTGGGAGTGTCACACAGGCATCAAGCAGCCTTGGAAAGTAACTATGAAACAGATACCAAAACACAACAAATAGCCTGCAGGGAATTTCCATCTGCTTTAAAGGAAGAAAAATAAAATTCTCAAATTTGGCACTAATCATTACTCATACATTCATCATTTAAAAATTAACTATCAGCATTGAACAGTTACCTCTATTAGCTCCAGTAAATGGGCATGTTAGGTGATAAAAAATAACAGGAGCAAGTCAGAGCTAGCAATTTTCATTAAATGCTGCCATTTTGGAAACCTTGGGTCTTCCAGTACTCACAGGACTCCAGCTACTCAGACAGTGTAAAACCTATCCTATTGAAACCACAGCCTTTTTTCCAACAGCGTATGCCGTATTAAGAGGCAGATTATGAGTACCAAAAGCTTCAACAAATACAGGCAGACAACATACCACCCTGCTCTCTTTCGTAGCTCAATTTTCAACACAAACAAGCAAACTCCACTGGTGTTTGGGTTTTTAGGAAATCTTAAAGTTTTCAGAAACAACAGCTCATATGCAATGTGATGCAGGATATTATTACTCGCTCCTCCAACTGCTCCTATGTTCAACATACAAATTAAGAGTATGGTTCCATCACAAAATTAACAGCAGAAGTCAGGGATACTGAACTTTCTCAACTTTTTCCCTAGCTTTATCAACATGTTTTGTAGGACCAGGTCTTCTGGTTTAGCTCCAGTTTCTACCTCAATCACTTTAAACTGATGGGATAACAATATGGATGTCAAAGACCAACCACTATGTTCTCATCTCTACAAACTGTCAGCTCATTAGCAACTGGCTGTCATTTCGGTCAAAGCCAGCCCTGCTCTGGGCAGCAGTTTGGACTTGATGGCCTTCAGAGATTCCTTTCAAACCAAATTCATCTAGGATTTCAAAAGGGCAAATATGATTTTTACTCTAGACTAGCCAGATTCTAACAAAGACTATGCCTAAGCAAAAGAAGTTTGCCTCTGAATATTCTACCACCTAAGTCACTACAACTGAAGTCTAGAAATGAGAGAATTTACTTATTAAAACCTGAACTAATCAGTGACCTCAGTACCACAGAGGTACACTGTCACGAGATGTTCTACTAAAAGAAACAGAAACTCTAATAGAGTTGAGGTGATGTGACTTACAGTGCATGACCTTATGCTTATATATCTTCTCTGTATCTACATATTCCAAAGGATTAAGTAATTTGTGACACACATCTCTCTCACTGTTGAGAATAAATCATAATTTCTAAGCAGGGAGTAATGAAATTCTAAAAAACTGTTTACATTTGTGTTTTCAATTGTTTCTCTGTCAATGAGGTAACTAATGAATTTCTAAATTAGATTTCTAAACACACTTTCAGAGCTATTAACTCTTTTACAAGTTTAAACAGTGGGGGAATGAGGACAAAAACAATAGGAAAATAGAAAACAATGAGCAAAGACATTAATTGTCCTACAAAAGTATTATATGCAAGCTACACAAACCAAATTCTGCCTCAAACCAAATACAGTAACTCTTTCAAACTTGATGGCAAAAACCAGTATAATTTATACTAAGAACTGATATTCAGACTCAGCATCTATATGGAACTATTATTAAAGGTGTTATTTATTTAACTGCCTACTACTAGACAGTTCTGCAAACACCAACATTGCCTATTACTTTTAATAATACCAGAAAACTCAATTTTAAAGCAACTTTTTAATAGAAATTTATGTTCCTAAAGCAATAATTGACATCAGGCAACCAGAAATCAAGAGACACCTAGAATTACGTCCTGGTCCAGTTTCGAGTACCACAATTACTCAGCATTAAGGATCAGATACTGATGAAGCAACTTACCTCTTCAAAAGAGTCAACTGAGATTCAATAGTTGTTTGTTTAATTTGCACCTTTTGAGCACTGCATATTATTTTAGAGAGATCTTCCTGACGTATCTTGTTTTCTTCAGGTCTCGAAGAAGAAACCTTTAAAAAATTAGAATCCAGAAAAAACACTTCCCTTAACTCATGCTTAACTATTACTCTCTTTTGGCGATCAAGTATATTTTCTTACTAATGTTGACAAAACATGCACTTAATTTAATAATAAACTAAGAATCCAAAAAACCCCAAAACCAAAAATACATATAGATGTATACCATCCAAAAAACCCCAAAACCAAAAATACAATAGATATCACCAGCACATTAGCTTTAGTTGTTACAAACATTTGTGTACACTCAGACTCTTCAGGCATTTTCCCCAAGTACTCTACTTCATCATAACTGCATCACAATAACCTGGTGATAACAAGTGTGTATCACTGTGCTGGTTTTGGCTGATGTGGGGCTATTTTCTTCATAGAAGCAAATACAGGGCTGTGTTTTGGACTTGTGCAGTTGTGCTGCAGTGCAGTGCTGGCAATTCAGAGATGTTTTTGTTACGGGTGAGCAGCACTTACACATGGAGTCAAGAGCTTTTCTGCTTCTCACCTCACTCCACCAGCCAGTTGTCTGGGGCTGCACAAAAAATTGAGAGGGCACACACACACAGCTGGGCCAGTTATCCCCACCTGACCAAAGGATCATTCCATACTATATGGTATCATGCTTAGCATATAAAACTGGGGGAAAAATAGGGAAGTGGGGGGGATGTTCAGAAAGATGGCATTTGCTTTCCCAAGTCACCATTACATGTGATGGGGCCCTATTTTCCTGGGGATGGCTGAACACCTGCCTGCCCATCGGGAGTGGTATTCCCGGTTTGGCTTGTGTGTGTAGCTTTTGCTTTACTTATTAAACTGCCTTCATGCCAACCCATGAGTCTTCTCAGTTTTACTCTCCCAGTTCGTTCCCACGTCCTGACATGGGAGGAGTGAGCGAGCAGCTGTTTGTGGGGCTGAGTTGCTGGCTGGGGTTAACCATGACATCCAGTTTAATCTGCCATACTTGTATTTGCCAACTATATCCACTTGACTCAATACCAGCAGAGCACACTTCAGAAACATAATGAATGTGTTTATAGGTTCGCCCCGTTCTCCTGGGTGTAAAGTCTAATGCTTACAGTAGCTTTGTTCTGAAACAACCTACATAAATGAGCAGTTTCTTATATTGCTGATGGTAAAGTCAAAACATGCTCCAGACTTCTAATACTCATTTGCAAATTGTCACATTATATAACTCATGCTTTTTTGCCACCTGTGAGATTTTACTATAATGACAGCAAAGTAGATAAAAAAGCCTTGTCAAATTCCCCAAAATATATTTAAACAAGCTCAAGATGTAAATGAAAGCAGGGCAGTTTGTTTCCATAAACTCTGAACTTATTTGCACTCACAATCCTGTGGAGTTAAACTTAACGTGAACTTAGCTATTCATCAATACTTAATAGTACAGGTTTTCCACATACTGAATTTTCACTAACCTTCCTTTTAATATGTTCCAGCAAGTCCTCTCGGCCCTGCCTAAAATACGCATGACGAAACTCTACAGGACCATCTCGCTCCAGTTTGACAATTCCAGAATCAACATGGACGACTTTACGGAAGCCATCTTTAAAAAAATAAAAGAAAAACCTCAAAACCCACACTAAGAAATTCAAAGTATGCTGTCCCAGCTATCCTGTTAGCAATTTTGAGGGTAAGACAGTATCCTAGTTGCAGAGAACACAAGGCCACTGCCCAAAGTTATAACTTAACTTTTATGTAAAGGATTTAGAATTGTGATAGAATGCAAAAATCCAGGAACTTACACATGTTTAACTGTCTGACAAAGCTTGCCATGTTGTTATGCTTGAAGTATTTGGGAAGAATCTCTTTTGCAAATCTCTGTTCATTCAACACCAAGAAACTCTTTCCATTCTAAAATGAGAGAGACACGTTAAGCTACTTAAAAACCATAGCAGAAAACACACTGGCCTTTTAGAATTAATCACCAGATTGGAATGTTTCCTTTGTGCATGCAGTACATTACTGATCTGCTTGCCTACAATTTTCCAAAACAAAAAGCGTACAACCCTTGCAGTTGCAAAGCAACTGAGTACTATCAATTTACATCATCACCTGTATCTGAAGGGGAACGTCTCTCTTGTTACACACTGCTTTATCAAGATATGAAACAATCATTACCAGCAATTATAACAGTTTCACTACAGAACAATACAGAACTATCAATTTTGAATGTAATTTTGAAGCCCTGGTAAAGAATCTTAATAAAGAACCTGAACAAGAAAAAAAATACCAACAACCAGCTGACAGTCCCATCTGCTTTTCACTGTAAAAGAATGATTGGGTTGATAAGACTTATAGAGCAGATGGAGCTGTCAAAGAGGTGAAGGTGTCCACTGGGTTTTGGAGTTACTGAAAAGGTAGTCACCTAAAGCAAGACTCCCCTTCTGGAATGCCAATTATGAGGAAGATTATCTTTTATTTAATCCACAGGCTTTAACTAAAATAGAAGGATCAGCTCTTTGTTCTTCAATGACTGCACTCCATTTAACTACAGGGCAAGTAATTGGCAGAATGCAAATTACCTACTTCATAATGGTTTAGGTTTTGTCTACACATCCACAATACTCTCACCCTGTAGTTAATAAGAAGTCTTATCTTCAACAAATGTCAACACTTTTCCTACATCTTCTTAAGAGGCCATTTTAATTTAATGAGTCACTTTTCTTATCCTCAAATGCCAGCAGTTCTATGAGCCCAAGAAGCTTGAAGAACCAACTGTAAGACCACATGAAGGCTCTTGTCCAAAGGCGGGTGTCCTTGTTTCAGCTAAGACAGAATTATTTTTTTTTCTTAGTAGCTGGCAGAGTGCTGAGTTTTGGATTCAGTGAGAGAATAATGTTGATGGTTAGTTGGTGTTTTAGTTGTTGCTGAGCAGTGCTTACTTTAAGTCAAGGTCTTTTCAACTTCTCAAGTGCTGCTAGCAAGCAGGTGCACAAGAAATTGGGAGGGTACATGGCCAGGACAGCTGACCCAAACTGGGCAAAGGGATATTCCACCCCAGAGAACATCATGGCCAGTATATAAACTGCAGGAGTTAACCAGCAGGAGGGCCAACTGCTGTTTCTGGATGGGCTGGGTACTGGCCTGCAGGTGGTAAGCAATTGTATTGGGCATCATTTGATTTTCTTGTGTTTTCTTTCTGTTTTATTACTGTTATCATATACTTTACTTCATTTCAATTTTAAATGGTTATCTCATCCCATGATTTTTACTTACTCTACCAGGGCATGGGGAAGTGAGCAAGTGGCTGAGTTGTACTTAATTGCCAGTGGGGGTTAAACCACACAGCTTGCTCCTGCAAATCAGCAGGGAGCATCAGAAACAGGATGTTACAAATGGCTCTCCACTGGATGACGTAGGGGCTCTTAAGACTGAGAGGAAGGTAGGGAGATGAAAACTTCCAGTAATGCCTACCTACCTCCTGCTGAGGATTAATCAATGGAAGAAAAAGGGGAAGCTAAAGAAGTGGCAAGAACAGACTATTTCAGCCAAGGCTGTGTGTAAAATTCACGAACTGAAGGTGCTGAACCAAGTGACACTACCGTGACCTGTGACACCAACAGACAACTTCCATATGGTATCTCACTTTATCATCATTTTGACATTGTCTAAACCTAACACACGAAAATCTGGGAAACGCATCCACGAGCTCTTGTCACCCTGAGAGTCATTTACAGCAAAGCTGTACAGACATTAAGGCCTGTAAGCTTCACTACACAGCTAAATACGATTGTCAACTCCTAGCACAAATGACTACAGCATACAGCAGCTTTCCAAGTGCCCCATTCGGTACTCATCCATATCACAACTAATCTCAATACTTCCCCCCAACAAGAACAGCCTTGCAGAATCTGAAACTATTATTCTTAATGTTAATTAAAAAAATATCACAAGGATACCTAACAGGTATTGGTGTATTTACTTGAGTTAACATAAGCAATAGATTTGGAAATTCTCCATTAAAAGTATAAGCAAATGCAGCATTTTTTAACGTAGACAACAGCAATCTTCATACAGTTTTTAGTATCTCTCTTCCAAAAATAAAAAGAACATGCCCCATAAACACTACAAAAACCCCCCACCCTAAAACAAAAACAAAAAAGGAAAAGAAAAGCTGCTGTAATCTACTGAGCCCTCCTGCTTCCCTCTTTGCGAAGTTTTGGCTGAAGGTACTGGTAAACCATTTTCAGTAAAGCATTTAAGACATTTCATTATTTCTGAAGCATTTAAAATAAGGAGCTCTCAATTGAGTTTAACTCAATACCACTTGTAGATATTGATACGATTTGAGAACGAGGTTTTATTTAAAATAGCATATACGAAAAAAATGAAGTAGCCATTATGTGCTTAGCTTTTAGCACAAATGTCAATGATGCTCACTGTAACAACTTGCCAGCCCTCCATTGCACTGTAAGAAGACTGGTGCCCAACTCGACTTCCCTCGTGGCCCACCCCCTTCCCGCCACCCCAGCAGGTGGACACCGAGCCCGGGAAGCCCCCGGCCATCCCCCACGTGGCCGCTCCCCACCGCCCCTGCGGGATCCGGCCCTGCGGACAGCACACAGGAAACAACAGCAGGCCTGAGCACGCCACTGTCCCCATCCTCCGGAGCTCTCCCGCGCTCCCCGGCTCACCGAGGGCGAGCCCCGTTCCTAGTGCACCCAGCGCCCCGCGGTGGGAAATCCCCCGCAGCTCCACGTTCCCCGCACGCCGGCTCCTTAAGAGCAAGGCAGAATCTCCCG
This sequence comes from Pseudopodoces humilis, assembly GCF_049639895.1. Lineage (NCBI taxonomy): Eukaryota > Metazoa > Chordata > Aves > Passeriformes > Paridae > Pseudopodoces > Pseudopodoces humilis. The sequence goes on from NC_142202.1 coordinate 63,642,408, forward strand.
TCTCCCGAGCCCCTTCCCACCCCCACGGACGCTCGAGACTGCTCAGTCAGAGCCAGCCAGACAAACCCTAAACGCGGGAGTGCCTGGGGACGCACCCCCAGGGCGGGCACAGGAGCTCCTACTCCACGGTTAAAACAAGGGAGAGGCGAGCCGGCCTCTCCCGAGCAGCTCAGCTCAGCTCAGCTCAGTCTGGCCCGAGCCCACCCAAGCCATGTGGCCGTGCCCTGATTTTCCGTCCTCCCCACGCCGAGGCCCGCGGGCCCCGGTGCCCGCCGGAGCGATGCGCAGGGTGATGGCGGGGGGTCCGCCACACGCGGGCGGGTAGGGGGTGGGGACGGTGGGGGGGGAGGGAAGGCGGCCGACCTGGCTCCAGGTGATGAGCTGATTGCTGGGGGTCTCGCCCAGCAAAGCCCACAGCTTGCTGAGGAAGGCCGGGACCCCCGGGCTGGCGAAGGGAGGCGACGGCTGCTGGGGAGGCTGCGGGGGTGGTGGTGGTGGTGGTGGTGGCGGCGGCGGCTGCTGCTGCTGCTGCTGCTCTTGCTTCATTGTCGCTCGGGAGCCTCCAGGGCCTCTGTCTGGGGGAGAGAGCACAACCAGACCGGCCTCGCCCCGCCCCTCGCCCCCACCCCGCATGCGCGGCGGCCCCACCGCACGCGCGCGTGCCGTCCCCGCCCCTTCCTCTGCGCCTTACATAACGTCCCCACGTGCGCCGCCCTCACGTGTCACAACAGCGCCGGCACGGGGGGGGGGACGGGGCCAATAGGGGCGCGCTTCGCGGCGGGGGGCGGGGCCGCGTCTCGCCGGGCGCACGTTCCCGGCGGGGCGGCGGCGCGTGGCGAGGGGCGGGGCCCGGCTGAGGGGGAGCGATCCGGCTCCCAGGGAAGGGCGGGTGAGTGTCCAGAGCGGGTCTTCTAAGCGTTCATCACAGCCTAGGGTTCCCAGACAGCCTGGGAGAAACGTGAAGAATAGCTAGTCAGCTCAAAAACATAAGTAAACAGGGCGTATGCACAACACGAACATCCAAGCCCACTCCCCACAAAAGCATCTCGGGAAGGCCCTAAGCAGACCCCTCTGCAAGGCATCTTGTGTTTAGACTTCGACCTATCAGCTACTGAAACTGCAAAAAGAAACTGAATATCTCAAGGGAAACAGCCTAATGAATGGTGAAATGCACTAAATTTTATTTTCTTTTGATACTCTACCACATATTTTGTAAAACTTAAATCACATATTAACTGCAAATAGTTTTTGAACTGTTGTTCTATGGAACTAAAATTAGTATTTTCCCAACAAACCTTCATCAACTGGTAGTGTTACTAATATCGCTGAAATTTCTGACAAAGTCTCAAATCTCAGTGAGTTTAGTCTGCTTCAGTTTGCAGTGAAAATGAAGCACAATGGCACAGGGAAGAGAACAGAACCTTTAGCAGGGTAGCTTGCAGGAAAATTAAGTTATTACAGTATTTCTGTTTCAAGCTGTATATGTGGCCCTTTCATCACATCATTAGCAGCCTACCACAGCCTATAACAAATGCTTTGATTTACAGTCCCTAAATCATTCCTGAGAGAAGTCACAATTGCTAAGTTTATGGCTCAGCTTTTCAGGGTTACTATTTGGAATGAGAAAACTTAAATAAATGCCTTTTGAATTTAAACACAAATTTACAGTAATTTTCCAAGTAATTTTTCGTCCTGACATGTACATGCAGCAAGCTCCCACCGGATTCTATTTATCTAGATACAAATGTTAGATAAGCAGAGAGAAGAATATGGTTGTGACTTAATCTGGATACAGTATTGCTCTGCATCTTATATTTCTTGTTTACGACTTACATTTGAAAATAGGAGTTGATTTGCAGAATTGTTGGACAGTATTTCAAAAGGTAAACCCCTATCTTTGGCTGAGACAGAAGTAAAAACGTGCACTTAATTTTTTTCATTTCTCTAGTAGACTGAACATCACCATGGTGAAATGATTGCAGTGTAACTTGATTTCCAATGTCTTACAGCTGAGGGAAGTCTTTTAACCTTTCTTTCTAAACCTCAGTTTAAGAAAAAAAATTCTTCTGGAGCCTTAAGGTTTAAGAACTGGAAGTTATTTATTTAATACTTAACATAAAGTGTTAGCAATGTACAACACAAATAAGGCTTCCATTAGGTTTCTATTTCATTGTCTTAGAAGGTCTGAGCACAAGGTAGCTGCTTGTCCCTGTTTATAAAGTTTTTGGTTACATTATTTTACAATCCAGCCATCGCAAAACTCACTGGTCTTTAGTCTGGGGCTATTTGACTCCCCAGTATCTTCATAAGCAGTGTTGTAATCTTTTTCCACACTGCAGTACTTAGCTTGCATAAATGTGGTAATTACCAGCTCTGAGACAGGTCAAGTTATTTAAATCTTCCCCAATGCAGTTCTCACCCTCCCCTCTCCAGAAAAACATAACACTTTAAAACTCTTCAGATATTGTGAAATATTGGGAATTCAGATCTCTTCCCATATCCCTGAAGTAACCCTTCAAGGACCCAGGAGATTCTGTTCCTCCACCCTTTGGCCCATAGTTCCCCCCCATGTCAGAGTTCCAACTGAGACCTAGTGCTTGGGGACTAAGGGAGTGCTGCCAACAGGAAACATCTGATTTCCAGCACTTTTATTCCACAGCTTTCATGGAGAGGCTACATAGTTAGCAGCACCTTAAATCTGGGCAGGAGGCCAAAGAATAAAGTTAGGTAGCTGTTCATATCACTATCTGTTTATTTTGACATCCCATATGCCTAAAAATCAAATCCATCACTGGTCTCTTCCTCTTGTGCTCGAGCAGCAGACAGCCCTACAGCACTCCCATACTCTATCACAGGAGCTTTGGCCACTGATAGTCCAGTTTTGATGTGCTTTAAGAGAAATAACTTGGGATGGGGACTCTCGTTCCACAGCACATTTACAAGTAGGGGTCGAAAAGAAGCCTTCACGTAACAGAACTTTTCTGATATGAACTTAACCTATCTTCTCTGACTTCCTATTTTCTTCCCCTACAATGGAATATGCAGCAGGGGTCAACAGTCCTGCTTGTGCTGTTGGTCTGGCTCTTATAAGTCTGAAGTGCAATCTCTGAACTCCAGTTAGAACAGACTCTGAGTAAAGCATGAGTCAGCTCCCCAAGGGATACCAGTCTGCAGATTTTCCTTAAGACAAACAGCATGATGCAAAACAAGAAACTGAAAATTACAGGAGACAAAGGTAGGGTGACAGATTTCAAGGCAATACCCTCCCCTCCTTTTTGCAATGACTATTTGTCCTGCTTGAAAGGCCAGCATTTGATTGATTCATCAGTATTGATCCATATGAGAGCGCAAGACAAATCAGACACTGAGCTTGCATAAATCTTACTTCTGGAACAAGCACAGACATCTAGCCAAAAGTAGACCATCCTGGATCACAGCAGAGCATCTCACATCCAAAACTGATGCAAGCATTCCACCTTAAAAAAATTATTAGACCAGTTAAATAACTGAAAGTGTTCCTGGAAGTACAAGCTCTGCACATACTAGGATCTCTTTGAATCAAAAGTGGTCCCTAAGAGGCCTAGCTTTAAATTAATGCTACTTGAAACAAGGATGGTCTCAGATGTCTGTATTTGTGATGAAACCAGACAGAGTAGGCAAGGTAGATGACATTTCAGAGAGCTTCTATAGAGATTAATCTTCCAAAGTAATATTCATTCAGTTATGCCATACTTGTGCATCTGATTCAAGTACCACTCTGTTTTGGATGGCTAAATGATTAATTTTCTTTTTTATGCCCTGCAGGAAGAACAGATGGCACAGTCAGCACACTGGATGTTTAATAGAGAGTGATAAAACAAAGGCTGGCATCAAGTTTCAAAATTAAGTTTTGATAACTGTTCCCCACAGTATATTTAAAATTAAGCTACGATAACTGAAACCAACTTCCATTCATGACAGTGTCTTTTCTTTCTTGAAAGGAAAATTTAGACCTACATTCATATTGACTATGAATCCCTCCAAGATAACTTGCTTTGCAAATAGCACAGAAATGGTATCCATTTCTTCTTTGCTTATATGTGAGGAATACTTGAAACACACTTTCCCAATTAGACAAGTTCTTCCATACACCTTAAAAATGCTTGGTATTTCTTAAAATACTTTTCTCCTAATATGAGGAAGAGTTACAAAATTGGAAAAGTTATATTTAAAACAGGCTATAGCATTGTTTAGTTGAGATATCATTCAGTTAAACTTAGTGTCTTAAAAAAATTACATATTTAAAATGTTGGTGCCATAAAAGACCTCCATCTTTAAAAAGGAAGCAAAAAAGTACCTGAGTTGAAACCCATTTCTTAACCTGCTAACAATGAGTTCAGGACAGATTACCTGATTTTCAGGGTTTTCTACAAAGTTAATCTTTATATTTAAACTTTTGAAAAAAGAGGGAAGAGGATTTCACGGGCAGTATACCTGGCACAAAACTTAACTGAAGTTTTAGAGCAGCTTGCTGCGACCATGTGTTGGTAATGATGGAAGTTCAATGGTAATAAAAAAAACCTCCAAAGTATTTGTGATCATTTGGTCATCCAAACTTAACACTGTTAAATGAAATGAACTCTAAAATGAAAAGTAGATACAAAAACCTGTTAGCATAATTTTCTTTGCTTCATAGAGGATTTTGTTCTGCAGAAGTTCTGAACATTGTGGCAATGAAGGGCTCATAAATCAGAGTAAAACATGAAAAGAATCTTTTATCTTGCCTGAAGCTAGTTTATAAACCACATACTACATCCATGATTTACTTATTCTAAGGCCTCCATTTCATGCAGTTTCACATTCCAAACATTAGGACCTCCATAAAACAACTGTTCTGTCATCTCAATTCCAGAGAACAGCAAAGCTTTCCTCAAACAAGAATGTCCCTTACATTGGTTTATTGTTATGAAAAGCACAGTAGAAATTCTTCACAAAGTACCAGTGAGCAGCCTTAAACATGTATTTGACACAGAAAAGCAACAATGTTCTTATTAAGTTTTAAAATTAACCTTATTTTCAAGAAAAAATTAGATTAGATTAGTCTGCTCTCAAGGCCATTCAGAGATATGATTTGAATGGATAAAAAACACCTGCTCTGTGGGTGTGGAGTCTGTCATATCATGTCTCCCCATGCTAATTACCATTTAAAAACTCTCTTCAGCCAGTTTAAAGCATAAAACACGAAGACTGAAAATAAAACAAACCAAACCGGCTAATCTCAATCTAATTTACCTGAATCCATATAGGTGGAACTGTAATTTTCTATGTCTGTGCCTAATCTACTGTTGTCATTGCTAGTCCAGGTTCCTGTAAGTTTTTATAAATGAAAAAAAAATTACTTGATTTCCAGAAACATGGCCCAAATTTCTAGTTTCCCTGTATTGTCAGAGATACTAGGAAAAAAACCCAGTGATTTACTGTAGTTTCCACAGGATTCTGCAATTTCTTTCCCAGTTTGGTTAAAACTGCTGCTGTACCAGCCACCCACCATGGCTGAGTGGACAGCTGGTGACTGAAATGTTATCTATGCTGCAACTGCAATTGCAGCTGTCATCACCTTTATTGAGTTGGTCAAATGTAATCAAGCCCTTACCAAATGTGCATTAATGTTGTCCTCCATGCTAGGCTACTTATTCTTCCCCACACAAACTGACCATTAATTTGAGAACCTCCTGCAACTGGTAGTTTTCTGTGTTATTCAGATGTAGGAACTCAACACAGATGAGCATCTTGACTTCACAGTTCTGGCAGATTCTTTCTGTGGTTTGCACATATTTGGTGCCTTATCCTGGAATTCTAATGTAGTCTCAACACTGTGTCACTTCCCTCCCCTCCCCTAGATAAGAGCTAGAGTCATTGCCCCACAACACATCTTTTAGGGACATAAATAAATTAATATTCATTTGACTTCACTCCTCTTCATTAAGGTCTGTCCTTCAGTGCTGGGGTACAAGTGTCAGGTGCTCTGTTAAAGCACCTGAAAATCATGGAATTATGATTGTAATCATATTTTGCTGTATGAGCAAAGCACCTGAAAATTAGAAAACCTTGGAATAATTTAGGGTTATTTTAGGGAAAAGACCTTTAAGACCTTTAAGATCATCAAGTCCTGCCATCAACCTAGCACTGCCAAGTGCAGCACTAAAACATGTCCCTAAGCATTGCATCCACATGTCTTTTAAACATCTCTGGGGATGGGGACTCCACCACTTCCCTGGGCAGCCTGTTCCAATGCTTGACCACCTTTTCAGTGAAGGAATTTTCTCTAACATCCAATCTATGATGCAACTTGAGGCCATTTTCTCTTGTCCTGTTGCTTATTACTTGGGAAAAGAAACTGATCTCCACTTGGCTACACCCTCCTTTCAGGCAGTTGTAGAGAATGATAAGGTCTCCCCTGAGTCTCCTTTTCTCCACGGTAAACAAACACCGCTGCTCTTCATAAAACTTGTTGTCCAGAGCATTCGCCAGCTCAATTGCCCCTTTCAGGACATGCTGCATCACCTCAATGTTTTCTTGTAGTAAGGGGCCCAAAATCCTGGACACAGGATTCAAGGTGTGTCCTTATCAGTCCTGAGTACAGAGGGGCAGTCACTGCCCTGGTCTTGCTGGTCACATTATTTCTGATACAAGTATGGAATTACTGGCAAGCCTTACGAACCAGAATCTGTTCTCTAAAATCTGTATTCTAAGTTCTTTTATTACCAAGCCAGTAACACACACAGAGTACCACTAGGACATTCCACTTGCACATTTAGTAGTTATATTACTAAACAAGTCCCATTAATATAATAATACTTTTTCTCCTAAATAAACAAAGGTTTTTCTTGATGTTATTTTTAAGAAACTGTTGTCCTTAACTTCAAATAAGTGCTATTCCTTCAGAGAGAACACTGTAAGAATCCTAAGGACATGAACATCTCTAGTTTGATAACATTTTCTCCCCCCTCTGCCTTCCCTTACAATGCAGTGTTATTCAGTGCTTTTCACTCTCTTACTGCTGTGCTACCTCCTGCACTAGGTTGCAATAACTATCAAGGCAAATTAGATTAAAAAAAAACCACACAAAAATATTTCTTTAGATACCTGGGGCAGAGTAACTTTTTTTAATGCTTTTACTTATATCAGTTCTATAATCAAGTAATTCAGATCCAAGAGCAAAAGCATGCATCCCAGTCAAAACAATATCCTAGCACTGGAAGTGAGGAGCTAAGAAGCTTGAGTTAGGGTGCACTATACCTTGGGATTCTCTCCTCCCAGCAAAGGATTTATGAAGAGAGGTGAAGCACAAAAAAAGCAAGACAATTCTATTTTCAAGTACTTAAAGTACTTGAAAACAGATCCTGACTAAAGCAGATCTCAGGCTTAGTAACTTTACTATACAGACTAGTTCCTTTTCAGATCTATTCAGCAGACTACTCAAAATCCTGCTAGCTAAAAAAAAAAAAATATTCAAAAGCAGTTGGAAATTTTATTATTACCACTGTAAAATCTAGATTTTAAAGATAACAATGAAAATGCTAGAACTAAATCTTGTTTCCTGTGTGCATTTCTTTTGAAGCCTGTAGAAGATACTGTGGAAGCAAAATTAAAGCATTGTTTATGTAATAGTTTTAGTACTACCCTGAAAGCAAAACCAAATCACAAATCTACTCAAACATGCAGCCATAGTAACCATCGGCAAAGTCTCGAAAGCATTCTTTCATCATGCCTACAGACCTGACATTTTAAATGAAATTTTAAAAGAAATACCAATAAAAAATTTGCTGTTAGATCTGTAGAGTTTCTTTGGAACAGCGGGAAAAAAATCTATGACCATAGCAGTCTAACTATGGCTAATTGAAAAGGGTAAAATCACTCTGTTGTATATGCAGTTGCCAGGTGGTCATGAAGTGCAGAGCTCCCCTTTGGAAAGCTTCAAGGCAGCAAAGGCCACAAACGCAACCACGGTTTGTACAGAATGACTTTCTATGAAGTATTTTCTTACTCTCACTGTGAGGAGGGGTATTTCTACTGGACACCCACAGGGCAGTGTTACCAAAACCACCCATGTGTATGAGACCAGTACCCCTGCTCCTGACCCTGTGTTATGTGGTTAGCATAACCAATGCCATTCCATAAGCCAAGCAGCCTCTCTCTTTAACCAAGTAGGTGATGTATTTGTTCACATCCCCTCATTATCAGGCCCCAAAGGTCCAGTGATCCAAGCAGAAAAACCAAAGAGATTTTTTCTTCCCCACCCACCTCAAGGCTGCTGGGCGCCAGGATAATTACTCCCATTCCTGCCAGCCCTGGAGGCCCCAGGCACTCGGCCAGCGAGGTGCTGTTGTTGATCCTGAGGGAAGCCTAACAGCACACGGAGCTGTAATTGTAAATTAGGTTGTATCATAAGCTTGAGTTAGGGCACTACTGTAATGGTAAGTTAAGTTGTATTTTAAATGCAATATTAGGCTACTTCTAAGTTGGATTACCTTGATTCTGCTTCTAGAAGTCCAGTGACATTATAGCAATAAATTATTTGATATATTGATTATAATAGGCTAAGAAAATAAAGCTTTGTTACTACAGATTATTATCATCATCATCATTCTGCCTAAGATCCCTAAAAGAACCTGCCTTTCCCCTTATCACCATTGGGTGACACAAGCATAGATATCTTAGGACCGAGTATATATATATACATATACATATATATATATATGTACACACACTGAATTCAGTGGGAATGCCCAGTTCTTAATGGAGTCTTCTCTGCCTCGACCAGACACCTTTCTTTAAGACTCAAGGGACCACAGACCAGTCGCATCCTATACCACACATGTTCTACAAGTTCAGCACCTTGCCCCAAATGCCAGTGTAGGAAGTGAACAAAGTGTTCCATACTGTCAGCCTCAGAAGTTACCAAGGACACAGTCTCTACTATAGCTCAGTCAGCTCAGCTCCCCTGGAAAATATTGTTTTCACTATCAGTGTAGAATAAGACAAAGGACGACAAGACTTTCCTCTCTTTGAAAGATGCAGGCTCACTCTGGAAAAGCTACTGTCACCTCAGTAATATACCAGTCCCCATCCTGTCCCAAGCTGCCAAATCAGTTATGGTAACAGCTGGGCTTTCCAGATTTAGGGTGTGTTCATTGTAGGACTGCAGCTTCTGACTCATCCTCACTGGCAGGACAGCTGGAGAGGTTAAAGACATCTGACACAAGCATTTTGAGTCACCCCACTATCTAAAGGGTAAAAATCAGCATGATTTGAATCAGGAGTCTAACCCTTTAAATACTCATTTGAGATAACTCATGTAAGCCATCATTGCTATAATTATTAACTAGCACAAGGGTTTGAAGAAAAGGCTGCATCATAGAAGAAATTGATATAAAAGCAGTGAGGTAGGTGGACATGCATTTTCAAAAAAGCTTGGTTAACCCATTGAGATTTGGATACTGACATGCCAGAAGTGATATATCATATATAGGTATTAAGCACTTATTTTCCTGAGCATTCTTACAGAGAAGATCCAAATGTGGATGCAATGCTCATTTGAGTGTTGAAGGGTCCTAACATGGTATCTGCTGTGGTGATCCAGATGAAGTAGCATCAGTTCTGCTTGTTCTTCCTTTCTTGATGTAATCTAGGTTTGTGCCAGTGACATGGTGCTCTGCTCATCCCTGAACAGCTGTTGATGAGAACAATACCAGTGCAAAGCTGTTTATACTGACTCAAACATGTACAAAATTCTCACTTCAAAACCTTTTCTACTATGAGGGAAAAGGAACTGTGTTAGAAGGCACTGATACTAAATACATAACTATTGCTACATACAGGACTGCGGACATTTGCAGCTCTATTTAGATCCAGGTCTGTATCTGGTAAAGAATACAGAGATATTGCATTGAATCAACTGCTTACTCAAGACTTTTTTTTTTTTTTTAAAGACAGGCATAGACATTGTCAGACAACACAGATTTAACTATGGTGTTACTGAATTACACATCTCATGTTTTGTTGCTGCATAAACAAGTAAAGGACCAACTCTTAATTTATGGATTAAAGATTTATGGCAACAGGCAGAGGCTGACAAGGACTATATATGCCTGGCCAGTTCTGTTTATTATTTTATCTGTTTTCTAAAGGGAAAGCTTCCTAGGGCAAGCTGTCAGAGCAATGGTAAAAATGGAAAGAGCCATTACATCTAGCCCTACCACCTGTTTTCCTTTTCCACTGTGGGATCACAAGATCTATGACTCTTGCTTAAAAGCAGTTTCAGTTCAAGGCTCCACCAGTAGAAGCATTACTCCTAAAGTATGCTCAAAAATCCTACAGAGCCTGCTGCAAAAAAACTGCAGTTTGTGAACTGCAGGCAGCTGTAAATTTGTTTTTAGATCAATAATTACTGAGGTAAAGGAAGAAGTAGCAACCTCTGCTGCTTTGTAAATATACAGTGCTTTATATCACAACACTGCAGAATAATAGTTTTGTTTTGGATGAAGATTATCAAGTGAAAATCGCCCACCTCTCAGAAAATATAACTTGCTAGCTGAACAGGAATGTATCCTCCTGTAGGCTCCTTCATTTCCTAATGTCTTGGAAAACTAATTCATATACTCCCCAAGTCTGAGACAACACATTTCACACTGCTTGCCCTAATCACAAATAAACTTTTGCTCTTTGCTTTCCACAAAACCCAAGTCATTTTACCACCAAAAAAAAAAAAAAAAAGCCCTCCAAAGACACACTCAACTATCATAAATGCTGATTTTAGATTAAAAGCTTCCAAAGAAGATTTTTATTAAAAATAGACGGTGCTCAATTTTGCAGTAGTAGTAGAATGTGTTTGGGCACAACAGACAACAAAATTTTTTGTTTGATTTTTATTGTTAATGACTTAACACAACATTATGTTAGCAGCATCAGTCTATGTACTCTAAAAACATTTATAGGCAGATGAACTGCAAGGAATGTGACCAAGGAAAGCCAGCTCATGCTGTAGGGTGGAACAGATAGTTCTAGCATACTAAAAATAAAAAGAAAGCATTAACACACCATGTGCTGTGCAACCCCAAATTATTTAGAAGTGTTCCAATAAAAAGTAACCATGACAAAAGTTCAGACCTACTGAAAAACCAACCAAATGAGATTGAAGCTAGACACATGCCTCATTGCAAAAAATAAGCAGAAGTTTTACTAACTTAGTTGATTTAGTTTCTGTGATTTTATGCAAACTTTAGGATAATATTCATCCAGTCATAGAGGTTTTCTTGCTGACATGATTAGTAGCCATGCCAGGCAGGAATTGAAATGCAAGTGATGAGGCAAATTTTGGGTTGTACACAGCCCACAGCTGTGTGACTTGTCTTGAACCTCAGTTGTAGTAACTTCTTATGGAGTAAGTTCCATTTTAAACCCCTATTTTCATGTTGCTGTGCTAATGCACATTCTCTCTCAAACTGGATGAGCAAAGGTGTAAAAAAGGAAAGAGTCAGTCACTAAAACAAAGGATCTTATTAGTAAATCAAGTTATTTGATATCACAGAATCATGTAATGTCAACTATATTTCAATTTTTCAGCATTTTTGGAAGCCACAAGCAACATGGATGTCTCTGTGTGCATACGCAGTAAATAGTCAAGAAATTATTTTTTTACATAACTTTTTACTGAAAATAGGAACCAGAACTGGATTATTTCTTAGAATGTTTCAGCTAATGATCTTGCAGTCAGGGAGAGGCCTAAGGAGACTTAGGAGAGGTAAATCTTTTAAACAACAGAAATGCTTCAAACCACAGTAGACAACAAACACAGTAGACAAATTCTACTGACTGTAGTATCAGGGAAGTGGATAATTTAATGACACCACAGCCTTGTGCAAATCTTGATCTGCTTTTCACTTTGTGTATAAAGTGGTGGCAGTTTCCTATACCCTGCAGCAGAGATGTGAAATCAGTTAGTCACACTGAGTTCCTCAGAACTGGCAGCAAGCTTCTCAATCTCAGCCTTCTTGAAGTGCTCCCTCATACTATTTGGGTAGCCAGCTCCAGGAGCATACACACTGCAGTCATTACATTTTCTTAAGCTTTTGTTCTGTTCTCTTGGAGTCAAAACATGGTGGTCTGCCTATCAACTAATTTGGTCTTTTGCTTTCTAGCAAAGAATTTAAAGCATGGTATCAAAACAGGACACATTTGCCCAACAGCTTTTCAACACCAGCCCACCAGAAAACATGGAGGAAAACACAATCCACTTAATCCATATTAAAAAGCTTCATTAAATTACCATCCTGCATAATCTGACACCAGCAAAAACATATCAAAGATTAAAACACGTAAGCATATTCTAGAAAGGCAGCTTTAAACCAAAAGATACCTAGCTCAAATTTATCATATTTTGCCTGACAGGCCTCAAGTATTACTGAGCTGTCTGAAAGAACAGCAGTTGATTCAAAACAGCAATAACTTCACATCTTTGTTTTATTCAAGAAGATGTATCTCATTAGCATATCAGATGGTAGTCCCAGAGTCCACAATGTATCTTCATTCTGGCATATCCATATGCTGAAAACTATTCAAATTCCCTTTTAAGAGCCTAACTAGAATAGCTGTTCTTAACAGAGAAGTTGCACTAACAACTGGCACTTGCACTCCTTGGGTAGAGCCTAACTAGAATAGCTGTTCTTAACAGAGAAGTTGCACTAACAACTGGCACTTGCACTCCTTGGGTAGGGAGCCAAAAGAACACCATTCCCACCTCAGACCAGCACTGAACCCAAGCTGCCATTCTGAGGCCTTTAGTTTTGTACATGGCAGAACTCCACACTCAACAGCAAGAGCAAAATACATCTGGCTCATGAGTCACTTGGAGCAGCTGTTTGACCACAACAACTTAGAGTGACTGAACACTTTGTCCTCACAACTGCCTGCTTCTGCCTTAACTGCACTTACAGCACAAACAGAAAACCCAAACAAACAAAAACCCCTGAAATTCACTTCTCAACTCATAACCTACCAAGTTAAAATAAATAATACCCTGAGAGCCAGCAGGTCTGTAAGGAAAGAGTCTCCACAAAGACAGAAAAACTTTCCTTCTCTCACTCTTGTTCTGTCACCAAAAGGGACTGTTGCCAGCCTCCTTGTACCTTAATAGAATTTTCAAAATCCCCACTTCTTGTTCTTAACTCACAAATAGAAAGGACAGGTAGGATTACAGAGCAGCACACCATTTTCAACATTCAGACATGTAGAATATCAACCAATCCTTCCCAACACACCCTCCTGCCCCATATAATACTCTTCCTTTCTCCTACTACTAATTTTCCCCTTTTTAGTTCAAAATCAGTTAACTCAAACCATCTGTGATCACAAGCTAGAAAATGCTGAACCAGCTGTTATGAATCAGGGCAACTTCAGCCACAGCTGAAGGCAAACAAGGTACAAGAAGGAAGGACATTAGTTCAACTTGGTTACAGAAAAGCTCTCTCCTCATTGTGACACAATGCTAAACTTCAAGACCAGTCTTCTTCCTTGCTTAGCTAGATCTAAAAATTCTGATACTGTTTTCTTCCTAAAATTAAATGCACTGCTCTTACTCTTCAGCTGTCCTTTTCTGTGTTTGAGATGTGTCTGCTCAACTCTTGGTATGATCAAGACCACCAACTCCAGCTTCAACTTTGTTTCTGTTTCCTGTCCCATCACATTAATTTTCCAGACTCCAAAAGGAAAAAAATAGGCATCTCAGTGGTTACTTTTTGGCAAAAAAAACCCCAACAAAACAGAAACAAACAAAAAAAATCCCAGCCCCAGACTTTTCTCTATACCAGGCTGCAGTTTAATTTGAAACAATTAAATCTTTATTCAGTGTAAAGCAAAATAAAAATAAAATTTATAACTCTATGGTCCTATTTAATTTCTGTTGCAAGGAATTATCTAAATTTAACTTAGATTATACAAGGAATGTGAGGAGGAGACTACTACAGTCACAAACAGGGAAATTGCAGTATTGAATAACCTCTAAAATGGCTTTGTTTCAGCACTGCTAAGGGACAACAGAGAGGGTAGACCTTTGTAGAATCACAGAATCAACTAGGCTGGAAAAGACTTCGGGCATCATCAAGTCCAGCCTATGACCTAATGCCACCATACCAATTAGACCATGGCACTGAGTGGTCCAGTGTTTTCTTAAACACCTTCAGGGATGGTGACTCTACCATCTCCCTGACAGCCCATTCCAGTAGTAGGTTTGCTCTTAAGTTTAGGTATTACACAGCATATGAGGGCTTTGAACTTCATTCATTGATAAGACAGATTTGTTGATCAGTATCAACAAGGATCAAGAATGGGCTTCCTAACACTGTGTTTCCAAATTCAGAAATTTGATTAATTGAGTTTACCAAAATTCCTTTTTCAGAGAAAAGTAAATTTTCTGACATTTTAATCATCATCACTACATTTAACACAATACTTTTTGCCCTCAGGGTTGTTTAGTGTTTTTTTTTTTTCCAGGAACTTTTGTAGGCAAAATATCAACCTCAATATCCAAACAGCTTGACCAGCAACAATTCAATATCTATCATGGAAAGGAACGTGGTCCTCTGATGACTGCGGCTCTGAGGCCACCAATTAATTTTTCTGCTCTTTCAGCAAGGCATACTTTTTTTATACAGTCCATCAAAAACCTTCTCCTCTCTGAAGACTCCAAACCCCATTTATATCAATATTTTAATTTTATCAGAAGTTTAAAATAAAGAAATCTTTTAAAATCAAGAAAATTGATCTTTCTAATCTCAAAAAAGGATCTGGAACTTTAAAATTCAGTAGGGAAATGAGTGCTCTCAGGTGACAATCCAAATAATATGAAAAAAAAGATGTATTCATTTAATTTAAAATTTTACCCATGCTTGCTGAATTACAGCCCCTTACAACTGGTATCCTTTCTCAATACTTGAGATATTAAGTAGCATAGCAAGACTTTATGTAGTATATCTTTCAGGAAGTGAATATTTTCCAAATGAGTCTAATAATAAAGCTAACTCCTCAATTTCCAAGTACTGAGATTACTGTGCTAACAGTATAGAGTGACAACTAAAACATTTTTTTAAACTTTGAGATTCTTTGTCTCAAGACTGAACAAATGCCATTTCAACACTGCATGATATTAACTTGGATGTTTAAAAATAAAAATATTTTCAAGAACAGCAAGTTAGAATGACCATCTGTTGGTAGTAAGAATTACTATCATATGTGGCATATTTTCACAATGCTGTGATGAATATGCTTTTTCAATCAGATGCTTGACCCTGAAAAATACACAGCAGAACACATGAGAACTGTTCCAGTTGAATATGTGATTTTTCCTTTTAATTTAAGCACTCCTACCCCTTAACACTGAGACTACCCAAAACTGCATTGGTACTATGCAGAATGGAGCGAGAGCACTCTTACTTCATTTTTTTCAGAATGTACACTCCTTGTTGTTTTCATACTGAGTTATTTAGATCCCACATCGACAATAAGCAAACACATTGCAAAAACTCCTTTAGCTGCATCAGTATTGTTTTAAGTGGTGATAATTATTACTAAGCTAAAAAACTAATGAAAGGTAGAGCCTAGGGTCAAATGAAAAACCTCAAAGAAGAAGTATTCCTTTCTCTACATCCTTAGGAAGGATCAAGTAGAACTGATTCTATATGAATTAACTACTATGTTAATTGTAACATCTATCCATAAGCTATGAATTCAAGTGCAGACTGAGTGAGCTCGAGCCGTGACAGAACAAATTTGTGTTGAACATCACCATTTGCTTTGGAGAAGAGCTGTAAGTTCTTAGAGTTTGTGGAGTTTGTGGAGTTACTGGCTAAGAATACAGGGAAAAAAACCAAACCAACATAAGAAATTTTATGGGAATAGAGACCAGTAGTTTTCAGCTTCTGTCTCAACTGTGCAGATCATGAATCAGTTTTAAGGGACCTGCAAAAGACATCTGGTGAAAACAAACTACTAATATTACAAGTGTATGTGTATGTTCTTACCTATCACTTTCATGAGCAGTGACAGGACTCGAGGAAATGACATGAAGCTGTATCAGGGGAGTTTTAGGCTGGATATCAGGGAAAGGTTCTTCACCCAGAGGGCGTCTGAGCGCTGGAACAGGCTTGTCAGGGAAGTGGTCGCAGCACCAAACCTGACAGAGTTCGAGTGTTTGAACAACACTCAGGTACATGGTGTGGCTCTTGGGGTTCCTGTGCAGGGCCAGGAGTCGGACTCAATCCTGATTGCATTTTCTGTGACTCTATGATTTCAAATTTTCCAGGAGTTCCATTCATAAGTAGGCTTGAAATAGATTTAGACATAGAATTCAAACACCACAAGGTGTTATGTTAAAAAAAAAGGTTCTGAAAAAAGTATCTCTTATTTACAAGCACTTGTGTAGAAGTATAAATTTTAAGTCACTCAAGTAGCTATGAAGCAAATTCATGATTTGTAACCAATGACATTTTCTGTATGTAATTGCTTGTCACCTTACATATTTTGCAAAAGGAGTAAAACCCCACTAGCCTCACGTTTAGATTACTTGAATATCAAGAGATGAAATTTCCTAAACTAGATCTGAAAAAAGAGACTGAAATTCTAAGAGAAAGACATAGGAGATACTATAGTAGAGACACAGATAATGCCTGGCTCAAATGTTTTCAGAAAGTAAAAGTTTCACTATTGTTTTCATTTAACTGGTTGTTTGTTTTTGGTTTTTTTTTTTGTGTGTGTGTGTGTCAGGCCAAGGGTTGGACTATAAGATTGTAATGTGATATTTTTTGTGGGGAGGGAGGGAATGTGAGTTGGAGAACAGATCACTTGCCACTCCAGTTAGTAAAAATAATTCTTCCTACATGTCAAACTCCAGATGTTCATTCATAATCAAGATAAACAACATGTCAGTTATTGTTTGCAATCGTAGGACAAAAACCTCAGAACTGTGAGGTGGCATTAACTATATTAAATTCCTCTGTCCTAACATTAAGGATTGTAACTTCCAAACCAACAAAAGACATATGAATCAGAAAAGTACTGATACCCAGGTAAGGATGGGTAAAGTAAGGATAACCTACTAGCAACTGACCAAAATTCATTTAATATATAATTTTCAAGAGCCATAATAAAAGCTGTAAGTGCTTGAAGAAGGCTACAGCTAGAGGTTTATAGATTATTTATGAGAGTAATGTAATTTCAATAACATTGAAAACACAGACATCTGACTTCTTTAGATAATCATTAGAAAACTTGAGGAGTGTTTGCACATTTTTATAGAATACTAAATGCACACAGTTTATGAAAATGTATATATTTGGGCACTACAGCTATATTTTCTGCTCTTACAAAAATAATGTTTCTCAATAACTAATTAAATCACAGTTAAAAACCAAACCTTACATACTTAACAGCCATTAGCCTTAAATTGCTTGCAAAATAAAAAATATTGCTAATGAATCAGAGGTACTACAGGGATTGTTGACAGTACGAAAATCACCAGAGCAAAGGTGTCTTGCTGGCTCCCTCCTCTTGATCATTTTAACTGCCTAGACAGATATGTCATATTGACACTTCTTATATACAAACACACATATTTATAAGATAAGGAAAGACATTAAATATTAAATAATATTTATAAGAACAATAATAATAAAATATTTATTATAATAATAAATAATTAAATAAACCTGAAATACCTCAGAATAATCAGATATAAGTAAAGAATTATGAAGGGAAGCAATATAAACCCCCATGATATTTTACCTGTTTAATCCAAAATTTTTCTTGGAAGTCCATACAGCTGGCAAACAGGTGGACACCAGTATGCTCTTCTCTGTCAGAAGTACTTAAGTAAGCTGAACATAATCACACCACTTTAAACCATAGCAAGTTTTATATTTTATCATCCTTCTGGAGCTATGGTTACTCACTGCCTCAACAGAGCTATGATAGCTATTGATGCCTCATTTGTTTCTGCATTAAGATCAATAACTTCCTTTCCAAGGGCTTACTTTCCCTTGAAAGTTCAAGGGAAATTTTTCAGTAGATCTTAAAAAAGCCCAGCATTTACAGAAAAAAAGGTGGAGGGAAATTGGAATTTTGTAAGCAGCACTAAACTCTTTAAAACAATCATCGAATGCTTCTGTAAAAACCTATTTACATGAAAACAGAGATCTGTGAAGATAAAACAGGGCAAATAACATTTCACTAGTTAAGCTGCTTTTGAGTGTAATAATTTTGTCAAACAGGAAATAATCTTGCATAAAGTAGATCTCATAAACAAGTTTCTAGTATGCCTCAGTAAGTGAAAGGCAACAATAAATGTTGTCCCATGAAGCATTGTACTGCTGATGCACACAAATTAGTTTTAAAACAAACATGACATGATGATAGATTGGACCTGTTTATACCTGAAATGCGGATGACCTTTAGATTCACAGAGTTATAAATCTGGGTCTCACTTATTAAAACCATGCTCTAAATTGAGGGTGAAACATGCCAGAGGCGCTGCAAAATTTTGCATTTCAATTTAGACACACTTTGTTTCCCAATTTACTTACGATTCACATTGATTAAAGGGGACTTTACATCTTGAATGTAAAACCCCCTAGACCTGAAAAGAAAGGTGCATATGGCAAACAAGAGAGGAGGGAACTGGTGTGATTACATAGAAAAACATGTTTGCTCAGTCTCAATAATGGTTGCCATGTTGCTGTACATTTAGACCATGAAGGCTGCAAGTCAGGCAGTGTTTCTATGGAGAGGTAATTCCTTTTAATAGATTAACTAATATAGCTGGAAGAAAGACTTGATGAGTGTCTGGGCACATAAGCCTTCTGAGGTCACCATGTGACCAAAAGCTTGTGTGGCACCCTATCCCATTATAAACCCGTGTAATAAAAGACAACAACCTCCCTCCACAAACCTCAACTGATATATATCATTTAACACACTTAGTCTCTGCAAAGAGATGATAGTGAAAAATCAGAATACTGGTTTAGCAAGATTCATGTACCTTCATAATGCAGAATCTCTACAGCACTTCATCAAAATGTCATGCACAGCAAAAAATCTAGGCCAAACAAAGCCTTGATATATCAGAAAGCATTACATTTTTGGAAACTCCCTGAACTGGGAAAGCAACACCCTTACATGCTTATCCTAATTTTATAATGCAATTCTGTGGAAAAAGGCAGCAGGAAGAAATTGAATTCCTGGGGACAGGGAAGAACTTCATTATCACACTGATATTTAATAAAAGAAATTCCTGTATTACAGGAACTGTTTCTTTTAGAAAACAGGAAGCAACGTGGGAGAAGAAGTTAGCCAACAGTCATCATAAACAGATGAAAAGGTATGGTATTTCACCTGAAGGAGCAGAAATTATGTACATCCAAGGTACTAACACTGACTGTCTCCTGAACTAGCTTTAAAAATCAACTCTTCAAGAAAGTGTTCAAAAACTGTGGAAAGGTCTCAGTCCTCAGCTGTCTCCTTGTCTCTCACCACTAAGGGTTCTCCAAGAAAAAAAGTTGTATAAGAACATGCTAGGCAATTTAGGTTCCCCAACTTTCTTTTGCAATACAAGATATAAAATTCTGCATGGATCAGTTGCACATCTATGAGGATGATGTAGCTCTGAGTAACTCTGCAATAGGCATAAGGCACTCCAGGCATGCTACATTTCAGCCACCTTCAGGCATCTAAAAAGATGACATCTAAGCTAATGAATCCAGATTCAGGAAGCTGTGAACATCTAAAAAGTAATTTATTGCATACTGGAAGAAGGTGACTTTAGAGATATAATTTTCAAGTTAGAGTTTCTCAGTTTAATAGTTAGATTATCTCTTATCTACCCTGCTGAAAGAAAATTATTACTAAGTTGGTTAGTATTGGGATCCTAAAGATGTTATTCAGGAATGTGGTTCAACATTGGTAAAAAAGGGCAGTGTTTTACATGTCAGATGCAGTGGCACAGCCTATGAAATGCGGTACACAGCAAGCTGTTAGCTACCCCATTTCATTAGCAGATCTGTCCAATCCCATTAAGCAGACCCCTGTGACAACCAACAGATGTGCAGTTTTATAATGAGATAGTTTTCCAGAGAAAAATTTGAATTACTGTCTCCCAGCAGTAACCAAACATACAAGGATTTTGACTGTTGAGGATGATGGTAGAGAAAACAAGTAACCTCCCACCGATAAACCAAGAAAGAACACACATGCTCAGCTTTGATAAATGACAGCTTTACAAAGATTTAACGTACTGTTTTAATGATCAAACTGTGGAATCCATCACATTGTGCTCTCCTTAAACCTGATGAACTAATGCCTTGTCAATCTCCTCTAGATCATGCTTACCAATTTCTATACGAGATAAAAGTCCCTAAAACAACCAAAATGGTTGTTCCCACTGAATAAAAGCAGTGGGAAAGAGACAAAACAAATGCTTAACAACTTATTTTCTTGAATCCCTCCATCACATTCTCAAAAGGTTCATGGAAAGGAAAGCACTTATCTGTGACCAATATCCCCCACTGTGGTTAGCCTAACATTTTGTAAGTCAAGCCACCACTCTCTGTGTCTGAGCAGAGAATTCATTCCCTTCCCCCCATTATCAGGTCCTGAAGGTCCGGTGAGCCAAGCAGACAAACCTAAGATATTTCTTTTTCCCCTCCCCACCCGCCTCAAGGTTGCTGGGCGCCAGGACAATTACTCCCTTCCCTGCCAGCCCTGGAGGCCCCAGGCACCCGGCTAGCGAGGTGCTGTTGTTGACTCTGAGGGAAGCCTAACAGCACACAGAGCTGTGAAAGTCTATACACAATAAAAAGATAAAAGTCTGCACACAGTCTCTAAAATCAGCAAGTCCTGAGTGGAGAACTTGGACCCACACTGCTGCTGAACTGCAAGATTCAACACCCCCCCATGACCAGGGATGCCTCCACTGTTGGAGATTTGAGGGAGTCACTTTTATTCTTGTATATGAATGTGAATCTAGATTATGATTATTATATTGATACCGAAAACCACATGGTAAGATCTGACTCAACTTGCAGAGGGTCCAGGTGATTAGAAATTGTAATATTAGTTGCATTGCAAATGCTGTATTAAGCAATTATAAATTGTACTACATTGATTCTGCTTCTAGAAATCCTGTGCCAAACTAATTGTAAATTTTGTTCTATACTAATCATAGTAGCCTGTGAAGAAAATAAAGTTTTAATTGTAACTACATGTTAGTGTCATCATTATTATGTGCAGGATCCTTAAAAGAACCTGTCTGTCCCCTTCATGTCATATGACAGAACAGAAGGAAAGTGAGCTTGAAGAACCAGAACAAACAAGCTTGTGCACTTCTAGCATTCACATTAACTGAAGTCTTTAAATTACAAAATAAGAACACTGTTTATACAGCTCTTTAGACACATCAGTTAGATTTGCATGAATTGTCATCCTTTTGGGATCAGACACAAATTGTGCCTTCTGAGACAGCAGTTTGTGCCTTTGAGTCTTTACATTTTTGAGTGAAGATAATGTGTTAGGTGGCTCACCATGAAAATTTTTCCTGTACCACAGAGCTAATAGAAGACTACAGAGGCTATAGCCACACTGTGTATAACCAGAAAAACTTCATAGTAGCAATACTGACACTCTGCAGAAACACCCATAAAGGCCTGTCATACCTTACAAGATAAATATGACTAACCAAGAGTCCAAGACTAGAAGATATTTGTATCTGATCTGTGAGATGCCCTAAGACCAAGCAGATGTGTAATATTTCAAACCAAGGAACAAACTCAAGCTACTATTACCTAGAAACTTAAATTGATGTTGCTTTTCTTTTTATCTTTCACAGCAAATTTTCTTGACCTTTATTGAAAAAGCTGCTTTTCCAGTTGCTGCTTTCCAGAGCCATAGCAAAGCCCCACTCACATTTTATAAATTGTTGAAAGTAATTTAAAAGTAATGAAAAACAGAGTTTTAGGTAAATGGCATGGCTTTATGTGCAAATAAAAAGGCAAAACAAAACAGTTAATACTTGCATTAGCAAGGAGAACAGTACATTCAGCTGCTGAAACTGGACATAGATGTGGCCAAAGTTTTGACCTTCTGTGAAAAAGAAAAAAAAACCTGACAAAACACTGAAGTTTTTCCCCAGAATGGGACTAGGAAGTGGGGAGAGAGGAGAGAAAGAAAACTCCCTTTGGAATTTTAAGATCCTTTTCAAATATTCTAAAGTCTAAATGACAATTGAGGTATACACATTTTGACAAAGACCCAGAGTGAAGAAACTCAAACACCTCTCACTCACCACAAAAACATGCCCCACTAAAATCTTTGGCCTCTGCTCTCAGCTTCTGTATGAAGACACTACCCAGATTCTCAGTTCACGGAAACTGCATTATGGATCCTGATACCCCTGAGGAACTACTCTAAACACAGTCTCTAATACATAAAAGTTCTTCAGCATTAGAAAAAATAACTCAGTGCTTAGAAAAGAATGACACACCTTTCCTCCAGCCAAGAACCCCAAACTGAACAACTGAGGAACTGAAAAGGACAGAGGTCACAGCAAAGAAAACGTGCAGAATATTATTTGGGGGCAGAAAACAATTACAGGAGAAAGCAAACAAAGGAACTGAAAGGTGAACGTATGACAATTGTACTCTGCCAAAATGAGAAGGGCTTCTATTACATAGTGTAAACATGCAAATGCATTCTTTTTCCTCTCCCCAAATCTTATTTTTTAGCACATAAAAAATTATTTTCAATTTATTTTAAACTTTTTGTATCTGTTTCTGAATTCTGCCACTGAATTACCAAACATAACATATAAAATATTTACCTGTTAAGCTAAGATGAATTAAAAAATTAAGGTCAGAAGTAGCCGGGTGACAAAAAAGCCAAGGAAAACCAGCAACAATGAAAAAAACCCCAACACCAAAACCCAAAGACAAAAACTTTTTTGCTGTCGTAGTGTAAATAAAAATATTTATGAAACTTGTCACAATATTTGGAACTGTTTTCTTGCTTTAGGATGTGACAGACTGATTACTCATACAATTTATGCAAAAAGAAAATAGAATCACAGCAGTTTTTTCAAATATATCTATAAAATATTAGTAAAACATTTCTGCTCTGTTGACTTGCAGCTTACATGTGTATGGCATGCTCCTAAATTTTACTGTAACCAACAAAGAGAAACTAGAAAAACTAAAATGAAAGAACAGTGTGAGAAGTTATGATAAAAAGATGATATTACAATCTTGTAAGAGGAGAACACCAAACTCGGAAGAGATTTGGCAGATCAATAAGATAGATCTCATAGAATACAAAGTAACCTACAATACATTAGTAAATTAGACAGTACATGGGATGTCCTGTAAGTGGAAACATTACAATTTTCTGCAAAAAAAATAAGAGCAACAGTCTTTTGACTGACAGGTTAACAACACAAGCCTTTAGACCAAAGCAAGTACTTTTTGTCACAGTGGTCTGTAAGGCTTTAAGGCAAGGCTTTAAGTACTGGGCTTTGAAGCTGTGAAGATTAATCCTGCCTATGCAATTAATAATTGTCTTCTGTGCCTGGGCTCTGACATACTACATTGGACAAGACAATCAAGCAGGTATAATATATCTACAGTAAATCTGATAGAAATGTGACTAAGAGAACCAATATATTTTTAGGTGTATGGTAACAGTCTTTTACAAACTCCAAAATGCCATTTTCAGCATGTAGGAGCTTAATCTTTGCACAGGAAAACAATCAACACCAACTCAGAGGAACAGAGATGCAGAGTAATTAGTTTGGTGAAGGCTAACCTGTATGGAAGATGGAACAAAAGACAGATTTTTTACTAACTCTTCATTACTAGCAATTATTTGAAATAACCAAAGTAATGTAACATTTTAATTAATACTAGTCAATTTTAAAAATTGAGCTAATTATGTACTTTCATTCTTGCTCTGCACTTGTCAGAAAGCTTAGCACAGCTTTCAAAACCTCATATTGCCTTTCCTGCCAGTAGATTTGCTGAGCTAGTAATACAAATGCCCAGAATTAACACATTGCTAATCTAACAACTTGGGCCTCATATTTGAGATCTGGTTTAATAAACATATTCTGTTTTCAGTCTTTTGAGTCAAAAGAACAGGTTTAGGTTTGTACAGTTTAGTTTCTTTAAAAAAACCCCAAAAAGCCCAAAAAACCAAACCCCAAACCAAAACAAAAAACACCATTCAATCCAGTTATCTGTCCATACAATTGCATTCAATTTTTCATTCCTATCTCTTGCCTTAGAAGACAAAAAGTAAACTAATTCTCACCTTTCCAATGTGGAGGTTAAATTACTAGCCTGTGCTTTCAGTCTTCCTGACATTATAACCCAATTCTAGATGATTACCTCCACTTTGATTTAGTGCTCTGATTGAGAATGATAGTGTCGAAGCACTGCGTGCTTTGGCTACTATCTTTTCACCTAAGAACACACAGAGTCCTTAGCTATTTTAGAAAAAATTATGTTGTTTAAAAGTATCATCAGTGTGACATCATTACTCAAACTGACCAAAAAGTCCCATATTAATTAATTAATTCAGTTCTGTTAATGCTATTTCAAGAGGAGAATGAAGTTGACAAGAAAAATTGGAATACATCTTTCCCAGGCTGTTTTTGTGAGCCTCAGTCAGAATCACAAAGTCTGTACCAGGGACACTCTGGTGTCCCTGAAGCCTTGAAGTCACTGACATGATATGGACCAAGAAGAAGATAGCAGGCAAAGTATATCTGAGCCTTAAGAAGATGCTGAAGGTGGCTATACATTTCAATAATCTCAGGGGGCTAAGCTGACTTGAAAAACAGATCTGATCAGCTATGTTCAAAAGGAGGTATACTAAAGCTGTAGTTTTAGTACAGTTTGTTAATTTAGCAATGGTCTAAAACAGAACCATTTGTGGGTTTTGGCTCTTTGGCTTTTTTGGGTTTTTTTGGGTTTTTTTCCTGTGGAGATTTTTTCCATTCAAATTATATTAAAATAAATCTGAATTAATTTTCCTTCTAGGTTTCTGTCTTTCAAGGCAGAAAATGAAAGCAAAACAAGCATTCCTCTTTTATTTTGTGATTTAAAGTATCATATTTGGTGAAGATGTTGGAGTACAATTTTATATATGAACTAGCCTTCATAACAACTGACCCAAGAGAGCCTCCTTAAACTAAAAAGATATGACATAAAGACAATTTCAAATTAAAGTCTTTCTGGGTAACAGAGACATTTTCAAATCAGTCTTTCTGGGTAAAACGTAAGCGTGGTTTTTACGTGTGCCTCTAGGTGGTGCTAACGCTATTCCTGTGGTTAAAATCACAGTTTTAAGAAACATTTCAAGCACCAGCGAAAAACTTCTGCCCACAGCTTTTGAGTAGAGGGAGGTGCATCTATGCAACCGACCACATATTGAGGATTTGCAATTAAGGAGAATTCACCAATTAATTTCTGATAATGACTCAAATAACATTTAAAATTCTTGTTCAAACCCACAGAAGCTTATTGTTTAAAAAATGGAGTTAAAAGCCCCTCTTTAAGCAAATGTCAAATCAAAGAGCTGCAGCATGCTGGAGATTAGTTTTCTTGCTATTTGGAGCACTGTCTTACACAAGCACTAATCTAATGACTGAGATCATGTTTATACTATACTGCAGCTTGCAGTTTTGATTTTGCCTGAAAGTAGCACAAGGTAGTTCTCATGTTGTAGGATCTGTGGCACTAGAGTCACAGCTCTGCCTACCAACATTTTTAAGGCCTTTAGGATAGCAAACCCTTGTAAGCCATTAAGTGTTTTGGTGAAAGAGCAAAGGAAAACTTTCTGCTGGAAGAGATTTGTGCACAGTATGCAAAAAATGGAAGGAGCCTTTTATGCCTACGGTAAAACAGACTCTGTTCTTTCATACTAAATAAGACATGATTATTCATTCAGACATGTTTCCTTTGGACTGTAGTGTAAAATTTCTGCATTGTTCAGGATACTTTTTCATCCTCCTGCCTCATTCACACATACTTCCCTTGGCAGCCTAGGATACTTGGCATTCTGATGCTTACTTAATGGCTTTTGGATACCAAAAAGTGGGAACTTGCTTCTGAGTCACTGTTGTTGATTGATAATTTTCTTTTTTAGCATTACAGTTTCCAGTTGAGGCAAAGTTCAGAGACAGGTTGTCCTGTAACTCACCTCAATGCTTTATGAAATTAAAAGGAAATCTGTTCAAAGCAGTGTCTCATTTGTGAGATGGTAGGTGGGCTGCACAGCCTGGTGAGAGAGGAGACAGCTGGGTGGTAGCGGTGTTACTTAAACTCCCTCCGATCCAGTGCCAGCCATGAAATGCTTTGTACTTGGTGCTGTGCCTGGTGGAGTGCAGCATGAACAGGCTGTGAACCCACTCCCTTCCTGGCAAACATCTGTTTCCAGTCAGGTCACAAAATGACCTTGTGGATTCACCAGGGAACTTGGCAGTGCAGTGTTGGCAGGGGAAGTTTTGGTTTCACTGTGGTCAATATCGTAAAATTGCACAATTTTCTCCAAATTTAATCAATAAGGTTTATTTAACCATGGGTAACCAACTCTGTTGACCTACAAATTGCATGTGTTAAATGTTTGTATGCCTAAAGACAACAGACATGAACTAAAGAAAGTTCAGAGAAACTCTGTGAATGTGTTTCTGGGCAAAATGAGAAATTTCTCATTTTCCTGAAGCCCCAGGATGGGGTGGGTGCAGGCGAGGGGTGTTGGCATGCACATGGGCAGCAGCTGAGGCCACTCCAGCAGTAATGTTTGTCTCATTTCCTACAGCAGATGATTCCTGTGATTTTGTGAATACTGATTAGACAATAAAGAAAAATTATTATAACCAGAAGAACAAGTATTTACTTTTGCTGTGGTAGGGCTCATTCACTTAAATTTGCCTCTTCCTTTGCTTTTCTTGACTGTTATTTTCAAAAGTACGTTGTCCTAGGGCATCCCACCCATTCCACCACCCATTTGTCATCCCTTAGGAATCTCTTTTGGATTAGGTGTTGCACACTGTTGGAACAATAGGACTCAAGGACAGACAGTGCCTTGCAGGGTTGATCCTTTAATTTGTAGTGCAACACAGACATGTGCAATCAGCATGGGTCTGAGTGTGGTGAGCTAACCACATAGGTAATACAAATTACTCACTGCTTATGGGTAATTAACCTGCTAATTATTCACAAAACATTTTGCTCTGTGGCAGTCTTGTAAGTTGACAGGAATCACCCAAGCTGAAAGAAACCTTTAAAAAATCTTTTTACCGTTGCCTCACTTCGTGTCAAATCACATCATCTCTCAGAAGAACGTTTTTGTATATACAATGAGGTAATAGTGAAAAAAGAAACTCCTTCCTTCCACATGACTGCCAGCTGTCATTTCAAGTAACCAGAGATACCCATCTATGTGAGGAATAAAGGGATACAAAGAATGTGCCTTTGAAGACTCTGTACCTGTTCCTATTTCAGATTTTAGTATTTGGAGAAATTTTAGATAATATCTCTTTTAGATAACACCCGAAACTTAAATTGTAATTCTAACCTTTTATTCCTCAACTTTTTTTTTTTTTAATTAAATGAGAGAATTTCTTAATGTTTTCATTTCCTCTAGACATTTTTTTGCTCATAATTTTCTACAAAGAGTAACCTCTATGCCTTCTATCAGTGCATTCTTAGTACAAAAATGATGGTGAGTACCTGAATCTTCTATAGTAACGAACAAGGTAAGTATAGAGCAGCACCAAATATTGTGAGCTACACCATGTTCCTGGGTTTGGGATCTTTGAGGCTGTTAGGGCAGTCAGGTCTTGTTTTCTTAGGACTTCAGGCTATGGTGGATACAGCTGCTTGCAGTGGTATTGAGCTTGCTGGGGCTTCATTTTTGTCCATGTCAAGAGGAGATAGGCTTCTGTCCATCATAACCTCCCTTGTCCTCTCTGCTGGGATACAAACACTTAAAACAAAGCTCCCTCGTAGCTTTTTTTAAAATTAAGGACACCCTAACCCTCCAAAACTTTTCTATTACTTTCCCAGAATTGCCATGATTTCTCCCTACATTGCTCCAATATGTAGTGCTTTCTCCAGTCCTGTTGCAGCATTTTAATAGAAAGAAGGAGCAGTGAAACTATGAGCTGTTTTGGAACCCCCACCTTTAGGTTTAAAAAGTAGATGGCATTTTTATCTCAAATATGACACTGTTTGAAAAATAGCTGTGCTCTGAAAAACTGCATTCTTTCCCTTAAATGACAGGATGTGAATATCTCTGAAGGTTTCTAGACACTGAAATGGTATATGCACTGTAACTAAGCTATAAGGATAACAAAAAAGCTCCTTTCCAAAAGGGCAAGTGGAGGACAGGGCAAAAGCCTTTTAAGATTTGTTAGTTCATACTAAACCACTTGCCCATCATTCTTTTGTTGCCTTTGAAAATGGCTATTGTTCTGATGTGCAGGGGTAGCGGCACTTGTGTCATAATGCCCTTGAGCAGTTGTGAGTTGCGGTGAATTGCCAGCCATGGGAGGAAGAAAACATCTTTCAAGACTCTGTGCTCATTATGTTTCTTGTGGCAGTGTAAAAGGTACTAAAATTAGACAAAGTAGCCTGAATTCATTGGTAGTACGTGCCTGCCTTATGGTGTTTTGGTATATCAAGCAAGATGGGAATCATTAAATATGGGTTTGTTAAAGTCATGCTGATTGAATAGCAATTGTCTTTTATGGAAACATATTTTTTAAAGTGCTTTCCTTTATACTAGATTTTTAATTGCTCTTCAATTAGTGATTGTCCTGAAAAATTCAGAATTACTACCTCTATGTTTTCTTCTTTCCAAAAGAATTTCCATATATGAAATGGAGACGAATTTTAGCTCTCATTTTGATCCTTTCATTCATGTCTTTTGTGAATTTGTTTTTAAGCTGTGCTTTGCTCTTTGTGTTATGCATTCAGGTAAGGAAAGGATTTTGGTCTATTGTTTTAATGAATAAACAGGGAAGAGGCTTATAAGATAACTGATGTTTACCATTCCCTACTGGGTTTCAGCATTAAGAATGTAGAGATTCACAACAGAAATGTTAAGAATGACATGAACGAGAGTGTCTATATATAAAAGTACCAGTAAAATTAATTAAAAAAACACAAAAACAAAACAAAAATCAAGAAGCAGGAATAAGAGAATGGCACATGTTGATGGCAGCCAGATTAGCAGCCGGTAAGTACATTTACTTCCATACTCTCAAGACATCACAAAAAGGAAATTGAAAGGCAGGCTAAGATAAAGGACAGGCTACATGGGGAAATGGAATCCAGCGAATAATGAGAAAATCATCAGTGTTACCTGATGACTTACAGGAGTGCTACTTGATGGAAAAGGCAAAATATCAGCATTCCAGTCAAGCCCTAGCAGGCACAAAAGGCAAATCAGGGAACCAGCACAGGCTTGTCTCTCTAAGACAGGTGACATCATGAATAGCCAGTGCCCCTTGTCTTGTCACTGAAGTGTTCTTACCCAGACTGTTTGAACATGAGAATGGGGGTGTGGGAGAATCCCTGTGAGTGAAATCACTTTTGTTTCAGTGACCATTGGTTATTATAAAGTTGCATGCTGAGCTTTGTGGAACGGGTATTGCAAAAAGCCTAACTGCTTTGTAGCTGTGCTCAGATCTGCAGATATCCAAGAGGTAAATGAAGAACAGAAAGTATTATGCAGTTAATTCTGCATTAATTTTCCCTACATACAACGTAAGCTTTGTAAACACTGGTGAAAAAAAAAATTCAGCTGCTTTCTGTGTTAGACACAAGTTATCCCACAATGTCACACTGCCTATAGGATGGTGCTGAAGCAAAATAAAGGCTGGGATCCAAAAGTCTAACAGATCTTTTTACTTCAAGCCTAATCCATCCAGTTTCACTTAATTTCTTTGATTGCATCCTTTGCTTGTATTCATGCCACAAAGATCATAAAAAATACTGTAAACTTCACCATTTAGCATGCAAGAAACTGAAGGTGAAGCTGAACAGCACTTTATAAGTGAGTCTGTCAAAGACTTCACAAGGAATCACACAAGTCAGCTGATAGCTTACACACATATATCCAGGAAAAGTCTGTCATGCATTTCATCCTAGACGTGCTTTTCACCATGCTACTAAAGGAGTGCAAAATTTTCTGGAAAATACGACCACATTCCTGGTAAGTAAATTGGAGTAATGGAAAATTTGTTTTTTATATAGACTACTTTGAGAACTTCTTTGAAGAAGTTATTGCCAGTAGCAGTTTGCAGTTGCCAGGTGTACTGGGTTCTGTTTTATTAAATTGCCAGATGATGAGAAAAAAGTCATCCCAATGGTCTCACCATTCTTTTGTTTATGCACTATTTGACACAGAGTAAATAGGCAGGATGGGAAAGCGGAAAATTAATTTCTGCAGAGAAGCAATCGTTTGTTTTCCTTTTGATATTTTCTTCCCTCCTTCAAAACACAGATGAAACTAAAAGATACCAATTTGGAATGTTTTGGGTTACATCTTGCTAGGTGGATGGCCAATTACCGTGAATGAGTTTGTCTGTTTTAAGAGATGGAAAACATTTTGTCTTTTACTGAGGCCAAAATATGGTCTTCATTTGATCTTCTTAATGGCATCTGACAATGAAGTTTAAAACACAATATAGAGATAAAATGCCAAGCACAACCATATTACCATGCACTTACTGACTTCTCTGTTGAATGCATAACAGCTAAAATTTCCTTTCCTTTTGTTTTGAGGAATGATATTACCTCCAGAGCAGTCATGCTGTTTTTATGATTTATGACTTCTGTTGTGTGTAATGGTGATTCTTACCGGAGTTCAGGAAGTTTAGTGGAACATTGTACAGAAGAGTAGAGGTTTCTCATACAGAATAGGTTAAAAGAATAATCAAAGGATTTACTATCTGACCTTTTTAGCATAGCTCATAATACTTCAGTCTGTATTTCTTGCATCAAAACCATTACTTGTGATGGAGTGAAAAGATTGGATGACCTAGGAGTTAATATTTTTACTATGGGGGAAATTAATTTCATATTACTGCTTTTTTTTTACAGTACCCATATCTGTACCTGCCTTAGTTGCTCACCCCTTGTTGAGAATGGAGCCAAGTAAATACTTAGAGTGCAAGTCATCTGATTTATTTCAGATGTAAGACTTTTGAAAGTAGTGGGATATAGGTAGAAGGCACACTGCTCAGTATTTACTTTGCCTTGAGGTCTATTTCCCACAGCATAATTTCTATGGCAGTCAACTTCTCTCAGAAGAGGAGATCGCTGTCAGAGGTCCCAATGACATTTCAAATGCCCTATGGCACTCTGAAGGCTTGGCCCATGTGGAACAAATCCTACAGGATACTGTCCTGGACAGACAACTGAGGCCAAGTGGGATACATTAGGACATCTAAACTGATATAAGAGAATAAACTAATCCTTTTCTGTTTATTTCAGTTTATTTTGCTTTTGAAAGATTTATTATGTCTTACCTTCTTTTCTAATTTTGTCTATCTTCCCTAACCAAGGGTGTTTTCTACTTCTCATTGTTCTTATTGCTCTGCTCTACGCTTGACTGGCTGTTCTAAATCTTCCTTGAATTTTGGTCAAGAGATACATTTTATAGCAAAGCTGTTGATGTTGCATGGAACAGAAGGATTCAAAGAACCCTTTGGAAGTCTTGCAATCTGTAATCCTAATTAGAAATAATAATGTGTTGTTTACCTTTTTTTTATTTATTTGTTATAGCAACAGCATGAAGTTATTATCTTTTTTAACTTTCCAATCAGTTTCAGCAGAACTGCAATATTTTCATCAGCTTATAATTCTGCTTCAAATAAATTATTTTTATATTTTTTTTCATACCTGAATAGCACTTTACTTTTCCTGAACAAAATCATTTTTTTGATCTAACATGATTTCAGTCCCTTCCAGTTTAATTGCCCATGTTTGTATTAAGTGTACACTGTATTGTATCCCTGAGGTGGCTAATATGAATACTGAACATATTGCATCCAGGGAAGACCTGTACAGAACTTTAGAATTTTTTTGGTAGGAACAAGTAGGAAATAGACTCTTTGCTAAAGTCAGTTATTACATTGCCCTAGAAGAGAGAGAGAATTATTTGAAACAATGCATTCTTGAAAAATTCCCAGTCTCCTCTTTTTCTTCTAGGTCATAATTATTTTTTTTTCGTATCTGAAACAGAACTGAAGTTCTGTCAACTCAAATCTTTATCTCCTTTTAAAGAGTGGCACTGTTTTTCATTTCTTAGGCTTCTGATGCCTCCCTTTTCCTCCAGGAGTTCTCAGGAATTACTGCTGGTATGCTGGCGTCTTAGAAGCAACTCTGTAAGTTCAAGCAGATTTGAAAACATCTAGCTTATGTGATCATAATTTCAAGGCTATTCTCCCCATCCCCTTTTCTTCCTCTTTCTTGCACTGAGATTTGCAGGCTTTGTCATTTCTCATCTTTTTTACCAGACCTGTTGATCTGTGGTGTCTTTGATCTGATGATGGGATTCATTGGGAGTCAGTCTGAAGTAGTATTACTAAACTTGATATTTTCTGCTTACAGTTGGAGTAAATAATATTACCTTTACATTCTTCTGTTTTCAGACTTTTCTTTCTGTTACCTGGATAAGGAGGCTCCCTTGTCAGTGGGGCAGTGTTCAGTGCCCAAAACAGAGAGCATTCAATAAAACCTGGTTCCTGGACATCCTCTCATTTTACTTCTGTAGAGGGCAAAAACTCTTTCCTTCAGGCTCCTTACAAGCAAACACAAATAAGCAGGTAAACCTGAAAAGTTTAAGTTTTCAACTGAAGTTCTTGAAAGACAACTGGAGAAATTTGTTTTACCTCAGAAGTGCACACTGTTCATATGTGTAGAGTTGGCTTCAGCACTGGGCCAAGGGCTTACAGAGCCATTTGCTGCTAGCAGCAGGACAGGGGGAGAACAAGAGTGAGAACACTGTTGGTCAAAATATAGGCAAGGAAATAATTTAAAAATTAATCTAAGTATTTGGATGGAGATTTCTGTATTGGAAAACACAGAGGAAAAAGATATTTAAAACACCCTTTTTCAACACCCAGGCTAACAGACCCCTGGAAGGTCACAGCATCCATTTCATGTCATCCTAGTTATTTGGGTTGTTCTGAAAAACTCTACACAGAGTTTTTGGAGACCCAATACTTATTTTCTTCTCAGTTCTTAAGTGTTGTGATTGTCATCTCTTCTGGGGTAACAGCTGTGTCTGCACTGGTCAAAATTGGGAGAAGAAGTAACTCAATATGCAAAAAGTGATGGTTGCTATATTCAGGGAGAAAAAGGGTGAGAGGGGAGCATTATGTTGCCTGCAAAGAGAACAGACTGTTAAATATTAAAAAGGGGAAAAACTGTGTAAGATGAGCACTAGATTCTGTGGAGAAGCACAGATAGACTCATCAAGGAATGGAGAATGTAGTCTCTGACCGTCAGAGTCTGGATGCTCTGGAATAACCTGCTAGGACAAGTAACACAGACCAAAACCAAACTGCTTCAGATCGAATTTCTGAAAAGAATGACATGGCATGGAGTGATAGCAGATGTTGGGTTCCCAGACTTCCTTTCCCAGCTTTGTCTTTTATTGGCTTGAAAAAATGAGGAGTTAAACGAGCATCGCATAGGTTCTTTTTTTTAGTTTTTTCCCTACAAAATGGGGTTTTCATATTCATTAAATATAAGTGACTGTCCAGATAACTCCTTTCCAATGCAAGTTTATTTTCTGGATTTTCAGTTCTGTCATCACGATCTTTCAGGTTTTCATAATGAGCAGCTGTGGCATTCTTGTCTAGAACTTGTTTTTGTGTAGAAAGTTTCTTCAACCTTAATGACTCTATGATGATTATGATCATGTAAACTGCTGTCCTCTGCTTGACATTGGCAGTGAATGCCTGAATGGCATTTCATGTAGGAAAGATTTATTAGAAAAAAACTTTAAGTTACTTGGAAAACTGGCCAACACACTTCAAAAGTGCTTGTTGTATCTACAGTCAATCCTTTAAAGCAGAGTGGACTAAACCTGGACACTGTAAATAACAGGGACTGCTTTTCTGATGATGTTAAGAGGACAATTTCCAGTGGAGATTAGAAGCAAGAAAAAAATGAATATAGAAGTCTTTGAATAGCTGTAGGTCATACATGAATAAATTGTATTTTGGCTGCTGTTGTCAGAGCTGAAAAAGGGGAAAAAAACTAAAGTTCCTGCAGATTCCACCATTAATTTCTCAGACCCGTGAAAGGTAAATTATACTATCAATTTACCAGACACTGAGTGTGGCTACACTGAGGAAATGGCTAGCATGCTGATAAATTAATTACATTAATTTCTTGCACTACAGGTAGCTCAAATTGGACAATTGCATTTGAATTTATCCCAAGTTCAACTTACATGTGGTTAGGGCAAGAGCAATGAGAACTTAAAGGCTGATAAATTAGGTTTCATATATCCCAGAGCCATATTGACCAACAGCATCTAGTTTCCTAAGTGAATTTCTATTATAAAGTTTAGTTTTGGTGTAAACCCTCAAAATAGAAATATTGTATGGATATTGAATTCATTCTGGTCACACTTTTATGGTGCATAGTTTTGCTTTAAAGCACTGGCGATAATTTAGTTCATTTTATAGGTATATGGCTTTTTGTTTAGTTGCCTGCCTTCTTCCAGGCCAAAGGGACTGCATTTCAGTGGTGATTTTTTTTTCTCATTTGAAAAAGCAAATAGACCAAAAGAAACCAAAAGAAACCAAACCCAAAACATTTTGGGATCATTCATGCTGAGAAACATTGTAAATATGAAAGCGCTTTCATGACAGCTAGTTGGCTTTGACAAGAAACTAAACAAAAACATTTGAATACAAAATATTCTCAGTGACATAATTTCCTCTCAGTATTTTTTGGAAAGATTTTATGAGGACAAAACTAATTTTTGCGGTCAGTTATATGATTTTATTTTAAGTCTAACTGGATACAGAATTATGCAACAGAAGTCCTTCTGTCTGATTCTTCCCAGACCTTGGCAGCAATAACCTTTCTGCTTACCAATTTTCAGTGGGACTAAAAAACCCAAGTGAATTGAAAACTAAATAATGCACCTATCTACTAAGTACAATGGATTATCAATAAATAAAATGAAGTAAAATTATTTCTTGGGAAAATGATGGAAAACATACTTTGAGCATGACTGACTTTTCTTTGCTCACTGATTTCAATGGAGATGAGTAGAGCAGAATGTGCAGTATCTTGACTTAAGATGTGTCACTCTTTCATCCATGAAAATGTAATATATGGACTTCCTCCAATGGTGCCTACTACTGCTCCTTGCTTCTTTTCCTGACTGCTCTAATTACCCAGTACCACTAATGATTTTCATCCTTCCCATGGTAGCAGTAGCCCATAATAAATAGCATCCTTTGGAGTAATGTTTTAATTTGGAGTAATGAATTCACAATGTTTTTTCAGTTGTCCTGGACCTTCCTCAGAGCTGTGTTGTAAACCTTTCTCCCAGATTAACCTCCAAACAGCATTCAATTTATAATCAAGAAAAACCAGGGCAGCTTCTTGCTCTGATCTTGATGTTTTGGTCTTTCCAGCATCCTCTTGTAGAATGTTCTCTCCTCTTTCCAAGGGCTTTCCAGCCATTTGGTTCTGGTCTCTGTATCCCTCCACATGACTATCACTCTTACCCTGGTTTATGGTTACTGCTGTAGACAAAGACAACCTCTGCCCCCTAAGTGTCACTACTCGGAGCACAGAGATTGCTCTCCATTTTATATTCCTTGGCTGTGGGCAGCTGGGCTCAATAGGGTGAACAGAGCCCTGGGGATATCACTTGTTCAGTATTGTCCTACCTCACACAGAGATAAAAGCTGAAGGGAAGAAGCAGAGTGGATGATCAACCTGCTCCTATCCTTCTCACACCATGATAAGACATATCTATCCCTTGGGTGATAGATGCAGCTTTGAATAAAGCACACCTTGACTTTGGATCTTTTCCTGAGTCCTCTTTAGATCATTGCCAATTTAAATGTTATATGAAACAAAAGTCATATTTGGGACCACAGTGTGAAGTCTTTTTTTCAAGTTGACTTATTTTAGGGAGAAAGGTGTTAAGGATAATGATGATATTGCTAATCTTTATGAATTAGTAGTTTCATTTTCAGAGAAACAAAACTAAGATCCCAGACTGGCCCAGCACATTGCTGGATCTTGATTGCCAAGCCCACAGCCCAGCTCAAACACCACACCCAGCAAATCTGGTCACTGGAGAGAAGAGTTTCACTGGGAGAGGGGCAGCATCTTCTTGCCTTTAGCTTCTTCCACTGAGCTTCTGTGATGGCTTTCACTGTTTTTGAAGGGCCAAGTTTAGGACACAGCCATAAATAGCTACAGAAAAAAAAATATTTATACTTGATCAATTTTTTTTTTTTTTTTTAACTTGTATTTTGGTTTTTCTAAAACTGAAAGTGACAACCTAGACTCTCAGGGCAGTGAGCTGGTATGCAGCAGCAGGAGCAGCCATATTTTAAAGAACAGTAGGGAAAAGCGTTAAGGCAGAGATTTCTTTCTACAGGCAGTCTTGTTCCCTGTCACCTTCTGTTTCTTCTTATGTAAGGATTGTCTGATCTTCATCCTGAAGTGTTCGTGCTTTTATTAAGGTTTTATGCTGACAGATCTCAAGAGTTATTGGATAACTCAGCAAGACATATGTACAGTTAATTAGAAATGAATGTGATATTACATCAAAAGGCTTCAACTGTTAAGTTTTAAATGGTTATAATTAACTTGCTCTTTGATTCTGAGCTGGAATGACTAAAGAGACAATGAAGGTCAATTTCCGTTCACTTGAAAAAATAAAAAAATAGAATAGCCACTAATTTAAAAAACCCAAGCCCTTCAATTGTGAAGCTGTTCATTTATGCTGTACTGCCTTGATGTGAAGGAAAGGCAATGAAAATCCTTTTAATAGGCACTCCTGTTATCCTTTATTATAAAAATACAGAGTCCAGTTCATTTGATATGGGAAAGAAAGACGAGAGCCTGGTCAATGTTACTTAGTCAGCTTTGTGCATATTTAGATTTGAATTTAAGTTTCCCAAGCTAAGGAAGACTGTTGTTCTTTAAGAAGTGCTTTTTCAAATCAAGATCCATAATAAACTTTCAGAATTTGCAAATATATCTAGAGATAATGGATTAATTTTATTAAAATTACAGATTTTTGGTGCATCAAAGCATGACTATTTTATTATCTAAATAAATATGTAAACTAATTTTTAAGTATTTACATAAGATTGGAACCCCTCCACCCTCAAAACGCTCTTCACCAGACCCTACATGCATAAAATTCAATTACTTCCACTAGGTAAAGCAGGATGCCAGGCCTTTTGGGTTTTTCTCCCCATCTCTTTTGGATATATTTATCCCCAGAGAATTGCCTACTTTGGTTTGAGATTTGCTTACTGCTTTGTTAATCTTGAGGGGATGCCATTAGTTCCTTTGACATCACATGGATAGGGCAAACAATGCATAATCACGTCATTAGGACAAATACAAACACAATTATCCCTCAACAGTGCAGCAGAAGGAAAATACAATGCAAACACTAAAGTCATGACTGAATGCTTATCAAAATGAGTGGTTGGCTTTGGTTCTGGCAGAAGCAGCTTGGCTGTGCAACCTTCTTATTTATTCTTCCTCTCCCAGTAGTGCAGCAGCAGAGCACCTCTGCAGGTGGCAGTCACACTGAAACCAGCAGCACAGGCAGATTGACTGCCTGTGCCACAAAACATTTCTGAGACTGTGTCCTTTAAAACAGTGCTGATAAAATTTGTTTACTTTGCAACAGAAATTTCTGCACTTGTGCCATTACTGTCAAAAGTAAAAATAAAGAACTTGGAGCCTGTAACTTCTGGCCTGTCCCAAACCCTATATCCCATGGTAGAGATTACCCTGTATATAGTGCTTATCGCCAGCTAGGACCATGAGATAATTCTAGTTCCAACTAGACCACGAGTTCTAATTCCAACTAGTCCAAACTAGGACCATGAGAATTCTAGTTCCAACCTTGTGCTGGATTTTGATGTGCAGATTTCCCAGGGCTTGAGCGAGGAACTTTTGGGAGAAGAACGACTGCAGCCTGAAACCCTTTCCAAGAGAGGAAACATCCGAGTCTGGATTTTTTTTTGTTATAGGTTTTGGTACTGTGGAAAGCAGATTCTGGATACAGGAGTTCAGAAAAAGCTATGTTGGTGTAACATTAAGATTTATAAATATTTTTGCAAGTAATCTGTACATTATTAAAGTGAAGGTACTGCTAAAAAATGTTAAAGGATGTGGAGTGACACCAGACAGCATCATAAACAGTAATAAACAGTACTACTGTGAAGGAAACAAAGTTTTAGGAAAACAGAATACTGCAGTTTTCCAAATTTGAATCTTACCAGGGCACTAGACTTGAAATCTGTGCATTGGGACATTTTTATGACCACTAAGAAAAATTGTTTCATTGTGTCCATTAGGCAACACCAGGCCCTAACTTGTACAGCTCGTGTTTGGTTTTTCTCAAATGTGAGGAAAGAATGTTGCTGGTGATTTCAGTCATGTTTCCTTTGATGATCCTATTCCAGTGTTTAGATCTGACAAGAAAGAAATCTGAACTTATTCATATAACCACAGGTTTTTATAACTTCTTTAGATATAATTCTCTCAACTTTTAAAACTGAGGTCATTGTACTTGAATTCCATTGCAATTAAGATGCCTTTACTTGTCTGTTTTGTAGATACAACCTGAGATTTATAGCTAGATCCTTATTTAGATATCCACTTCATATCTCAGAAATCAGCAATGGGAAGCTTGAATATTCAGTGCTATTAACGCTGAATCTCTTCTGCATTCAGATCTGAGTCTGAGTGAGAACTCACCAACCTCAGCCAAGTCTGACACCACAGACCTGAAGCTGGAAAGACGTTTTAAATATTTGAGCATTCCCTTGATTCTCACAGGAGTGTGCCTTTTGAGATCAGGTGAGACCGAGGGCTCCTCAGCAGTGGATCTGGAGTAAAGCTTTCATTTTCAGCTCATCAGATTCACTTTGTTTCTTACTGAGTCAGGTGCCACAAGCCCAGAGCTGCAAAGCTCTCGGACTGGATGTGCAGCAAACCTGGAATAATTCCTTAGGAAATGTCTTGAGAAATAGGGAGCATTAATAGGCAAATAGATTTACTCTGGGAATAAATGTTTGTTTGGGTGTTTTTTTTTTTTTCCTTTTTACTTGCTTCATAGAAGTTTCTCTCTAAGAAAATGCCGAACACTTGGCAGGTGAGAATGGCCCTTAGGAGATCTAACATCTGATTGTGCTAGCCACATACTTGAATTTACGTTTTCCTAGGAGAATCAGGGCTGGAAGGGGAAGGCTTTAAGCAGCATATTTGCAGGCTTAACAGAGGGATGAGTCAAAATATTTAGAAGAGTTTCTATATCAGCTTCATCGTATTATAATTTTTTCTACTTTGCTGAGGAAGTCTCTTCTCACATGGAAGCTGGGGTTTTCAAAAAGTTAAATAAATTTAGTGAAGCCTTTATTATAGGATTTAGGATATCAAGCAAAACAAATTAAGAAGCTAAGACTTAACTAAGTTAACATCTTAAAAATATTTAGCTAGTTGAAGATTTTAACTTTGCACAGCATTTCTCCCCCTTTTTGTATGTAGATAGAAGTGTGTAGAGCATCCTTTTGAATTTTTCTGTCATGCTTCACATGTTTGTGTTTAGGTGTTTGTATGTGTTTATTAATTTTAAAATGTAAAGAGCTGTGGATATTGAAAATGGTAAAGAACTGTTCCTAATTTATTTAAACTCAGTTATTTTCGTGCTAGTTGAGTACATTGTAAAATATTTTATTTCAAAATTTATTGTTTCAATACACTTAAATCTGAGGTTGCTGAAAATGATACAGTGGATTATGTAGCGCATAGCGTATCGTCATCTGATGCTCTTTAGACACCACACATTTCAGAAGAAAAAAATGAAAGAAACTGTTTGAACTTGCATCCCTATTACAAAAAATAATTTTAGTTGCAAACTGTGCTGTAATTTTAAAGTGAAATTAACTCCTTACTATATCTGCTTCTTGTGCACCTTTTTGCATTCCTCACTGCCTTTACTGGACAGTAACTGTAAAATGCATGGATTTCTTCTGACTTTATTCATGAATGTATAGCACACTATACAGGAAAGACTTTTCATGGTTATTTTGTATAATGAAGGCTGTGGCTATAAAGTTCATATACAGAACTCACTGTCTAAAATAAAGTAGAGGTAAGGTAAGAGGTAAATTCTCTTTACCTTAAGATCAAATTCTCTTTAGGTTTATTTCTAAATAATGTAAAACAAAGAGATAAGCCTTATGTAAACTGAAATGAGATTTTATATAACTTTTTTTTTATCAGTTTAAATGAAATGCAAACCTTAAATAAAAACATACAACTTTCCATCTAGACAACTCTTGGCTGACTATTTGGTTGACCTAACATGCTAGTGGATATTTACAACTTTTGTCATTGTTGTCCTTAATTTGTAGCATATTGTGTAAATGCAATTTATATTTACATATCATATAAATAACTTTTGTGGTCTAGCATGGCATATACAAAGGCATATGCATGCTAAAATATGCAGATTACCCATGTGCAGCTAATTGCAAGAGGGTGCAACAGATATATGGTTGTGCACCATTGTAATTAAAGATAGGAATGCAATGCAAAAGAGAATAAAGACATATATTCAATCTTGATTTTGCATTATCTGGTTTTTGTTATGTCTTTTTAATATTCTCTAGTAACTGGAATCTGTTAAAGATAATTTAGGCAAGCTGCTAATCCTATAAAATGTGGTGGGTACAATTTCTACAGGTCTTCTTTGCAAGCAAAGACTTATTTTGAGAAAGGTGATGTGGGACTGAGGCCAAAAGCATTCTTAAACTACTGCAATTATGTATCTCCACACCATACTAGGACTCCATAGTTTCAGGTTGGAAATGATAATTCAGTGTTTCTGCGATTGTATTAATAAACAAATTTTACTTGTTCAGTTTTTTTTATGTAGAATTCATTTTCTCTAGGTAGGACTTCACTTTTTCTCAGTGTTTTTAACTTGCTCCCCAAGCCAAGGATAGAATTCTTGAAAAAATGACAATGATAAAATGGCTCATTACCTTAGAGATTATCAAGTACGGCACTATATTTTCCTATGGACTAGATTAATTTAATTAATATATACAGAATTTCAGATAGAATTATGAAATTAATTGGTATCAATTATCACACTCGCATTTCAGCAGAAAGATTAAAGGACAAGTGAACAGGATGTCCTGGCTGCCCTTTTTATGTTTTTCTTACCAGTTTCATATTTTCTAGTAACCTGGAGAAAGAGGAAAAAAAAGAAAGAAGAAAATCCTCCATCTTATTGTGAAATATCTGTGATGATAGTTTCACTTGCTGCAAAGCTTTTTAGCTGTGCATAGTTCATGATCTTTAGCAAATTTGAACTGTAAGATAGTACAAAGATTAAAAGTTGATTTAGTTTTCATTAGATCAAAAGCATGGTGAGACAGATATCAGTTCTGTAACATCAGTCACTTTCACTAAATATCTCACTCCCCCTAAAAAAAAACAAAAGGAGAAAAACAGTAAACCTTTTTTTTCCTCAGCTGAAAAATGTTTGGACAGCAAACTGTCTCTACAGTGGAGAGAGAATTTTCTGTGGGAGTTTTGGCAGTCTGTGGTATGTGTCACTCCTCTCAGCAGAGCCAAGTTTAGATGCTCTCTTAGCTGAGAAGTCTATTCTGGAGTTATAGAGCATCTTTCTGTTCTGGGAAGCTCCCCAGAACAGGAAAAAGATGACATTCATTCACTCAGACACAGTTGTGACCCTA
The DNA here is from genome assembly GCF_049639895.1 of Pseudopodoces humilis. Classification (NCBI taxonomy): domain Eukaryota; kingdom Metazoa; phylum Chordata; class Aves; order Passeriformes; family Paridae; genus Pseudopodoces; species Pseudopodoces humilis. The sequence goes on from NC_142202.1 coordinate 63,684,493, forward strand.
AATCTCCTTGAGTATCATTGCTTCCTTCCCATGGCTTCACTCATCCCTTTGCATGCATGGGGAGGACCTGAAGAGAAAGCAGGAGAGCCTGGTCTCTTCTAGGGGTGCAGCTGGTGAAGGAAACATCAATGTTTATAACAGTGAACCTAAATAACTCATGATGAAGGAGGCCTAATGCATGCACAGCCAGCAGAAAAATGGAGAAAATATTCCTCTTTGTTATTATCATTTTACCTTTGACTAATCAGATGATTTTTTTAATATTTAATTAGGTGTGCAGAGCTATTAGATGTGTATTAATATCCTTTTCACTGCAATTTTCTGCTGTGTAGTTAAGCAAAGGAAAAATTGGCAGTTGATTTTACTATTGATGCAATGACTGGAGTTGTCAAATGCCCATTGGATAAAACTGTTGCTAGGAAAATTTTGCTAGACTTGATGTCAGTGACAGACAGGTGCTGTATGTACATGTGTAGAACATACCATTGAAATACTTCAGCTACTCATGAGAATATGGTTGGATAAAACACATTTAATTAAGTCAAAGGTCTCTTCTTACCTTCACATTACACAGCACTCTAAAATGCCTATGTTTATGTGGCCACTGTCTCTTCCTCTGTTGGGGCAGCAAGCTGATCTCACAGGGTAACAGCCTGGGCTTGAGAGGGTGAACCCAGATTTGCAGTGGACCTTCTTGCTTGGTGTCTGCCTCTTGTGCTCAGAGCATTGCTGCTGCCACCATCATGGCAAAGATTGAGAGCCTGACTTCTTCAAGGGAAGGATGAAAAGGAGCCGCTGGTGCATTTGGATGGCCAGAAGCTGGAACTTGAGCCAGAGGCTCATGGTGGGATTCCTGGGAGTAAATGATTTCAAACTTGGCAAAGATACATGTGGTCTCAAAATACCTTGACAGAGCTGTGACTGTTATCAGTCAGTACCAGAAGGAGAACTCAGAAAATTTTACAAAGACAAGAAGCACAAACCTTATGAGCAGTCTGCCAAGATGACACTCTTTTGGCGACTCAAGAAAAACAAGAACAAAGTCTCAGACCAAAACCCATCAACAAAGGAACCAAAAAGCTATACCCTACCGAGATATTCATCGTTAGGTCATAAAACTGCTGTGTAATAATGTTCTTAATTATTTTGATCAAGTATTTCCTCTTTAGCAGAAATTTGGTTTGGGGAATAAAAGGATTTTCCCAGCTGGTTCATTCAGCAAGGGGAGGGAAGTTTTGGCTGCATAGGCCCACTGAATAAATCTGCAGAAGTACATTGCCTGATTTAAATGCAAAATGGGGAAAAAAATGTTTGCATAGAGAAGACACAAGAAAGAAGTAAAACTGATAGGATTAGGCAAAAGCCCGTTTAAAAATAAGTGGTGCAAAAAACTGACTGGAACAAGCTAGGAATTGAGGAGAAAGGGCAAGTGAAATCATAGTTGAGGCATATGCTGGAAAAAGATGATGGATTTGGGAGTTTCAGGAAAATCATCTGTAACTGGAAGTCTGAAGTCCATCAGATGATTTTCAGACCAGAAAACATTTAGCAAAGGAGAGGGACTGGGAAATGGCACACTTCGTGTAACAAGGTGACTGAACAAGGCTTAGAGCCAGAGAGGATGAGGCTCCCTGGTTGAAGAGACAGGGGTAAGAAGACCGGAGAAAACTGGAGCAGTAATGACAAAGATGCTCCAGATTACGCCTTGCGGAGCTGGTTAGTGGCAAATATCTGTGTGGAAGAGCAAGAGGTTCCAACCCTGAAAAAGGCACATTTGGATCTGATTATGGAGCTGCAAGCTGGAATTTGGGCTGGTTTCTTTTTGGTTTTTGTTTCTGGTGTGTTGTTTTCTTTTCTTTTACTCTGGTGCATTACATAAAAATAAACTGTCAAAAAGCATTATGGAAGTTGCAGTTGCCGCTAGCCCAGGGATCTCTGGAGCGTGGGTCCCTGTACCGTGAGTCTCAGTGGCACAGTCCCCGTAGCAAGGGACTGCTAAGGCTTTCCCAGGACAGCAGACTGTGTCATTGATTGCTGCTGAATGGGTACCTGGAACCAAAGAAAACTATGGCTATCAGTTTTGCAGGAATGTGTACATGTACAGACATAGGTACACGTGCATATGTATATATGTGTGTGTGTGTGTGTGTGTGTGTATGCAGAAAGGGGAAATGTATGATGATACAGCTAACGCAGTTTTTCAACTTGCCTCATATATAATGGCATAAAGATGTTTTCACTTGTTCAGATTAAGGACCTGTCTTTTGTATCAAGGAGCATCTGCTCTTTGACAGTGGCTGTAGCAGATGGTTATGGAAGAATAATCTATAAGAATAAGCTATACAGCCATTTTATTTTGTTATGTCTCCCTCCTTCACAGTTTTCAGGTTCTAGTGATCTATGGCTCTGAGATTTCCTGTGCCAGAGGTGATATCTTAGTGTTTAATAGCCTTTGATGGATTTTTCTTCCCACCCACAATATCCCCTGGCAATGAATTTCAGTTTTATATTGTGTGTGAGAAAAGATCTGCCTTTACTTGTTTGTACCAGGTGCTTGATGTTTATTAGTTCCTGTCATATGAGGCACACTGAAAAATTGTTCCCTGTTCACTGTCTTGCTGCCATGCTTCGAGATTATTTAGGTGCTTCTCATTTTTCTATCTCCATCACCTCTTTTACAGGATGAAAAGACCAAGGCTTTGACCTGCTTGGTACACTTTGATTGTTCTAGACACACTTTTCTGTGAGATATTATCATCTTACACAGAAAGAAAAAAGTACTTACACTTGAATTAGATTAGGTAGCCTAAAACCACCAAAAAATACTTTAAGTTTTGCCCCAGAATCCTTTATCTGAGTATATACCATGAAAATAGCAAAATATGATTACAGGAGTATTCAAAACTATTTGCAAACTTTTTATAAAACAAATTCATCTATGTCTTTGCTAGGGTGATTCTGTATATAAAAGTTTGAAGATGACCATATGTCCTCCTCCTTCTTCCCTTCATATAAATCAGAATAATTCAGTAATACTTGAAAATGTGGCAGCTTACAGGTTAGAAACTTTGTTGGTCCAATGCAGAAAACTGAATATTTCTTTACAAGTGGGATAAGCCTTTCTTGCAAAGCAAAAAGCTAACTTATTAAGTTATGGCCATTTTGAGTACAGAAAAAAAATCTGTAGTTATAGGAAAAATCTAGTGTTTTTAGACTTCACTTACATGGATTTGGAGGCACAGATTTCATAACAGAAAGAAAGGCGAAAGTATTCCTAGTACCAGTTTGATTACACTCACTTATTCACTGATGTATTCACTTTGGTGTTCACGCTGTATTCTTTAAACTGTGTATTTGATTTTTCCAGACATGATTTTACTTAATTGTATGGGGTTGGCAGGTAGTAATCTCATAAACACTTGGAAAACTGGAAGACTTTAAAGGTATGGGGAATTTTTGAGATACAGTCATCAATATAAAGGAGGGAAATCTACTATGATTATATCCCAGAAAAATAATACTGTATAGTTACTGCAAATACTATGTGTATATATGGCTTTCCCATAAGATTTATTACAGGTAATGCTGCCAAGATTAAAAAAAAAAAAAAATGTTGTCACTAACTTAGAATCACAGCACCTTCCTTTAGCATGCTGGTCAAATACTTTCCTCCCTTTGCTTTGAGGCAATCCACTATTCTCTAGAGAATGGCAAACCAGAGCCATTACATGTAATTTGAGTCTTGCCCCCAGGATCTTGCTTTTATTGAAATATCATTGAGGTAATTTTAAAAAGTAACAGTAATGGTAAAAGGTCGGTGCATTAACTCTTGTAAAAAGTTGTCATTTGTCCTGTGTGTGTCAATTATAATCTGTGGTAATTTTATTTTCAAATAGAAAGTAGGCAAGGTGTCCTATGAAGGTGTTAGGTCACTGGTCCCCCTCTTCATTTTCCTGTCAATAAACAAGGGGAAAAAAGAAAAGCAACTTAATTGGAGCAGTTAGTCACCAGCAAAGTGTCTTCCATCTGAGCTTGGCTCAGAGGACATGCTAGGAAGGGCCCAGCAGGCAGCAGTGTGAGACATGCTAGAGTTAGAGAGAAGGTATTCAACACACTGAGCAGCTAAACCTGGAAGCAACATATGAAAGTTCTTGTATTTTTCCTTGAGCAGGTGTGCTGGTAATCCCTACATATACTTATAAACTGTCTGCAACCCAGGCCACTTTTAAAAGCATTAAAAGTTATCACTGCTGGAAATGCTTAAACTTTAGACCAATCACAGCAGAAACTTGTTTAACTAAAACTAACTTGTTTTAGTGTTATTCTCAAACACTAAAAATGTTTGAGAATTAACTCTGATAGGGAAAAAAATCAAATTATGTTTTCCTTTGTGTGGTCTGCCTACTGAACTGGTATTGTGAGCAGTTGTGTAGCATGGAAAGAAGCTCTATAAATATTTCAAAATTGCTGGATAACTAGATTTTTTAAATTATTATTTTCCCGAGAAATTACTGCTTCATGTCTCTTTCTATATGTAAGTGCTGTTTCCAGCTAAGTGCTTGTCAGGTATTCTTGGTGATAGCACTTGCGGGATTAGACCACTTTGTGGAAATTTCCTCTAGTTTAATTCCAATTTGTCTAATCTCAGGCACGTGAAACTAAAATGAAATACCTATATGCACACATCAGTTGTGTATTTTGGCTTCTTATATGAATTAAAATCACACAGGATTTTCCTATGCAACAGGTAACAGCTGCCAGCAAAAGATGATTTGCTGTAAAGTACAGGGTGCTTTATGTTCTTTCTGCACTAATAGTACAGGCAGACAGAACTGAGTTATCATCCCACAGCAAAAAGGGGCACACTTCCCCTGGGGTAAGCTTTACTACATCATAAGAAAACCACCCTTCTTTCTAGGCCATTAATTCTTGTTGAAGCCTGGCATGCCATTACAAGATTAATTTATAATCTTTCTGGGACACGCATAAGGCAGGATGCCAATATATAATTAGATGGATTTTATTCTCTGTCATCATGAGATTTACTTGGTAAAAATGCCTGCTTCCAAGACAGATAAGAAACTCCTGACTAAGCAGAGTAGAGCACCACCTAATCCCACTTCCCACCCTTGGCGTACACTAGTCCATTTTCAGTGAGATGTGGACAAAGAGGACGCAGCTCAGAAGCTGATCTCTTGCAAGGCTGAATGTGTGGCCTTCCTGGTTTTGCTTGACTGTATTACCTCCTCATTAACTTAATTTGAGAAGACTTTGCAGTTTGGTTCCTCTTGAGCAACACAGAATTAGCATCTGATAAGGTTGCAATTGCCCAGAATATAAAAGCTGATATAAAAGACCCACAGTTTTTTCTGTCTGAATGAAATCAGACCAGTGTGTTTGTGTAACTCCAGTTTTGGAGCTAAAAGGGGTTGAAGGGCAAAGAGGATCAAGCATCCCAAAGGAGGAAATCTTAAAGAACAGGCCTAGCAACCATGAGGCTCTGGGGAAAAGTTTGTTTTAATGCTTAACAGAGAAGGTGAATCACAGGAAGAAGTGTGTTTGGGGGATGTCCAGCATATGTAATTTTTTGGATTTTAATTTTGTAGCAGGATGAGAGTGCCACTAATTCTATTGTATTGTTTGCCTCTGTCTTAAGTAGAATAAACTGTCCACAACATTGATTTGTTTGTGTATGTTTACCTTGTGTGTGAGTTCCTGGGTAGGGTTAATTTGGAATAATTAGGCCACCTATCGTTCTGACTTCCCATACAATTTAATTAGTTTTTCTTTTTTCTTGTACGTCAGAAGCCTTTTATGGTCTGAGACCTTTGATGAAAGAAAAAAATCTGTGATTGCTAAGGCATACTTTGGAATTTCCTAGTCTGTTCATTCCAGCAGTGAAATTTTATCCCATTTACTAACAAAGGGTCCTTAGCCTGGGTTTGAGCACCTACACAGCCCAGAGGTACATTTGTATGTAACCATTACTCTTTTCAAGTCTTATAGTGTTGGGTGTCAATAAATGGGTTTCAGTTCTGGCACCATTCATACATCTGAGAACAACAGACCAGAAATTTGGAGAAAAGCCTTTGCTTTAACTAAAATTTCAGAGTTATCCAGTGTGTATCCAGACTTTATCTTGGTTACTTTTTGTGTTACATCTCAGAAGTGCAGAGGTTGAGGTCTCTGCAGACATCTGTGAGGTTGTTTGTTGGCTACTCAGAGGAGCTACAGGTGTGGAGCATTATCAGGTACTGCACACCCACAGCTTCTCTGTGAGGGCAGACTGGATGGAACATGGGGAAAGCATCCCTCAGACATGTCAGCTGTGCTAGAAAACATCTTCTCCCATGGTTTCTTGCTCAAGTGAAGAGCATTTACTGCTCCTTGTGCAAACAGATCATTATGGAGGAAGTTCTTCATCATAAGTGGCACTCTGAGAAGATTCTTGAATATGCTGTAGTTTATTTTCAGGGTGGTTCTTGGAGGCCCAAGTTAGCCTAATACTATTCTTCTGAAGTTTATAGAAAGCATATTCAGGGACTGGGCCAACATCATATATTGATTTTGTTCATGTGTTTCTGTTTATCATGACTGACGCTGGGATTGTGGTGATCTATGCCAAAGATCATTAATCTTCTAGTATCTTTTTTGTTCTTGTTCCCTCGTGTTAGATCCTAGCTGTAGATATATCTGGAAATGGCTGTCAGAATGGAATACGATAGGGAGTTGCTGGAAAGGAGCCATTGCTGTGCCTTGTTACAGATTCGGAGCAAAAACTTTCAAAGAGCATTCATCCAGCATTCCTACAACCACAGTGTGTGGCACTCCTAATACTATTTGGAAGAAGGAATCAGGCTCATCTACTTCACTTTTTAAACTGACTATAAGGAAATGAAACAAATTAAGGTTACTTTTTAGTTTTCCTGGATGGAATCGAAATAAAAAAAGTATCTTTTGCTTACTAAGAGCAATTAAAACTCAGTTTGTGAAATAAAGCACCATGAGGAGTAAAATGATCTGTTAATTTGTCAGTGATTTGATTAATTTGTTGTAAGAAACTGAAATAAAACCGAGAATCCACTTAGAAAGTCAAGGCATTTAATTGTTAAAAAAATCAGCTGTTAAAGCAATCATGAAATGCACACATCCTGTGAAGGACTCTGATTCTAATTGCTGTATGTGTAGCTCCAGCTCTGAACGTGTGAGATAAATTCAGGTGAAATCAGTGCCTCTGACTGGAGTGTTTTGATCCAGGTGTAAAAAGGCATCCAGAGTTATCATCTGTATCTGTTTCCTTGCTGATGCCTCTCACAGGGATGAGACTGCTCTTTCAGACAGCTGTATGACTGCAGCCTCAGGTAAATAACAATTTAATTACTCAGTTTTTGGTTTGTTGATCAATGTCATTGATCTAGAACGTGCTTTCAGTAACTATGTATATCTACCAGATTGGTAGACATGTGCTCATGGGCTGAACTCTGTTCTGCTCAGCTAAGATAACAGCATAATATTAATCTGTAATTAATGCACTGACTTAGATAAAAAATAAATCCTGTTCCTGACAGTGTTAGTATTCATTCTTTGCTCTGCAAGTTCATGAGTAATTTTATAAATCTTATGTTAAAGTATGCTCTTAAAAAGCCAACAGCAAGGTAAAATTTAAACTGTTTCCTAAATTATGCTCTTTAGATAATGCTGTAGTTAAAAATGTTTATGGAATGACTGGATGGTGTTGAAGGACTTAATATTTTGTTAAGGTTTCATGTAGCAGTTTGGTTATTTCAGTTGTTTGGTTGTTCCATTACACATATGGCAGAATGCAGCTACAATCTCCTTCCAAAGCAGTATGTTTGTGACTTTGGAAAGCTCCTGGGAGTTGTGATTTCAGTATGCCTGAGTGTGTGAATGGATACAGGTGGCTAGGTGGCTAAAGGTCTGTTTTCTTCACACTGTATTTAATACTGCATCTATAATCTACTCAAATTCTCAGTGTCACCTCGGCTCATGGTGGCCGTGGAGGCCCTGTTACCGACAGGAGCCAGGAATAGCTTGCATTGCAGCTACTGCACAAAAAACCTGCTTTGTGCTTTTCACTGACAAGGTCTTCATAGGCTGTGGCCCAGAGAAAGGTGCTGTAAGTGACAGCTTCTATCTTAATATTTAGAATATTCCTGCAAGCAAAGTAGAAAATTGTATCTCCAAGCTGAGTGAAGATACTTCAGCCATGTCTGGTATGGCACATGCAGCTTGGAGTGAGTGGTTCTGAAACCTGTTTAAGAATCAAAAAATATTCCTATGTTGAAATTAATGGGCCTTAGTTAAAGGATCTTTTTTCTTACTCTAAAACTGCTTTGATCCCCAAAAAGAGGATTTGCCAATAAATAGGTTTGGTGTATGTATACTGTGACAGTATGGTGGCAAAGTGTGTCAGAATGTATGACAACAAACTCAGAATCTGCAGACTGATGGGATTTTATTACTGTTTACTGTAGAAAACTTCCCATGAAAAGACAGGAAAGGCTTTGTTCTGTTTTGCTTTAGTGTAAGAACGGATTAGGGAAAAAAGGCACAGCTTGGCTTTCAGGGAATGGAGCTTTTTTCCTACGTCCTGTGTGAGTGAGGGGCAAGGCAACTTCTGGGTAGAGGCAAAGAAGTCAATCACCTACACCAGCAAGCTCTTGACAAAGTGTCTTTGGGTCCCTAATTCAGCTTATCTGTATTAGAGACAGGGAAGCTCAAGTTTGTTAGTGTCAGACAGTGCATCAGAATGTGTGAGAAGGCAGCTACTTGTGAGAACATTTATTATTCTCCATCCAGGAACAGTAGGGTCACAAGCCCATTTTCCTGGAGTTCCCTGACAAAGCTGTCTCACCTCTTACCTACCAAGGCTGGAGGTACTATTTCAAGCAACTCAGTTTCAGCTGATGAGGTTCAGTTTTTGATAAGAAATTCTGAAAAGATCACTCTGGCCTGGGATTATGTTTGGCTTCTCAAGTTTGATGTGACATGAACATATATCACATAGGAGTAGAAAAATTGAAAGGTTCTGCTCATAAAAAATTCTTAAATATCTATCTTATAAATGCAGGCAAAAGAAGTTCACTGGGTATGGGTAACATGAAGCACTTTTCACAATGCATTTTTTAGAACCAACATATCTGTATTCTAACCATAGTCATCACAATGCATTAATTTCAAAAATCTATGTCTGTAAAGACATAAAAATTACTGTATCTGAAAGCTGACTATAAAGTGACTAGAATGTGTGTTTTTTCCTGTTAGTATGTATCCATTAAAATATTTCTTCCAGAAGAATCTTGCAGAAAAATAGCTTTTTAAAATGGGAGCTGAGACTGTATTTTAAAAATTGTTCTTTTTTTTTTTTTTTGGGGTAAAAAAAATCAAAGGAATCTCTGTTTTTCAAGTTGTTTATAGTAAAACTTCTAAAAGAATTTTCTAAGCACTGAAAAAGTTGACCCTAAAGCCAAGTCTTGCCCTTATTTTAAAACAGAAGTTGTCCACTTGCATGATTTCGAGCTGCAGCATGTTTCATACGTAGTTCAGGTGCACATCCAAGGCATCTCTGTTTTTACTAATGGAAGAAATGAGTGAAGTGCTATTCAGCAAAGACTGTGTGGGCACTATGGGGATGTAGTGGCATTCCCAGCCTCCCAACCTATTCTGGCAGCACAGCCCTGTGGAACCATTACCCTGTCCCATTTGTGATCTATTCCAGGAGCTCCTTCTCTTCACCACTTTAAAAGGTGTGGGACATGTCTTGTGGCTCTCAAGTGGGTGAAGATTTTGTTATATGTCTCACAGAGCAAGGATATTTGTCAGCTTTCTTTAAAATATTTTAGAGGTAATGATAACAATGAGCTGCATCAGTTACTGGCCTTGGAGTAAAGGGGTTTTTTTGCACATGAGTTGTTCTGAATCTCACTTTACATACAAAATAAGCTGGGCTGAATCCTAATGCACACATTTGGTTGAGACAGCTCAAGATATTAGCAGAAATGCTGAACTGAGCAATTCAAGACTCACATTTTTTGCTTTGTTTTTCTTCAGACAGGGAGAGGAGAGAAGGCTGCAGAAGCCATCCTCTTTCCTTCAGCTGACAGTGAAATGCAGATTTCTTGATTGTATGCAAAGGATATTGGTATGCTCTACAAATACTTTTATCTTCACTTGAGAGGGGATTCACAGTCGCACAGATTTCTTCTTGTAATGCAGTTATGGAAATAAGCCTAAAGGATGCTTAAATGACTAAATGGCAGGGCTGAAATTGTGGTAATAAGGGCACAATATTCTTACTAAGTGCACACAGTCAGAGTGAAGCGATTATATTCATCAATTATAAACACGTGCTCTAGAGCACGACATCACTGCACATTTTTTGCAGTAGGAGAAAGAAATCTTTTCCTGTCCAAAATCAAAGATATAACAGAAGGAACTGTTCTTAAACTGCACACCTGACATTGCATGGCTTCACTTTTTGGAAATCATTGCAATAACATGTTAATTATTTCCTGTGGTGATAAGGGCCTCAATCCATTTATTTACAGTAGAGATAGAAGTTCTAGATTTCACAAAAAATCTTTTGTACATTATCCACCCTTATAACCTTGTCTGCAAGTTTCCAGTCCATATTTATGAATTTGCTTCAGTTTGCATCTCCTTATACACTTGGAAATAGGTTGATTTTGAAGGATTTTATGTTAGGAAATTACTTAAGAAAATAAATCCTAATAAGGATATACCAGATCCTAAAGAAGTCTAGGCTCTATCAGATATTTAAGCTTTATGTCCATATTAATTAAATTCTATATCAGACCTAGAACTAATGTAGAAGTACCTTCTAAGATGATGCAGTATATATTTAGAGGTCATTCCCATGTTTTGTACTGAGCCTTGTGCTGCAATTACACTGCCAGCAGTGTTGCAGTAGGCAAGTTCAAAATTAGCCTCTGTCCATAAATATGGGCAGGACATATTCTGAAGTGGAAATCTCCCCACAGACTGATCATAAACTACGTTAAGTATACTTAGAAGTAAAATTCCCACCACTGTCCCAGAAAATGAGTAGAAGGTTTAGATGATGGAACTTCCTAGATTCTTACACAAGAACAATGTGATTACATCTTAGTAGAAATTGTGAGTGCCCTGGGAACTATTTAAAATCAGATTTTACATGTTGAGGTTACTGAATGGAAAGCTATTTTATGCTATCTAAAGCAGAACAGTGATCCCTCCTAATTTTGTGTTCAGTCAATTTGCTAGGTGCAATTATATGCTGGTGAGCTACCACAGCTTTAAATGCAATGCCTTGATACTTTTATAGAATTTTCCAGATTATCGAAAGTTAATGGTAAGTGAACAATTTAGGCATTTGCTATTGTTCACTGTTAAACTGACTTCTGCCCTAGATACAGAAACTAAAATTTCTCAGATTTACTCAGGTTTAACACCCTATATTATGCCTGCAGGAAATGATAAGCTACAGTGGAATTATTCAAGATGTGGGGTAATCTTTAAGCAGAAAATACACTGGCAGGTTGGTTTTGCTTTTTTTTTTGAAAGCCTAGTTCAAAGAGTATGCAGGCATATAATTTGGGGATGCAATGCAATTACCAGAAATAATTTAAAATGGGTTACTTCACTTGACTATGACTCTTTGAAGAATAAATAGTAATTGTTTTAAGTGCATAATTACTTTAATATTGGCTCCTTTCAGCAAGTTGCAGACTTCTAGTTTAAGCTCTAAGTCCTGTGCATCTGTCCACTCAAATTCTGTTTATTCTTCAGGCTGTCATAGTTCCATTATTAAACCCCTTGAAGCCCTTTGATGTGTTCCTGCACATAAAAAGATTGGTGCAGACTTCCATGCAGCCTGATCTTTGCTATGCTAACTTTTTTCAGCATAACTGAAGTCTGAGAACAAGTTAAAGTCATCATTAAGAAACCCTGCTAACAAGAAATACTGCCTTTTATAAATGTATTTGTGTCCATGTTATTATTATTTATTTTTTATTTTTTTTTGGCAAGGCCTTGCTTGAAGCTGCAGATATATTTCTGATTTTCAGAAGGAAACCCAGTATTGGAAATTGGCTGTGTTTCTTCGGAAGGCAGAGACTGTGCTGAGCCGCAGAACAGCATGCTTTGATCTTACAGCTAAGTACCGTGCTCTGACCCTGCTGGGAAGCAGTGCTTAGGATTGAGGTAGCAGCTCCTTTTTGGACAATGCTGTGAGTACCATCTTGTGGACTCTGAGCTCCTGACCACCTGTGGCATAAGCTGAGCTCATCTGCACTGCTGATTACTTCATTTTTGCTGTACTTTCTGCTGCTTTCAACCACAAGAGAGACTTGTGTGGGCTAACGCATCCAGAGTGTACACAGAAATCCCATGCAGTGCAAATACTTAGCAAAGTAAATATACCCAGAATCTTCCTTAAGTTTTCTGTATGCCCTCTACTTTTCAAAATCTCATCTTTGAGATGGCTCTGTAAGCCTTTTTTGACTGGTAAGCTGACTCCAATGGAGTCACATTGCCATGAAGCTGGCAGAGAAGGGCAGTCAGATCTCAAAGCTGAGAGAAAAGGCATTCTCATGAGGAGTCCTGAGTTTCTGGCAGATCCCTAAAAACTATACAAATACCAGAGGATTTCAGGGAGTTTCTCTGAGGTGAGGATGAAAAAACAGGTTTTCCCATGGTTTATTAGGGAGAAAATTCCTTTTACATTTTTCTTCTCCTTGATCATGCTCATGTAATTTATATCTATTAAGAAATCCATGCTGTTTTTGTAATGAACAGTAAAATATGTCGAGCTCCATGTGTTAACCTAAATCTGAGCTGAGCAACTAATTTCTAGTTTCGTGCAATTCTCCTGCTCATTTCTATTGTCTTTTACTGCAACAGAAAGTGGCAACACACAGAACCTATATGTGCTTTTTCTAAAGCATTTTCTAAGCCTTTATTTATAAGAAAAGAGCATTTTACAGGATAGTAAATACTAGTAGATATTAAGCTTTCAAGGAAGCACGGTCACCGTTTATTCTCCTCTTTTCCTTACAATTCAAAGGTGAATGTTGGATGTAAAAAAGTATTATTAGCACGTCGTCAACACCTTTATTATTTCTTGCCTTTTCCTTGCTTGCCCGTTTCTCAGGGCAAGTTTTACCTTTACGGGAGTTCAGCTAACCCTCTGTTTGGTCCGAAGGTGGCAGCATCTTTCTTCCATAGAAAGTATCAGTCTTCTCTGGCTGTGCGATGGCTCCATCCGGAAACTGGGTAGTTTCTCTACATCAGACACACTTTTTAGCTAAGCAAATGAAGACATATTCTGTGCTTGCTCGCTGAAGAAAAAAAGCTTTCAGCATGAGATACAGTGCCCCCAGAAAAACTGAAAGTTGTTATCTACAGATAACTTGCAAGGTATGGGGGTGGAAGCAGAGTCACTGAATACATTTTAATGCGGTGGCAGTGCTGTTACAGAAGCCCTCTGACTGCAGCTGTCACTGCATGCCTGCTGTGACAAGCCCTGGGCGTGGGATGCTCTTTTGGGGTCTACTTTCAGCTGCACCATACCTTCTGAAGCTCTTTGGGTTTTGGCTGCTCAGCATGGGGGTCTGTCCGTGCCCACATTGCCCTGGAGCAGGCAGCCTAGGCCAGCTAGAGCTGGATAAAGAGATATCAGTTTTGTGAACTTCTGTTTGAAGATGGTTTTGTGGTCGTACTGGGGACTGAGACAACACTGGTTCCCACTCCTGTCATCAACTTGTGAATTCAGGCTGCTTCCTTCATGTCTGGGTGCCCCACTTGCCTGGTCTGGAGGAGGGGTAACAGCAGGGTCACTCAAACACCTTTTTTCTGCCCTGCCATCTTAGGCTGGAGACTCAGGACAGGAAGGAAATTCCTGTCATTTGGCCAGAGGCTAGCACTGGGACAGGAGCAAGGCTCCCCATCCAGACAAGACAAGGGCTGTCATTATCACTGGAGCATAAATAATGATTCAACATCCACTTAGCACCAGTACAGCCCTGGCTGCAGCTTTCCACTAAGTGGGAGGCAGGGAGGAGGGAGGGGAAGTTTGCACAGCTGTGTGGTGCAAGCTGTGCACAGGGGAGAAGATAGGTAGCTAATGGTTTCTCAGCCACACTGGTAATTCTGTGTCTGTAATAGCCCAACAGTAAATAAATCAGTTTCTCTAGCTGCAGTACATCTTCCTGCTTTTGACTTTCTGATCTTTAAAAAAACTCTATTCTTCCCACCCCCTCCCCCATCAAAATGGCACCATTGAAGACCTTCATAATGGTTGAATATATCTAAATAATAACTGCACTGATCATGCCAGCTCAACAAGGCTGAAGCACACATAGCTTGTGCTTCAAGCTCTGAGTGCAGAAGGAGAGAAAGTGAGGAATGTTTTGTGCCTCTGACCTCTCAAGTGTCATCTTCTTAGCAGCTCAGATCACTCTTAGAAATTATTCTATTACTCATCTGGCTCCCTGACGTCTGCTTTATCATTTCCTGACCAGGCAGTAATCCAAGTAACCAAAATAAATATTTTTTTTGAAGCAGAACACCTTGTCTGTAAGCTTGCGGGGATGACAAACCACAGTAAATATTCCTGATTGTGTGAAGCTCCATCTTTGGAAAATCCAGCTGAGAGAAGGGAGTGTTTAGAAGAACACTCTTAGTTCACTTCTAAACTAGTTCTTAGTTTAGAAGAACTGTAGTTCGTTGCTGCGCTAAGCGTTTGTGACAGTGTCACTGATAGGAATGTGCCACTGGTTCCCACTCACCATTCTAAATTAGGATTGCACCCTTAGAAACAATAAAGACAAGTATGAGAGGATCAGTGGCTTGTCTTGATCATCTAAATTAGTTGGGTGATAAAGAATTGTCAGCACACTCATTGTAACTCAAGCTACAGCCAGAACATGAACTATGCTGGTAATTTTAACAGTGCTGTGACAATAACCCCAGCTGGGGTCTGCTCTGTTTAGAGAGGGCCTATTGCTGATCTCATTTGCTGGGACAAGTATAAATTAATTACTTCACTGGTGTTACTTGCAATATCAGTGAGCTCATAATTTGGCTGACTATCCATTGCTGATTTCTAGGGCATAGTTTTACAGCATTAGCTTCTTATTCTAAAAATCTAGCACTGTGACTAAGATACCGACCCTCAGTTTGCACTACCTTTTAGTAACAGGATCCACAGATTATCTGTTGAAACTACTAGAAAAGATTATATTTTTTCAAGTGTGAGGAAGTTCCAGGAATGCTTTGAGTCACAGAAATTATCCCTTGCAATCACCATGCAATGGGCCTTTTGCTTGTGCAGAGCAGTCCTGGAGACATACAGCCTTTCTTCCTGTAGACCTTCAAACACTTTATGAAGGCAGTTAAGCATTATAACTACACATACAAGACCTGTTTAAATAGCAATAGGCCGCAGTAAATTGAGAATTTGAAGTATACTAACACATACTACTGGTGGCTGAATGCGAAACTGCTCATGGTACACCTGATGGATATGCCAGTAAGTCTCACTGCAATTCAACTGCTTAAAAGCACACAGCAAATTAGATTCAGCCACAGTCCTGGGTGTGGAAATTGCAGTCAATATTTTCTGTCACAGTCATGGCATATCTTCTAATGGGGATCCAGCAGGCATTGGATGTTTAAATTAAATACAATGTATTAGTCTTGATGATAATTAACCTTTTTAGGTTTTTTTTTTAATGTAAGTTCAGATATAGGTTAGCATGGGAAACAAAGATCTTTGACAAACTGGAAGAAATTTCTGGACATTTTCCTGGCAACTTACAGAGAGCAATTGACAGTTCCTTGTGCCTGCTGTTTCATGTGAATAGTTCAAGAGGGGAAGGCCATTTAGGTTTTTCACTGGAAGGATGAAAACTGATTCTGTTTGTTCCTTGTTCTTTTATAGTGTGTGGTATCTGCTTGCCCCCAAATAAAGGGGTTAGCTTTTCAGATGGGCAGCTTTTTACAAAGTAATCATGGCACATGTGAAAATGATGACAGACAAACCACAGGCAATCAGGGGACTGATCTGGCTCACTTAATAATGAAAAGAGTTTTGATGATTCTGTAAACCTCCAAGATATGTAGCACATTTTGAGGTTTTTCTTCCTGACCCTTACCACCAACTCTCTTCCTGCTAGCTACAGCAATCTGCTGTTCTCAGTGTGTGAATGCAGCTTTTCTTGCTCACAGACTCGCGGGATAGCTCTGTGGTCCAGTGCTCCCAGCCAGCAGCAGTCAGCAGAAATGGTTAATGTGGTTGCATTGCTCAGCACTACACTTGAGCAGAGCTTGTTTGTTGTGTTAAGTGTGGCTGCAGTGGTGCTCCTGTTACATGGCATGGTTTGGTTTGTGTGACTAACATGTTCTTGCTTTTTTCATTCAGCTCAAGACAATAGAGATCATCTGTGGGAGAGTGCCCACTGAGGGATGCTTAGTGGAGACAGATGATAATTTAACTAATGTTGAATTCAAAACTAGATCTATTTCTATCTAAATATATATCTAAGTTTATGTGTATATATATTGAAGACAGTTTTATAAGGGGAACAAAAGTTTGGTCTCTATTTTTGATATGGATCCACAGTCGTAGCTGTCCATCTGACATTGAAGCAAGATTATTTGTACAGGCAATTTTACTCAATCTTCCTAAAAAAATGGTGAAACAGACAAATATGATTTAAAATACCCCAACAGATTGTACTGCTTTGCTCTGTTACATTCCTCAGCTTCTGCCAGCATGTCCACAAGAAGCAGAGAAAATTTTACATGAAGTATAGTAGTGAGATGAGGGTGCTGGGGTGGAAACCTCATGCTTTAATTTCCACATGTCACCATTTCAGTGACTGACCTTTGATAAGTCCCACAATGGCTGTGAAACTCAATTTTCTGTCCAGTGGCCTTGCTGTTCACCTTCATTAGTTCCTAAAAGACCATTAACACTTTAGAATATTTGTCTGGAAGATTTTAAGAAACATGTACCATTGTAGTATGGGATAATAATGAATATCTAGTTCGTGCTTTTATTTGTTTCTTATTTCTTGGTTTCTTTCTGAACCTAAACCAAACCACTTTCATATTTTTCCCTCTTCTCTTTTCCTTTCTCCTCAAGCTCTATCTCACCCCTTATCATCCAAAATGCCACTATCTCTATTGCTCTAAGAAGTAAAGCATGCACTCTTTTACTCTACAATTTCTCACATGCTCCTATATGGATTTTACCAGGTAGTTAGATGCATTTGATAATCAGCATGCAGGATTATGGTTTGCCACAACAAAGCTACTATCCATCTGAGGGCAATCAATGTGTTTCGGTACATTTGTTTGCCAATATTGTTTCTATAGACTTCTTTGTTTTTATCCAAGTACTCTTTTACATATATCACAGCTTTGCAATTATCTGAAGCAGAATATGGCAGTGGAAGTACCCTTAGAATTCTATTAGAGCACAAAAATTTATTTCCTTGTTGGGTCCTGTGCACGAATAAAAATTCAGTCCTTCAGTGCTCTACTCATATAAAACTGGAATTGGAAAGAACTGCTCTCTGTTCCCTATTGCAAAGCGGATGTTTCCTGATATTGTTCTTTCTGTGGCTGTAGTTCTGGCATCCAGGGTAGCAGAAACCCAGAGAAGAGTCTGATAAAATCGTGGTTTCTGTCCTCAGTGTGTTTTCAAATAAGTTTTTATCTTAGTAATTAAATTCCTAGTTATTTAACATTTTTTAACAACTTTAAAACAGTTTACTTGTGAGTGGAAAAATCTATAAATTCCAGGGAACTGTTGTAAAGTGGTTTTGCTCATAACTAAACAAAGGACTGGACTGTGTTAAGCTATTCAGGTGAAATTAATGTTATTTGTTCCCTTTTTAAAGAAGAAAGAGCTATTTTTTTTTTTTTAAATCTACCTTGTATATTTATTTGTAAACAGTGCTCAAGACTATGTCTTTTCTGTGTACTACAAAGGTCTGTAATACAAACTGATAATATCATATCAATACATACAGATACTATCCATCCATTTGAAAACCATCAAGTACCTTGGAAGTCTTTAGACTGACCTAGGATGTAGAGTGGGTTTTCCAAAAATATCAGTAAAGTGCTCTCTGAAATCAAATTGAACCATAATTACATTTTTCCAGATACCTGTCTATAAAGTCTTTGCCTGCACACACAAGTAAGAGTTTACTCACCCAGACATGATGGTCACCTCTCTGACAATGTAAAACACATACTGCAGAATTTTGTCCAAATATATTTGGATTTGTGTGTAGAAGTGTGAAAAATGGTGCAAGTGGATCAGAGATTCCACTTGCCTTTTTAAGACAGGAGGAAGCAGGCCATTATGTGAAAGTTTAATTACAAAAATTCATATGAATGCATTATTTTTGTATATATGGCTATCAGAATAGGACAGAAGTCTTGTCCTTTTGTCATCACTGAACTGGTGCATCCACAATGCTGTTTTCTTTAGTGAAACAGGCTGTAGATGTAAAAGGGACTTCTCTTCACTCTCTTTTTCATGACATGCGTCTGTCATAGGAAATTTTGTGTTAATTTCTACTGTTACATAACTATTACCTTTGTAAATGCCAAGTGTGGGCTGTTGGCTTGCCTAGTTGTACATTGAATTGTGGCTGAATTCTGTATATAGTTAGGAAACAATAAATGAAAAGGCCACAAGCACAAGCAGACACACATTTCTCATTTTCTGATTTTTTTTTTAACAAGAAGTAGCAGAAGAATATTTTCTGATAGTGTAGGAAGAGAGAACTGTGAGCAAAAAGAAAAAAAAAAGTGAATTGAGTGTAAAATATTAGTCCAATGAAAAATTGCTTTCTTTAGATGTACATTTGCTTTGAAATCATGCTGGGTCTCCTAGTACCTGCTGAGCTTAGCTTTAAGCCCTGAAGCTGTGATTTAAAATAATATATATTTGCTCTTTCATGTCTGTGCTCTATTATATCAATTTCCATGAAAACACCTGGAAGGATTCTTAGAGGTCGTCATGAACTCTGACTCTAGAGATTTTCATCTTTAGGTCCTGCTGTGAATTGATACTACACATGCCACAATCTGTCTGTGGTTTCTTTCTAATCTTTGGGAAAAAAGGAAACATGTATCACAGGAACCAGTACAAACACATTCACCTGGCTAGCAGCCTTCCAGAAATTTGTTTCTTTTTGAGATTGCAATCTAAACTCATTTTTTACTTAGAAAACTGATATAAGATGCTGATCTCCAAAGACTTGGAATTTCTAAATCCAGAAACTTTAGGCATGTTGATCCATCCAAAGTTGAGTACCTAATTTCCAAAAGTATTAAAATTTTAAAGTATCTTTCACTTTTTCTTCCTGCTTCTCCTTACTTTTGTAATGGTTATCACAAGGGCCTTTTCTGTGATGCTGGTAACAAGGACCTGAGGCCACTCTCTTTATCAGATGCTCACATTTTTCTGTTTCAAGGTCTTCATTGGTTGAAAACCCACAGAACCCTCAGTGACTCTTTTGTAAGTGAATGAGTATTGATTTCACTCAAATTAGCTTAGTCACTAATCTTCGACTGTTATTTAAGGGGCAAAGATAAAAACATCCTTTAGGTAGCTCTCTGGGTTACATTATAATGGTTTTGTACAGGGTTCTTAGTCAAATTAAGTCTGGCTATTGTCCTCAGATGGTATACAATGATATTAGCAGGCAAATGTTTGCAATATCATCCTGAATTTTAGAAGGGTGCTTAAATGTAATTTCTTTTCCAGGAGTCTTGAGAAATAGAAAAAATCATCAACTAGGTCACTGTCCAACAAAGAACAAAGACTCTTTAAGACTTCAGTGAGGAGAATTGTTTCCATAATTATTATTAATTTTTGTCACGTAACTTCCAATCTTTTTCTATTCTTCAGAATTTTTAAAAAAGGAATTAAACAAAAAAGTTCCAAACTCATACTGAGCTGTAGGTTGGCATAATCAGGGCAGTGATACTATCAGCCATATGAGTCATTCAGCTGCCAGTAAAGGAAATTCAAGTCGCTAATTTTGCAGAGTGAGAATTGTCTTTTGAACACAAAAGATGCCCTGACTTTGTGGAGTTTAGGCTCTTGACTGCAATCTTTTGTTAGATATTTTGATGAAGCATGTACTGAAATGTGAAGGAAGAATCTGGAGGAGTTTTGAAAAATGATGTGCACATCAATTTTTCTCCGTATGTGAAGATAAGGCCCCTTGGCATTTCCTCCCTTATCCTTCATTAGGAGGAGTGTCACCAGCAGGTCAGGAGAGGTGATCCTTCCCCTCTTCTCAGTGCTGCTGAGACACATCTGAAGTGCTAGGTCCAATTCTGGGGTCCCCCACTGAGGAGAAAAAGAGTTGTACTGCAGAGACTCCAGAAAAGGCCCAAAGAGATGATGAGGGAACTGGTGCACTTGTCATATGAGGAGAGGCTGAGAACTGGGATTCAGCCTGGGGAAGAGAAGGCTCAGTGGGATTGGATCAATGCATGTTAATAAATACCTGAAGGGAGGATGTAAAGAGGATGGAGACGTTCTCTTTTCAGAGATGCCTGGTGACAGGACCAGAGGCAAAGGGCACATATGAAAGCTCAGGATTCCCTCTGAATATCAAGAAAAACCTTTTCATTGAGATGTTGACCAAGCACTCACACCAGTTTTCCACAGAGGTTGTGGAATCTTCATCCCTGGAAGCCATCTGGATATGGTCTTGGGCAGCCAGCTGTGTGTGGTAGTGCTTTGGACTAAATGACTCCCACAGGTCCTTTCCAACCTCAGCCATTCTGTGATTCTACAATCCAGGTCCAAAATTTGGGCTAGAAAGGCATTGGGAGCTGAGAATGAGAAGGACTGTGTCAGAAAGTCGATAAAGCTTTTGGTCTCTGCTTGGCAAGACACGGGCTGAGCTGGCCTTGCTTCCTTCCCAGGCGGCAGCTGCCACCTCTGCCTGCTGCAAATCCAGCAGACTTCTACTGCTGCCCATTTTCTGCCCCAACAAACCTCACCCAAGCCATGCTGATCCCCAATGCTTCTCAGCTTTCAAAAATATAAGAGGACCCTTAGCATAGTTTAATAATGTCATCAGTTCCTTCATAATTAGCTTCCAAAAACCACTATGATTAACCATCTTCCAGGAAACAGAGCCTCTCCTTCCCAATTACAGCTGTTTCCATGGCTGAATATCAGGGAGAGAGCAGGAAAAGTTCCTAAAGGCTTTCTCTATTTCTAGATCAGTCAAATATAAAGGTGTCCTGCATGGGCAGCCACTGCTGGGTCCGTCCTTGACTCACAGAAGGAGCCAACAGTGGCTGTCTGTGTGGGATTTTCTCAGAAGGTAACAAGCCAGGACCCAGCTTTTAAATATGATTATATATGAGATCTGTCTTCTCACACTTCTTGGTCAGAAGTATCAAACATGGGCACGTGCATTTGCATTGCAAACACTTGTGAAATACCAGTATTATCTGAGCTGGTTTTTGGTGGTAATTTTTTCTCTAGACCTTCCTAAACCCACATTATTCAACAAAGCAGATATGGCAAATTTGAGGTTGAATTTCTTTCCTGGGACTTTAAATGAATGTTGATTGTACAAAAGACTGTGTGAGTTGGTTACTTAAAACCTTTTCAGAATGTTTGCTTTAATCCTGGCAAAACCTTAGACGATTCTTTTATATAGTCTCATAGACAATGTTTAGTCTCAAACTATGTTAGTGCTCAAAACTGAGCATAGTGGCATTATGACTGTTATCAGAATTTGAGGAGTAGGGTTTGCCAAGTAGTTTAGAGTTGTGAGTCCCATTCAGCCACTTGTCACCATCCCCGTGGCCACAAATCCTCAGATCTCCCTGTAGAGTCTCCAGCGAGTTTTGGGGTAATGCAAAGGATATTGTGATATTGCCTTACACAATAATTAAGTGCAAACTGAAGAAGAGAAACCTGTCTTTGTTCAGTGAGTGTTCAGATAAATTGTGGAGAGTGGCCATCTCCTGTCTTTCTATCACAGTCTTTGTTAGCAGTACAACTTCTCCATAATGGAGTTTATGAAATGTAAGCAGTTGTGTCAAACAGGTAAAAACTTTATAGTCTCTATTCTGGAGAAAAAAATACCCCAGCCTCTTCAAATGAGTTGCAGGGCACTGGAAATGCACTGCTAGTTGAATAATTTCAGTATCTTCAGCTGCACTTTCTGATGTCTGGAGAGAGAGTGCCTGGAAAAAGGAAAAAACACAAAAGTCTATTGTCATTGGGACTAACTTAGTGTCTTTAGGTAGATAGTGCGTTAAATAGTAAAGAGTAAATTCTTATTTTTAGGAACAATTGAGTCAAGCAACATAATGATACAACCTCCACATACAAATTTAAAAGCTGGGGCTATCTCAGGCTATTCCTGCAAATGGCTGTTAGCAGCTGTAGCAAATGACTTAATTCTGGGAACTGCAAGTTACTGTTTAGTGTCATGAAGCCCAAGCAGCTGCAGAGAGTTACTTTGCCTGGAAGTGAGATGTTTCTTCAGAGAATGTTAGTAGAATAGGGATTTTTTTGCTATTGCAGTTCGGGAAGCCTCCTGGTGCTGTCCTGAGAAGACATCTTGAGCCCCACCTCCGTCAGAACATTGCTTGCTAAGAGTAAAAGCCATTTGTTAAGTTTTTTAGATGTTACTGGCTTGAATTTCTATTAATGG
Organism: Pseudopodoces humilis; assembly: GCF_049639895.1. Lineage (NCBI taxonomy): Eukaryota > Metazoa > Chordata > Aves > Passeriformes > Paridae > Pseudopodoces > Pseudopodoces humilis. The sequence goes on from NC_142202.1 coordinate 63,707,232, forward strand.
CAGATGCAACAGTCATCTGTGATGTTACATATTTTCCACGTACATCTTTGCACTTCATACTGATGTTCATGGAAAGCCTTTATTTTTATATAATTTTTTAGGAAATAATTGTTTAAAACACGAAGTTAACCACTGGGGAAATAGTGGATTTATTTCAAAGCCTTCAGATCTGTTTATCGTTTGGGAAAATATGCTCAAACTGAAACACAGGGAATGCTTTAATCACACACAAGTTACTGGCCTCAAAGAATGGTTGAAATTTGCTGGTGAAAGGGGAGGCGAGATGACCCACTGGTTCATCCTGATTTCTCATTCTGCTAATTTGCTAATAACATCTGTGGGATTACAAGAGTCTTCAGAGATTTACGATGCCAAGACTATTTGTTGTGCTAGTTCAGTAATGTCCCATGCTGGAAAAAAAAGAAATCCAGTTCACTTGACGTCCTCCAAGTACGGTAGGTAATTGCCTAATGTCTTTTGGATTAGCTCATCCCATGTAGTGATTAAAAGAACTTATGTGAAGCTCAAAGTTGTTTTTCCTTCAGTCTAGCAACCAGAAATCACACTAGTGGGCCTAATTCTCTGCTCTGTTATGTTGTAACCCTGCTGGTTTCAATAGAGTCATGCTGGTGTTGAAATGATTTAAAGGACCAGTGGGTGAAACATAGCAGCAGAAACATATCAACTACTTAAAAACCTTACAAAATCTGGGAAGTTGATCGGCAGCTTCATTTATTTTTTTCCCAATTATTTTATTTTTTTATTCCAAGTCATGGATTCTCATATTTTGGGAGTTGCCATAAAAGTTAACAAAAACTCAGACATGGAATTTTTTTCCCTTGGGCATCTGTTTATCTTCCTTTCAGTTCATGATTGTTCTTTCCTCTGAGGGTATTCTTTGGTGCTTTGTTCAGTACAAGGAGGCTCCTGCGATTTCCTCTGGGCAATGTGAACTTGTCTGGATGCTACAAATGAGCAAAGAGAGTAATTTTCCTATTTTTATTTCACTTTATATTGACTTTTCTGATTTGACTGGTTTTCCATATATTGTTTTTAGTCTTCTCACACCCTAGCAAGATATTATCATATATGATAATACAATCTGTTATGAAATACTTAGGGCTTGCCAGCAATTTTTATTTGACACTTTAATAATGTCTTTAAGAGAGAAGTGGGAATTGAAAAGAACAAAGAATCTCCAGATGTCCTAAAAATGTATGATGTAGGATTTGCAGAATATTTCTCTACTTGAGAGATCACTAATTTTCATTTGAAGCAGCACAGTCCTGCATTACCTTTTCCTGAATTAATATGAATACAATTTCATTTACAGATTGTCTCTTAGATTAACCCTGTATCCTGGATGTGTCTGGTTTATTACTGAAAGTGCACTCCTTGCTACTTCTTCTGTTCTCTGTGGGTTTGCAAACCTACTTTAATAAAAATGCAACATATAAACACAATTCTTCTTGCAGTTCACCTTGTCTTCAGATAAGGAAAAGAATGCAAAGAAATTAACTATGAGGTTTTGGCATGTCTTCTGAAGGGCAAGCTAGCTCTCAGCTTCAGTGTTCTGTGCTGTATAGAGTCACATGCTTTAAACTAATTGCTCCCATGCAAGACTTGTAGGAAATACAAACTTGAAGTTCTTGTGGCAAATTTTTTTGACTATTATTTTTACTGGGTGGCTGAGCTGAGCCTAAAATAGAAAAATTCCTTCTCTACTCTGGTTTTCATCTTTAGTTTCTTGTCATTTTTATCTGCTTCTTTTTAAGTCACCAGTAAGATATATATGAATCTAGTGGGTTCCTCACATTATGTCTTCTTAGGGGTCATAGAAACCCAATCAGTAGAAGGACCATGCTTGACCAGAAACTGCAGAGAATAGAGGAACAGCAATAAACAGACTATTACAAGAAAACAATTTATAATTCCAACATTTTGTTAAGACACGTTAATGTAAGCATTGCTTCTCACATGTGCCCAGCCCTTTGGAGGGGTGATGGCTGTTGTTTCAGATGATTCGTGTCAGTGGGGTTCCACTTCTGGATTTATAGGAGAATCAGGAAAAAATGAGGGGAGGTAACAGATTTTTTTCTCTTATCCCTTTCTAACAGCTTTTCAGGAGAGGTTTATCTTACTTTCCTTTGCTGGAACTGCAAACTGCTGAATGTGCAATTCTTTTCCTCGCATTTTGATTTTCGGTAAAGCTGTTACTTGCAATTAGTTGACATCTTTAGCTATTTGAATGTCAATTACATTCTTAAATTATGTGGAAAACAATTCTGTAACTTATCAAGTTAAACTTCTTAACAGTGGGAAGGATTTCTAAGGTGTATTTTACTTCTTTTTTTAAAAAGATGTACATGTACTTAAAGCTTCTAATGATATTTCTGATAGCTTATTATGTTTCTGAACTATGTTCTGTAGGGAAATGCTTTATATATAGTTTTTTATATAATTTTAAACTTAATTATGTAGCTGTTAGGCTGTGATTTGGCAGTGAGGCACAAGGCTTTGTCTACTGCAATCACAGATTATGGCAGTCACAACAGTTTAAATTTCTGTTGTTCTAATTAATGATATTATAATTTTCTAGTTAACCCATAAGCTTGGTAATTCATCTTCACTGTTGCTTTTAAGTGTTTTAAAAAACAAGAATGCAGTCAGGAGTCCAACACTCAGTGTTATAAACCAGTATGCTGCTAGGAGGAGTAATTTTTTTTAAGGTGCTTTCTGGAAGCTGCCCGTCTCTGGTGCTTTTTGCAGTGCTGTCTCCAACATTCTGCTCAGCTCTGGTGAGCTGGGTAACCCTTGGCATAGGCAAATAGTTCACCTGTGTACTGTCAAGAGCTTACTCCTATCAACCTAGAACCAAACTCCTTGCCTTCCTGGAAAATAAAAAAATAGGGGAAATCTCAGAACAGAACAGTTTACTCAGATGAAATCAATATGAGCCTTTCTTCCTTGGGAAACTTCTGTTGCTCTTAAAAAATTCAGGAAATAGTCTGCCTTTTGCTGAAAAAGCCTTTTTAATCTGTATTTAGGAAAGAAGTTAATTTTTAATTTATAGGAGCATACTGAGCTCAATAAAAATTTTTTGTTTTTCATCTAAATCTCTCTGCTCATAGCTGGGTATAGACACATAGCTTTTCTTGTTAGTTTTGTGTGTTTTACATCTATAGAAATGTCCTTCAACAAGAAGGACCCTGCTGTGCTTATGAATACTTGGATTCATTCCTGGCATGAATTGTCACTCCAGAATAAAGCAGGAGGTAAGTCTAACCAAAGTCAAAGTGGTAAGTCTAGAATTATCACAGACAAGAAAATAATGTGTTTTTTTTTTTCTTCCCTCATAGAAATGGAATTTCACTATTATATTTGTTAAAAAACACTTTGATATACGGTTCTTTATGGGACTTGGTATGAACTGATTTTATTCGTGGCTCTGTACTGATTAGAATGAAAGTCTCTGTGGGAGAGGGAGTGTGCAGTTACAAAAGGCAAGCCACAAGCCTTCTAGAAGCTACAGTCTTGCTTAACTAGTAATTAGTGGTAATTTCATGAGTTAGTGAATGAGGCTGGTAAGGTGTGGGTTATGCGGGTGGTATAATGATATCTTCTGGGTTTGTAAGGCATAACTTCTGTCTGCTTTTACTTTTTATGAGGGATACAACTCTATTGAGGATAATTCTATAGGGTTGTTTTAATAACCAGATGGAGCCCATGACCAAGAAATGCTGTGTAAGTTTAAAGTAGGACCAGCTGTAGAGAAACATCGGGAAAGAGACTACAAGCTTGTTAAGATCTTGGGTGCATGAGGGCCCTACACCCTGGAGATATGGAAATACAAAGGTGGACATGATGAAGGGTAGTGTGAGGAGGCTGAAGAAACCCCAGGAAAGATGGGGAAGTATGGGGCTGTTTAGGCTGCAACATATTTTGGAGGTGAAAGAGACACAGAAGAGTTCTTTTGAGCAGCTAGAAACTTCTGAAGGAAACCTAATGTTCCAAGGAGACCAGGATTCCTCTTGAATTCCACTAACTCAGAAGAGAAGTGGTATGGACAGTCTCCTGCTAAAGGAAGGAAGAAGGTTAAAGATACTGAAAGAGGAGACTAGAACAAACCCTATTGTTTCCTAGGAAAACCCTTACTGCCTCAGATGTGAGGACTCCTGTGTTTTCCATGTCTTGATCAGGCTGTTCCCACCATGCTGAGGAAACATTGCTGTATGGTAGCACAGCTTCTGTGATGTAGGGCTTCCATCTCCTAAACTTGTAGTTTAGAGAACTAAGTCAGTAGCATCCTTAGCTGAGGTGACCATGATCATTGCAAAAAACAGTGTTCTGTCCTTCTGCCTATTCACATGGGAAGTGCTGTCAGTCCTGTAAAATTCCCATGTACAAAATACAGATCATTCCAGGTAAAATGGGACATTAATCCAGCAGTAATGGAACCTACTGAGAACACTGGTTTGAAAAAGTATCTCTTCAAAAGAATTTAAAAACAATTTAAATAATTAATACCTTCTAAAAGATATTTCCTATGGTTTTCAGATATTCCTTCCCCTTTGGCCCTTGTTTATTACTGTTGTGTGAACATAGTCTTTATTCCTTTGAATGCGTATACAGAACTTTACTGCCCTACTGGCAGCCTTTAGGCTATTACAGATATTGCAAAGGTTTACCATTTTTCAAAAAACAAATACTGCTTCCAGGGTGCTTATTAATCCTTAGATGGTAGAAGGTTAAAATATTGGTGCTGCTTGAAACAAATACTCTAGGAATATAGGAGTATAGGAGCCACTCCTCTCTGGCAGGAGGCAAGCAGGCCAGAAATATCCTCTGTAGTTCTTGATTAGTGTCTTTGATCATGCACTTTTCTCTGAGCATATTTTTCTTTTGGGATGAGAAAGGAAACCATTTCAGAGTGGTACAGCTATGGCAGCAGTGTCCCAGCTATCCTGCTTCTGCAGAGATCTATTCCTGATGGATACTGGCCCCCAGGACCCTTAGCAGAGATAAGCCTGAACAAAATTTCCAAGCACAGCTTCTTAGTTTTAAGGAAACTCCACTGTACCAGGGTTGTTTTTAAGTCTAGGTCTTCATATAGCTGTTAAGCTTCCTCATTATCAGCATGCAGTGGTCCAGGTAAAAGTGAAGGCCTAATTTAGCAATTTAATAAAATATATGTATGTCCATGCTAATGACTGTATCTCTTTGCTACTCATTGATAATTGACGTGCTTTTTCTTGGGTAATGAATGTTTAGGTGATTGAGAGTCTGAGAGGATGTCCTTCATAGTTTCACCATTCACAGTGAACATTTCAAAATCAAGAGGAGGAAATTGTGTGTAGGTGTACCTGACACAGAAAAAATACTTTTCAAGTCTGAAGAAATCCCAGAAAATATTTTCTGTAGTAGAATTACACAAGTATTCTTGGGTCTTCAGAGGAAAGCTTGGGCATCAGCACACTTTAGGCCTTCTTTTTAAAACTTTGTTTTACTTTGAAGTTATTAACGTTATATGAGGAGACTTCTGTGTCTCACAACAATCAGTGGAGCTCTACAAGCTCACTTGAAGAATGATGATGATGACATTCCGTTTGTACAAAAACTGGAGACAGGAAAAGTACATGTTCTTTTGCGGAACTCTAATGCACTCCGTATAACATAATCTATTTCATATAAATAGATATAGGAGGACAATGGGGATGAGGGGAATTTTAGTTTTGTGATGAAGGATCCTGAGTAAATTTATGGCAATATGTTCAGTGATAAAAAGAAAAGGATAGGGAAAACCAAAGAGGGAATTCAAGGTCTTTGTTCTCCATGAAAACCTTGAAGATTAAAAGCAAAACTACAAATCTTTTCATGAAAAAGTTCAGGGTTTAGATGTGAGGCATTTATCACAGGAGAAGAAATCCTATTTTTGCATGAAACATTGCATCTGGCTTAAAATCCTAATAAATGATAGGGAAAAACCACTTGATTCATTAGGTGCATAATTCACTTAGAAATCCATCCTGTTCCTGTGTTGCTGACATCCATGAAAACATTGTCTTTCATGTCAGCAGACCTGGACTGAACTGTAAACCACAGAAATAATCTATTTATTCAGGAAATTCTAAATCTTCAAAACACTGAAAAGTTATGTGATATACTGAGTATCCTTGTTTCCCACTGGCTTACAGAATTAGGAAAAACTCTCTTTTATTTCACTCCTCCATTTAGGACTTGTTGATGCTATTCTTTGTTTCTTATCAGTGGAATTTTTTTCCTTCAAATGCTTTTGTGCTTTGTTTCACCACCCCTCAAACACTGGAGGATTTCTACACAAACTGGGGACAAGACTAGAAGGGATGTGCAGAGACACTGTATTTGGAGCTTCTGAGAGCAAAATTTACATATGGAACAAAAAAAAAAAAAGCTTTTGGAAGACATCCTATTGTCCCATTTTCTAAATCAGGGCTGCAATTCCATCTGCTGCTGCTGCAGCATTATGTTTTACAATGACCCTTGTAAACTTACCCAGCTTCGTCCTAGCAGTACTCTGGGTTTGGTTTTGCCAATGTGGTTGCAGAATCTGCCCAGTGTGCTGGCTGGGGAATCTGTGCTGGCCTGTAGCTTGTCCTGTTTTTACATTCACCCATAATCTACTGCTGTCTGGTTGAATAGTTATCTTCTCCTTTATGTCTGTCCTCATAAGAATGTACATTTCAGGCAGCACGCATAGTCTCTCTAAAGTTTGTCTCTGCTCACCTAAATAAGCTAAAATAATTTAGTTCATTTCTTGTAAACAGAACTGTATCAGTTCTCTAGATAAAGCCTCACCACTGTTATGCACAACAGCTTCCATATCTTATCTAAAAGTATCTGTTTAGAATAATTTTAAGGACCATGTTAGCATTTTTACGAGCGCATTGCTTCAGTGATGCTGTTCTCCTTAAAAGGGAACTTCAGCCTTCATTGTAGCCAGGGATGATACACTTCTAACAGAATCAAGGTTTTAGCCACTGCTTTTACATTAGTTTTCATGGTACTGTCACCTTACAGCTTCTGCTACATGTTTTGACATTACTTAATAGACTTCAGACACAATCACTTATGTGCTCTTCAGTTCTGGAATCACATTTTTGTTGAGGCCTTTCAGTACTACTGTAGCACTATACAAACCCCCAAATAGATCAGGAAATAAACATGGAAAGTGGCACAGCTCTTTGCTGCTGTTGTTTTCTGAACAGTGTCAGAAAGACAGGACTGGTCTTTGCTAGAAACCAGAAAGCAAAAGAAAGAGCTCCACAATTTATACATTCTGGAACTTAGACACCACCTGAACTTGCTTTGAAACACAAAAATGCTGCTTAGCAAGGGTGAGAAGTAAATTTTCAGGATAAGGAAAAAATGTCAGAGACCACAGCTAAGTAAATATATGGAAAGAAAGACTAGACACTAGAGGAATGGACACAAAAATGTGGAGGTACCTCAAAGGAAACCATAATCAATGAATACAAAGAGAGACATTGCTGGAAAAACTTTGCAGTTCCACAAAATCATAATAAGCCAAGCCACAAGTCTATAGTTGTAGGAGCTGCTAATTTCACAGCCTTGTTCATGTTGGCCCTTGAACATATGGCAACAAAGTACAAAAGTCAGTGTGCATCTACTCTAATAATTATTTTTTTTTTTTTTAATAAAAAGACAGTACTTACTGTGAAATGGTACAGGGGAGAAATTACTTACCTATTTAGACTCTGGGCATTCTGAGCACACTGGCAGAATGTGCTTTGTAAGTCCTGCTGCATAGTGTTATTTTACTAATGAAGTGAATCACAATGACATTTTTAAATTGATTGTTCAGCTAATTTAGGATGCATAATGGTTCAAAAAACATTAATTCAAACAGGCTACAGGCCAGTGAAGAACCATACCTACCTGTTGTGTGCTTACTCAGGACACTGTTTCTGTAGGTCTTATTATGACACAGAAGAATATTTCTCAAATTTTCTTACCCATTGGGGATATATAGAATCTTCATTTTTTTAATCAGTGGAAAGAAGACATTTTGTGTATCTCCATAGTATCAACTGAGACCAGCATTAAGATCAGCTTCTAACTCACCCTTTCCATTCTTGTGCTGAAACATTTAAATCCTTAAAGTTGCACTAATAACAACTCCTCCATGACTCTTTCCTTACTTCTGTTCCTTCTGCACTCAGTATTTACTGCCTAATCTCCATAAAAGAATAAGAAATTTGAAGATTGGTTCTTAAAAGAGCTTACCAAGCTGATACAAATAGCCTCTAAAAGGTTGATGGAGGCTTCCTGCTAAGATGATCTCACTGTGAAAGTGTCTCTCACCAGTTCATGGTGACTGGTCAGGGTAGAACCTCAGTGTCTGTGGAAATTTAACTTGAATCACTTAGTCAAAAGTCTGTGTCTTGTAGTAATGCTTTGCAGCACTTTTTTTGATGCACAGTAATGCTAAATATTATAGATTTAGTCTGTTTTCATTCATTTCTATGCTGAGATGAAACAAAAATCATCAGTTTTCAGGAGGGGATCACTTTAACCTTAAAGTGTTCACTGTAATTTGAAAAGCAGAGTCTGAAAATTGTGAAAATAAATGCTGCAGCACAAATGGCTTCAACTATACCGAAGCCAGTTCTGCTGATCAACAAAAGCAACATGCACAGGCTCTTTCATCATCTGACTGCTTAAAAAGGCCATGCTCTGTGGCTGAAAACTAGTAACATATTGAAGCTCTTGAATCTGATGATATGAGGTAAACTAATTACGTCTGGAAACAATACCCAACTATTTTCAGTTAATATTATCTCCTACTACAGTTCAAAGACTGAATCCCAAGCTGACTCAGAATGGCTATATCTGTAGGATTTCTCATTTCTGTTGAAGAAACACAATGGAATTAATATACACTCACTCTCTGTCTGAACTACTTGCCATCAGATTTTGCTATTTGAGAATTTTTCAGGGATGTTGGTTGTCTGACTAATGCCTTTACTGTGTGCATGGGACATTGCTTTGAGGGTTGCCTCCCTCCCGTGCTGTGCTGCCTTTTGAGGAAGCAATGTGACTCCAAGGCAGGTTCCTTTGGCATCTCCCTGGAGCAGCTGATGTCAGCAGCATCACCTCTGTGGAGGTGCCTGAGTTTTCACTAAGCTTGCAGAAGGGTCTCTGACCATTGCTGCACCAGTGGCAACTGCAGTGACAGCAGCATCTCCAAATGCTCTGGTGGTCTACACAACAAATACGAGCTTTTGCATCTGGGGACAGATATTGTATATGTTTGGAGGATGTATATGTAGATGTGGTCCAGAGGGCGACAGCAGAATCATAGCAGATATAGAAGTATGCTCAGACCTGTTTCAGAATTTTAACCAGTCTTTGTGTTTCTGAGCTCCTGAAGTTTTGAGTCAATCATTCTGGTTTTGATCAGGGTCAGGTTAACTAGTTTCTTTATAGAGCACATATGGACCTGTCACTGGACTATTTAACTGACACATTTACAGTAATCACTTATCTGGCATGCAGCCATTAGCACATAAAACACTAGGCCTGCAAACTTAACTTTAATAACAATATATTAAAAATGTTCAGCAGACTTCCCCACCTTTTTCCAGAGAACCAGTCTGTGGGGTATCACATTTGCTCATAATTGGGCACAACAAATGCACAGCAGCCATCTAAAGACACTCTGTAACCTGCTGGAGAGGAATGTTTCTCTCTTTATTGATGGTGCACCTATTTAGCTGTTGTTATTTCATGGAGCGGTGAATTGGACTGGCCAAACTTCACACCCACATTAGTTTAATTTCTGTGTATGCCACGTGTGACTGATCATAACTAAAACACAATCACATTCCTTGTTCCAAGGCTCCTGCTGGCACAAAGCTTTCGCAGTTTTGTGTAGGCTTAACTTAAAGATATGCTGTTTCCCTTCCAGATGCATTACCTGAATACTTCTGCAGTGTTTGGCAACCTCCAGAGGTGCAATGCTGCATTTTTCCTGTGGTGTTCAACGGCTGCTGGAGTGGTCTCCTCCCATGGCTGTTAACAATAGATATTCATACATTGTCATACAGGTTCCCCATGTTTCAGCAGAACTGTCATTATTCAGCACAGCAGAGAGATGCTCGATATTTCCATTTCTTTCTTACACACTCAATAATCACAAGCTTTGTGGGGAGCAAGAAGAGTACAAAGTACAGTACCTATAGTTGAATGGCATATTGAATGCAGCTTAATTTTACATCATCAAATGTTTTGATTTTAAAAGTTTGCAGTAGTACCAAATTGTGTTCAAGTTTCGATAATGTAGACAATTTAAAAAAGCTTTTACGAGCACTTATTTTGGCAAGACTCTATGTGCAGAAACTAATAATAAAATTTCAGTGGCCTTAATCAACCTGATACATGATGTAATGGTGAAAAATAGCATGGGAAAAATGTTCATACAGAACTAAATTATCAGGCAAATTTTCTTAAAATAAAACAAAACTAATGTCAGAGAAATGTCAAATCTTTCTTTAAAAGTCTGCTGAAACAAACTCACTTCAAACTGAAATCCTGTGCTCATTTCTCAAATGTTTGCCTAACTGGAGAAAGATTAGGCATAAAACAAAAACTTACTAGTCAATTATTTTAGTCTTGAATCCTTGTTCAGGAAAAAATATTGTATCCCTTTTGCAGTACTACTTGGCAGCCACTTAATTAATCAGTGATTGAAGATCTGCTACAAGGGGTAATCATTCAAATGCAGTGAGTACCTATTTTTGTATGAGCTGTTTCTGCATTACTTCCATGCTTTGATGAGCAGTGGCACTGCTGACATTTAAAGTGTCCTTGTTGCCATCAGGTCTAGTATAAGCAGAAATAAAACTCTTTCACACTTGGACTTGTAATTTCTCGTTCCCTACAAATTCAGATAGGCTGTAGGCTACATTTTTGAGGCTTTCTCTGTAAACATACCAGCTATACACTGAATTGTTGAAAACAAGCACCCTTCTCCCCCTAAAGTAAAACAAAATGCAGTCAGCTGAAACTCTGGAGAACATTTTAAGATGCCTGAGAGTTAAATTTTCATGGAAGTAAAAAGCTTTCTGACAAAAGATTGTTTATTTCCAAGAGTGATTGTTTCTAATGCCTGGACGGTTTTACATTTTAAAGATAAGCATGAAATCACACTGCAGAACGATCTGTAGTGGTCTGGGGTCCCATCATGTAACATTGAAAGAGGTTATCTGGTAGGTGAAAAAAAGCCTAACTAAATTAAATTTGACAAGTCTATTTTGTAATTAAGCTCTGTGGAGACAAAATAGGACAAGATGGTAAGATGCTGCCCGAAGGAGGGGCTACTGGGTTTCCATAAATAACCCCTGGCAAAATTAGAATTTGGCAAAAAAATGTGCCCAGCTAAAAGATATGTCGGTGAAGAACATTAATTCTCTGGCAATATGAAACTTCAAATTTCATATGAACCTGGTAAAGTTTGGTAGGGGTATGTGTGTGTTCTTTTGACCATTTAATAAAAGCTCAGTGAAGCAAAGAGCAGCTCTGTGTCACTCTAATCACAAAGTCCTGCTCAGGCTCAGGGTGCAGCCAGGGGAAGTGCCATAGCTACTGCTCAGACAAAACCCAGTGGGTGAAATATCGAGCGTGTGAACACACATGTCTTGGACCCTGTTTTGCCACCTGTATTCCCAATTTGAGGGAAAAGTTGTTGAAGACACACTTAGAGTTTGGCAAGGTGAGCAGGAGAAGGGATTTAGAAGAAAAAACGAGGGGGAAACAAAAATCTTTGATGGTCCAGAGATATTTCCTGTTGACCTCAGTGAACAGTAACATTGAGAAAATGATTAAGCCTTGTTAGAGATATTGAAAATAGAGGCCAAGCTGATCCAAACCCATCATATTAACCTATAAAACCCCCTGTTTTCTTGGAGCAAGTGTGCATAGCTTTGTTTTGGTAGCTGGAAAAATGTTTGTCATAGTTCTGAACTATTTTGCTCCATTGGTCTCAACAAATCTTGCCATGCTGGATTGTACATACCAAATGATTCTTGTGAATTTTAGTGTGCCTGAGGTGGCAGACACTGAAAATAGAGTATAGATTCACAGGCAAGTTTGCAGTCAAATGTAAATAAAACAGCTAATTCTAGGGGGGAAGAAAAAAGGAAAAAAAAACCCCACCAATTTACTATTGTTAAATCATTATCTGACCATTACCCCATCTTATAAAATTTTAAAATAGCGGCACAACTGAGATTTGATCTATCAACTGTTATTGACCATGAGTTTGAATGAAAGCAATCAGACACTGAAGTTGTGAAGCTCTGAACAACTTGGCACAGAATGGGGCTGCCAGCACTGCCCTAACGTGGCTGTATTATTTCTGAAAGAGACTGGTTAGTTGGTATGGGTATCTCTGCATGACCTGGTTTTTGGCCAGAAAAATAACCTTTGCTTAGAAATTACAGTTACTCTGATTTGCATAAGAGGGGCAAAAATTAAAAAATATTTCACTAAATAGATGCTTATTTTTTTGAAGAATACAAGTTTTTACTTCAGCTTCTCCTTCAGCATGCCAAAAGGCTTATTTCAAAGAGTGGGAGAAGAAAAGTACAGAAAATACACAGTGTGTGAACACAGCAGGTCCCTCCAGCATTTTGTGCAGTGCTCAAAATACAAAGAAAACACAAAGCAATGAAGAAATAAGGTCTGACTTTCCAGCTTGTCATTCCTGAATTTAAAACAATAGCCTGGGGCTAAAGATGAGCAAAGAAGGTCAGCTGGAGGGCTGGAGGGAGCAGAAGGACTGGTGGTTTTGGAGACATCTCGCTTTCCCAAAAGCAGCTGAATAAATTCCGGTGTGCCTCTGACCGAGCAGCAGGGATTTGAGAGGAGTCTCTGAATGCTGCTGAAGCAGTGCTGGCTTTTCGAGCCAACAAATGCTCCTTGGCTTGTTCACGTTTGTGAGAGGGGAGCTGGGCTGGTGTGGTCACTGCTGGAGAGGACGGGAGAGCGGAAGGGAGGAGGAAGAGGGACAGTGGGGTCTTCTGTGAGGGGGAAGGTGCTGAGGCAGCACTATTTATTGGCTCAGTCTCCCACTCCACATAGGTGACACGTATCCCACACAAGCTGGAATTTGACCAACACGTCCTTCCTTACAGATTTTATTCTAGAAAAAAACCTGAACTTGAAAATTTCTGTTATACTTTTATTATTTTTTATTTTTTTGCAACTGTGGCAAGTGCTGACAGATCAGAGAAGCAATTTTTCTAGCACTGAAATCCTTTTGGCAGAGTACAGTGTGGACAGTATGCCTATTCTTAGAAATTATTATCCTACTAATCATTGCTAAGTACTTTAAAACAATGTATTATGTGCTAAATACAGGCAGGGAGCTCAGTGGTGCCCAGAAAGGGAGGACTATACAGATTGTATCCTGGAGCTAACAGTCTAAAACATTATTGTTGCTGGATGCAAAGCAATTGGAAAGATGAAAGGACTGCAGGCTTCACTACACAAGATCAAATTACCTCAGCTCAAAGCAGCACTGCAGCCCACTGAAACCAGTAAGAGACTTTCTGCTCAGTCCATTGTCCTGGGATGGAACCCAGGGAATGCATGAAGGGATGGAAGCTTCTTAGGCGCTGCTTGCCTGGGAGGGCACCTGCCTGCTCTCTTGGCTCCTTGCTTCTCACAGCTCCAGCTCTGCCACAGTGCTGCAGAGAGCCAGGCCGGCTCTGCCCAGTGCTGTGAGGGTTTGGGAATTCTGCTGTCCAGGGAAAGAATGTTGTTGTGTCTAATTCTTGATGCAGCGCTGTCACCGGGAGGCTGCAGGCAGATTTGTTTACTTGACAGGCTCTGCTAGCTTGACTTTCTAAGGGTAAAAAAACCTACATTGCTGTGTGGAAAGACTTCTGTAGGAAGGGATCAACCTTCATCAGTTGCATCAGTCCGTGGTTGCTCAGAGCCAGCAGGGCCACTCAGGTGTGTCTGACTGTGATCTCTGCTTCAGCCTAACAGCACAGGACACAACAGCTAGGCTTGATCTCTTCCTGCAGGAGACTCGCAAGGGCACATTTTCCTGCACTAGGGCTGGTTTCTGTCTTTCAGAGTTCTATTGCTGAGGTCTGAACCTTCATGGAACCAAAAATGCATTAGCCTTCATGATTAGCTTTCATGTTGTTTTTATATTACGTGAAAGCAATTTCTTGTTTCTTCTTGTGGCGTGATAATGGTTAAATTATGTCTTAAAGTGAAGAAATGTTTGCAGAGGTTGTTGATGACTCAGATGGTTTCTAGGACAAACCATTGTTTTAAGAGCAGCATGTGCTTGTTCAGTAGACACCCTCCATGCCATCAAACATAACTAACAACACTGACCAAAAAAGGTATTTGTCTTGAATTTGAGAAAGCATAAATATTTAGATCAAAGCAAAAACATAGCTGCTGCCTCAAAAGGCCTGTGGAAAAATAGCAAGAACCATCATATCTGGAATTGTGACTTTATAAAACATCTTTAATGCAATAAATATCCATCCTGTTTGTTGAAATAACTACATGTATTGTGTCTGTACTAAGGCCAGCAAGGAGAGCTGCTATTAATGATTATTTCCATGTAATAAAATTATGTGCAGCTCTGTATATTTTTAGATATGAGACAATATTTTGCATATAAACACATACACAAAGATTAACACATATAGACAAAATCCTGTGAAAAACATAATGTGTTTTATATGGTATGTGTTTGCTCTACACTAAATGTTTTCAGTTGTATTCATGCTCCCTATGCTTAAATGAAAAAACGATTCTGAGGAATTTTAACAGTTGGTCTCAGATTCATCTTCTCAAATTTCCTGAAACATTTAAAATTGCAACTGTAATCTCATGCTTCCTATGCTGAATTTATTTTGGACCACAAGCTAATGGAAAAAAAATATTTAAGTCAAAGATTGTGAGGATTTTGTCATATCTAAACAATATAAAGGAGTTGAAGTCTCAAAAATTTAATCTGAGACAGCATGTAACTATTTGTTCCTATTATGTTATTGGCACCCCTCTCATTAAGAGCAAATAATTTTATTAGATTGTTTAAGAATTTCAAGCTCCTAAATCTTTCAAAATTTACCTGTTACTAACCTGCTACTAACAACTTGTCCCAGAAAGTCAACAAAGTAAAACAAACTTTGCAGTTTTTTGTATCTAATACTACTGAAGATCAGACATCTAATGTGATTCATGCACAAAGTACAGTGGATGGTGAAGTCTCAGATCCCTTAAAAAAAATTTAAAACTCCACTATGCATTTGAGAAGATGTGCAACTCCCATCTCTCACTTGACTTTTATTCTTTCCTTTCAAGACTAAAAACAGCAACTTTGTTGCTTGCTTTTCATCTTTAAGTGGCCTGACTCTAAAGTGCTGCTGTTTTCTGCTGTTTCACAGGACACAATCTCTAAACTTTTCCTGTCCCTTTTATTGATTAACTATCAGATTTATGGTGAAGTTGCACCTGTCCCAAGTGTTTTTCTGTTAGGTGAGTTTTGCTGTGGGGGAACAAGCTGTGCAGAAGAACACAGCTCAAGAGACAGATGAAGTAGTGAGTGGGTTCATTAGGTCCTCTGGGGCATGTGGACTCTCAAAAAGTAAGAGCTCCAATATTTTTTTTAATAGGGTAATAATGGCTTAAGATCTTTAGTATTTTACTTATATTTAAATCAGAGATTTTCCTTTCTGTAAGTGGTCCAAGGTGCATGTTCAATTCAAAAGCAAAATCTTGTGATGTCAAGGAGTCCTGATTTAACTGTAATAATGCATATAGTAAGAATTTGCTAATTTTTTTTCCCCAAAGACATGAAAAGTTATACCAAGATAAAAAAGATAATGCTCTAATAAGTTGTGATGTCAAAAGTACCTATTTCTGGTGGAGTTAAGTCCTATTGAACTTGATCCTCATTTAAATCCAGAGTAAAATTAAACCCATTTTTGGATGTATGTACAGAAGAATACCATGTAAGAAGAAGAAACTGCTGAGAAATTTAGGCAGGAAAATTGAAATATATCAGGTTGGAATTTGGATATTTGTTTAGACTAGCATTTTTGCTTATCACAGGTACCACTCACTTCCTAGTTCCTCTACTTCATTATTAACTTCTTGGGTTGAGCTTTTGACCTAGAAATCATAATTCCACTGCTTTTAATGGTCTGCATCTCAACACTTGAAGTTCGAGGTACATAACTCACAGTACTGACTGATAAGCAGGTAGTAAAAACATTGTTTGAATACTATTGGTTATCCCATAGCAAATTTCCATTGAGACTTGCACGATGCTGTTGTCCATTCTCATTTCATTTTTGAACCAGGTCACACTCACACAAAATTTGAATGCAGGGTAATGCATGGGTCTAACAATAATAAGGCAGCAGCTGTGAAAAAATCATAAAAATTCAAAAGCTAAGGTCCCAGCTGAAGGTAAATTTTTTCTTTAAAAAGCATGTAATCCTGATATGTTTTATGGTTGACGTATTGAATTTTTTCAGGCTCCAATGTCCAAATCAGTAGCTGGAATGGAGACTGAGTCCACACCAGGAAGTGATGCTAAGAGAGTGGGTGTGCCTGCTTACAAAGCCACAGATGCCTCGAGGTAATTAGGAAGGACTGGAAATTGTACAGACATACAATAATTCATTTCTGTTCCTTAGTGTTTATTATAGAAATGTTCAAGCTGGAGACTTGGCTCGCTCCATGTTAACGATATAACAACTTCCACTATTGTTTTACAACAATAAATACTTCTGATAGTAAAAAGACATATTTTACCAAGAGATTCCATGCAGTATGACCCCATGCACTGCAATATTTCTTGGGAGAAGCGTCACAGACAGCATCCTGGCAGTTGCTGCAACAGTTGTTCATCTCGATGAAAAACATCCAGGCCAGGTGAGTGAAAGTGAGAAACCTCCTGGGGTTTTTTTGTTTTTTTTTTTTTAAGAGCTCTGCTTTATGGTTCATTTTGGTTTAAGGAACAAAACTAGAAACTGTGGTTTCTAGTGGTTCATCTCATTTTATTAACACACTTCCTAAATGGTTCCTCTCATTTTATTAACAATCCTGGTTTCTGACACTGTAATAAAAATTAGTTATGCCATTCTAGGTCATCAAAATTGGTTTCCTTCTTCTGCACGTATACTGACTTGGACTTGTCATCTCAGTTGTAGGGCAGAAGACATTATTTAACATCTCAGAGAATGCAGCAAATATGGGCAGAAAAGAGGGAAGAGGTGGAAGATAGAAAGAGAGGGTAAACAAACACTATTTTACTAAATATTTTTCAGAAGGTTCTGTGATGCAGATGTGGGTTGAATTGAAACTGGTCTTAATTTTAGCATGTGGTTGAGGTTGAAAGTGATTTTCATACATGGTGCTGTGTTTCTCTCTGTCATCATATTATTATTTATTGATTTTAATTTACTTCTTCTTTCCAGAGCTAGTGGAGCTTTCCAGAGCTTTCCCTTGCCTGATTGCCTATTTATGCATGGCCTGCTTCTCCCTTTTGTTTTTACAAAGTGCTTTTAAAAAAGAATGAATAAAGGCAGCTCTGCACATCTTTTCTTATCTTCCTTCTAGAAACAAATATGTCCAAAAGCTTGGCAACAGTAGTCCAAGGATAAATCACCTTGTTTTACAGGACTTTGCAGAAGCAGCTGCCTTCTAATGGTCAGTATGATAGAACCATTAATGGGAAAATCCCATGTACTACCAAGAATTCAGGAAAACTTTTTCATCAGATATGGTGCAGAGTGCATTTTATTGCAAAATATCTTTGTCCTTAATGAAGCAGGGACAATATTGCAAACAACCGGTGTTCCAATTTCTAATAAAAAAATTGTCTTGGGTATCAAAATCAGAGATAAATATGTAGGTATTCATATTAACCAGCTTCTTGCAGCATAACAGTTGCCACAAACAATATCAAACTCAGTATATCCAGGGAACCTGTGTCAAGAAAATAATTCAATTTTAAAATAGCAGATATCACATCTTCATCACTGAAATGTCAAAATATTTGAACTAAGAAAATGTAAATATTAATGGATTAAACTAACCTGCTGAGTTGCAGTTGGAGAGCATTCCAAGTAGGAAGATGGTGAGTTTCACCAAAAAGTAAAGGCTTGAATTATGGACTTTTAAAAATTTGTTTGTTCAAAGCTGAAGTTCTGTGCCACGTGTAATCAATTTCTGGTCTTATTTCATTGCACTAAAGTACTAGGAAAATTTCTGTCAGCATTAAGGTTAACCTGCAGAATTTACACACATGGGTATTTATTCTTAAATAACTACTTTTGATTAATTGCTTTCAATTAGCTTCCTGTGTAGGTGCTCTTATAGGAAATATGTGTCCAATTTTGAATGTGGTAGCTATTACACACACTTTACATGTCTTACCACAGTATAGATTAACTTTCTGTGCAGACAAAAGTATACTTTCTATTTTATAACCCTTTAAAGGTAAACAGTGTCAAAATCATAATCCTTGAAGGGCCTAGTAATATCCACCACAAGAGATGGAGTTGGAAGAAACAGAAAATCTTTGGTGTGCACATGGTTTTCTTTAGATCTCAGATGCCTGAAAGCTTTCCTGTATTTGCTTCCCCTACAAACTTTATAATGCTTTTTGCCTTAAAATGACAGGTACAAGACCATTGCTATGTATAAACTCATTTCTTTTCTTCTCATTATTATGGAGCAAATAACCTCATGTTAGAAGACAATGGTGTTTGTTAAGTGACATTTATCTTATTTTGCTTGTAAATTATATTTAATTTCTATACAAGAACCTTGTATCTTTTTATTGGCTAAAAAAACTGATTGTGCTTAAAAATATGCTTTTTTATGGTTTGAAGACTCTGATGGTTAGCCTTTGAAAGTTTCTGACCATGTTACTTTCCCCTGTCAGTTATTTTTCCCTTTTACTGTACCTTGCAAGAGCCATGACAAAGTAATGATTCAGTGTAGGGGATATAAACCAGATTTAAATACTTAGCATTTTACTTCAGGCATCTGGCTCATCCATTCATATTTAAATATAATCAAGATATTCTTGAAATACTTTAAAGTTTATATTCCAGGGGAAAGGCAAAATAAAAATGACTTTGAAAATTAAACCACACTGACATTGCCTGTATCTGGACACTGTGTCTCCTCCTGGCTTTTTCTTGCTTTTCCTGCTGCAAAAAGAAATCTATTTGGGGTCATCTTAGAAAGACTTCTGTCCTTTCAGGATGACATTGACCCATGGATCCCTATTGTGAACTGTATTTGTATTTCTGTGTGCATTAAAAATTACTGTTCTGACAGAAAGTTCAGCAGCAAATTCTATATATCATAACATCACAGTTCACAATTTTCACATTCACAATTTTACTGAATAGAGACAAGTAACACTTCTAGGACATAACTCCTTTCTGTGCTTATTTAGACAATTTAGTATAATTTTGTTCTTCTGTTTTTGTTTTTTGTTTTTTTTTAATTTTTTTATTTATTGTTGTTGTAGCTTTTTTTTTTGTTTGTTTGTTTTTTTAATTACCAAACAGATGTTAGTATTCATGAGATGTAATTGTAAAAACTCAGTGTAGAAGAATAAAGGAATAGGTATTGAGGATTAATAGCACTTTGGGTGATCTGTTGAGAGTCACCAGTGCAATAATCTGTGTTCTGGCAGCAGAGCTCTTGTCATGGCCCCAGGGCTAAGCAGCATCCATCTGTCCTTGGGCAGAGTTCCTGCAGTAGGTGGGGGCTTTTGAGGGGAGGTGGAGTGTGATATAATATCTGACTGGCTCCAGCTCCAGGTGCCAATGCTCAAATTTTGTTCCTAAGAGAGTAGCACTTATAAAGTGATCTGAATAAATAGTTATGTTCCATCCAAGTGGGAGGTCAGTTGATGGGCATCATGCTGCTTCTGAGAAACCACTGTGTGACCCCAGTTGACACAGAAAGTGATGATTTTCTTGTCTCATTTGGTAGA
The DNA here is from genome assembly GCF_049639895.1 of Pseudopodoces humilis. Taxonomy (NCBI): domain Eukaryota; kingdom Metazoa; phylum Chordata; class Aves; order Passeriformes; family Paridae; genus Pseudopodoces; species Pseudopodoces humilis. The sequence goes on from NC_142202.1 coordinate 63,727,288, forward strand.
CAACTGACCACACACCACTCTGCTGGGAACCTGTTCCTTTGGAAGCAGCAATGAGTATTAAACGATTTGGGGCTTAAAGAAGTTGAAGGGAAAATACTCTGCAGGTCATAGAGGCTTATACTCCATCACTGCATCTTGGATCTGAATCAGTTGCCTACAGTCAGTTTCTGATTGGAAGAAAAAATATTAGAACTCGAAGGTATCACTCGTCTGCAGGGATCAAGGTTTGATTGCAAAACAAATATTTATTTCACTTTCAGATTTGTGATTTTAAATGCCCTGGAAATAACATTCTTAAAGCTCTGTCCTGTCCTGGAAAGAAGAAACACAGAACAGGAGCCTCTTGGGAATACTGATCTGCCAAGGGAATAAATGGATTTATGCAGCATTATTTAACAGCTACTGCCCGGAATACTGTTAGGAGCCATAGATCATGGTTGCAACACTAAAAACTCTGGAATGGGAACAAAATTTCAGTTTTGTTTTCCTCCTGTCTCCAACTGCTTTATTCTGTCGGTGCTGTTTTTTGACAACTGTGTAAGCAATGTGAATATTTTGCCTGTGGAGTTCAGAAGCATCATATTATGTTCAAGCTTTTATCCAGGACACAGCTTTTAGAGATAAGGAACGTCCAGCCTTCCTCCTCCCTCCCTGTCCCCATTACTGGAAGATAGCCCCAATAGCTTTGTACCTTAACATGAGAACTGTAAAGGACTTACTCCACCCACCAAAACATGACAAAGACAGGATATATCTTTAGTACATCTAGATAATTCAGTCCTGTTTTAAACAGTCAAATGAAAAGAATTCTTGTATATGCCCTGGGAGACTATTTCCCAGTTTAACAATATTGTTTTATTCTATTGAGATTCTGTGTTTTCCACATTTGGAAATGAGCACGAATGACCATTGTAATATTCTAATCATATTTTTGCCCTAATACAGCTCACAGAACTTTCTGAATTAATTTCTGTTTTAGTCAAACTGCTTTCAAGAAACAGAGACCCAACTGCAAACTTGTTGAAGCATTCCAGTTAGTTGTTTTTCTTTTAAATGTATGTTTGGCTTCACTTTCTAGCTACATTGCACCACTAGTAACAGATGTGTATATTTTTTCTGGTTTTTTTTCCACATTTTTTTGTTTCCTTATAAAAGAAATTACAAATTATCCACTACAGTTATCATACTTGAATTACAGATTTTTTTTGGGAGTGTAAGTCTCTGCAACCTATACCCACAATGCCTGCCCTTTTGGAGTTTTTAAAGTAGGTTATTTCTACCTTTCTACTCCTATTGCTGGACTAGCTCCTCTAAGCTGTAATGGTGACAGGGAGATAAAAATCTCTGATGAAATTTAAACTCATGGAGTTATCATATCAAAGCAGATCATTGTTGGACCAGGTTCCAGGCTCACCTAGTACAGAGAAATGATTATTACATACTGTGTCATGAAATTTTGGAGGTCTAATATTACTTTATTTTTAAACTCTTTTTATTTATTTTTTTTCATACCTCATGGTATGGAACAAAATGAGGATTAAGTGGCATGTTTAGACTAATGTTTTGACTGACTGGCAAGTGAAATTCAAGAATTAAATCCCCATCCAGTTGCAAATAGACAAATTTTTGCCATTCATTCATTCCTAGTACTTTTTTGAGCAAGAACATTCCATAGGTTCTTCTGTTAGAAATTTCCTTCATATTTTCAGAAATCTCAAAAAATTCGTACTGAAATTAAAACTAAGTTCCAGGGGGTATGAAGAGATTGCTGAAACATGATGACAGGTTCCCCAGAAAAACTGTGGAGTCTCCTCCACCATTTCATGTTGAAAAGATGTTGAAAACTTGACCAGAGATGGTGTTGAGCAACCTTCTGTAGCTTTGAAGCTGGCCCTACTTTGTGTGTAATGTTAAACCAGATGATCTCCAGACCTCAATTCTGATGTCCTATTATTCTGCAATTCTGTTTTCTCATTTTTAATCAATGATTTCTAGAACCGAATCTGCCAAGTTTCTGGTTTCATTGTCTTTAGATACTGCAGTCACACAGTACCAACAATCTGCAGAACTGGAGCATATGGAGTGCTTACAGTTTCTCCTCAGATTTCTGCATCAGATGTGGGAGATTGAACACAATGTTTTCCTGGAAACTCTTGGTTCTGGGTAAATCTTCAGTAAGCACAACCTTTAGGTTTTTAATTGGTGTATGATGGTAGAATGACTTAAATTCAGGAATGAGTGAAAGGCTATAATATGCTGCTATATGTTATTCCCAGATTGAAAAGAGAAAGTCTGGTGAATGTCTTTGGTGATCTGTTGCCATGGTTAACAGGGATGTCAAAAATAGTGAGAGGTCTCACTGATATTTTAAAAGCAGAAATGCTTTCCCGATCTTCAGTTATGAGAAAGTACAAAAAAATAAGAAGCTTGTAGTAACATTAAAGAGATTTTGTTTCAGTTTCCCAAATTTAGAAGTAAAACAGGGAAGAGTGGTTCATTAAAGGAACTGACAGGTTTTATGGGTTAGCCATTACCATGGGTAGATCTGAGTCACTCAGAACCAATGCAAAGTGCTCTAGAAGTTTACATTAGTCATGTTCTCATAGCTCTAGGAGGAAAGAGATGCCCAATTAGGCAGTAAAAAATCTTTGGAAAGTGACTGTTGGAAGACAAAATCTCTGCATTGTGTTTCCACACCCCCAACACCCATAGTTCTGACTTTTCTATGCTTTAAATTTAAATTTTACAAAGTTGCAAAAAATTTACTTGTTTGTTTTTGTGTTTTGTTTTTTTTTTTCCCATTGGATCTTCCCATTTCTTCTGTCGATCTGTTCACCTGCTTTGGTGTCCTTCACAAAAGCTTCTAAAGCTCCTTCTAAAGCAAATGGAATAGTCGTTAACCAAAAAAACTGATATAAAAACCTGCTTAGTACTTACAGCTACTGTGAGTACTAAAGAAGAAGATAAAAGAAGATATATATATAATGAAGTGTATGAAAGAAAATAATCTATACCAACAAAGCTGTCTGATGGTGTATTCTATGTTTCTTTTCAGGCTGTCATAAGGGTATTCAGGACCCTGGTTGCTGGAAATCAAGTTTCAGAACATTAACTTAGCAGTTGTTTTGTGATAGTGGACCAATATTTATTTATTGACTAGTACTAGAATTAGAGGTAAGATTTCTATTTCTTTCCATTTCTGTCATAGAATATCTGGGGAAGACGGAAGAAAAATATCCGTACTATCATCACAAGAAAATAAAGTTGAAGTTGTATTCCTTACTGTTAGTCTTTTCAAAATAAGAATTGCTTTTAAACTCTCCTTTAGACCTTCCCTAATCCTAGGAGAGACAGAGAAATTATTTCCCAGTAGAAGTAATTGCATAGGAAATAGATCCTTGAGTAAAGGTTGTTTGCTCAGCTTTAAAATAAAATTTTGGTTTTGTTTCATTGAGGAATGGCTGATCTGTTCCTCCCTCCTCCTACAGGGACGTAACTTGTGTTGGATTGCAGCAAATATTTTTCATTTATAAAGGTAATGAAGGTCTCTGCAGGATGAAGGGCAGAACTACTAATCAGATTTCTGTGGGACGACTATTGTACTTTCGGAGGAGCCTTGATGAAATCAAGAGGGATTTCCACATATTTCTGCTCTCCTGCAGTAATATCAAATACTTCATATGGAGTATGTACCGTAGGAGTATCCACAGCTACATCTACAGAAACATGAATTAAAAGCTTATGCATTTAATTTTATGCATATAATGTAGAAATGCATAGTAGCCTCCTCTGTGAGGAAACTGATGACCATTGGGATCAAGACAGAAAGGTAAAAATCAATATACTCCTTATGTAAGAATAATGCAAACATTGATGTTTTCAATCTGTTGCTAAATTATCAGTATAATTTAACTAAATGTCTCTTTTGTGGTTGCCTGAATTTGACAGAAGCTTGCTTTTAAGGTTGGCAGACCATCCTACATGAGATAAGCAATGTAAGATTCAGTTTGCTATGGGAAAAGCCCCCATTGGCTTTACTGATCTGACAGCAGATTCTTAAGAGTAATGTCAATGACTGTATCTTCTGCTCCCTAAAAATCTACCTATTTTGTATGAGAGTGTGGCTTCAGGTCCGAGCCCCATTTGTTTCAGGCACCAATATTAGACAAACCTTGTACGCTGGAATCCGACTTTTTGTAGAGGCCGCTGTGCACCCAAGCCTGCACCTCCCCCATTCTTCTGACAAACATCCCCAGATGTTGTTATTCAACATCTGGCAGTTACCTTGGCCAGGCTTCTTCCTAGCCTGGGAAGGGTCTGTGGGTCCTCCCTACAGTCTGAGATGTCATCAAGGGTGGCCAGATGTAGGACAAACATTCTGCTGCTGTCAAACAGGATGCAGAAAGATTCTTAAGACAGGACCAACACCATTTTTGAGTATTTTCTGGCTTCTCTTCATTTATTTGCCACATGAATGAAGTTTGTTCACATTCCAGTTTGCTGTCCTCATTCCTGACCCCTCAGGTTGTCACTTTTACAATGACTGCTACAGTTTTCATCACCCATTATTAGGCTGAAGCTCTACAATCAGCAACAATTGCATTGGATTTTAATCAGTGGTACTAAAAGTACTACAGTCTTAAAAAGCAAATATAGCCTATCCTATATCGACCTATCTACCTATCTATCTATGCATCACATGTATATCCTAGGTTTTCTTTTAATATGCAAAGAATATTTCTTTTATATATATGTATATATATACACACACACATAAATATATATATAATTGCTAACCTTTAAATTAGCTTCAGTATCACTACACTTATGAACTAGATTGCTTATTTTGATTTCTTCTGCTTATTCTGGGAGTATGTCCTTTAATAATACGGCTTCACCCTTAATGACTGCAGTCATCCTAAACTCATGCCAGAAAAAACATTGTAGTACAGTGCTCTATCATGTGTTACATTCATTATCTGACCAAAAGGCTGCACTCCTCCACACAATTACACCGAGGCTGGGCACAAAAATGTGTAAATGTGTGTACTTGTAATAGGAATGTGCTTTGTGGGTTAGATATCTTTAAACAAAGACAGGCATCTCATTTATTTTGCCCAATCTTGATATCTTCTTAAAACAGATCAACATCTAGCAGAGAATATCCATGGCAGCTATCATAATAAATTCTCTCCTAAAACAGTGAGGCAGACTTCAAAGTCTGCCCTGAATATGGATAAAAGCAGGAGACAACAACAGCCAACAACGGTAAAGTATAAGACAAACAATACTATACAGTAAAGGAAGTCATAATATCACAAATGGACTACAAATGTTCAGTGCATTTTTTTTTAATATAGAAAATAAATTAGAAAAGCATGGTTTGGCTTGTTTTTCTATCCTGAACATTTGTAGCTGATTTCTATGTGTTGATGTTGTTTTTACTTTAGTTGAATGGGATCTGGGTTCTCCTAGGGATGTCCAGTGTCTTGGCAAGGACACAAAGGTCTGTAGGGCAGGAAAGCTGAGGAACTGGAACTGTGGACTGATATATACACACTTATGTTGAAAAATGCTGTGACTGGAGACCATCTGTGCAGAGGGATGCCTTGGTGTTGTACAGTAAAGACATTTCTCTAAGCTCTGCACCACGTAAATATGTTTTGAGCTCCAAATGCAAGATAATCAGCAATAATGGAGCCAGAGAGCAGTTAGTGAATCCAAAGGTATATTTCTCTCTCTATCTGAACTCGGTAGCTCTGTGCAAGTTGAATGAAGGTGTCTTTCATATTTTCAATTGTCCTGAGTATTCAATTACCAGTCTGCGGGTCTGCAAAGCAGTTGCAATCAAATCTTTGAACCCTCTCATAGGAAGCCAGCTATGTTCACAGCTGAGACTGAATAAGCTCTGTTTGGCTAAGTTGTGTCCTGACTGATATCATGGGTGTCACTAAGGTTTCTTACAATGCACATTCAATGGAGGGGTTCAATCCACCTCCCATAAAATACATTTGTGCTAGGAAGTTGCACATTACCAAGGAGTATTTCTTTTTATAGAAACTAGCTCTGCTTTTGGCATAGGAGGGTTTGTTCATATGAATAAGGTGTCTGCTGTGCTGGTTGGCTCAGATGCCAAAGAAAGGTCCAAAGAACATTTGATTCACTAGTGTCAACATAGAAATATACTCCAATTAAAAAAAAAGAAAAAAAAATACCTTCCCATTGAGGACAAACCAGTTCTCATTCTGAGCAGAATGATGTCAGCATGCTGGTGGTAGAATTAATCCTGATATACAATCCAGGATCTGTTTGCATGTATTTCATCATCTTTCACAGTTTGGTAAGTATTCCCACAGTACATTTATCAGTAAAATATAGAATCTTATCACAAGTTGCAAATATGTTCTCAACATGCCCACAGTCCTTTGGAGGATGAACAATTGTCTGACACCTCACAAAACCCAGCAGCAGACGGCATTTGGAGTTTCTGGGCATCCCCAGCAATACAGATCCATGGAGGAATAGATCCCTGCTCTAGTTTCACTCTTCACATACCCCATCAACAAAAGGTTGTAATTTTGGGGTTGAGTGGGAGTTGCGTGACTTAGATGAGAGCTGCCCAGTGTGTTGTGAATTTGTGGAAGTGTGCTTCAAGACATGTTGGCATGTCGAGCTCTTAAATGAAGAGAGTTTTACTGTGTGCTCTGGGGGAGCCTTAGAGAAGAGCAGTCAATCTCAATTAATGTGAAAAGAATCTGGCCATGTGTATATTGAAAAAGTTTTGCCTTCTGCCATCAAAGTACTTCCCAGCTGGATGTTGTTAATAAATAATTGTCTGGTTTCACTTACTGCCTTAAAGTTCAAAATATCCACTTTTTATGGGTAATCAAACAAAGTAAAGAGCAGAATAATTGGAATATCTGAGTTACCATTCCTGGATATTGCAAGACATTTTATATAACCTGATGAGATGTGAGATAATTTCTATAGTCATACACAAAAAGTTTAAATTCTACAACTGCTGCCTGAATTACAGGAGCCTTTAAAATTTTCTCTAAGGTTGATTTTGGAAGTTGACACTTGCATATTTATCAAATATTCCTTGGTGGCTCTTTTTCTAAAATTATCTCATAACTGTCTGTTAAATATTTTATTTAAGAAGCCATCAAAGTTATGTAAATAAGCTATTATATTTTTGTTTAGTTGATACTCATGCAAACAAACTATTATATTTCACTTTGGTGCATTTTATTTAGTTGAAGGCCAGTGGTACATGGTACACCTAATCTGTGTTTCCTTTAACCAGAATAAAATCCAATTAGGAAAATGGAAGAAACACAACTAGAATTGGTCTGCTTCATTACATTTTACACATACAAACATACATTGCATTAATTTTCTAGAACCTGTTTGTTGTGAAAAACGTTTTCATCACAGGATATCCAAAGATGCCTAAAGGACTTGGATGCTCAGATCTCATTTGCTTTTTCCCATTTGCTTCTTCTCTGGAGAAAAAAGAGAACTGGAGAAGTTTTCCAGTGGAGAAATGTCTGGGAAGCATTTAACAGAGGTCACACTTCAGAAATGTTATGCTAATTTTTGTCTGCTCTGAGACTCCAGGAGTTCAGGACATGGAATGAATTTGCACGTGTTTAATGTTTCCACGGTTTTATTCTGAAAGTCTTGAGCAATTCCTCCTTAGTATTCTGGGACTTTCCTTCTGGGAGCTGGCTTTCTAAAAGAGTATTTAAGAGCAGTCCTAAGAGTCATCCTGAATCCACATTTTCACCTCAGTATCTAAGATGGCAATTAAATGTCAAAGCCCAGTTTTATCAGCTGAACTCAGAACTCTGAATGGTTTTCATTTCAGGTCAGAACTCATTTAGATCAGGTCCAGCCTTGGGCATTTGAGCAATAAACTCTTCTTCATTTGCAACCTGACTGATCTTTCCAGCAGATGAGAAAGCCTTATGAAAGACAGGCCTCAGCTTAGCTAAATATTCAAGCAAAATGCCTGTCTTTAAGGTGGCTTTATCTGCACTCTTATAGCTAAGGCTTCTGTGCCAACATGACAAAAGGTCACCTTCTCTCTTCTGCACATCTATGGACTGGTTTGCACACTTGCCTCAATAAGGTGAACTAGGAACCTTCCAGTAAAAGCTGGAGAGGATGGTAAGAATAAAATTAAATTGCAACAATTCACCCCAACCCTGCCCATCACTCTCATGCCCTTCTGATGTTTTAAAAACATGTCATTTCTGAAGAAATATTGTTTTTTTTCTATAGCCTGTAGGTGTAGGTCCTTCCACAGAGCTATCTAGCCTAATTTAGACAATACATTTGAAGGCAGCGAGATGTAGGTACGTGAATGCTGAAGGAGAGGGCCCTGCAAATGGGGTTCTGAGGGCACAGGTGACAGCAAAAAATGTGTCAAAGAATGGCAAGCAATGATATGAGGCTTAATTTGTTAAAAATAAAGTGTAGGTCTTATGATCTCACTTGTCACTGGACCCGGAGCACAGCAGGTTGTTCCTCACCAGAAGGTATACATTGGAGATTAAAGATCTTCTTGGGTTAGGACTGCAGCTCAGACAGAACTGCACTGCACACCCTGAATGTTCCTTAGCAATGAGATTCATTACAGACAGCAAAGAGCTTAAGCTAATTAATAGGGACGCGTTCCTGGGCGTACCTAGGCAATGACTTGTAATCCTGAGTTAGGCACCTGGGTGGAAATGAGAGGGTTCATAGAATCATAGAACAGCCCAGCTTGTGAGGGACCTCAAAAGGTCATCTGGTCCCACTTTTTGTAGGAAAGGAAGCCTAGATAAGATTATATAGCACCTCATCCAGCTTCATCTTGAAAACCTTCAATGGTGGTACCTCCAAAAAGTCACTGGGGAAGTTCTTCCTGACTCATCTCTTTGGAGATGGAAACTGCACTCAGATAAAGAAGGGAGAATTGATGTTGTTATCACTTTTACAATTTATTCCAATGGTCAAGGCACTTAGCTGAGACATCAGAAATTCAGGCTAAATGCTTTTAATGAAAGCAGGGAAGCCTTGGAATAGGAGAGGTGTCTAATCACAGCATTGTACAAAAACACAGAATAAGCTGATTTGGAAGGCACCCACAAGGATCACTGAGTCCAGCTCTTGGCCCTGCATGGGACCACCCCCAAGAGTCACACAGTGTGCCTGAGAGCATTGTTCAAACACTTCTCGAACTCTGTCAGGCTTGGTGATGTGACCACTCCCCTGGGGGAAGAAACTTTTTTCTAATATCCAACCTTCCCTGACACAACTTCAGGCCATTCCCTCAGGTGCTGTCACTGGTCACCACAGAGAAGAGATCATTGCCTGCCTCTCCTCTTCTCCTCATGAGGAATTTGTAACTGCAATTTGTAACTGAGGTCTCCCCTCAGTCTTTCCGAGGCTGAACAGACCAAGTGGCCCCAATCCCTTCTCATACAGCTTCCCCTCCAGAACTGTTGCCATTCATTTTTAGTATTGCATCAATCCCTGCCAGGCAGAGTTTATCCCTGATATTTATTATGAAAAATCCCTGATATTTATTATCCCTGAGTTTATCCATGATCTCGTAGTCTTGATAAGCACGCTCCATGGAGAAGGACTATTTTCCTGTGGATGCAGCTTTTGCATGAAGCACGTTGGCTTGTCAGTCCCAAGCCACACAAGGCAGGCACTACAGGGCTCTGCTGAGCTCTGCAGAGGCACAGCCCTGGCTGAAGCTTCTCATGCCCCTGCAGAATTCCCTGGGCAAGAAAGGGTTGTTTATCTACACAGACTGAGGCACTACTTTCTTGCCTAATTTAAATTTTAGATTCCAGTGTCCCATGTTGTATCTGGACCAGAGAATGCAGTAACCCATTAAAAGAGATGACATGCCTACTTTAAAATGCACAGACAATAAATAAATACCTTCTTTGAAATGAAACCTCTCCTTCCTATATATGCTCATGTAACATATATTTTAGCTGTACATGCAAAATACACATTCATTCTGCAATAGTTTATACCCTTATGGTAACAAAGTGTTATTGCTTGGTGAGATTACTTTACCTGATAGGCAAATATGTGTTTTTGAAGAATTAACGAGGAATTTATCTATTATTCTGGATGAAAAGTTTTGGTAGTTCAAGGCAGTATAATTCTCATCATTCAGAAAAGAGCACAGTTCTGCCTCTGTCAAGAAGCAAGGCAAAAATTCATAGCTGATTTCAGCAATAGGCTCCCAAATTTTGCAAATAGAGTTTACTAAATATTTATCTCAGAAATATGTGGCTAAAGATAAATTGTTTCTTTGCACCAAACAGAAAATTTTGTCTGCTTCCTGTTTTTCTTTACCCCAAATTTTCCTACCACAAACATTTGGTGTGTGAAATGAAGTCTGATTTATTTGTGTTCATTCTGGCTAATTTCAATAGCTTTATCATTGCTCTTTATAAAAAAAAAAAATAGAAATTTATAGAGCTGTGAACAAAACGAAGGGTCATTTATTTGTGGTTGTATATATGAAATGAGCTGATGGTTTCAACTCGGTTCCTTGTTAAGAAAAAGTGCTGTTTTTGAAAGCAAGTAAAAAACCTGACATCTTTTACAAAACACACATATAATTTTGGAACCAGGGAATGAAAGAAAAATGATGTTTGAATATGCTCATTTAATCATTCTCCTACATCAGTGTCAGTTTGTAACAATCATGTTCAATAGAACATTTGACAATTTTGAAAATATTCATTGCTGTTTAATGCAAGTTTTAATAGTTGGTTCCAGTTTATCCACAGCCCTTTTGTTATTAAAAGAGTTGCTGATAAAAGTGGGAAATAGAAGGACAAGATGTGTGATCCTGAATTGAATAGTACTCATTTGAAATGGAGGTCAGTCACCTCAGTATTTACAAATCAGACCAATATAGAAGGATAAGACATTTATAAAACAACTACAAAGCAGATAATTGATTCATCAAACTTGTGGGTAACTGACTAATATCAAGTTGCTTATTTTAACTATTAATATGAAATTATAAACATGACACAGAATGTAATGGAACTGAATCTATCTGGAAGAAATTCCTAAGTAACTGTTCATGGTAACACAATGTTTTTTTTTACATGACAGGGAACAAACTTTCAGTCTGGATTTACTGGAGATGGCTGAACAGTGAAATATATTTTCTCCTCAGGATAACGTACTGAATTTATGCCAACAGTAATTCCAAATGTAACTAGTCTGGCTCTAGGTAATTTAGTTTGGTCAAATATCTTGCTCAGTCTGATCTTGCCCATTTTCGTCTTCCTCAGACACGTATCTAAAAACATACACCGTGAAACATTTGTAGCATCTACACTTATTAAATCAATACATACACTATCATCTCATATTAGTACACTGCTCCAGCCAGATTTGGTTTATAGAAATGAATGGAATTGTACCATTACCAAAAGTGTGTTACCCCAAATCAGTACCTGTTCCTATGGTTCAATCAGTAACGCCCCCTCCCCCCATATATTTTGAACAAGACAGTATTCCTTTAAGAAGGGAACACTGAAAATAGTGGAAAATCCTTCAACATGCCATAAGATACTGTGCATTTATTCCTGGATCCTGTCCTTGAAAGGCTTCTAAGCAAGTGGGCTATGCTAAACACCTGAGTTTGAAGGGTTAAAGATATTAATCCTAGACAGAGTAAATCCAGTTTATAATGACTAACTGATGAATGCACCTCTTCATTTTTTGATCAAAGCAAGGATCTTGGTGTGTTGTTTTGTTGTTTGCAAATAAATTTGCTCTATCAGTTCATATTTTTTTTTCTCTTCAAAGCATCCATGCCATTTTTCTTGTGTCCTGAGGCATTTCTTGGGCTACTCCTGTATTTCCAAGTGAGAAACCTAAAGAAAATGATGGATAGCATTGGAGTCACCACTGTCAGGGATCCCAACAGTCGTGTGTCCCTTGTCTTGTCTCCAGTTCTCTTCTGATAGAAATGGATACAGTTCAGGGCGTGGTGCTTTATTTTGCCTTGTGTGCCCCTTGACCCCTGCCTGGACCTTTAACTTTCACACTGCTCACCAGCTGTCCTGCTTATCCTTCTTTCCTCACAAACCACTTCCCAGCTGGGTAACAGCTGTGGTAAGGGCAGAACTGTAAGGGACAGCTCTGAATGTGTGTTGAGCTGTGGCTACATCCTGATGCCAGCCCTTGGAGTGATGGAGAACACCAGTGGGACTCCAGTGGGATACCAGCTGTGGAGATTTCTATTTCTCTTGCACAATAGACAAACACAGAACAAACCCCTCAAACCACTAGTTGGTACCTCCATCCTTCCTACTATGTATGGCAGCAATGTCTGTCTTTCAGACTGTATTTCCAGCTACACATCCATATTTGATCCTTCTCTTCTTTCAAAGTTCAAGAGTAGGCAGCCTTCAGTCCTTACCTGTGGAAGGCTAAATTACAATTGTAAGAAATCTTGAATCATAAGCTGTGACTAAGTGCAAAGCAGCCCTCAGGCAGATAAATAGTAGCTGACAGGATAGTCCTGGATGAGACCTCTTAAAGAAAGTATTTTTTTCACCTAGTACCAGCTAAATGAAAGTGTTATACTTGATTAATCATGGTTTAATGTTCTACCAAAGCACACAGCATATTTCTCAAAGCTACTTTTCTCAGTTTCTTTGCTGTAGCCATATGGAGAAGTCATGCCATAGAGGTACAGTATTCCTATGACCCTCTTAAGCCTTATCAAACAGCACTGAATTGAGCCATAGCATATTCCAAATGCTGCATGAATAAGCTGGTGCCCACTTTCAAGCAGAATGTTACACAGAAATTTCAGAATCTGGGAAGTAGGAAATGTTTAGCATCAGCTGAAAGACATTGCAGTGGCAGGCCTTGCTGGAGCTGAGCAAAGGATCCCATGTTGGGTTGTGTCTGACTTGCAGGTATACAAGTTTGCAGTATGATTTTTTAGACATTTTGAGTTAGAAAGCATGGTCTAAACAGGAGAAAAACCTGCAGATCTGTGAAAGAATTATCTGTTGGGGGTTGTTAAAATGTGTTTCTGCAAGTTCACCCACCCAAAGAATGGGGATTAACCAATGCATTTGAAATAGTCTCGCCTGTGCAGAACACCAACAAATCCTTTGTCCCTGTGTTATTCAGTGGAATATATCCCTAAGGCCCTTCTATGCATGTTGCCAGGGGGGTCAGGTAGCATCCTTACTGCCCCATATTCTGCAAATATCACTGGGGCACCTCAGGGCTGCCCAGGGCAAGATCTCATTCCTTTGTCCCCAAGGCTAGATGGTCTCTTTTCCCTGAGATTTTCCTGGACATTAGTGATACCTTATGATCTCAGAAAAACCTCTAGTCCCTGAGTCAAACTTTATAATCTCAAAGATGAAGATGAAATAGGGTAAGTTTTGTCAACACTGAAGACAAGACTGTGAGCCGTAAAGCACACTTGGCCTTATGTGGGAGCTGACTGCTCAATTCACAGGGAAGCACAAGTTCCAGGAGGAAAACATAAAAGGGTAAAAAAGGGGCTATGAAATAAAATCATGTTCTGTTTAGAGACAGAACAAAAAGTTTGGCTTAATCTCTGAGACACAGACATGGTTTGCTATTTCCTCTGAACCAGTAAAGTTTATGTGTGCCTGTGGTGAAGATAGTAATTTAGAAGTTTTCTCTCTTGGCCAACTGCAGGGAGCAGAACAACTTCTTGAGAAACTGGTTGTGCCTGAGGCACTCAAGTGTTCCTCTCCTTCCCCCAAAACAACTTTTATGTGAAGACTGGGATTTTGAAAACCATGCAGAGCTGGCCTGGTTTCCCCCTAAATGTCACAGGAAATGCTGGAATCCACTTCTCCTGTGGTTAGCCGGCGACACATACAGGCTTTGGAAACTATAACAGCACAGATTTCCACATGAATCAAAACCAAATGCAGTTGTCCTGAGAAGAGTCTCAAAGGTTGGAATGATCTTGTACATGAGAGCTGAGCATCACTTAGGGTAGGTACAGCCCCTCTCTTCCCAGGAGCACAAAAGAGCTGGCAGTCTCTTTCATGCATTGTGGATCAAATCATGACCGCACTGACGCTAATGGGAGTCATGCTACTGGCTGAGATCGAGCCAGGATCCTGCCCTCTGTGACTCCAAAACTGGAGTGAGTGCCCTCCAAAACTGGAGATACTCTGAAGACTCTCCAGGATTCATTGCCCAGACTTCCATGTAAAGACTTTGTCCTGCTCCATCCATTCCTAGCACATATTTCTCCTCTGGATTTTTCCATGGCTTTTAAAATTTCCTAAAATTGCATCACTTTGTGTCTGTATCTGTATCATCTGTATATGTATTTGTGTTTCCATAGTCTATTCTGTCCGTTTCTGGAAAGGATTTTGTAAATCAATATGAGAATTACAAACAGGATAAAAAAATATTTTAGGAAGTTGAGGAGAAATATTCTGTTGAAGGATATTTTCATTTTTCGGTTGTGGTTCATCTGAAAATCACTCATTCTGAGACGACCACACAACATGAATGAAAACAAAAGTCTAGAAGTCTTATTAATTGGGCAGAGTGTCTGAAACTCCTGCTGCAGGTGAAAGATATGCATGTGAGTTGGACTGAAATGCAGGAATTATCAGGTTATTATTTCCAGAGGAATGACAGCTAAAAAGAGAAGCAAAAAGGTTGAGAAAAAAGCTCTTTCTCCCTCATGGTATGCCTCATTGAGGAGCCAATGAGAAATTTGGTTTCTGATTTTTCTCACTCATTTGTTGTGAATTATTATGTCATTACAGCGATCGCTCTGATTCTTCAGGGACAAATGTCATCTAGGACACCTATGATCCAAAGCTGGAGAGTAATTCTTCATCAGGAGCTGTAGTGGTAAGGCAAAGAGTAATGGGTTCAAACTGAAACATGAGAAATTTAGGTCTGATATACAGGAGAAATTCTGTGGGAGAGTGGTGAGGCACTGGAACAGTGTATGCCTCATTCCTGGCAGTATTCAAGACCAGTTTGGATGGGGCCCTGAGCAACCTGGTCTAGTGGAAAGAGTCCCTACCTGTGGCAGGGTGTTGGAATGAGATGATCTTTAAAGTCCTTTCCAACCTTAACCATTCTATAATTCTTTGAGAAATAATTGCTTTGGGAGTGGAGCTTCCCCACGACACACAGAATTTTTCAAAGATCAGAGTTGTTTGCAAAGTGCCAGCAGTTCAGGTGAATAAAGTCTGATCTTACTGTCCAGAAAATTGTGGTAATTTTGCAAGAACAAGCATTTATATCAAAAATATGTGCATGAAATATGGCACCTGGCCACATACCAAGGGATGGACTGCAAAGACCTATCCACACTCTAGCCAGAGGCAGCATCTGAACCACATTGTGCAGAAGTGCCTGAGAACAAGTCTGTTGCTACACACACCTCATTCATCTGTGTTGAAACTAGAATGTGCAAGGAGACAAGGACTGTTTATTTCTTATTGTTTATTTGATTGGACCCAAGAGATGTTCAATGCCTTTCTCCTGCACCAACTTCAGTCATAGTGGCAAACAAATCAAGGAAAAGCGTAGTGTATTGCAGGCTTTCCTGAGTTAAGAGATATGTGAAATTATTTAGATTACCTCTACCTCAAAAGGCTATAGAAAAATTGCGACAGGTAATAGACCATCCAGTAGTTTTAGTCTTCTCAGCTGTCAAGGTTTTCTTACTTATGTTTTCAATAGTGTGAGACTAAATACTTCCAGGTGAAAATATAGTGAGTTAATGCAACCTGTAATTCACCAAGAATCTGAGTAAGTTAATTAAATGCAGAAATAGTTTAGAAATATTTATCAGTATTACACAGAGGAAAAATAATATTTGAAAGAAAGTAATGAAATGTGTCTTGGTGCTCTTTATATGCATATCTAAAAGAGTCCTAACTGAAAATTAATTTTCAGAGTGAAGGTGAGAGAAAATGCTGGAATGTGTTGGCTGAACATCCTGAATGAGAATAATCCTCCTTAGGTTCCATATTTTCTTCTTATTGATCCCACTCACTGCAGAGATGCAAGCTGATGGTGTCACTGAGGTTCCCTCAAGCACTTCCTTTCCTATTGCAGTTTTTGGATCCTGTAATTTGAAGCATTAATGATTGTTTAAAGCACACTGAAGAAAGTTACAGTTAGACTATAAATCAAGCCACATACCTCTGAAATGCATTAATCAGTTGTTTTGCTTTAAATAAAAAGAGAGAAATCCTTATTTGAAAAAATTGTGGTACACTTGAGAATTTTAAATTCTAAACACTATTTTAGTGAGGAAAATTACTTTTTCTGCTGCAATTAGGTTGTATGTATCAGTTTCCCTTTTCCTACCAAAACCTCTCTAGACTAGCCACTAATCTTTGCAGGGATTCTCACTATTTTTTTTTAATTTTTATTTATTTTTTTTCTTTTTTTCTTTTTTTTCTTTCTTTCCCAGTGTCCCTAGAAATAGCTGCTGAGGAAAAACAGTGGTGTTCATCCTGGTCCAACATGCTACCCAGTTACGACTGTGCCATCTTTATGTGCCACAGAGAAAAGTTTAGTCATGATCACACTAAGACTTTTTTGTTTACTATGTCTCCTAAAGATTTGTTAGATATGTGGGAAGACACTGAAGACTCTCCTGATTCAATGGAAAAAAGGGAACCATTTCTTAACCCAGGAATTTGCTTTAAGTTGTTCTTTCACTACACATGCGCAAAAGCTAAATTTTTTGCACCTATGAACAGCCCATGAATTCCTCTTTAATTTTCTGTGGGTTGCTTTAGAGCTACATACCGAGGATTCCTATCATAACATAACCTAGTAAAGAAACTATGAGTTGGATGACACCATCAAGGATCCTTAAAAAAAAATTAAGTATGTTTAAAGAATGGCAAAATTCTACTTTCACGTTAAGAGACCATGATGAGGTCTCTTTTTCCACAGAAAGCAGTGACATCTCAGCATCCCACATCCTTTACTGTGTCAAGTCACAGCTGGTCTCTGGACTACTTGCACAGCTTGGAAGAAATGAATCAAACCAGTTTAGCACATCCTTGCCTTCTGTGTCACAGATGACAGTGACACTATTTTAAAACTTGTGCAATTAGATAGAAAAGGAACTGAGAATCAGCTTGTGACCAGGCTGGTTATATTGCTTCTTGCCAAGACTTTCAAGATGTGTGGAGAATAATTTTAGAAATGCTATATATGTAAGTTGTGCTTAAAATCCTTTGCAAGCCTAAAAGGATGTTTGGAGTTACAATTTAAAAACAGTGGGATTTAGTGCAGCAAATGGTTTTGGCAAATGGATCACGGCAGTTCCTACAGCTGACAAATTAATGCGGACCCAACAGACTAACATGTACCATGTGTTTATTTTGGCAGCAAATATGGAAAAATCATTTGGAGAAAATTTGTATTATTCAACTGATTTCTATTTTTGTTTTGTTTTGTGTTTTTTCCTTCCTTTAATCGAAATCGCAAAGGTGAGGTTCAAAAAATCTTTCTGATTGGTACCATATTTATCATGGTATGTGAAACTAATGATACCATTACATATTTTTTTATGTATTAGGCTATCTGATCACAGTAATATCTCAACTACTAAAATGAAACAAGGCCCCCCACAGCCCAGCTTGTTGGTAAATAGAGCAGGTAGATATCAGACCAGAAGATGCACTGCAGAGTTTCATAGTTTTAACATTCCTTTGCAATGTGAAGCTTCTGAGCATCTGATTTATGAAAATCCAGATAAATCTGTTTTCAAGATAGTTTATGAAAGAATAATCATGTTTTTCACTGAAGTATTATCAAACTCTTTAACTTAGTGTTATGGAGAGTAAAATAAACTAATCATAAATTGCTTATTGTAAGTCATAGGTTTACAAATTTCATTATACTCAGCTGCACAAGTTATGGCTCTGTATGACTTAAAGGATGAAAAGGACATAAAGCAATACCATGCCTGGATGGAATTTACATGTTCACTGTGTCTTTTTTGAACCTTGTAAACCTTTGTCACACATTGACTTTCGTACTCAGAAAATGCTGAAAAAACCCTCTGTCTATTTTCATTGGACATTGGACTGTTTTTTCCCTTTTTGAATAATTTTCCTTCCTTTTTTCTTTCTTTTCCTTTCTTTTCCTCCCCCCTCCCTCCCTTCCTTGTTTTACCCATTATAAAAAATTAAGTGAGATGTAAATGCAATATCCGTAGCAACATCAGTTCTCTCTTTTCTACAGATTAGGGTAGAGCAGTACTTCGTACCTCTCCAAAATGCCTCAATTCTTTTGTGATGTTTCTACATACCACAGAAGCTACAAGGCTATTCCTGTGCACATGAGTGTTTAAATTAAACTGGATGTGTTTCAGGAAAAAAATAAAAATGTTCCAAAGCAATTATGAGAATGAGCTATTTATATGGATGGCATTCTATGAATTTGTACCAGTTCTGTTAGGCAGGAAGTAGATTTCATGTCATTAATGCTTTTCGGTCCTAAGATTTTCAACGGATTGTATCTTGTTGGGTTTCCCAACACTGCTGGGCTTTTTTTTTTTCTTCCCTTTTAGAAGTTCTAATTACAAACAGTGAATAAATAACTAGTGTTTTCCATCTACATGGAATCTAAAATTAGATTTCATTAGTGGTTGGGAAAGTATGCTGTGGAAACTTGGGAAGAAGTGAATGGAGGAGAGTGACCTTCAGTGACCATCAGCCCTGAATTCTCTTCATTGTGTCCTCTTCCCTCTAAGCCCTTCAGCTGGCAACATCTACAGAGGCACTGTCATACCATCATTCATTTGGATTCATACATCTGTGTCCTTTTCCCACCCTCAAGGATAGACAGTGTTTCTAGTGTCCCTCCTTTTCCTGGGAATACCTGATGGAAGGACGGGCCAGTAGTGGATGCTTAGAGAAAGATTCTGAAAAATTAGCTGAGTGTAAAGGCTTTTGCCCCACAACTTTCACCTCACCAACCACTCTTAGATCAGGATGTTCATCACAATCTCTACTTGCTTTTGTACTATCCTTGTTTTATTTTTTTCTTGATTTGAGTCTCGTGGTGGTGGCAAGTAAGTTGTTGTCAGATACAATGGAACACTCACCTGACTGTGACACCATGGTCAGAATGACCAAATCCATAAAGAGCAAGAAGAGTCCAATGTCCATGGGGACATCCAATATTTTACTTGCATTGAGTTTGAAGCAGAGAGCCATGACAGAAATGCAAATCAGTACACAAGAGTACCTCTGGTTACTAGAGAAAGAATAGTCTTTCCTGAACATTATGGTGGCTGCTTGAGAGCTATCCCTGTGCCAGGAGATGTCTGAAGACATTAATTTCAGAAGGCTGGTTTCAGTCAAACCTTTCACAGCCTTATAACAATCTTGCTTAATTTAATTTCCTTTTGTTTAATATAATTTCCCCTCTCTTAATTTAATTTCCTCTGTTGTGTTTTAATAGAAGATGGAAAGTAAAAATTGAAACACAATATCAAGAACAGGGATGAAAGGAAGACATATCCAAACATATATCCATGCCCTTAAGATTTAGCTAAGCTATAACTGACATATTTGATAAGACCATGGACAGAAAGATGTTCATCTTTACATCTCTATTTCCATATCTTTGACTATGGATTTAAATAGCTCAATACCAAACTCTGTGCTTAATGGGGATATGAAAGAAATGCAATTGTCTTGTCCTGTAAATCACTACAGTTTTATCTCTGCCTAATGAATCAGTGTCACGGAGACCTCACAGATGGAAAAAATTATCTTGCTAAGTTTGTGCCTAACTCATTGTGTTGGCTGCTCTGGTGGGTATTGGGACAGTGCTGGTCACAAAAAAGTGAGAGGTTTTTATGTGTCCCCTTCAGCAATGCTGTGAGAGGGAAAACCATACCAAAGCCAGCCAAAGAATATTCTAATTTGCAAACACAGTAAGACAATAGTCATAAAGACAAAACCAAACCAAACAACAAAAAACAAAACCTATCACGTCATAATTTCCTACAGGTATTAGAAAATGTTTAGACTTCAACAGAAAGATAAACACAGTAAGATATTTTAGATATTTAAAATATCTGATTTTAGAAAGGATCTTGAATTCCTCAGGATCCAACAGATTGGCAGTACTAAAAAAGTGATAAATTAGTTCTGGTCACTAATTTGCTTTCAGTTGTTAATTTTCCCATCCCCTTTGGCTTGTTTAGCCCATGCATTGGTACATAATTAAAACACTCTTAAATGCAATTGACAGCTGTCTGTAGTGAATGCTTGAAGCATTATAAGTATCAGGGGCTGTTTCTGAGACCTTATTGCCTGTGACCATAAGGCTTATGGGAGTGCTTAGAGGAATTTTTTGTCCTTAATTTTTATTTTGTAGCCTGGCCACAACACTGGCCAATTAATTGAGGCTCATAAAAATTAAGACCTCTTTAAGTTCTTGGTTAGAATTATTTGGGGAAATTTCATTAAAACCATTCTTCTGCAGAAATTAAACCTGCTGCACCAACATAGATAATTTTTTTCCTTAGGAAGTAGTTAATCTAAAAAAAAAATAATCTTACTTCCTGGCTTCACTATTTTTCAAACAGTTTGGACAGAGGAAATATAGTGCTGTGAAAAAAAATAAAAATTGACAACAATAAATATCTGTGCTCTTATGTTCAGGAAATTGTTCTTGTCTCTGAAAAAGAGGATGACAATTCAGAATGCAGTAGGGATGGTATAGATGATTCAATAATTAAAAGGACCATGATTATACCAAAAACTACTCATGATGCCTATTGTGGCAAAAATAATTGGCTGAGGAAAAGTATGTCTTGGCATTAAAGAGCCCTTTGTTATATATATATATGAATTTTTTTTTCCTAGGAATTCAGCATAACAGACTGCACAAATAAAGGTTCAAAAGTCTGAGATGAGTGGAAAATATAAGGAACTATTGAGGTAACTTCTGAGCATATGTTTGAGCATGTTCATCCTGATAATATTTTCATGCTTTTTCAGAGGGAGAGGAGCATCTGCTGAGCACACAAGAAGCAAAAAAAAAAGTCTGGTGTTGACAAGTTCACCCAAGACAATTAAGGATAAGTTATTGCTTCAACAACATAGCCTCAAATGAGGGGCAGGGCAGAATTACATCACCTAAAGAGGAGCATCTGCAAAATTTCTCAAATCACAGCTCCTGAGGGCATTTCTCCCTGGGTAGGAAGACTGGCAGAAGAGTTTCTCTTGTGACTTGGTGGTCCAGCTTCCCTGGCACATGTGAGTCTGGGTGAGTTGTGTCCCAAGAAAGTGAAGAAGTTATTTTTCTGAATGGCTCTTGTGAAAATGTGTGAAGTGAATGGCAGCAGCTGGCTTGCCCAGGCACAGCAGGTCCATAGCTAGCAGAGGATTATATGACAGTCTGACAGCCTACTCATAACCTTTTATGTGTGCAAACATTGCAGAGGGCTAGATTCTCAGCTGATACCAGTCTACACATTTATGTATCTCCGTTCATCATCTTAGTTTTGCATTCAGTGTAGATTGTCTTGATATTTTTGTTTTCATTTCCAGAGTTTAGTGCATTGTTTGTAGCCAGATCTGATGTATCCTTCCAGTTTTTCCTCTTTTACTACCTTACTTTTCAGTTGACTTTTCAGCTGAAGAATATGCTGGAATGAGCAGACCTGAGCTGCAAGTGGGTTTGAGCAGCCTGGAAACATCAATAACATCTGGTCTGCAATTGAGGAGTGTTTGAGCTTGTCTATGGACACCAAGTCTTACTTTTCTAACTCAGGCTGGTTGCCACATGACCCACACAAGAGTGGCTTAAAAAAAATAAATAAGAGAAGGGCTAAATGGAATATTTTCTCAAAAATCTTTAGGAACTGTAGTGAAGTGACATGACTGCCAAGAAAGCTTTATTAAATAGTCATTAAAATTTAAAAAGAAAGTTCTTTTAAGAGTCTTGGCCCCAGTCAAATTTGTGGACTTGGCATACATTCTAGAAATTTGGGGTTTCTTTTAGTTCTTTAATTTTGCTCTGTAACCACTGTTTGACTTCAGAGCCAAAGGTCTATCTGCTTGTTCAAGAATAAGTAGCTCCAACTTCTATCTGAAGAGTCACCAAAAGATTTGTCTGTGGTTTGGCAATTTTATGCCCTTTGGTAAATGCCATAAAATGCAGTTGTTCTCTACCATGTCTTCAGCATAAAATATATGAAATCTGGCATCTTCTTTGGTAATATTGACTGTTGCCACAGTAATGTTAGCAGTAGGACTTTGTGCAATATTAAGGTGATCTCTCACTGTAAATTATTATTTCTTGCTGTAAATAATAAAACTATTTTAACAGCCAAATGTTTATGAGCACAGCATTCATAGTCTATAGAAGGGCTGAAGGTTTCCTGTGCAATCTCTTCTTTACTCAGTTTGTATTTTTTTCTTTTATTAAGGATGAACTCAAAGTTCCAATTTATCATCACAGAGCCTAATGGTAGGCGCCTCAAATGGTAGGCACCATTGTTACGCTTAAAACACTTAGAAAAAATATGTTTTGAAAGCCCTTCATTTGGGAAGCTAACAGATCAGCTTGGGTAACCTTACTCTTGAAGATTTTTATAGTGTTTTGCTTCCAGCTGTCCACCTCATGCTTGTGCCAAAAACTATTAATTGATGCTTCTTTTTTTGGCTGAACTGGTTGACGCCACTTCATGTTTTTCTACTCCTTATTTGACAGTAGGATGATAAATTCTGATAGGGTAGCAGAGCAAACAGATAGGGGCTTTATCATCTCAAATTGCTGCAGTGTATAAAATTCTCCAGACTTGCAAATACTATATTACTCTCATGAAGCCTCCCTCATCTGCTGCAGAAAGAGGGTGCTATCTACCTAGTCAGTTAAATGGCATTTACTTTTTCAGAAATTCCTTGAATAATGGATATTTTAGCTTGAAGCAAACTTTTGGGTTTTTTGTTTATACTCATAAAAAGGAGAAATCTGCAAAGCACCAGACCTGCCTGAATAGCAGTAGTACTTGCTAGTGTGACACAAAAGTTCACATCAGGGTCCTGCACATGTTGAACAGTAGAAGCAGGAAATCCTTCCTAAAACACATCTGATGGATTTCTGGTGACTGAACGAGACCAGCTCTCAGTGTAACCTAACCTTTCCAAACTCTGTGAAATGCTATGAAACTGTATTCCAAAAAATGTATTGCAATTACACATGGGCATGACTCCACAGGAAGCCTTTTTTTTTCCTTCTCCATGAAGAATTCTGATTCAGAAGCAGAAACTGGCTTAACTTGGCATTGAGTTTTTCCTGCCATTATTCTCTCTATTCTGTCATCCCATGATCTCAGCTTCCCAGGAAGACAGAGCATGATGCAATTTGTCAGAACAAAACAACATGGATTTCAGTTTTCCAGGCTAAAATTCATTGCAGTTCAGTACATCCTACATGAGAGGTGACTGCAGAAGAGATGTGCATGGCATTGCATAGCATAGCATTAGAAAACAGTAAAAATCCTAAAATAAGCTGCTCCCTGACTTGCATGGGAGCAGAATTAAATACAGGGCTAAGGACTGAAAGTTTGGAACCTTAATTCTGTTTTGATGCTCCACAGGTTTTGACTGGCTCAGTGCAGAAAAGCTGACTTGCAATGGTTTTGTATACCTAGACTTACATTACTCTGTTTACACAGCAAAACAAAGACATGATTGCAGCACCAACTAGAGCATAAACCCGCTGGGTATCAAGGGTACTACACGTCATCTGCAGCCAGTGTTCACATCTAGCCTAGGGTGTCCTCATTGCCATCATTATCTCTGGGAGTTTAGTTTTTGATTGGTTTTGCTCCATAATAGAGTTGCCAAGTATGGCAAAACAAAGGCGTTTTGTTGCTCAGACCTGTCCTAATGAAATTTAATCTAATCCTGACAGCATCATTGTGTGGGATTCATCTCACCTAATTTTAGCTATTTAATAGTTAGGCAGCAAGTTGAACTAGTTGACAGTCGCTGGAGGGGTATGGCCGTGTCCAGAGAATGGTTTGTCCTGGCCCGTATCTGCAGTGAATCATTTTCTGTAGGCAGCCAGCTCTTCCTGTTGACTGCTGAGGAGTCTAGATGACCAGTTTAGATGATGACTGTAACTTTCTGGTAGCAGAAATTGTGTAAGAGGAATCCCTCCAAATAATTTTTATCTAGGCAAGGCAACATTCCCATCTCAAGGTGCATAGTACGTACCCAACACTTGATATGCAATGTCTACAGAAATAGCTGCAGGAGCTGTGAACACAATGAGTGTGATACTCTCTGCAAGCCTGGCCAGAGAACAGGGCGTGTCTTATGTTTCCATTTTCCTTGTTTGGTATAATTAACCTTAACCTGCGTTTTGCCAATGGGTCATTATAAAGCACACACAAAAGGGAGTTATATCACTGCTCTTCATTTATGCTTATACAGAGCTTTGCAAGCCACAGAGAGCTAAATACACATTTAGACCATCAAGAATTACAGTTCTGGGCCTTGTACATCTTGTCATTCTAGCTGTAAATAAGAAAAGGGCAGTTGTTGCTTCAGGGAATTCAATTTGACAATACATGTCGGAAATATTTTAGAGGTAACCAAGCTATGAAATGGACCAGTGGCATTGAGCAAATTCATACCAGGACTAAAATTTAATGTTAGGTGCCTAATGTCAGGCTGGCTCAATTATGGTGATTCACAGTGTTTTCTTGTAACACAAAAAGAACCAACCTAATGTTTGGAGAAGCCTGACTTCTCCAAACTTGTTAGACATGTAGTTTATTTCTGTTCTGAGGAGATGAAGGGAAAAAACCCCCACTAACCACCCCCCACCCTTGCACATAATGCTTCTGTTCAGCAGCAAGCAATAATTTCTCCATTGCTTCAGTGGTCTTTTGTCATGCTTTCTTTTTCCCATCCAGCTAACTCACACTGAACAGGGGAAAGTTGAATTCTTTTTTGGCTCTGAGTATTTTTTCATCAAAACTTTTTAATACATGAAAGGATTTAATTTGAAAACACCATTTTTTTTAGGCAGCTAACAAAGATGTCTTTTTTCTCTACTATTTCTTGGAATTGCTTCTTAGGAAAAAAAAACACAGAGGGGGGTTAATTTTTTAAATAAAAGCTGCTACTTATAAGAGACCTTTACACGCTTAAAAATTTGAAAGAAATATTGAAACTTTGATACACTGTACAGACAATGCCTTCACAGGAAAATCATTGTACATCCCTGAAATGCTCTGTAGTCTTTTGTGATAATCTGCTGCCTAAAATGAAGCATTCATAAAAGTAACCATTTAGCCAAAAGGTTGCTATTTCATCTGGCAATATAGTTGTTATAATAACAGCATATCTGAGACATGAGAGACTTTAAGAAAAGTGTAGACAAAAAGAACTTTAAAGCAGCCAGTGTCTGTTTCCACTAAGCTACTAAATCATCTCTTATTTCAGACCAAGGTATATGTTTAAATTTCCATCCAAATTCTAATCCAGTGGCTTTAAGCTAAGCTAGTATCTGCCGCTGAACTGGATCTGTTTTTGGATTAAGGTTCCAGCAATGCTTTTTTTCTTAATCGTGCCAAGTCACTTGGCAAACTCCGTGCATACAGATGCAGGGCACAGAACTCCCTCCTCAGCTTCAGTTTAATGTATCTTTTTATCTTTCTCTTTGTGCTGGTGACACAAGATCTATGGATGAAATAATCTGTTTTAGAGAATGCATTATCATTATAACTCTATAGTGTGTTATATTAGTAGCATAATGGCACACTTTAAAATGATTCATACGTAGGTAAACAGTTAAACACTGTGCCAGACTACACACTCAAAGGGTTGATATTCACTATACCTAACAGGCATTTGTCCTTGGGCCTTCAGTTCAATGCTTGCTCCCACTATATAGAGAACCACGAGATACATTTCTAAAGGTTAATTTTAGGTGAAACAAATTGATTTCTAGAGGTATCTCCATCATTGATAAGAACAGTCTGTATTTTTGCAGGCCTTAATCAGGATGAATCCAATTTAAAAGGCATTTTCACACTTTGCAAAACGTGAACCCTCTCTGAAAGGAACCAAGAGACCTGATTACCCAGGACTTGAAAAAATTCTGAAGTGCTTAATGATATTTTGCTTCAGTCTTCCCCAACACATGCTCCAGTCACACTGCCTGAGTCACAGCAACAAAGACAGGGACTGGGAGAATGAGGAACTATCCACAGTAGGAGAAAATCAGGTTCAAGAACATATAAAAAACCTGAGCATGCATAAGTCCGTGACCTGATGAGATGCATCTGTGGGTTCTGAAGGATCTGGCAAATGAAGTGGTTAAGCCGCTATTTATCATGTTCGAAAACTCATGGCAGTCCAGTGAAGTTACACTGAAAAGGAAAAACAACCTCCATTTTTAAAAAGGGAAATAAGGAATACCCAGAAAACTACAGGCTGGTCAGTCTTATCTTGGTGCCTGACAAAACCATGGAATAGCTCCTCCTTGAAATGTGGCCAGCAGATTGAAGGAGGTGGTACTCCCCCTGTACTCCACTCTTGTGAGACTCCCACCAGCACTGCATCCAGCTCTGGGGCACCCAGCATAAGAAGGATGTGGACCTGTTGGAGTGTTGGGGTTGTTCAGCCTGGAGAAGAGAAGAATCCAGGGAGATCTTGTGCCAGTGTGTAAAGGGGGCCTACAAAAGAATTGAGAGAGGAACTTCTTATAAGGGCATCTAGTGATGGGGCAAGGGGTCTGTTTAATGGCTCCAAACTGAGAGTAGGTTTAGATTAGATATAAGGAAGATGTTCTTTCCTGTGAGGGTGGTGAGGCAATGGAACAGGGTGACCAGAGAAGTTATGGATGCCACATCCCTGGCAGTGTTCAAGGCTGGATGGGGCTTTGTGAAACCTGCTCTAGTGGAAGGTGTCCCTGTTCATGGTACAGGGCTTGGAACTAGATAATATTTAATATTCCTTCCAACCCAAAAGCCTATGTTTCTGTGATTGCATTATTATCTCATTATCTGTATGAGATCAAAATCTTAGAGTGCAGTGCAATGACAATCTCTAGAAATAAAAAGAGATGACTGAAGCAGTAGATCTGAGGACTTAGATGCAAACATTATTTCTGCTCTTTGGAATATTCAAGGGTTTTGCTTTGGTCTTCTACTTTATATGCTGATATTTAATACATCATATTTGATTAAATTGTTCTCCAGGGACTGAAAGCAATTGATATCAATGTGTATCTTTACCATCCATCTGTATAAGAGGCAGTTTCTAAATTAGAAAGGTTCTACCAAACTACTTTAGAGACAAGACCCTTTATTATTAGCATTAGCTTCCCCACATGGTGGGAAGAAAAGAAAGCTTTCATAGCTTGTAGCATCTTTGAAGTATAAACCTAGACAAATATGGACTTGTGTTGTTCTTTCAGGCTATGTACATGCAAACAGAAACAGCGGCAGATGGATGATAACATTGTCATGGATGGATGATTAAAATTCCATTGTATTTGTACATTGTGTTTATAAATAGGATCAAACTTATAAAGTTTTATTAAATGTGGAATCCCCCTATGAGGCAATAGATTTCCCTGATCCCTCTAACTTTACTTTGAAGCAAATAAACTTTAGTTATAAAAATTTCAGGACAAAATCTTTTGATCTATATTTCTCTTTGCCTTCATGGTGGCACAGAGAAGATCTATATAGTTGGCATAATGTATCTCTCGGGGGTTTGATCAAGCCACTATAAAACTGCTGCAAATAAATCCAGTCATTTATGTAAGTTGAAACATTCTTCCATGCTTAAAAAGAAAAGCTGACTGCACAGCACCAGGATTTCTAAAACATTTCAACACATTGCATCACGGATTTCCCTGTGTCACTTATTTTACCATTTCAGTGTAATACCATATGTCCCTGAACAATTTTGTAATGTGGCCCATATGTTTGCTTTTCTTGATGAAAACCAATAAGGTAGCAAATTATCTGCAGCACTGACACACAAATTGTATTACTTTTTTTTTTTACTTCTGAGTTTAGATTAATCCTTTTATTTTTTTATATTTTGCTGGTTAATTGCTCTCCACTGAATGTCCATATTTTGTGAAAAGTTTTGAACAACTCTTTGATGACGGAACATTCTTGAATGTTCCTAAATAAAAAGTGTCACAATATAATCTATTTAATTTTTAAACCAGAGATGTCATTTACAAAAAAATCTAAATATAATCTAAATATAGTGTTCTGCAAAACATTAAGAGAAAGCAAACTTAAGATCTAATTCTTCCTGGCAAGCAGAATTATGTCAGAGTTAATTTGGCCAAAATGGAGATCTGGGTCTCAGCTGTGAACATGGAAATGGATTTAAATGTTTACTGATGAAACTCTTACCAGGTTTGAGATGAGCAGGAAAAATTGAATGCAATGAGGAATGGCTAAAAGTGACCCAAACCATGACTCTCTCCACTTCCATGTGTGTAAGAGTGTGCTTTTGTGTTTTATGTGAAAATAACTATGTAGCTTTGGTCTTTGGACTTTTGGTAGCATAATGTTTTAGTCTTGATGTGGTCCAACTAAGTATGTAACTGCACATAGAGCAGTAACATAGCTGTGACATTTTTCAAAGCAGAAAGGGTTGATTAAAGATACAGATGTTCTCCTTAAGTCAGTCCTCTGCTGTGTTGCAGTACACTTTATTAATCAGTCCAATTTTCACGGGGTTTTGTCATTGCTTATGGCATACTTCTTTTTGTTTAAACTCCTATTAAAATTCTTGATAATTACAAATTATTGTACAGATCCTCTAAGAAGGGACATTTGGAAAAACTGGCATAAGAAAGTTAAATATGTGAATTCAAACCATGTTACATGACTGTGTGGACACTTGATCTGGTAATTAAGATGTCCTACATTCAATTTAACTTAAGTTACTTCCAAGCCAAATACAAATAAATCATATTAAAGTCACAAGTTCAGCAGGAGAAGATCCACAAGGAGATTAAGGCAGAGCAGCAAGTCCACATAGAAAGCCTATTCAGCATAATTTGTACAATGCCTGGAATTTTCAGTTACAACAACTACAAATATAATCCCAGCTGATCTAAATATTTCCCTTTCCTTTCTCTGAAAACCAGGGAAAAGTTAGTATAAAAATTTTAATTCAGCTGCTAACTCTCTAATGTTTTTGAAAGTGTTTTTACTATGCAATTTCCAAACACTGTAGCCCGTTGCATACCCCAAGCACTGTAGACAAAGAGAAGATGGAATTAAAATGTAATTTTCAGAACAGAGTTAATGCAGAATGTAAATGCTGTTTAGCAGAGTTGGTTTGGGTTTTTTTGAAGGGTTTGTGTTTTTTGGTTTTTTTGTGTGTTTGAGCAGATAATGAACCCTTCCAGGCTGGCTAAGCTCATTGTGTAATTTAGCAGGATGTATGGATGCTGCAGTGTGGACTTCTCCTGAGGCCCATTACCTCCAGATCGCTGCTATCAGATCAGATTTATGATATGCATAAAGAGGAATTTGGGTCCATTTAAGGTTTACTGCTTATTGAGCACTAAAATTGCTAAAGTGATTTCTAGCAGCAGAGAACATTATACTGGAGATCACGATTTTGCAGGGCCTTTTAATCTCAGCAAGTGTTGGTACTTCTTAAAGCCTACCAGCTTTCTGGTTCTCTCTGCAGCAGAGCAAAGACCTTTCCTGTCTCCACTGTTGAAACTCATACCTGAAGACACTACAAATGCATAAAACAGTTTAGTAAGACATGTTGTAATCCTAAAGTAAAAGAAATCAAAAGGTTCAGCTGAATCCTTTCTGCTTTAAATTCAGCAGTCTTTAGAGGCTTCCTGTCAGGCTCTGTGGAGACAAGGTTGACGGACATACTGGAGTTATATCACAACTTTGTGTGCTTGTTTCATACTTTCTTCAAAAGGGCACAGTGACCACTTTTTCTTAGTCCAGAAGTGGGAAATTACCCTTTCTGGTCTTGTAAAGGAGAACTTTTTTTTGCTCTCATTTGTTTGTTTTTAGCTTCAGCTTCTTTCACTAGTTTAGCTTCACTAATCTTTCACAAATTTGTTTTTAATATCTTTGTGCTACTTTGGTATCAGATCCATGCACATTCTATACTGAATTCAGGGTTAAGAACAAAAATCTTGAAAATTATTTAATGTTTCTGCACTGACAGCTCTACTTTACGAATCTAAAATGTCTGAATACACAGTATACTTTGAATAGTTTTCCATTTTACTACTTCATGGCATATATCAAAACCTTGGGTTGGGAAAACGATTGAGTCAGATGAGCACCGAAATACCTAAATGCTTTGAGATTTCAAAACTGGGCTGAAAAATAAGCTTTCCAGTCTATTTATTTCTGCTTTAGTTTGGCCTGGAAATGCTGCATCATCACCACTGGAACAATAGTTCATTTCTCCATCTTGTCAAGGGGCACACATTTGCCAAAACTAGCCCTGGCCAGACCTAGATAATTCTGCAGCACTGTAAAGGGAAGTAAAGAGAATGTACTCTAAAAGTAATAAAAAAGTAAGGGAAGCCCTCTGAAGATGGAAACATTAATGCATTTTTAGTATCAATGGGCTACATTTCCAAAAGCAATCAAACAACTTCAAAATGTAATTAAGGTGATTTTGAAGAAGTTACCCAGTACCAGGAAAGTTACAGTCTTTTTGTTGTTTCTAAGTTCTGAGTATTGTGCTATTTGAATTTTGCTCCAGAAAGCATAAAACAACTAGTAGAAAGCTAATTAAAATTAAAATAAAACTAAGAAATATTTTGCTCATGTTAAGGTCTAGTTTTTGGAAACTATTCAGTCTACTGAAATCAAGACACCTACTCTTATTTAAAAATTGGCTCACATTACTGTTAGAATTAAAATATATGGTAAAAAATGAATGAATGGCTCAAAAACCAGCCCCTTCCCACTTGAATCAGGTTTCCTCTGGCACTGCATGAGCTAATACCATGGCTATTTTTTTCATTAAATGAGTTTGGGATGGTTGGTTTCACCAGAAAGAGATTCTAATTCTGGATGAGTATGTTTTAATGAGATCTTACATCAAGTTTTCCTATTGGGTATACTAGCAAGAGTCAAAATCGGTGTCCTCAAAAGACTGGCTCATGAAAAAAACAGAAATAGTACAAGTTCCTTGGTTAAAATATTTAGTCTACCACTAGTTTATACTCCACCATATAAAGGGAATTCAAAATTAGCACTGGTTTTACTGTAGCTGTGATGGTACAGAAGCTGTTTCACAGGTATTTCAGCTGTCAAGCAAGTTATGGTAGAGAGGCTGAACATATATGTATAAACCCAGAGACAGAGACTTTTCTATGCATACTTAAACTATGTTAGCCATTATACCTAGGAAGCTTGCCTCCTGCTATCCCTTGACATCCTGATAGCTTGGCTGCAAGAAGCTGTTTGCTGATTCTTTATACTTGAGAAGAGTTGTTTGGGAAAGCTGTAGTACAATAACTGTGCCAAGTGCTGTCCTTAGAGGGGGCATTCTGTTGGTCTGAAGGAGTCCTTTTGTCGGCATCCTCAAAGAGAATTATCTATGCTAGAAGAAACATTTCTTGCTGTGATGGTAACCATAGTTTACCAGTTTTTTTGCAGAGAGAATTCTATCATGTAGGACTGACTTTTTAACATTTGTAGCTGCTTCATTTATACTTAAAAAAATGTTTAATTCACCTGTTTATTCACCAAAATATTTCTTATCTTTTCAATTATCCCTTTTCTTGAATTCTGCAGTGGACACTACATCCCTGTGCCAGATACCACTGTGGGAGTAAAGAGCACGAGACTTTGCAAATGCCAGTAACACAAGTAAAGATTCATGAAGATAATCATAGCATCTCAGTGCTTGAGGGAAATACCACTTCATATGTAGCACAAACCCATTCTTGTCTTTTCCCTCTTTTATGGTAAGGCTATATGAGTACTGTGATACACACTATAATTATGTAAGAATTTAGAGGGTTTTCATCTTTCTACTTCTATATGGGCATGAATCTATCCCAAAGCAGCAAGTTTTGTATGTAATCAAAAAGCAACTGAGATAGAGGGTTGTTCTGCCATTTGGGAAACAAATAACAGTCTCACAGCATACTTTTTAACCAGTTTCCTTTGAAGCATCAGAGATCCTGCAATGATGCAAATCTAGTTAATCTGCTGACCAAAAAACAATGGGATAATTAATGGAATGCCTCAGCTTTGAAATTGAATTCTTATGATCTAAGAATTATGAGTTGGATGGTAATCACTCTTTGAACTGTTTGAAGGATTTGGATATAATTTTCACCCCATAAGTCATGGAGCATGTCATTGCTGAGTTGACACATAACTACAGAGAGTTTGCTCAGGGATAGATGTTTTATAAAGCTGAAAGAAACTAAATATTTATTTTCACTTTATTTTTTATCTTTATTTTTCTGAATTTTCTTCATCAAATTGTTTAGAGGTTTTAAGGCAGAGTTTAAGTGCACTTGAAAAGTATATTTCTTTTCAGGTTACATGAAAAAACACTTAAAGTAATTGCTACACTTTATGGACAAGGCAAAGGAAAAACACATGATAAAGTGCAAGACATTATTTTTGTATGAGCAAATGTCTTCACATTCTGCAATTACCATCTCTTGCAGCAAAGTAAAAACAGGGAATATTTCTCATTAAAACTTCGGGGGGTTTCCACCATTTGGTGCAGGGAAAATGCTTAAAAGAAAATCCAAATGCAGTGGTTGATGTAACTTAGATTCCCTTAGAGAGCTCTGTGCATAACCAGTTTGATACAAATCAATCAGGTTTAATAAGCTTCAGATAAGGCATGTAGACAAAAATTACAATACTTATCACTACCTTAATTGTATATTCATTTTGATAATACACACCTCACCCCAGGGGTGTGGTAACTAAGGCCAAGTTTATTCTTGGATCTCTTTACTTATAAGCTGATGGATAGGTAAAACATTCCTCATGTGGGTGCAGTTAGCCTGGCATCATTCTACCATAGAAACACACCGTTCCCTAAAAAGGGCAGTTTGATGGTATAATTGCCTGAAGATTAGGAATTTCTATCAGCATAGCTGTGCCAGCCAGGAATCAATTCCACACATGTGTGTCAAAAGTCAAAAGGGGGAAGCAGACCTTAGGAATGGTGCAGTATTGTCCCTGTGCTGAGAATGATGAATGTCACTAACTCCCTGGGAAGAGGCACGAAATGTATACACAGATTATTTCAGATTATTGCCTGTTCCATTTCCATATCCAGTGCCTGTCCCAAATGACTTGATCAGTGTAATAAAAAAAAGTATTATATTTTATCTGATGCTTTCTCTACTGTTCTCAACCACTTCCCTATCCTGTATTCTTTCATCTGTATCACTCATCTTCTTTCCTTTAAAAAAGCAAGCATGTCAAGACATTCAGGATATAGTGGAGAAAGTAAGAACCTGGTGAATTTGTTTAATCTCTTTTCCAGTCATTCTTAATTAAAAAAAATAAAAGGAAAAAAAAATCCCATTCCTCAAGTGTAATATGAATGGGCATGTTTGGAATATCAAGAAAATTAGGTTCACAATGCCATGATTCATTTTCTAGTGGGATTTCAGATACATTTGCTGCATTTGGTTATGAAAATTTGCATTGATGCAATAGGCTACCTAGGAACCTCAGTCACAGTTCAGTGCACACTGTGAGGCTTATAGAGGCAAGCAGAAAAGTATTTTGTGTCCTAAGGAGTTTACAGTCTGAATGGAAAATCAGATAGCATACGGATAGAATCAGGCAGAGGAGAATACAAGGTAACTAGTAATCAGTTTTTTTGCAGTGTCAAAACAGATATAGGGAAACCTGTCCTGTGAGAGAGATGAAGGTGAAAAGAGCAACGCTTATTTTGTCTGTCACAGTCAAGGTTGAATGTAGTATTCAAAGATACATTTTGGAGATAGGTAAATATCAGGGAAAGTGAAGAACTATTGAAATATAAGTGCAGTTCAAAGCAGAATGCACACAATTTCATCTTGAATGCAGTTAGCTAGATCTGTATCTCTTGGAAGCACTGAAATGTCCTTCCAAAATGAGAAATGAGAGGAAAGAAATGCTTTAAGCTAGAGCTTGAGGCATTTACAGCAATATAGGGAGGATCCTGGATTTAGGATCTACAACTTGGCATATGGAACTGGCTCTTCAACTTTCATCTGCAAGAGAGAATGGATAAAGACTTGATTGATGTTTGATGATCTTGTCTATTTGCACTCCAATCACATTGAACTTAATTAGCTCTGTGCTTCAAAGTCTCTGCTAGGTAGGTGCAGGAACAAGGAAGAAAGTCCTCTTTTCCACCCTTCAATGCAAAATATTGCTTCTGGGAAAGAAGGAGTTTTACTTTCATATGTCAGTGGCCAGTGAGAAAGTCCTTGAAGTACTTAAGATTTTTCTGGCTCATGTGCTTTCATGATGTCCTCAAGGCTAAGCCCAGTCATTATATTTCAGGATATGTACTCCTTTTTCTATAAAACCACTAATGTATTGGTCTTTGGATTTTTTATGGGGAAATTGTCTTCCTCTCCTCTATGTTCATCTAACAAACCCCTTGGACCTCAGATACTGCATTTCCCCCTCTTTTCTCTGGTCTGTTCCTTTGGGAGGGGCTAGTTTTTGGCACTTTTGTATGCAAAGCTTCTAATAATGTTCCAAAGATTTCAGGATTGGTTGGGTTTTTTTTTTTTTTGTGTGTGGTTTCTGATCTGTAGGATCATGTAGTATAGAGCTCACTGTCTCCATGTGAAATGTGAAATACTTCACTGCCTTCAATTGCAAAGGATTTGGCCTTTTAGTTTTGGAAAAATGGCAGCAAGGTAACTCTGTGGATGCTTCTGTTTAATATAGGGAAAGGGAGGACAGGAGAAGGGCATGAAAATGCTTGTCTAAAATACTTGTATATGAATGCTGTAGGCTGACTTCCCAGGGGCAAAGTTTTGGTAATTAGAGAGCTTACATCTTTGTCTTTCCAGGAAAGTAAATCTGCAAGTACAAGGGAAACGGCTTTTGTGAGGTGGAGGTCTCTAGTGAAGGAGAGGGAATGATTGGGAAAAAGGGTGTGGAGCATTATATCTTCAAAGATCATGCCATGGGGCAGGGCATGAAGCCATCCTCACTGAGATTTGCTGTGAGGAGAATAAAGCAGGCATGGGGAAAACCTGGATTTTTGCTCCCAGAGCTCAGAAGACCCGAGGCACCTGTGTCTGATCACAAGAGGGGTTCAGACCAGTTTTTGCTACTGGAACTGGCAGAATAAAAGGATAATTTCTTAAATTCATATATGGAAGCTGCATAAAGTTCCCTTGAAGTGATTTTACTCCATTTAATAATCACAGAAGAGCCTGATAAATGTTTCTGTAGCAAAATCCACATGAGACCTCCATTGACTCTTTATTAATTGAGGGTTTTACCTGATGGACAGATGAATGTAGGTGTTCAAGAATTCATGGGCCCAGTAAACTGAGACTAGACATGGTGCAATCAAAGGGCATAAAAATCTTCTCTGTTCTTAGCACTTTTTTTACTCTGCCATTCACTCAAAAGTTTTGCAGTACAGATAAAAGTCAAAGGAAATTAAAAACAGCAAACCAAACAAACGAAGAGCAATTCAGAGCATATAACCCCAAACTCCAGTAGAACTTTAGGTTTTGGAAAAATTGTTTTGTTTTGGAGATGCATATATTTTATTTATAAGTTTTCCAGTATATCTACTTTTGACACCTTTTACTTGAGACCAATCAGATGCAGGCTGCTGGCCTGCCACAAAAGACAAATAAGTCATTGTCAGGCTCTCCATCCAGGTAGGAGTTCCCCAGACCCATCCCAAGGATTCAACACCTGTTTTTCAACAGAAGTTCTTCTAAACAGATCAATCTGGCTGAATGTACCATCACTTTTGGATAAGGTTTTACCTCATGTAAGCCTTCCCATCTAGATCTTACTCTAGCACTGGATCAGAAGAGCAGGCTGGTGTCTGATGCAGACGTAATCAAACTCCCAAAAGCAATTAGGAAATAACCTGCCAAAAGTTTCTTACCAAGGAGGAAATGAAATGTAGGCCTCTTACTGGAATCATTCATTACCTTTTGTTTTAATTTCAAATTACTGTAGTGCTATCTAACTGCTGAAGGTCTTATTTTCCAATTTCCGAATAAAAGTCACTTTCTTATCTGAATTCTGCTAATTTCTTTGCCTCAGATAAACCTCACAATATTGAATGAAACAGATTATCTTAGAGAATAAAATAGATTACATGTAACTGCTTCCTTGTATCAGCCTTAAATCAGTGCCTTTCATGTTCCTTCCTCCTCTTTTCTGGTAAGAGAAATTGAAAATATGTTGACTTTGCTATTAATTTCTTGATATTATTTCCAAGATTTCAAATAAAATTTTGCTCTACATAACATTAGAGCCTGATATGTAGATGTGAATATTTTGTTGTTGTTGTTGTTGTTGTTGTTGTTGTTGTTGTTGTTGTTGTTGTTGTTGTTGTTGTTGTGAGAAAGATGACATTTATTTTAAATCTTTTTTAAAACCATGTCTAAAAATACCTCTTATGGAAAGGGAAAGAAATGTGCAGAAAACTATGGTGTGGTCACAGTATAAATCTGTCCTGAAAAAATGTTTTTACTGTAAGTTCTGATGACAAATACAAGACTTCTATGTATGAAGAGCATTCAGAACAAGAAACTGCAAGCTGCATAAGGAATAATTAGTAATCATGGGAATTCTGACAGCCATTAGAAATCACTTACTCATGAGAATATAACAGCTGGTTTCACTGCTCATCTTTAACCATAATTAAAAATCATGGAAGCCAGGGATCTGGCTAATGTAGTTTCTATCCAAACAGTAAGATTAATCCTTTAGAATAGAAGCAGAGATTATTTTTTTATTCTCAGTGACTCTATGTGATCACAATGACATAATAATATTGAATAATGCTATTACTAAGCATTTCTCAGAAATGCTTAGTAATTCACTCTTGCTCACAATTCACTCTTGAACAAAAGTTCATTTGTATTTGACAACTCTGATGTTTCCCTCTTTTGTGTTACAGAGGGGAAAAAGTTCTATCTCTCTTGAAGAGTGTTTCTCATCTGATTTCCACCAGAAACCAAAAATTCTTATTTTTAACATTGGATTTTAATTGTAAATGTGAACCCACCACTTTAGAAAAGTTATGAGTTTGCAAACAGACTTTGAGTGAATTTTTAGTGCTCAGAATCTGAAAGCTTTCTACAGCAGCAGCTGACGCTTGGTCCTACATATGTATAACCTTAAACTCTTAGCTTCATGCTGAGAATATAACCAAGCAACCTGCTAGCTTTCAAGCTATCATTATTACAGCCTTGCTTGTCTCCACATTGTTTGGCTAAGGCAAGGGGTCTTTTGAAACTTTTTGGAAGTCACTCAAGGGATTTCTACCATCCCCTCTTCACCAAAGAGCTGGGTATTGGCTCAATGGTGCGGTTTGATACTATACAGTCATGCACTGCATTGCAAAACGTTTCACCTACAAGAAATTAGATTTCAGAAAAGCAAATCACGTAGCATCTGTAAGCACAGCCCTGATAGAAGAATCCCACTGTCCCCAGACTAGCAATATTGTTGCAAGCATGTGTCTATATACAATATTTTGGAAGAAACAAGGTCCCACCACAGACTTCCTATATAATTTGGGCAAGTCACTGTTTAATCTCAACCTCAATTTCCCATCTTTAAGGGATGGACCACAATACTTTGATTGTCTTTCCTGTGAGCCAGTTTGTGAGGGTGTTTGTGGTGCAGACTGTCTCTAGTTTAAAAGCACAGTATTTAGTACAGTAAAGCTATGACCAAAACATATTTCCCTAGGGACTTTTGCAGTAAGTATGTCATGTATTTGTCTTCATCATGGCATTGCACATATTTTTTGACCAGACAGGCAGAGTGGAGCTTTAGAGATCCATATTAGTGGTAGAGATTTTCTCTCACCATCTCCGTAGACAGAAGACTGACTGCAGTTTACAAGTTTCTTTCACTCTCTTGGTTGCCCTTTTGCAGGAGTTAGAGGGTCTTTTAAGTCTAAAGGCTCCTTGAGCAGGCAAAGGATCTTGAGGTTCCTGCTGTGACCAGCAGAAACCTTCAGATGGAATGATTTTAATGAACTTCACGTGTTTGTAGTGTTGACATTTACTTGAGAGATAATCTCCTTGACTCCTTTTGTAGTCACTGCAGCCAAACATCACTTCCAAGACGGGATTCATTTGCTTTAGTTAAAGCTACTATTTTAGAGTGACATAAATAATCTCCTGCAGTTTCCTATTTCTCTTAATTGACTACAAAGAGAGCCCAAACTATTACCTCATGTGCAAACTTCTACTCTGTAGATCTGGACTTCAGTTTGTGGTGCTCATACAACATCTATGGAGCCACCATACCTCCCCAACAAAGGCAGTTGGGAAGTCCATTTCATTTTTTCTCCGTGGGGAAGCTGAGGAGCAGTGATATGATCATGGTGCAAGGCCACCAAGGAGTCTGATATTGACCCAATGCTTGTTACACCAAGTAGCAGGGCAGACCCAGAACTGCTGTTTTGTAAATCTTTGCACCACTTGGTTGAGACACTGTATGGTTGAAACTGCTGAATGTTTGGATCTAAAGACCTTAGATAAATCTGCCTCAAACTAGAAACACAAGTTTGGTCTCATAATTAATGCTTATCATTAGTACAAAGAATTATATATTTTAAGAAAAAGAAATCACCCAAGGCACCACAATAGCAGCCATAAATGCCACCTGTTTCCTTAGTCACCTGAAGCCTTCTGTTGAGTGAGACCTCTTCTGAGTCATTTCCAAACCAAATAAAAAGCATGCTATGTCTGCAATAGCTGAGTATCATAGCTCTTAAGATAGAAAATTTTCATGGTTTCAACTAATTTTGAATTTCTAAGGGATAAACAGAAGGATCAGTAACAGTGGTGTCATGTGGCACGTGTTAAATAAAAATGAGTGGAATAACTGTTAATAACTAATTAGCAAACTTGTCAGTAGCATGCTATCTAGCTGCTGAATAATCCCCTGCTTAAAGCACAGTGTCCATTCCTTGGGACAAGGCAGAGTAGAGCAGCCTGTGGTAGAAGTGTTGTCACACGGTTTCTCTGAAATACTGGAACTGATGTGACTAGTTTTACCCTTTGGTAAAGCCTGTCCAGGGGAGGAGATTAAACACACATAATCTTTGCCACCTATTACACACCTGTATCAGAGCAAGTTTCTAGTCACTGTCAGAATGAGTCCCTCTGTGCAGACTGCTAATGACAAATGCCAGCATTGTGGAAGGTACAGGTGATGTAAGATCCACTTCTAGGCATCTGTACTCTTGTCAGATTCCTGGGGGACAAATAATGAAACCTACTGTTTCTGCAGAAGCGCTCTGTTGTGAGTGCTGCTGGCCACAGTCCTGTGCTCAGCTTTGGCATAGTGATTTGCACCCTGAGCTCAGAAAGGGCCTCTGAAAACACAGAGGAGCCTTCAGGGAGCACAGCAGCTTCCATGAGAAGGCTGCAACCTATTTAGGGACAGTTATTCCCTTCCAAGATCTCTGCCTTGCTCCTGGTGCTTCACTCTACTATGCTTCTCCTTTCTGGCATGCCCTAATTTCTTGCTTTTTTCCATCACCATTGTCATCTTACTTCTCTTCCAGCAACCTCTTCTTACTTGCTGTCAGCTTTCTGAGCATGATTTTAAAGCATTCCTGGGGTAAATCTAATAAGAATAGAAAGTCTTGTAAAAGTTAATATCACAGATAGGCGAACTCAGTGGTCTAGAGAGTAGGCAGATTGAATTTTTTCCAACTTGCTTTCATATTTTCATATTCTCTGAACTTGTCT
This sequence comes from Pseudopodoces humilis, assembly GCF_049639895.1. Classification (NCBI taxonomy): domain Eukaryota; kingdom Metazoa; phylum Chordata; class Aves; order Passeriformes; family Paridae; genus Pseudopodoces; species Pseudopodoces humilis. The sequence continues at coordinate 63,767,299 of NC_142202.1, forward strand.
ATGTCAAACTTCCTAACTGTCCATAATAAACTTGAATAAATACACCTAAGGAGTAAATCACAAGAGTTTCTTGGCACTAGGATGACAAACAAGAGAGTTGCTCTTAGACCATCATCTGAAAGAAAACTTAAATGTAAGGTGAGATCATTAGATAGAGCAGAAGAAACAGAAGCTATAAACAAATTGAAACTTTAAATTTGGAGAGGTAAACATCAAACATTAATCTATAAGAATCTATAGGCTGCTTCTTAGGCTTTTGGTGAAGATCAAGTATAGTGTAGTTCGGTGTAGGAACTGTTAGTATCACAGAAACACTTGTTTACACCTTCGGCAAGGAAAATAGAAAATAAAAAAAAGGGAGAGGAGACTCGAGGAGAGGAGACTCGAGGAGACTCGAGGAGACTCGAGGAGACTCGAGGAGAGGAGACTCGAGGAGAGGAGACTCGAGGAGACTCGAGGAGACTCGAGGAGAGGAGACTCGAGGAGACTCGAGGAGAGGAGACTCGAGGAGAGGAGAGGAGACTCGAGGAGACTCGAGGAGAGGAGACTCGAGGAGAGGAGAGGAGAGGAGAGGAGAGGAGAGGAGAGGAGAGGAGAGGAGAGGAGAGGAGAGGAGAGGAGAGGAGAGGAGAGGAGAGGAGAGGAGAGGAGAGGAGAGGAGAGGATCGGTATATGAGGCACAGTAGTATCAAAACGCATTCTGGTGTCACGTAAATGAATTCACATAAATGAATTTCACTTTTTGTCTAACTTGATTGATTAAATGTACTATGTAAATCACTGAAGGACATTGTTTTCTGTAGTTGTTTAAAAAAACTAATTTCTAATTATGTAATGTAATATGAGATTCCATATTAGAATCCAAACATGTTAGGATAAGGGAAAGATGGGGCACAGAAAGTGATTCACAGAAGTTCCATTTCAATATAAGCTAAGAGCTTCATTACTCAGTGGATTACTGCACACTGGAACAGGTTGCCCAGAGAGGTTGTGGGATCTCCCTCACTGGAGATACTCAAGAACTGTCTGGATACAATCTGGATACAAAACTGATTGCCTGGATACAATCCTGTGTTCTCTAGGGTGCTCCTACTTGAGAAGCGAGGTTGGACCGGATGGTCTACTGTGGTTCCTTCCAATCTGACCCACCCAATCTGAACCACCATGATTCTGTGAGGGCATTAAACTTCTATACAGGTTTTGATTTTGTTTCAGGGACTGACTGTGCAAATATAATATTTTTAATGGGTATTAAGATTATCCTAATCATGAATCTTAAGTAATGTTACCTTGCTGTAGAGACAGCAAAAGCTGATAGCCTTTAGCTGATCTAAGTCCATCTGGGATGCAATTAAGACAGTTGAGCCAATATTATTTATGACCCATTTTGTCATTTACTTCTACTCCCAGATCTTCTATGCAGCTACTATATCAATGTATATGCACAAATTTCTTCAAGTAAACTCTTAAGTAATAATATAAATACAATACTTTTGTAAAGTTGATTTCTGAAGAGTTAAGGGTCAGGGTGGACATCAGGAAGAATTTCTTCACTGAAAGGATGGTTAAGCATTGGAATGGGATGCCCAGGTAAGTGGTGGTGTAACCAACTCTGCAAGTGTTCAAGACACTACTTGGATGTTCAAGAATCGGACAAGGATGCAGCCCTTAGTGCTATGGTTTTGTTGGCATGGTAGTGTTCAGTCAAAGGTTGGACTTGATGATTTTAGAGGTCTTTTCAAACCGTAATGATTCTATGAATTAACAACATGTTTTGTTTGATTTTAATTAAGACCCAAGATGTACGATGACACTAATTATTCAGAGCAGCTTTGGCTCATTCAGTGCTTATACTTGCTTATTTACTCTGACTACTCATGCTTTCATTCTATTCTAATTAGTTAATGCATTTATAGTTCTTAAATAATCTGATTAATGACGTACTTGTCAGATTTTCATGTGGATTCCTCTTTTATGCTCATCTTTATTTGAAAATATTCCCAGATTTTGCATAAAATGTTAGTATTTATGATGGGTTGACCTTGGTTGGCTGCCAGGTGCCCACCAAGCCTCTGTGTCACTCTGCTCCTCAGCTGGATGGGAGAAGAAAATTTGACTAAATGCTTGTGGGTCAGCAGAAGGATAGGGAGATCATTCAGTAATTACCATCATTGGCAAAACAAAATTGACTTGGGGAAATTCATCTTATTTATAGATAAAGCAGAGTAATGATAAATAGAAACAAATCTAAAAATATCTTTCCCTCATTCCTCCCTTCTTCCCTGGTTCATCTGTACTCCCAATTTTTCAACTGTCTCCCCCAAGTGGTGCAGAAGGATGGGGAATGGGTTTTGTAGCCAAGTCGTAACACTTTATATTTGCTGGCCTTCCTCACACTACCTCTGCTTCAGTGTGGGGAAAACCTGCTCCGGTGTGGGTTCTCCACAGGCTGCAGCTTCTTTCAGGGCACATCTACGTGCTCCAGTGGGTGATCCTCCATGGGCCACAAGGTGGATCTCTGCTCCGCTGCTGATCTCCATATGCTGCAGGGGCACAGTTTCCTCACCATGCCCTTCTCCATGGGCTACAGGGAAGTGTCTGCTCTGCTCTGGTACCTGGAGCATGTCCTCACCCTCCCTCTTTGCTGATGTTGGTGTCTGTAGAGCTGTTACATGTTCTCGCTCTTCTGTCCTATGTGATGCTGCACAAGTTTTTTAAAGTGTTTATTAAACGTGCTGTCACAGAAGTGTTACCAATGCTGCTGATGGGCTTGGCTTTGGTCTTGGCTCTTTCTGGGCTATCTAGACCTGGCTCTGTTAGGCACTGGAGCAAATTCTGGTGTTTCTTCTCAGAAGTCACCCCTGCAGCCCCCTGACTACCAAAACCTTGTCATGCAAACCCAAACCAGTTTTCCTTTGTCTTCTCCCAATGTCTTAATTTTCTGTTCCCAAAGTATTCTTCTATGGAAGAAAGTATTCTTCTTTAAAACTCTGGGTTGGTGAATTCCTTTACCCCCACTCCCACCCCTACCCTCCACTATATCTTCTAGTCCTTGTTTTATCTGGTCCTGCTGTTGCTATGTGTGCTCAACTCATTTCCCTCATCTTCATAATGTCATTACAAACAGCTCTAATTTTTCAAATCAGCCAGCTCTCTCCTAGATTTAAGCTGGATGCCAGCAGAAAATAACTGCAAGCTCAAGAGAGTCTGTCGTTCTGTTTTCACCCTGAATCAAGGGAGCTAACAACCCTTCATGAACAGCAGCATGTCTAGCTTTTAGTTTTTCTGGGTTGATGCCTTTTTTTTCATAAGTATGGTCAGCAGGAGAACTCATGAGAGACTTGAACAAGGTTAGGCAGATTTTTGTGAAGACATTAATTATGTCTTCCCAATCAGAGGGACCATGCCACTGACTAGGATTTACGAGTTACAGTTTCAAGCCATGGAGGAGTTAAAGGGTTACAAAATGAAGATGTCAAAAACTGGAACAAACTGTCTCTTCTCCAATAATTTAGCTTTTGGAAAATGTTGTTTGGAAAACAACAAGGCAAGCCCAATGCTTACCATTGGTTCAACAAGGAGGCTGGAATGAGAAATGAGAGGCCAATGTAGGGAACCAAGGTGATGTTCCATCTGGGAACTGGGAAAGAAATGGTAGCAGATTGCCATGAGGATGCCTGCTGTGGAAGGATGGGCTCTGAGCTCAGATGAAGAAATGGCTGAAGTCTGGTGTTGGTCCCACTGTGAGATGATTGTGTCAGAGGGTTGATGTCAGGGTCAGGACACTGAAGGTCCGAGGATAGCATGTAACCTGCTGACAATGTGCTGGAAGGCAGTATTTTGCACACATATCTATGCTGCCTGTCGGTGGACACTGGGTGACCAAACCCTCCTCTCAAATGCATCCCGCTTCTTTCTATGGAAGGATCTGTGCATTTCCCTCTAACCTGCAGACCTTGAACGAAGTGGGAACTGCACAAAACTGATAGGACAGATAAAACCTCTTCCAGGACACAATTCCAGTAACCACCTCAATTTCAACTGGCTGTATCATGTTATCTACTCACATATACAAAACTGATATATTTTTAATTTTTTTATATGAGCCATTGATAGATCTCTTGTTAAACTTAGGGTTTCATTCACGTTCAAATGCTGCAAGCAAATGAAGGAAAAAATGTATTGTTTCCCAGGATCATATTCGTCATGGTCCTGGGAGTGTTTTTACATTCAAGTGTATAGTTATCTTTTGGTTTTCCAGCGCATATAGGGGTCAAGTGTAAACTGTATATTTTCTTAAATCACTGTCCTTTGAATTTTAATTGCAGAATAGCTGTCTCTTGAAAGCCTGTTCTATCGAATCATGTCCATTCAGGCAGATTTTAGTGTAGGTGACCTCAAGTGAAATGAGAGCAGTTTCCACGAGCACAGTTGGTAAGCAAGAAGAAACAACATGCAAACTAACAAAACATATAGGGAAAAGTCACAATTTAGTCTGGGAAGGAAGCCTGCTGGTGTTTGTTTTGGGTGTGGGAATTCCCCAGAGACTGCAACAGAAATGTGTTGCACAGCCAAGGAAAATCTTGAGTCAAGCTCCAACAAGTTCCCAGCAGGAGAACCTTGCTCAGCCCGGCCATGGGACAGCAGCAGCCCAGCACAGTGCACCAGCTGCAGCCAGGTGTGGAATGAACTGCCTTTGCCTGTTCCCCCATCACCCTGGCACTTGTCCCACCACTGCCAGGCACAGGAGTTGAGGCTGCCATGTGGCAACTCCTGTGAGTGCTGCTGGGGCTCATCAGTGGTGCTTCCCACGTGCTGAGATGGTGTCATTTACCTCAGTCGCTATTTAGCTCTTCTGACTTTCAGTGAGGAGCACAGATGGGGTACTCGGTGTCTGCAGAATCTAATAAAAGATAAGGGATACCAGGGGATGTGCCTGCTCTGAGAAGTGGAACAGATGTGGTAAAATTGAGCTGTATCCCCAGAAGGCTTTTCACGTTGATTTGTTTATTTTTTGGACAATATCAGTCTGACTGAATTGGTCTATCTGGGCTTTATGTTCCTGGGAACCAGTTTCATTCACACAGCTAATGCCAAAATTTAAAAATTATCTAAAACTAAAGGTGATTTCTAAAAAACAGAAAGACCAGATGTCCATAGGTTTGCCTTCCCTTCTGAGAGTAGAAAAATAGAGCTTGAGGCTTTAGAAAAATTGGACCCATTTCAGAACTCATTCACAGGAAACTTGTTAACTAGCCTTGGATAATATCACAGTAAGTCAGAAAGATGTAAACGCAGGCTTATTGTTGTGATAATTTGCTGCAGGAGCCATCAGATGCTCATTTTGCAGATATCAAAGGACTTAAAAACATTCCTCTGACTTTGTGGGCTGATAGCCTCAGAAATTAAATTAAATATGTAGTCCTTATTCATTTAACAGAAACAATGGGAGAAAGAACACCCCAAGAATGCTGAACACTGCACATTTCTTGTGGAAGATCATTCAGAAGGAAAGTGGCCAAAAGACAAAATTTGAACACTGGAGACATCCAAGTGACGAAGCCTGCAAATCAACTATATTACACACTGTAATCTGTTTAACTGCAACCAATATCCTAAAAAATGGAATTGTGAACAGAAGACCTTCTTAGCTCTTTGCTTTTCTAGTCATCCAAATCTCTGCTTATGTGAGTATTTTGATCCCTTCACTGATGGAATTTTACTCAACCTTGATCAGGCTTCAGGAAAAAAAAATAGATTTTTTTTTTAGTTGTGTGAGAAGAGTAATTTGATTTTTTAATAAATATCTGAGCTCCTTTTTTGTATGCCATTAGCCAGAAGTATTTGCTGAGGTAACAGATTTGAATAGAAGCATATGTAAGTCTTCTGTGTGTCAGCTGAGGCACTTTTACATGGCACTGCATGACATATTAAAAACTAGAAAATATTTGATCTTAATAATTGGCACTGGCTACTGTCAGTTTTACAAAAGAGTAAAAATCTTGGATATGGAAAGTTATTTACTCCTTCAGGACTGGAAGATTCACTTTTTCTTATAGAGCTCAATTTATGATTGAGAGGGATTTTATTATAATTCCCTCTTCTATGTGCTGTGCAGTGTTGTCTTTGTTCACTGAGGTTAGTGGGATGATGCAGGATAAACAGGTTCTGACCGAGTTGTTTAGCTTGCATAGCACCTTCAGCCCACTTTGAAGGAACAGCACTATATTTATTGCATATATTACATAGACAATTCCCTTTTCACATATCCCTTTTCTGCAGCATAAATCTACTGGCTTTTTCTAGAAAATGTATAAATTGCAAGTCTAAAGTGCAAACATGAATTTCAAGCATAACAAACACAGACACCATGCATATATACATATAGTATATGGTTATAGGAAAGTAAATATTATAGCCAGGGTAACCTGACCATTTTGAATAGATGTCAACTTTGCAAATGAAGGAAAGGAATGATGTTGAATTTTACATCTGATCCAACTCTTTCTATTATCTCTTCTATATATATTGTTTCAAACCAGAGAACAAGATCAGAGCACTCCTGAAGAATTTGACAGCCCAAGACTCCAACACAAACCTCCTACAGAAACCTTAATCATATGATTTCTTACATTTGGCTCTTCAAAGTTGAACTGGTAATCCTCCAAAAGTTGAAGTGACTATATTTGATTGAAGTCTAATTTGCTACATGTGTAAGCATGTTTTCCAAGTCCCCATGCATGAGCAGATAATTAATCATCAAATATTTTGATTCTACAGAGTATTTTTAGAGGGAGTGGTTTTTCCTTTCCCAGTACTTTCAGCATAGCTTTTAGTGATGCAGTAGTTCAATAGCTAGGAATGTTCATTGCTGTACTGATTTTGCCTGAGACAGAATCGTTTTCTATATAGGTGCAGGTACAGGGCAGTGTTTTTTGATTTGTGCTGGAAATGGTGTTGATAATAGAGGGATGTACTAGCTGTCTCTGAGTAGTGCTTACACAGAGTTGTCTCTCCCTCCACCCCACCAGGCAGCAGGCTGGGGGTGCACAAGGAGTTGGGATGGAGTGCAGCTGGGAAAACTGAGTCCAAGTGATCACAGGGCCATCCCATAAAATACAGTGTCATGCTCAAAATATAAAGCTGAGGAAAGATGGAGGAAGTGATGTTTGGAATTTGTCTTCCCAGGTATCCATTACCCATTAAAAAGCCCTGCTTTCCTGGAAACTGAGGGGCTGTGTAGGGCTGACCCACCCACAAGGATTAACCAACATCACCCAACATCTCTGCTGTGGAAGATGAGTTACTCTACCTATCAAATTGTGATTTTCATTAGTTTATTGTGATGGAATTATTCTTTACTTTCATTCTCTGTTATTTCACTGTTTGGGACATGACTACACCCTTCTGTTTGGTCAGCTCAAATGAATGAAACTGGTTGATGGTATTGCTTCAGAACAGGAGGAGTCTTCTGGTACTTGCTGTGGGAAGAGTTGAACAACTGTTGGTGTACAAAATGAACAATTTGTAACAAAAGTAATAAGAAGGGCACATGTTCCTTAAAATATCTCCTTGTCCAGAAAGTATAGTAAATGGATTTTTTTTTCCTTTGGAATATTAAATAATTTTTTTTGTGTTTATACTGCCATGTACAGACACCCTGCATGCTGTATTTTTTTCAGGTTTAAAAGGAAGTGATGTTGTAAATTTTGTCTTTAAAGCCGAGTTTCCTGGATAGCTTTAATTGATCTTGGGCTTAGACAGAGACAGTAAGTTTTTGATCCCTTATAAGTCCTTGATTCAGTGATCACTGGTGATGGTTCTCCCACATCATCTGATGCTAGACTACATATTATAGACCCAAGATATTTATTGGGGTAAGCCTTGGAGCTTATGGTCCCAATACTCAAAGACCCACACATCTAAAGTTTGTGAACTCACACTATCAATATGCAATTAAAAACCCAACAAAAAAAGCAACAAAAAAGTATAAAACCAGAATTTCCAACTATTCAGAATCTTTCTATGCCATTTAGCTGGTTTTGTTGTGTGATTTTTGGAGTAGTAGTTTGAGCTACTTTAAATGAGTCTATTCATGGGAAAAGATGTTGAATGCTATTTGAGGAACAAGTTCCTTTTGTGATGTGTCCAGAAAAACAGTATTGAAATTTGAAGTTCTTAACGGATTGCTTTAGGTAAGTCTTACATTTGCCAAAAAGAATAGAAAAATTAAGAAAATCCATTCCCAGAACTTTCCAGCTTTTCTTTAGGTTGAAAAAGAGCTCCCTTTCCTAGTTCTTTAAAATCCTATTGGATTAACCATGGCACAAATGAGTTTAAATCAGGTTCTTCTAGCTATAATAGTTATACAGAGCTGCCTACAAGCTAACTTGAAGAATTCAGTCATCTGAGAGAACCCTGAGAACCTAAAAAATCCTGAGGTGAACCTAGGTGGCAAAGCTGAAAAATATCTCCATGCCTAGAAAATCTACCAGCAAAGGGACAGTCTCTTTCAAAAATGCCTGAGAAGGATAATGTGCCTTTTTCTTCTCTGACTTGAAGACCAAAATTCTTAAAAATCAAATGAAAAAACACGGGTACAGAATCAAGCTGTAGATCAGGATTAACTCCATCTACTGAGTCGCAAACAGTGAAGCACGTGTGCCAGTCTGCCCAAAGCCAACAGTTTTCCAAAAGCCAGCAGTTTTCCAAGTGCTTAGCACGTGTCCTGAATGTGTTCAGAATGCCCTGCCAGATATAAGTTTTCTTATAAACTGAAGCAGTGCTGGGGTGTAACAGCTGCTCTGACATCTCATGAGACCAGTTCTTCTTGCACCGTGTTGAATGTTACACTTGCAGTGTACTGGATGTCCTGTCAGCACATTCCAGTAATTTGGTGGCACAGCCAAAATCGGTAGAGAAAAGAAATTGTACAGGCAACAAAATGGACTTGTTAGTTAACTTATGGCTCAGGATGTTTCTAGACAGGAATGCTGGCATCAGTTCCCTAAAAACTAGTGTAGCTCTGCCAACACTCTGGAAGTGGTGCATGAAATTTTAGTATGAGGGTTGTTCAAAGTAAGCTTTTTATTCAGGATTAGGAACAGTGAATGCTAAACCATGGAACACCCCTGCAGTGTGCCCTGCTCCACACTCAGAAATACACTCCAGTTAAATAGAAGTCTGTGTGGAAAAAACATGGCCTACATGATGTCATCTCTTTCTGAGATGATCTTGATTCTCTGAGGCAAGGGTGAATATGTCTTTTCTCAGTGACACACTCTATCTATCTCTGTGCTCCTATTGCCAGGCAGACTGGGCTACTTTGAGTTTCAATGCAGACTGAAAGCAGCAGCAGCAGCAGCAAGTAAAATATTATGATTTCAAGACACATGTGGCAGCTCCCAGAAAGAAAATCTCAGCCTATTTAAAGCAAGACCTTATATCCAGATAATTCCAGCAAATTTCATGTCATGATTGGGTGCTCTATCCTTGCATTACCTCCATTGGATCAGTAAAACTGTAGCCTTGTATGCAATGACTTTGGATGCTGGCCAAATATTGCCCTGAAGATGAAATCCAAGAATATATTTTTTTTTAAATTTCCCAATTCAAAGCACATCTCAAAGTTGTTCTGGCTCTTTCTGTGAAGGAGGTTAACACAGATTTTCTCTACTAAGGCTGTTTTAGTTTTACAGGCACAATGAAGTTTTCTTCACTTCTGGTGGAAAAAGGAAGCATTCCAAAATGTTTACCAAAGAATAGCTGTTTACAAAACTAGCATCTTGCTTTTTGTCTTGGGTAACTTAGCATCCATAAATGGCAAGAAGATTGTTCTGGTACTCCAAGTCCCCCCTGCATTATTCATTAGGGAAGCTCAAGCTGAATAATTTTCTCTGGGACAAAGCTGTTGCTAAGCTTAAAGTTTGGGAGATCTAGTAATGCAATTTTGCTTATCCTTCTTCCCAGGAAACTCTTCCACTCACACGATGTGAGGATACCGTGACTTGGCAAAATCACACTTTGTGCTACTTCCTGAATATTGGACAACAGGACAACTGTGTAAACTGGAAAGAAGATTTATTAACCCTGACACTTCAGCAGTCAGTCAAAATGAAAGGAAGAGAGGGCAGAGAGAGTTAATGAAAGGGTGAATAAAACTAGTTCCTCATGATAAATATGGTATGACATAGCTTTTCCCAAAATGATCAAGAGGAGAAAGCCATATGTACATTTTATAATATATATCCTAATTTCCATGATAAATGTGACTTCACCTCTGCCAATTGAAGTTCCATCTTCTATTTGTCTTAATATGGGTCGGGACACAACATTCAAGTTGTCCATTGCTTTTTTTTCAGTCACTTGCATACAAACAGATGGAGTGCACCATTTCTTCTGCTGCAATTTCACTTTAAGAAAATAAGGGTTTCATTTTTGGACAGCCAAAGAAAACTTCACTCCAGTGGAAAGGACTGAGGTTCAGAGCTGAATGACAACTTTTGCTGATAGATAGCTTTTGGTCACAGTGTTAGCAGTGTGACCATGAGAGCACAGTCTCTGGGCAAAGAGGGCTTTGGCAAAGAATGAAGGGTGAACTCATCTGGGGAGGCATACAAAAAAGGTGAAAGGAAAATAAAATCTGGAAGCTGATTTGCAAGTAAGACGTGTTACAGAGACTTAAAGTATTTCTTCAATATTATAAGAAATAGAACAAGACTGTCTCTGTGCATCAGTCCTTCAAGAAATGACATGTATAAAAGTAGTAGAAGAAAGAGTCTGGAATTATGTCCAGCATCACTGTATTGAAAGAAAGCACAGAAAACAGTGAGTTAATTTGGCTGCAGTGTTATGGAACATTTGCCAAAGTACTACTCTGGTGCATTTTTCTTAGCTCTGACTCCCTAAGGGTGTTCTATCTCCCTTCCAACTTACACTGCAACTCTGAGAAATTACTTGTTGTTTCAAAAATTCTATTCAAAGGTTAGAGGCTCTTGGAAATGTACTTATTCTGGCAGTCTGCAGAGAAATCATAGGCTGAGTGAGCACAAAGAGTACCTGCTGATGCCTAGAAATGGTTCCTTTGTGCCTGTGTGGAGATACACTGGTGGGTTTTTAGGAAGAAAGCTAGCACCGCTTTCTTCTTCACTAGGCTGCTTCTGCAGATAATCATATCAATCATATCATATCATATCATATCTACTTTCACTGGAATGGGGCTAAGGTGTGAGAAATGTCTTTGAGATCAGGGGAAGTCACACCTAATACTACTCAGATGTACCTTTTATGAGACTTACATATGGTTTATTATACTTTTAAACCCCAAATATATAAAAGAAAACCCAACAAAAACCAAACAACAAACCCTTCATTGTCTGACTTTTATAACATGACATATATTCTTGTTTGTATTTTTATGTGATTTATAGAACTCCCAGTTAATTTTTGCATGTATCTTGTGGGTAACAGCTTATGAGGTTCTGATGGGAGATGAAATCAGACTTTTTCAGTCAGATATTTTCCAATAGCTACAGGGGTTTTTTGCACAAATTAACTGAGATTTGCAGAATAGTATGTACCAAAATACAACATATATGTGAAAATGGAAATTTAATAGATAAATTCATTTTTAGGCTCAGCTCTGGTCACTTAAAGCTGAAATCTTCTGTGATAGAAGTATGATTCAATAGGAGCAGTTACCTATCTTAGAGTGGGTATGAAACTATTTCTTATTTCAGCTTTATTGAACATAGAAGATGTTCAAATTCTCTTTCAATAATTAGTATAATCATTATTACATTTTGAATGCAAACAATATAATAGTGAGAAATTAACAAACCAAACCTGAGCAGCAGGTAAATGAATCCTGTGTTACTTTATCTCTATTTAAATCCAGAGAGTTTCTTTACAGAACAATGGAATTATCAGTGCACTGTGATTTTTTATAGTCACTTGTTGTACAAGTTGCCTCCCATTTATCTTAGATATCCACATATTCTTAACACGTAATCATGTGCTGAGTGCCTTAAGGGTTACTTGCATAAAATTGGTGTGTTGCAGGAATACAGTGTGCATTTAGCTATCTTTGCTTTGGAAAGTGTATTTTGTATTCAGTCCTGCACATTGTGCTTTGCAGCTCAGTAGCTGCAGTTCATGGGCATCTATTTAAAATGCTGATTTTTAAATAACCCATCCACATACATTTGCTTCATTGATTATAAGTGATTGTAAGTTATTCCTAGTACTGCACAGCTAGTAGAATGCATATATATCAGTTCAGAAGAACTTTAAAGCACGTATGTCTTCAAGGCTCACAGTGACCTAAGAAGACTAGTCATGAAGTGAACTTAAGGATCAAAGTGACAGCACCAAAAACCCAGCATTGGGATGAAAATTGAATCACTCACATCCAGTCAGGCTAAGACAATTATTCTCATATAGCTTAAGAACAGACTTTACAGTCATCACCAAAGACCCCAAAGTCAGAATTTTTGTGTTTGGCCTCCCCTGACCCCATGCAAATAGTGATGTCACTAAGGAATGAAGGAAAATAATTGTTTGTGTAGGTCTGCTTCTAAACAGAATTCTTTTCAAACTTTTCCATGCAGCATCAGCTGTTTTTCAATGATAATATTTTTATTTACCACTAATCCACTCAAGACAAGACATAACATTCTTGTTCTGTTACTTTACTGGAATTCTTATTTGTTCTTGTTTTCCATAATTTATTTTGATGTCCCCACATCACTTCTTTAATCCAATTTCAATCCGAACAGCAGTGCAGTAACTGGTTTATAGTCATGACAGTGGCTTTTGCCAAGTTAGAAAAAGTACATTGTTGTTATTTTTGCAAAGTTGAACTTGTTAAGGAAACTACAAGGGTATTGCTATGACAAAATCAACCACTGAACCGCCATTCTCCTCAGTCCAATTCTAAGGCACTTTATATGGATGGGCACCAAAGGTCTAAAAACTGTTTAAAAACCTCACTGAGAAGGAGCCAAGAGAAATATTAACAGAGACCAACAAAAGGCCCTGAAGAGTGAGTGTATTTTCATGTGTCCTTTATAGGAAATTTCTTTGGTAGGTTTTCAAAGCTTACAACAGAAGAGGGGTAGAGATATTTCAACATCCAGGACTTCAGCAGTGTCATCTGTCCCTATCCACCAGTTTATTCTGGTTTCTCAGTAACCCCTTAGTTGTCTGTTAGAAGGTTTGAATCATTCTAATAAAAAAAAAAAAGCAAGGTACTTTATCACATGCATTATCTGGAGATTACATTTAAGCATTAGATTCATAAAGTGTGCTGGGGAGAATGAAAATCATTAGAAGGGAATTTAGACTCTTACACTGGGTTATGGAGCATACTGTGAATCTTGGATATACCTGTGTTTATATTGATCTTAATTTCCAGGTAGGATGAAGATTTCTTCAAAGAGATTGCATTCCAGGAAAAAAACAGAAACATGCAGAAACATGTCTCTAGAACAGGGTCTAGAAATCTGACAAAATATTATAGTGAACAAAGAATTATGATGTTAGAATGGATTTCTTTTTAATTTTTTTTTCAAAAACTAATAATTTCTCATTTGAATAATGATTTGGCAATAAAAAGAACATACATTATTATTTATTGCATATAAATAATTACCTATACCTGTGTTATTCTATTGTTTACAGGGGTTTGCATATCTGAAATGTATGTGTAAAAATGTGTAATCACTCTTGACAAACATGACATTTTAAGCTGCTTTTGGAAAAATGAGATCCTGTGTTTTTATATGGATATCTTCCTCTCAGACTTGAGATACCATGAGTTCTGAGATAAGTGATTTATATCAGTGTGGAGCAGAAATAGCAAGACTATGACATAACATGATGTGAAAAGGAAGATGTTTATGTTTGATATCACAATAAAGGAGAGTAGAGGCACGGTCAAAAAAGATGGCAAGTGAAATGATTAATTAGATGTGCAAGTAAAAAAACTGCTTTTATTTAAAACAGAAAATGAGATATTGTGCTAGCAACGCACAACATGAACCAAAATGCTTCCAAGAAGTCATATAGGAATTCTCGCTATGGTTATCCATACATCAAGCTCTGGTCATGGATGCAATTGAAGATTGTGCATGGTGACATGCCAAAATGAAAGACTAAATGGTGATATTTTACGTAGAAACTTAGAAAAGGAACATTGTGAAGAATGTTATGTGCTCTCTTTTAATAATGACAGCTAGACAATGGAGATGACAGTTAGACATTCCTCAGAAAATGTCAGAGGCTAAAATTTGGGTTTGCATGGGATCAAAGAAATTAAATTGAAAAATATAGTTTTGTGAGATATTCAGTTGAGATGCTACCTTAATTTGGTTTGGTGGAAGGGATTACCACAGAACAGAAGAGGAGATGATGAAGGACAGGAGAAGACATAGACAGCAAAGGAAGAGCGAAAAGAGGAGTAACACGAAAAACTGAGAGTAGAAGGGCAGACAAACAGGAAAGAAGCATGAAATACAAGAAAGAAGAGGAGCTAGGAAAGAAGCACTGCTGACAAATAATATTTGTGGGTCAGGAAGAGAGAAGAGCTATGCAAGATTCTGAGCTATGTCTTTTAAAAGATTTTTGGTAACAGAATTTTTAGAAACTAACAGACTGGGGAGTATCTAGGATTGAAGAAATTCACCAGACACGGATGTTGAGATGAAAGGTGAAAAAGCTGATAAAGGTTAAAGCTGATAAGCTTGTGTTATATGTGATGTTTTTAAGATGCAACAGAGTAATAGACTACTGCTACATGATAAAGTGGAGGGAGACTCAAGGGTTAAAAGGAAGAATATGGAACTGTTTGGAAATCTCTACTATTCTACCTGTCTGCTGTTTATTGCAAGATATATATCACAAATAAATCATAAAAAATACACCTTTAAAGAAAAATGGGGGGAGTAATTATGTACAAGAAAAAGATCATAGTTTTACTATATACCTGCTTACCAGTAGCATATAGCTTGTTTCCATTATTTTTCATTATTTTTCATTATTTTTCAATTTTTATCATTTTCCCCCTCTTGTTTTATTTTTCTAACTGTGGATATTCTAGCAGCAATTTTAAGTAGGCTGAAGAATAACTTACAAAAATAGTTTTAGAAAACTAAAGCAAAGATTAGATGAAATTTGAGTATTTGATTTTATTGTGGCTACCCTTTCCCTATCTAAACTATGCAGGTGGGTGTCTGAGACCTTTATATATACTTGGATGGAATTACTTCATCTGCCCATGAACTTAACATCTAGATGTATATTTTCTGCCTTTGCACATTTTGTTTTTTAGAAATCTGCTAAGGACCCAAGGCTTTCAGCCCAGATTTGGGTTCAGTGGTTGCGAATGCCTTCTTACAGAAGCAGGGTCAAAGAGGAAAGATTGGTGGCAGAGCTGCTGTTACTCATTCTGTTGCAAATAAAAACACTAGGAAAGAGCTGCAGATTCCCTGAATTTTTAAGGCAGTTTACTTTTGACAGGCACTAGACAAGGCCCAGAAATGATCCAGAGCACCAGTATTCCCTATTCCTAGCAGCACGCTCTTAACACCGTGCTCCCCCTTGTTTACTGCTGTTCTGGCCTCATGACTCCTTAGTCCTGGATACTCTTGGACACATTTGAAAGAAACAGTTGATGTTTGCTTTCACCATTAAAATATTACCTAGCTTTGCTGTTTCACAGATGTTGTCTATTTGTTACTTCACTGAAAACTTTTGAAACAACCTCATGTTGTTTCAAAAGTTCCCCTCTTCTCTTTTTAAAGTCTAAATTTGGGCTGCTAAATTGACATACTTTATGCAGCAGGATTTGTAGAAGATCAAGAGCCTAAAAGCCTTCAACCTATTCCAGGGGAAGAGGAGAGGTTGAGTAGCTTTGAAAACCAGAAGTCTCAAAATTTTCATTTCAGTTAGATTTAGTTTATGTGCTATTCAACTTCCTGCTTCTGATTTTTCTTTTTCCATCCCCTGGTCTAGCCAGATATATTGCCCAAATGTGTACAAAGCACAGGTAATCATGCAGTTATTAAAAATAAGTAGGGGTTCCTCTTCCATTCCTCATTTGAAAGCTCTAAAATGAAAAGTCAGGTGTTGTTCCCACATGTAGGCTCAGGAGCTTCAAACCTGAATCTGTTCAGCTGAATAGGATCCATTTAATTCTGATCTGTTTTTTACTTATCAGATTCAAGAGTCTTGTCGTGAGTTTGTTCATATACATGTTTCATTAGCAAATAATTCTCTGTCTCAGTTGTTTACATTCCTATGTAGCCTGTTTTGTCAGAAAATAGGCAACTTTTGCCAAATGTACTTCCTGGAATTTCATAATTTCACTTTTATTTGTTTCCTCTCATATGTCGAAGCATTTTTTTTCTCCAATTTAAAAAACAGAAAGCAAAGACATGAGCTAAATTTAAAAGGGTTTGTTGGCGCCAACATCTACGTGTTCTGGGGTTATCATGAAACTGAAACAACATGAGATTAGGTGGAGCTGGTTGCATTATTCACCACTATATTTAGACAAAAGTGAAGGAAGTATCTCTCCTCGGCATTGTGCGGACCTCACCTGCAGAATCCATTACCGCAGGAAATAGTTCCAGTCAAATATTATGGCTAAACTTTAAAAAGGATGTGTATAAGTATTGTCTAAAATTAACATCTGTTGTGACAAATTTTAAAGAGTGCTTCAATAGACTGATCTCATTAAAAAAAAACATTGCAAATGGCATTTTGCAGCCCAGAAGGACTGGATTGTTTTGCTTGCTGGCTCTTGCAGTGAAGGACTGTCCAGCCTTCGGGGAAGCTTTCAGACTCACAGGACAGTTGAGGAGGAAAGGCCCCTTGGCAATTATCCAGTCCAAATCCCTGCTTGTTCAGAGCAGGCTGCCACAGACTGTATACAGCTGGGCTTTGAACATCTCTGAGACTGGAGTCTCTGCAACCTCTCTGGGCAACCCACGGCAATGTTTGATCATCCTCACTAAAAAAAAGGGAGTTTCTTATTTTGAATGGAATTTCCTGTGTTTCTGTTTGTACCCATTGTTTGTTGTTCTGTCAGTGGATACCACAGAGAAGAGCCTGGCTCCAGCTCCTTTACATGCTCACCAGGTATCCATACACATACGATAGGGTACTGCTGTGCAGGCCTCCAGCCACCTGGGTTTGACTTCCTGATCATGGGAATGACAACTCTTGAGCATAGAGGAAGTGATACTTGAAATTATTAACTAGTCTATTGCTTCTT
This sequence comes from Pseudopodoces humilis, assembly GCF_049639895.1. Classification (NCBI taxonomy): domain Eukaryota; kingdom Metazoa; phylum Chordata; class Aves; order Passeriformes; family Paridae; genus Pseudopodoces; species Pseudopodoces humilis. The sequence continues at coordinate 63,784,574 of NC_142202.1, forward strand.
TTCTTCAGGGTTGAATCTCATGTGATACTTCTAAGTAGATCCCTAAAAAGGCTAAGATCTGCTCTCCTGGACTGCAGGGTGGTGATCCTGCTTTTTTATTTCCACTTTTCCTCTCAGGATTTTGAATTCTGGTATCTCATGGTCATTGCAGCCAAGGCTGCCTCAACCTTGACAGCCCCAAAAAGTTCTTTCTTGTTTGTATGAACCCCAGGAGAACAGGTCTCCTCACCAGTCCTCAAATACTTGCTTAAAATGTTGTCATCAATGCACTCCAAAAACTTCCTGGATTGTTTGTGTCCACTGTGCTTACCTTTCAACAGGCCCCCCTTGCAGGATCTGTGAGTGTGAGACTGCTTCCATTTGTCTGAAGAAGGCTTCATCCACTTTCCTCCTTATCAGGTTGTAGTAGATGCCCACCACGACCTTACTTGTGCACTAGTCTTGACCCATGAGTTGTCATCTGGTTCTTTACCGAGCCCTTGGCAGAGTTCCATGCATTTCTCCTTTCATGTAAATAGAACTCTGCCCCCCATCCATTCCCCATCCCTTCCTGAAGTCCCTATATTGATCTTGAGCAGTGGTCCAGTCATATAAGCTACCCTCTATTTGTTCCTGATACGATTGCAGCCCTGTGACTGGTCACAAATCTCAAATTCCTCCTATTTGTTCCCTTTTCTGTATGAGTTATTGTATGGGGACTTCACAGAAATACCCAAAAGTGCTGATTTTGTAGAAAAAGAGTGAGAGCTTCCCCAAATCTACCAGCAGTTCTCAGTTTGTCTGTTGACCCAATTTTGTTGATTATGGGATGTCTTCTGGCCACATTGGCTGGCACCATTTGCTGGCCAGCCTTGTCTACTATTTCCTCACTTGACTGTGGGTTATCATCTTCATCCCTCTCATTCCTAGTTTAAATGTCTCTCTCATCAGTTTGACCAGCTCATTGACAAAAATGCTTTGTCTCACTTGGTCAGGTGGATCCTGTCTCTTCTTGTCAGGCCTCAGTCTTCAAAGAGTCATAAAAATGGAATACTCATAAAAATGGAATCCCTGTTGCCAATAGTAGCAATGAAATGAGTTACTATTCCACAGGATCTATTTATTCCTCCTAATTTTCTTTCTCCTCACTGGTAGTATCAAGAAGACTTTGTAGGCCACTTCCATGATTCTTGGGTACTTTTTAAAAAATGTAAAACTTTTCCAGAAAACAGCATACTGTACAAGTCATGGTTTGAAAGACTCACATTGGAATATGATGAGAAAATAGTTTTAGTTGTTTGAAAGGAACTGGATTGTTATAGATCTTCAGGCCCAAATGCTGCTGGCTCCTGGCAGACCAAGAGGGACAGCACAGACATGGGTTACAGAATCTATAGGAAGAGTGTCTTTGGAATCAGTTGCTACAAGCACAGTACTTGTGGGCTTGTTGGGCCACCAGCTAATTTTCCATCTTGAAATTTTGGAAATACAGGGACGTGGTAACATGAATCATTTTATACCATGCCTCTGTGTAATCCTAGTCTTTTCTCTTAGACAATCCCAGCTGGAAACAATGACTCTGAGGTTCCTTGAAAAGGGTCAGTGGAGGACACAGAGGAAAGGGAAAGTTGAAAGGAATATATAGCCAAAGACACTATCACATTCAAAGAGGCTTAATAAGCAGTGTGGATGAAGCCATAGAAAATAATTTCATTGACTTTATGCCTACAGAATAGGCTTTTCAGGGCATTCTTAGTTAAAATTCCTCAACCCAATTACATTTTTGATAGGAAGCAGAAAGAAGTTATGTTTTAAAAACACTTTGAAGTGTAGGATTTTTTAGCCTGTCAGAAAGATTTTGCATTTCATATTGGAATCCCTGAACATAAAGGGAGTTTTTGTTAAAAATACTTGGTTTATTTGAACATGAAGTTGTACAAAAATTTGACATGAAATTAACCTTACAAATCCCTGTTTACTAGTAAAGCTTTTCTGTTGTTTCTAGTGTGTATTTTTTGAAAGTTCCAACTTTCTATTTCCTACACTGTCCTGTGTGCTCAAACCCAGAATGTCTTCTGTTGACTTCTGCTGTCAGGCCTGGTGATAATCTTCACAACTATGTGCAGACAATAGAGACTCTTAACTGTTATGAAAATTTTCACTTTTTGCACTTTTGTATGAAGTCCAGGTGTTATTTATAATGTGACATTCTTCCAAAGGGAGCTTGGGGAAAGCAATGCATTCCCTGTTAACCCTCAACCTGCTTGCTTGGGACCTTATTTTCTTCTTTCCTAGGAAGATATTTAAAGCCAGAAAAGGGGTAAATTTATCATTAGTAAAAATGATCTTACATTCTCTGAGATCATGAAACCATGGAGAGATTGTTGAACAAGAGACAGAATCCTCATCCTGCAGTAATAGTGTGTGGTTTTGACCACTTCTTCTCAGGTCCTTTTTTTTGTTTTTACAAAAACAATGTTCAGCCCCAAATAAATGCCTGTGTGAGCCAAATGCTTTGTAGATGGTCAAATACCACAGAGTAATAAAGTAAAATAATTGGCTACAATCATTTTGAAAAAGAGTCTAGGTATCAGATTGATGTAAATCCAAGCTGCGGTAATCCAGTAAAAATTATGTTAACATAAATATAAAATTGCTTTTCGGACCCATTCCCAGGTCAGAAGAATGCTTAGCCTGATGATTTAGCTGTGGAGGAGCCTGGTCAAGACTGACATATGGGAATACAGCCGGGAAAAACACCTAGGCTTGGCTTTGTATTTTCTGGCACTCTGAGGCAAGGCAGAGCCAGAGCTAGTCCGGGACATCAAGAGCAGATTTATTCCACAGGAACAAAATGCTGGAGTGAATCTCTTTGGATCAGTTTAAGTACTTAGACAGAGATGCTAGACCATGCTGGAAACTGAGAATCTTTCCTGGTCTCTGCCTGCCAAGCCAGAAGGTTTTCTGCAGGTCATATGACAATGCTGGTCTCATGAGGATGTCTCAGATAAGTCTAGCATGCCAACAATGGCATTTACTACTTGTGGTAGGGCAACAGAGTTCCTCCCTTAATGGCATGACACCCAGATGAAGCTGCTGTCAGAGAGAATTCAGTTCCAAAACTGCCTAAGGCTCATTTAAAACTATCTAGTTTTTCTGACTATTCTAGACATTATTCTGTGTTCCTGGTGGCTCATATAATGGAAGGGAACATACACTTAAGTTATACTGATTAACTTGGACTAATTTTCGCCTCAAAAATTTCCTTCTTTTTTTTTTTTTTTTATATTGAAAGAAAAAAGCTTTCAGGTCAATTAATTTTGACTGCTATCATGAACAACTCAATTTTCAACCAGATGTTTTACATCCTTCTCAATGTGACCATAAATATAGTGAAGAAGGTGAGCTTTTTACATAGTCTTTTCAGAGATGGTCCAAATTTCAGAGCATCCCAGGAGTGTTTTCTGAATCATATCTGACACCTACTATCTTGAGCATGTTTTTTAAAACCATGCAGTTTTACAATTCCTTCCACATTAATGTTTAAAAAACCCTAATTCACTCTATAATGCATTAGTCTTCTTCACATCTTAAAACAGTTTTCAGAGCCAACATTTTGTTTTCTGTCTTCTCTAGAACTAAAGCTTCAAGAGGTGCACATTACTGACAGGGTAAGAACTGGGTTAATTCTTTACAAAAACTGCAGGGGGAGTAATCTGAGACTTAAAAAATCACTACTCAGAAAACCTTTCCTAACTAATTTTACGGGTGTTAAATGAAACTATCTGGAGGCTTAGCACAGTGAAGTTACTGATATTCAAAAAATATTTCTTTATAGAACTATAATCTTTAGTGTGGTAATAAATGTAATTAAGCCCTTCCTCAAAGTTCCTTTTAATGGCTGGCCTGTGCCACTCCAAGAAGTAGTTTCATCCATTTAATATAATATATAACAGTTAAGTTAAAAAAAATTGAACATATATATATATATATATATATATATATATATACACATATATATATTACACTTAACATTTAAGGGGTTATTTTTTTAAACTATCATAGCAGCATTCTGGAAGCATTTGGTCTACTTACCTCACTGGAAAGGCAACAGTGATGGCATTTGTATGTTTAGGTTTTACATGGCTCAGGAACCCTGTATACTCAATGGCTGGCCACAGCAATTGATATAGTCCTGTAGTGGACTATATTTTGGAACAATTTTGAAACTTTCTATGAATTTTTGGCAAAAAATTGGCTTCTGTCTGCACTGGACTTCAAGTGGCTTTTTGGTATGGATATAAACTTTGCTTATTCAGAAGCAGCTCTCTGGCTTTAAAAGGAAGCCTCAGCTATTTTTATAATTGTTAAAATTCGTGTTTGTAAACAGATATTGATATTTTGTCATGCAGATACTCTGCATAGCTGAAAGGCCAGTGTCACTTGTACAGAATGCTCACAGCTATTCCAGCGCTTACCCATGGGATTTATAGGCATTGCTGTCTGACATATGAGCTTTTGAGAGGATAAAAATATTGCAAATTGTCCTGTCCTAGAATCTTGCTAAGACCTAAACTGAGAGAGTTTATTGACCTCTAAATGTATAACAGATTAAAAAGTCTGGCAGTGACCATAAAACTGATAAAGTATCATAAAATATCATCTTGTGTCATCAAAAATATGTCAGAGAGCAAATTAAAGCCTACTTAAAGTGGTGTACTTAGTCACCGGTAAGAAATTTTCCTGAACTTGTAATTTTTATGTATATGTCTTTTGGTGAACTTGATAGGACAAGGGAATAAATATATCCAAAGTTTGATGGAGAGAGAAACCAATGAAGGTAATCTTGCTACTTATTTTCAAGCAGATGTTATGTTATGTCCTGTTTCTAATATTTCCTTATTTTGTATGTGAACTGTGTGCTTGTACCTGGGTGAGTCAGTCTTATCCAACACTCCTCAGGTGACCCCAAATGGAGATTTGCAGTAGTAGTGTTCATCTGGCCTAAGAAAGGTGCTTCTATATTTCAAACTTTGCTGTCAAAAGCACAAGGGCACTTCAAGGCTTTTTTTTTTTTTTTTTTTGTCTTTTTGTTCATTTTCTGCCCTTGCTCTTTTACCATCTATAAATCTTGTTACTGAGAATGAAGATCCCTTCTGAGAATATTAACTGAATGTTAAAAAACATCATTTGGTGGAGAAAGATATGCTAGAATTTGCTAAATATTAGGGATTAGTCCTTTTGTAGTACTGGACTCCTATGAGACTTGAAAATTTTGACCAAGGTTATATATTTATATTTCAGCATGTGATAACTGGAGCAATGCAATTTTTGTGGTTTGAAGACTATGTTCCCTGACTGTCTTCTCTTTTAACCCACAGATATCAAGTGTACTACTCAGCTTAACAAAATGTATTGTTCTATCTCATCTAGAAAAACTTTGCAAGTTCTGTATTTTTGTGTACATTCTTTTTAGTTTAAAAAATGTTTTCCTAGACCACACAATTTGAGATGTATACGTAAACAAAACCTTTAAAAATGCAGTAGTCTTCATCAGTCTGAGATAGTGATTTGATAAACTCAGTCACATATCAATTACATAGTTTTACAATGATGTTGCAAATGTCACATCCATTTTTTCTGTAAAGCTAGTCTCAGTACTGAATGTAGAGACAAACAAAGAAGGAAAATTTGTGACTATAGTGGTTCACAATGCTCTAGGGAAGAAAAAAAAACACAGAGAGGAAAAAGGAGGAAAAAAATTGAAAATAACAAGTGTGAGAGGAAAGGGAGACAGAGGCACTCTCCAGGCAAACTACCTTGTGTTCAAGCACAACCTGTCCCCCATTGTTAGTTGACAACTGCAGCACAAATCATAAAAACCCTGCCATCTATGCAATACAAAATCTGCCTTTACTCTGTCCAAACATCTTGGTTACATCTGTGGCACATTTACAGTAAGCTTAGGCAAGTCTATAGGACAGAATTTATATTCCAGCCCATGGAATGCAGTTCTTTCCCTAAGTTGTTTTGATATACCCATCGTGGTAAGAAACATGGAAGGCTGTATTTGGTTTGGTTAGAAATTTACAGCTTCTCTCTTGGCCAGTCTTTGAATAATGTGAATATTTCCATCTGCTCCAAATCCAGGCTGTAATGTACATATGTTTGCTTCAATAATAGAAGGATAATAAGTGCAAATAATACACTTCCCCACAGCAAGAAGTAGCTTGCATTATGTCTTTCCACGTGTTCAAATTAATTTAAATCCCACATGATGAGAATGAGCAGCCAGTGATATACCTGAATGTTGTACACTATATAAACTATGAGGGACTGGATTAATGATGGTAATGTTTTTTAGATTTCCTATTATGTACCATTTTCCTGGGGTATATAGCTCTACAGATATAGGCTGACTACTCTTGATAGAATGATGGAGGCAGCAGAAATTATCATTTCCTAAAAATAAAAGGTAATTAATAGCCAAAGAAAAATTAGGATGTATACATGTTACCAGCAACAGGTATACAAGGCATCAGAATTTACTGAAGAGGAAGACATCTCAAACAGCCTACATCAAATTGACATGAAGATACCCTCTTCAAAATAAGTGCTAGGCTACATGATATTTTTGCCATGTCTTGTCTTGAAATTTTCTTCTGCAATTTCTGTATTCCTTCAACAGCCTGAAATGAAATTAATTCAGGAGGCAATAATTACAAATTGTTCTGCCATTCTGAGTTAATACTTTATCAATAAAAAGAGATAGACAGTCTCATTTTCTTTCTTTCTCCCTTTCCCCCAGAAACTGGAGAGTAAAGTAAAACAAGACAAAGTTAAGCAAGAAAAAGTGAATCAAAAGAAACTTTTAAACAAAAAACAAGTTTCATACAAAATACATTTTCTCCTTAACGTTTTTCTTAATCTGCCAAAAAATTTGAGGATTTTTCCTCTTTATTGAAGTAGTTTTTAAAGTCAACCAATGCAGGTTCAAATCTATCACAGTAAAAGGCTGAATATACAAACATATTCAGCCTAATGGTGCAAAGATAACACTATCACAATCAACAACATAATCACATCTTGATAGCATCAAGATGAAGAAACAATTATTGTGTGCAAGCTGAAATTCTCACTAAACATGAAAAGGTGTATAAATGAAGCATAATAATTGCAGCATGAATTGCAGTGATCCCAGATGCTACAAATGCATCTGGGTTGGTTTCTATCAAAAATAATATTGTATGCTATTATTCCCGACTTCTAAAATTGCTTGTCTGGCAGATTTGCAGCTTTTCATGCCTCAGCTGGTGCTGAATATGATGTAATGGTTCTGCATATTCTTCCATGTGAAGATCTCTCTGATATTAATACCCCCTTACACACCTGAGGAAGTGCCATCTTACACAAGTAAGCTTCTAACACTAGAGTTATACCTGGAAAAACCAGCATCTTACCAGGTTTTAGAGTGAATAAAGTAAAGAAACACTAGTGTGTGACCACATTTTGACTCTGAAGTTTGTGTGCCATATTTAATTGCCACAAAGACTATTGACTAAGTACAAGATTTTAGCTACTACCTCCTTTATCAGACCATTTTTCTTATTATTAAATTATTTTTTAGTTTTATCACCTCAGATATTTCAGACCTAGAGACATAGGACACCAGCACTGTACTGATTTTCAGGCTTCTGAGAGGACCCTAGTCATAACTCTCAGGCTTTTGTGTAAAGGTGCATTTATAATTTTGGAAAGTTTTGAAAGCTCAGCCTCTAGGCTTAAAATCCCCTCAAGATATCAAAATTCTTCTCCCATATGGAAATAATTTAAGCTTGCCCACCTCCTTCCTTACTGCACTGGCCTAATCCACTCAGCTATAGAAAGCTGCCAAGTCCAGTTATGAATCTTGGTCTCTACATGTGCTTCTTACCAAATATCAGCAGAACACAAACTGCACAGTGAGCCATGAATGTTTGCTAAGAGGTGTCTGAATGCACCAGCTAACACAGGGCATATTCCATCCCACACACACTTTAAGTCTCAGTATCATTTGAAAAATTAATATTATTCTCATTAGCTGCTGACTCCTCCATTGACTCAGCTAGTCACGAGAAAAAGGATTAAATTTTCAAAAGAAAACTTTAACTGCCATCCACTTTTTTTTTTTCCCTAATCTCTTGCTCTGCCCTAAAACACTAAGCTCCTGCCTGGTGTGTTTTGAAGTCCTTGAAAAAATGCCCAATTTTATGAACATAAGGGCAGAAGTTAACACTTCTTAAAATTTAAAGGAAAGGATGACACAGGAATGATTAGGATATTACTAAGTTTAGGCTAACACAGAGAAATGAGAAATGGCAATCTCAATGGCAGGCAGAGTCAGGTAGAAGAGAAGAAAATGGATACAGAATTTATCTTGATGAACCAGAGATGTTGGGAAAGAATAACTGAAGATGAAAAGAAAATAAAGCCAAAACTATTTAGTAGCTAAGACTGCAATGTTATTGTTCCAGTAGCTGTTATTAGGTGAATTTTTTTTCTTTGGTAGTGGGTTTGATTTAGTTTATAATTATTTTTTGGGAGTTTTTTTGATTTTTTTTGTTGTTTCTTTGTTGTTTTTTTTTGTGGGGTTTTTTTGTGTGTTTTTTTTTTTTTATATGAGACTTGATTTTACATTCAGTAGGGATGTAAGTTTACCTCCAATCTCAGATGTGAGAAAAAATAGTGACTCTCTGCTGAGAACCCAATGAGGAGTTTTAAACAGAAGCTGGAGAAAACTGGAGTAGCATACAAAAGGGTGTCTACTAAAGTCTTCCTAAAGGAAGACTTTAGTAAGCATTCTCTGAATCACATCAGACTTGTTGGCAATGACTGGCTTATTATGTGGCTGCTGAAAGAAATGCAGCTTTGTGCAGAAGACAAAGGAAGACACAGATAGGGAGTGATTTTGGAAAACATGAATGATTTTTCAGACAGCAGGGAGGCTGTACAATGTAATGAAACAGAATCCATGATAAGCTGCTGGAGAAGAGGTTGATGCAGCAAAAAGGAACAAATAATAAGAACTAGAATAAGCTCAAGCAAAGAGGAGAAAGTCATGGACATGGACAAGCACAAAGTGTAATGATCCTGAGGAGAGGAAACAGGGAGAGAACATAAAAATGTCACTGAAACTGTATAATGATCAGGACTAGGGGAGGAGGCTCATTGCCAAGAAACAGAAGGAGACCAGTTGGGAAGGAGTTTGGTTTTCACAGTAGTGTATTTGAAATAGAGTTAGGTAGGTCAGAGAATGTAAGCAAAGAAATACTCAAATGTTTGCCTGAATGCAGAAGCATATACAGGACATGTGGACAAAAAATAATAGTGCAAAAGAAGAAAGGATAAATACTAGACACAACATTTTGCAATGCTGAGGAAAATGAAGGTTTTTCAGAGTGTTTAGTAGAAAGAGGTCAAAGCCTAATGGAATGTATGAAACCTAACAAATGGAGATAAATTATCTTGTGCTGGATACCATGCTGCCACAGCTGAATCCTTATTAATATAAAGTGTAGGGACAGTTTTGTTTTTTGTTGCAGAGCAGTGATATGCACAGTGTAGGAGGAGAGACAAAGTTGTGAGAATGCACACAAATGAGTTAAAAGTAGAATATCTGTATATTAGGTTATTTTTATGAAGACTAATCAAGAAAAACAATGATGGGTGGTGAAACCTCCATAATCTATTCCATTCAAACAGAGTGCCCTAATCCAGCCACTCCCAGGGTTCTTTAAAAAGGATCAGACCATGATCTTCAGAAGGAAACCCATCAAGGGCACCCAAGAAAAGCACTGCACAAACTGGCCAGGGGCACATGGCTTGCTGTGGGCTCTGGGGATAGACAGTTGTGGGCCTGGGTAAAACTTGCTATTAGACCTTTTAATGGGATTGTGAAAAATTTACAGATGTTTAAGGGAAGGACCAAAGGAAAAGGGAATTATCAGAATGGATTCAGGAAGAACAAGCATCTATCCTATCCTTTTAATTGAATCTTACATCTAAATGTATTCCACATGGATGTCCTTCCTTGTCTCTGAAATATTCTGTATGTGATGTACAGGTTCTAACAAATGTCAGGTTGTACTGGGTGGTAGATAGGTAGATATGGCTATATAGATATATATTTTATGTGCATGTATATTTTAATATTCACATTTACATTTACATTTATTTTTATATATTCTCTTCATCTAGATCCTGAATGTGCATTTGAAAGCCATTTTGCTTCTTTCAATTTGTAAATGTTGCCTTGGTGTCATTTTTAGAGACTCTCTAATTGTAAATAACTTTGTATAGACAAGGAGATGTTAGCAAGGAACTGGTTTGTTTTCCTGGCATGTCTCCAAAAATCAGTGATTTAGAGCCAGCGTTAGAGGAGTTGGCCTAAATAGAAACTAATGGGATACAATAGAGTTTTGGACTTCTATTCATTTTTATGAAATGATGTTTTCAACATCTGGAACAATTCTAAACTCTCAGTCACATTATAATGCTCAAAGCATTTAAACATCATAAAATTGCCCCTTAACACTTTGATTAATTGATGCTTGTCTTGAATCTGCTTGCACCAGAGTAAGTATAATTGGATTTAAGTGTTGAGAAAGCCACTGGTTTGGTTCAATAGTTGTGTTTCTTTAGCTGTGTGTTCCCCTGGAATCCCTATAGTTAAAGGGACTGTTAAATGTCAATTTGTGTGGTATTGGAGAACAACGCTTGAAATATTTTTTATATGTCAGGGATTGGTATGGATTAATATTTGTATATATTAGTTTCAAGGATGTGTCAGAATAAGGTAATATTAAGCCCTGCTGTTTTACTAAAATGACTGAACTGAATCCTGTCAAATTTAACAGCGTTCCTTGAAAGATTGTGCAGAATGTGCTTGAATTGAATAAGAATGAATTCAGTCTTGCTGCCTGACCAGCAAGCCCAGTGTATTGAATAACCCTCACTGCAGCATGTCCCAAGGGTCTGTAGGGATAAAGATCCTTATTTACAAATCCTGCCTTACTCAGATACACCCAGGTATTGCACAGCATTTTAGGTAAGGTTTTCTGCCACCCCTTCTAATCTTTGTAGGAAACAGTGGTAATAAAAGCTATAACTAAGGTAGGTTGGTATATTTTGAATGCTTCAAATTAGTTGATTATAATGGCACCATAACTACGGAAGCTGGAATTTTCCCTATTTGATTTTCCTTTCAGGCTAAATTTCTTTGCAAACCTAGAAAATCCATTTTTTGACATTTCTGTGAAGATAAATAAGGGAACACAGCAGAGTCTTTTAATACCATCTAAAATAATTTCCAACTTTTTCTGGAAGGGGCTTATGCTGTTGGATTCTGCAGAAAGTGAAGATTGGACAATTCAGCTCAGGATTCACTCTTTGGTTGTTAATAAATCTGCATACATCAAAAGGGTTTGTAGTTGAGGGAAATCTTAGAACATTAAATTAATCAGGAAGTATGAGTCAGATGTTTGCTAAAGGTTGTAATTAAGAAAATTCCAAAAAGCTGTCTTGGAGACTCAGATGTAGGAAGAGCCAAGTTCTTTGTCAGCATGGACTGACAGTTCACGTCTTCAATGGCAGAAAATAATGACTTTGCTTCGAGTTACTTTGGTATGAAACTTAAATTATGAATGTTCAAGCTGTCTTTTATATGTATTTATATGAAATGTGACCATGTCAGAAAAAATTCTAAGGTACTACAGTAATCTCTGTTGAGATCAGTCCATAAAACAAACAAATATTGGAATCTTAAAAAAGCTATGAGATTTTCCAGCCTGGGAGATAACATTTACCTAGAAACTCCTTCAGGAAAGTATAATAAATGTGCTATTTTAAAAGTGTTGAACATACTATTACAACTCTACACTCTAAAGAAATAATTACGATATGAGTAAAATGTATGCAGATATCTTCAAAATACTTCACACGATTTCTAAGATATCTTTTTCACTTAAAATGTGTGTTCTCATATTTTAACCAAGGAAGATTTATAGAATATTGCATCTTAAATCCCTTTAACCTGAAGGAGAATGGCCATATTATTATAATGTATTCATCAGTGTGTTTATTTTTGGTGGAATCTATACACAATCCGTATTTGCTGTAAGTAAAAGCCGGTGGTGAGAAGACTTGTGAAGTATTTATTGATGTTCATCTTCTGTGTAAGGATAGCATAAGTGCTCTCATGGTCCACAGAACAGGTAGATGATGTTCACCCAGCATCCATTAGTCATAATCCACACAGCAGTAGAGCAACGGGAACATGACATTTAGAGGAGGGATAGATAACTTTGGTCCAACTGCACAGGAAATGCAGCTGATTCCTTGCTAAGACTAAGTTCAGTTTCCAAGCTGGTGTGGAAATTGCACCAATATTGACTGAAGAATGTAGATTGATATCCTGAAAAAGGCTAAAAATTTATTTCCTTAGTTAAGTACTTTTCCTCAATTTCACTCCCATTTTTTCCTGAAATCCTAGTACCAGTAAAAATCAAGCATACACATAATTTTTGTGTCAGGGGCTGATGCATCTTACAATTATCCTGTCAGAATACCAGTTAGTTTGCTGATCCAGCCCATCATACAGACACTGAAAAGCAAGAAATGTTGCAGGAATGAGACCACCCCCTTTTGGCAACAGCTGCTTCTTACATCAGAGTGATCACAGACCTATAACCAGATCGAGCCGAGCTTTTGTTTCATCCACTCAGTCTGTCAATGGCAAAATGGCAGATTAATGCAGCCAGTTGCATGAGCCCCTGACAGTATTTAGTGTTTCTCAAAAAGATTCCTCTTTGAATGAAATGTTTGCAGGTAGTAACATTTAAATTCTACTCTTGTTTCCACAGTGATAAAAAAAAGGTAGAGAGGGAAACCCACATGCATTTTAAATGCAGAGGAGCACACAGGTTAGTTTTAAGCCAAGCTCATGATACTGATTTTTATGACCACCTGGTAATGGCTGAATGCTTGAAAGAGACGTTACTGCTAAGAATGGGGGGAGCCTTGGAGTTGTTGAGAACACAGCAGGAAGAAAATTGTTTTATGTAAGGCTGAAAAGGGCCTCGTTTCATCTGCAGGACTGCTGGTACTGCTGTTGATGGATAAGAAGGAATAAACTCAGATCTGAGTGTCAGGGTCCTATGATGACAAAGGTGATACTTAGAAAAAAAACAACCAAAAAAACATATTTTTGTTTGTGTAGAAAGTACATTTGCTTTTTGAGAAACAGTAAATATGGGACTACGGGACGCTTGTGGTGACATTTATTGTCTGAGCTTATAAAATCTTTCAGACTGTCATCTCTGGATGTTTGAAATTAACAGAGTAACTTTGGAATGCCACATTTAGCCACTTCTGTGGAATGTTCTTGTGTCAGTGGGCAGAAACCTAGAGGTTTGGGTAGAAATCAGAATGTTAAAGAATGAAAAGGGAGACATGCAGAGTCCCTGGCATTTGGTTAGTTGACAGAGCAGCTCTTTAATTGTCTCTAGACGAAAGTCCTACTCTCAGAAGACTACTATCACATTCCAGCAAAACAATGTCCCTTGTTTTAGCTGCTCACTGTGGCTTTTCAAGCATACAGTTGAAGAGAAAGAAAAATTAAGGAAAATACAATTATGAAGGGTAGATGGAGTGGGTATCTCTGAGAGAGCTGTGAAGAAGGGATATGGGGAGAGGAGAGCAAGTGTGAGGGTTTGGGATTGGATCTGGAGAGAACAGGGATGTGGGATGAGAGGGGAGAGTGAGCACTGGGGAAAAGCAGGACTGGGGAATTAAACACTGTGTTCTGGGCATGGGTGTAGCTGCAGATCAGCGAAAGGAAACAAGTTTTGGCCTGGCAGAAGGAACACACACAGATCACAGTATCACAGAATGGGTAAGGTTTGAAGGCACCACAGTGGCTCCAAACTCCCTGCTCGAGCAGGATCATCCCAGAGCACATTATGCAGGACCATAAACAGGCTAACCTTGCATCACAGCACTGTATCAGATGTGTTGTGGTAATGAGCAATGTAGGGACCCCAGACAGGTGCAAAGGAGTGCTCCTTATTGCCAAAAACCCAGCCTGTTTAAGCAGTTATCCAGTTACTAGTTTTCATAGTTTTAAGGCACAATGAGCCAAGTCATCCAACCACCCACCATACACCAGGATGTGGACATGATGTGGCCATGTGGCAGTCACGCAGCGCGTCTCTCGCGTCTCTCACGTCTCTCTCACACCTCTTGTGTCTCTCTACCCCTCTTCCAGCTGAGTCATTCTCCCATAGCTCCCTTCTATTTAGCCTAAGTAACGGGCTGGATTCATGCTACAAGGCCTTCCCTTTATAAAGCCTTACTTATCGGTAACACAGATACACCAAATAATGGAAGAATTGCCTAAAAAAAAGTGGATCCTGGTAAAAAAATCTTGAGGTAATAAAAACAATAAAGTGGGCATGCACAAATAATGGCATTGGATGGTAGAAACAGCATTTCCATAACAGCAGGAGCTTCATCATACAAGAGAAAAATATGTGTATTTCTGCTTATTTCATATTATTCTATTATTTGACTGTTAAAGGTCTGATCTGAAATCCATTTGGCATTTGACTGGTGTATGTGCACACTGGATAAAGGCTTCAAAGACTAAGAAATTGGTCTAGTTAGTTCCTTGTTGTTTATAGCAAAGAATGTAAGAAAAAATATACATCAGTTTTCAACATTAGAATTACCTCTGTTTCAGCACATAAATCACTGCTTGACTTTATTGCATTTCTGTTCTGGAAAACTTCTTAGTACCAGAGAGCTAAACTACAGAGAAAAAGAGAACCACAGGAAAACATCCAGATTATATAAATGCCACTTCCAATAACATAGGACTAAGCAATTTCCTTTAAAGATCCCAGCTTGTCAAACACTGATATGAATTACGTCCTATTACATTAAGAACTAAAAGCAGCAATTGGCACACTCTATCCTGGCTTCCACATTCATTCAGATGTAAATCTGAATTGAAGTGATAGCAGCAGAATTTTCCATGCAAGTAATTCGGGAAATTTCTCACTCAATCTGGCTGGATATGATCCCACGCAGTTCACACTTAGTGGACGGATAGTCACTCAAGGCCTTTGCCAGGGTTCCTAGTGCTTCCAGACAGTATTAGAATTAGATCAGAAATTCTGAATTTTATTTAAAACAAGGAATAAGCTTCAAGTGTCTATATTCTGGAAGATAAGTTTGCAAAGTTTGAGTACCTGGCTTAGATTCACTCAGCACCTAATTTGCAGATAACCTTGTTCCTTTGTAATAGAGAAATGCTGACTTAAAGATCCGCACTTTGCAGAGCAGATGGGAAAACTTTTTAAGTCAGAAGGCTCTGCGAATTCTGGTCCCCTGTAAAGGTGTTTTACATAAATAAATTATCAAGCCCAGCTCCAGTGATCCTTCTGGTCTCTCCCATAGGAACAAAAAGTTCTTGGCAATATACTTATTGGCTATAGGATGATGTGTGATGCAGTCCCTTAGGGCATGAAGAATCTTGGAGATGGCAGGTTGGACAACAGATAGGGCCAGTGAGGTAGGATTCATGTCCTAAATTTGTCTTCCAGAAAGAAACCACAGTCTGATGATACTTTCATGGGAAAACTTTGACAAGAACTCTGATTACTTAATAGTCTAAGAAGAGCTACATGGGCATCAAGCCAAGAAGAGAAGGCTCAGACCATTTGTCCTAACTCTTTGGGACAAATGAGAAGCTCTGACCTCTGGCAAAGCCTGATGTCATGCATGGAGTCCCTCATGTCTTAGCTATGTGACTTTGCAGTTCCTTTGATGGAAGCATATATTACTTTAAGGTAGAGGTATAGACAGACGAGATGCTGATAGAACTCATTCTTCTGGAATGACAGGGCATGTGGCTTGTGAGATGTTCAGCCCCTGAGAGAGGTGCTTCAGCCCAGTCTTCAGGAGTCTCCTGTGTCTGGCCTAGACAGGCTCTGCTCTTTTACCATTCTACAAGGAGCAAAAATGTCAGCCACAATAATACTGAGTTTTTTCCCAACAGAATCTCTGTGGCCTAGAATTTGAAAATTTCTCATTTCTATAACATAGCATAATTTTGAAAACATTGAAATGCTTGCAGAACACAACTAAAGATAATTTAAGATGTTCCAAGAGCATTTTTTGATATGTTTGTTGTCATAATCAAAATAGGAAAGTGTCCCTGACAGAAATATATTTGGCCTTTTTTAAGTAAATGCTTCTCATTAACAAAGTTTATCATTCTCTGTCTGGAAGTCCATTATAATAGCCATTCTGTGGCACACAAAAGTAGTGAACATCCAGTGGGCATGTCACACTGCAAAGAGACAGAAGGCATTTTTTATAAGTGAATTCCGAACAATTAGTGTAAGAGATCATGAAATGTGCATAGGAAAAAAGATAGCCTGAGACGTGTTGCAAACAAGAGGGGGGACAGGACATTAACAGGCAATCTGCACTACTACTGTTCCCTCAGGGGTTTTCTACAGATGGCTCATATTTCTGCAGTTGAAATGTAAGCTATATGAAAAGGAAAATTTCTTTTAAAATTTTGCCATTATGCCATTTGAGTTTTGATTCTTATGTCTGTAGTCCTTAAGGGGTAGGCAATTAGTTTGTTAATTTTACCACTACCTCATTTTGCAAAAGTTCTGCCTCTTAAAGCTCCACTTCACCTGCAGAGGAACATCATTTTGTTGCTGGGTTGCAGAAATACCCACACTCAGAAAATGTAAAGATAACAACAACTGGGGCAAGAATTAAAGAGATAAGCAAAGGATACCAATAATTAAATGTACAGAGCCCTAATATTTCTTAATAAGCTGATGTATGCCTCAACATGGGGCACTGCAGAGAAAACTAAATATCCGTTTGGAACTCCTCTATATTATATCCCAGAACAGCTTTTATTATCAGAATTTTTTTACATGGTACAAAGTTCAATGTTTCTAAAGGATTTTTAATATTTACTTTTAAGGTAATAGCAAACTGCTGCATCAAGTAAAGGTCTTAGGAAAGAACTACCTATAACAAAATTAAAGAGAAATCCAATGCTCTTTGAGGTCAATTGATTTAATTTTATTGTAAATGGTGCATTATAAAAAATTCTTGCTGGACAGAAGGCTGTTCTGAATTTCTGACAAAGCTCGAGCCCCATTTACTGCTGTGAAGTCAATCCTTCCTGTGGAGCACATGGTTTTCCAGATTAGTACTGCACAGTTGCTGGCCCTTGAAGTCAGGCTTGGGCATGCTAACACTGTTATTCATCCCATGTGGTGCTGATATGAAAAGAAATGAAGGTGAAATGTTTATGAGGGTGAATTTTTAAATTGGCCAATAAATGAATTTAGCACACAAAATTTGATAACATTTACTGGACCAGAGAAAGTCAAAATAAAGCTATGAAGCATTAATAGACCATCCTTAAAACTTTCTAGTTCTCTTAAGGGCTGAAACAAGAAATGTCATTAAAAAACCAGTGAAATATAAGCAGCATGGTAGTAGACTCATAACAGAAAGCACTGATGATGCCATACCTCTATGCATTCATATTCTCACCGGAAAACATTTCAGTGAAAGAATAACTTAGGAACTTGAATCCTTGTGCTTCTTTGTTCAAAACTCACCCAAACTCTTTGAAAATGCATGAATATTTCTTTTTAGCTTGAGGTCATTCTACACAGTATTTCAGAAGAGACTGCTTATGACTTTATCTAGCAACGTTCTTGTTAAGATCCCATAAGGATACAAGTTCCATGTTAAGACCCATAAACTACTAGGTCAAATTTTCCCACTGGCGTTTGTTGGGGCCCTGATTCAAAGCTGCTGAACTTGATGCAAATCTTCCTTTTGACTTCATAAGCTTTAGATCAAGTTCATTGAGTGAAGTGTACGAGAGGCTTTCTAACCTGGAAGAATGATACAAGATCCCTTTTGGGGAAATACCAATTATTTTCAGTGGATATTTGGAGACTTTGGTAAGTAGAGGTGGTATGTGACTAAGTAACACCATGTACCACGGTAGAGATTTCTCTATGGAAAGATGTATGTCTGTTGATCCTGCAGGGAGTGGGACAAGTAGGAGGCATCAGACGTTTTGTTCATGTATTGAAAGAGAGTCACATGTGTCTTATGTGCCAAGAGTCAGGTGTGAAGCCCATCATGCAGTTTGCCTATGGAAGAAATACCTTTTCTGCTACGTTGACAAGAAGTTAAACGTGCTCATTGATGCAGCAAATACCATGCATTGAAAAAAAGAGGCAGAAAAATATAACTAAGCTACCTCCAAACCGCAAGCAGAAAGGATGATTCCAATTCCAGCAGTGCTGTATTTACTGCACAGTGCTACTCCTGATAGAATTGCTATTCTGGTTTATTCTTTTCTTGATGCATAAGAAACAAATTTTGGTCAAATCCTTCTATAAAGATAAGTACAGTCAAAATTTCATTTTAGATGGCTTGTCAAAAATGGAACTTTTCTTCTGAAGTCCTTGTTTTTCATCTGATATTTAGTGGGGCAAAGTTCTAGAAATTTTTTGCTGGAATAAAGATTTTTTTTTAAATGGTTTTATTTTTAAAACTGATTAAATTAACTTTTTAATGTAATTCCAGGATGCAGTCATATAGGAAATTAATGTTTTGATGTTGTGATAAATGCCTCTGAGCTGAATCAGTTTTATTTACTTGAGCTGAGACAACAAAGAGTTTTAAACTAAATCAATAAAGATAATTTTATTTAGACAAGGACGATCCTTCACACAGCAGCATCTCTTTAGCATGGGAAAACAGTGAGTTATTGTTTGCAAGACAATAATTTTTTCTTTTGTTCCAAGCTCTAAACCAAGAGTCTTTCCGCCTCTCTCTTCTGCCAGCTTAATACTGGTTACCTGCAGATGAGCTCAAGCACTTAAAGAGGAGATTGTTAGATTGTTAGAGATTGTTAGAGAAAGTGTCACTTTTTGCCTTTTCAATGGAGAAGATGGGTGTTCTGTCATCCTTCAATACAAAGTTATGACTTGACTGAGCAGTGTGCTATAAAGACTAAAAGAAGGTTTGAGGGAAGACAGAAATATAAGTTGCTCTAAAAAAAAAAAAAAAACCACAAAAAAAGAAGAAATACTATGTCACATGTGGCAATATGTTTTGGACTGTTTCACTTTGAGGTTGCTCTTATAACTTGACAGTGAGGCACTCTCCAGAGCTGCTTACATACTGTGAGAAGGGTGGGAAGACAAAGAAACAGAGAAGCAAGCTGTGGGAGTGCAACTTTACTTTTGAGTACATGAAGAAGTAGTATTTCTAAATATCAGCACTTACACATCAGGATTGCAGTTCCACAGAGTACAAATGAGGAAATTTTGGACAGCAATCTCCATATTGTCATGTGTTCTCCTCAAGGCAAGAATGTTTTCACTGTTACATTTTGACAGCCAAAACAAATTTTCTGCACAAGAACAGTTTGTAGTTTTTCCATTTTAATTGAGATAAAGCCAAAGCCAAAACCAACCTGTGTCATGTCCTTTTGTCTTCAAAAATACAATTTTGGGACTGGTGTGAAATACAATTTTGGGGGACTAATGTAATCCTGGATTTCCACGTAAACTCCAAAGTCAGCATCAGATGAAGAGATTTCATCTCCAGTATTCCTACAGACTGGTGGGCTGGTTCTTGCAAAAGAACAAGAAACAAGAAAAAATGAGGAACAAGGACAAGTACACAAAGTGCTGCTGACACTGCACAGAGATGCTACCCCTCTTTAAATGTGGCTTTGAGTTGTGAAGAGCCTAGGCATCCACTATGATATCAGGCCCAGATATATTGTACTTCTAGGTGCATTCAGTCTAAGTTTTTAAGCTAATACATAGCTTTTGTAATACCTTGCATCATATATTCCATAATATATTCCAATTCTAATTTGACAATCAGCTTCAGCTAAGCACAGATAGGAAAAAATTCCTTTTGTGCCTATGAGAACATGATCATGATCATAGCTATAAGGAAGACCTCAGAGATCATCTCCCTGTATGAAGACATCTGATTTCATATTATTTTTTAACATTAAACCTATAATGACATTTGTTCAGTAAAACTTACATGCTAAACAGAAACACATATGTTTTCTCTAGTGTGCTTAACTCAGCTGGTTCAGTGAGGAGATTCCTGGACTGTTCTGAAATTCTTGGATGTATTGCAGATCACTAAGATGCATGCTGAAAAGTTTATTGGTATTAAAATGTATTCTCAATGGATTTTTTTTATTATTGTTTGGTTTTTTTATGAGAGAAAAATATTTCAGGAAAGAATGTTCATGGGGAGAGAGAAAATATCAGACAATAAATCTGAAAAATGGTTTGATATCAGGTGCAGATTAAAGACCCTATTTTATTGTTTTACAATGTGATCATATTTCTTTTGTAGTTAGATACACTATTAAAAATTAGTAAGTAAATAGAATACATAGAAACAACCTTGTTATATCTTTTTGTCACAGAGGAGGGAACTGGGACCTATGTTAATTATTCCTCGACCAATCCAAATAACAGGAGAAACACTTAAAGTATTGAATTATTTTAAAGTTTGGCACTTTTTTGTACATAGACAATTTTTAATTGCTGGGCAATAAACTGTATAACAAAAATGTTGGCAGCATCAAGGTTCTTGTGATTTAAACCACTGAAATTTAAAAATTAAGTGTGAAATTCCTTGAAGATGCTTTAATTTATATAGCTCTTTAGGAGAACAATGTGCAAAAGTGAGTCAAGAAAAATAGATGCCTGTTTCCATGTGAAATTAATGGGGAACAGCAGGCTACTTATTAATTGCTCATCTCATGATGACAGTGGCAACTCCATGCTTCAGCATGGGAATGGGCTAACAGATAAATCGCTCTCTATGAGCAGGCTCCTTAGGAGATGCACAAGTATACTCGTATTCCACACCAGAGGCTCTGGAATCACCTCTAAAAATGCCTAATGAAGACAGATTATTCAAATGCTTCATAGACAGGAAGAGGGTTGAAAGACATAAAGCAATTATCAGCCAGAGGAAATGGCCCAGATCATCACTTCTGAATAGAAAATACCAGAAGCAGAGTCAGATTCCTGCTGAGAAAGGGGTGTTGGTCCATTGTGACACAAACCCAGACCAAAACATGTCATAAAAGATAGCTATGATTCTTCTCAGTCTCACCAGTCAAAAACTTGGATTTACAAGTGGAAAAATACAATTTTATGTGAACAGAATCTCCAGTTCTCGGATTATATGACATGATGGCTTATTCATGCCTTGATTTCCTGATATATATCTCCCCTGGACAAATTCAAACCAGGAGTTCAGAGAAGCCTATGAAACAGAATTAGGTTGGTGGAAGAAAAATAAGAAAAGTCTGGAGCGTTTGTTTCTACATCTCTGAAAGAAGTCATCTTATGATGAGAGTTATAGTATCTTACAACCAGTAACTAGAAACTGCTTACTGAAGACTCTTTGCAGCACAGCTGGTGCTGATAATACGTACAGATATGTCATATAGATAAAATATTCCAGGAACTGCCTTTTAGTTCTTCTGAGAGCAGGAAGGTTTGTCCCTCAGCTTTGTCCATACATGTGCAAATTGCATCAGTAAACATGCATCTGCACATTTGAAGCTCAGAAGAAGAACAAAGGATGCAGCTTCCCACTCTGCTTGGTTGCTAAAATCACCACCAACAATTGTATGGGAGACACAGGCTCCTTGAACTCGGGTCTTGGCAAACAATGCAGTTCTTTGGTTCATTTTTAACTGGATAACTGATGCAGAACATCTCCTATTATAAATTCAGTCAAGTTTCACTCTGCAAAACAGAAACAGTTTTTCAGGATGGATGGGCCATCTCTTACAGACAATGAGTACACTGAGAGCAAATTAAGCATATCTAATTGGAGAAGCAAATCTCTCACAGTTTCAGAAGACTTTGGTCTCACTAAATAAGCAGCCCTTCCCATGCCAGACCTAGCAGTATCACAACAAAAGGCTTCTTATGCTTTGTACAAGCCAAATGCCATCAGGCCCAATATAATCACTACACCTGCTTTTATCTAGAATAGATGAATAAAAATCCTTTATATGAATATCTTTTCAAGTGCTTGTAGCTGTGGTTGGTGCTTATACACTAATTAGTCCTTTAGTAAACAGTCTTTTATAACTATGCAATTCTTTTAGATGTACAGCATAATTTGTCTTTTAGAGTATGGGCAGCAGCAGTGACATGATCTATCAGAGAGCAATAGATATCTGCTGAACAATTCCTCATGAAGGTTTTGTTGAGCAGAGCAGGCACAGACTCACAGAAAAGTCAAGTAATGATGCCCTCTGCTCAAGTATTTTGGAGAAGGGTCTGCTACAAATTAATTTCTGTATGGGCTATGACAAACAGAATGTCTCACCAAATCTTAAATCCTTTAGGCTGATTTCTGTGCAAGTCTAGGACAGAAGGCTGCCTTACCAAGTTTTATAGCGTATATACTGAACAAAAATAATTGTTGACTAAACACAAGGATGGCAAAGAATCATGAGGTGGTAATGAGACAATGCATGTATATATCTAATGCTACCATACAGCTTAATGACCCAAAAGAACCATATTCGTCAGAATTCCAGTTTCATTACTTGTAAGAAAAACTTCTGCCATCCTCCTCACACATTGCTATGTGTGAAGAGGATTCATGCTAACAGCAGCTTCACATAAAAGGGCTTTTAGGCTTTAATTTATCATTAGAGCAGATAATTTTCCATACCTCACTAAGAAGATGCTTAAAAATTATGTTTTTAAACTCTTAGATTCACTCAGCTATTCAGTGACGCTCCATTCTTGCATAATTTTGACACAGATCTTTACTAAAATTGTCTTGCTTTTCTGCTAGAAAAGAGCTAAAGAAAGAATGAAACACAGTGATCAATTTCCAACTGAAGAGCCAGAGGCAAGAGATGTAATAATTCAGGTTCTCGAAACCATCTTAATCCAGTTCTTCTCTGGTACCCTGTTCTGGGAGAATCGTGCCAGTGTGACTGAAGATGGGCGTGGCAGAGAAAGTCTGGGTTCTCATCAGTTCTCATCCAATATTTTGAAGAAAGCATATCAGCACATGTCTTGAAAACATAAGAACCATGCCTTGTTTGTTTTTAACATGCAGTCTTTCTTCAATGAGGCAAGAGATTTATGACATAAATGTTCCATGATCATGGAATTAAAACTTTCATTGTAAAATCAAGAAGATGATTTAAGATTGCATGGGCAACACACAAACTTGCTTTTCCTAACTTGATGTTTTTCCCAGTATTGTACAAAAGATGCCTAATAATTAACACAATAATAAAAACAAGACAAACATCCCCCCCATCCCCAAATCCAAAAGAGTCTCCAGCCCCAAGGCAGAACAGTTGCAGTGGGTCTCATTGTAAAATAAGACTTTGCCTTGAGCTAACTTACTTAGGACAATTACTGTCTTTTCTCAGAGGTAATTCTTGGCAAACATTGGCTATACAAAGCACATATTGTAAACATAAGTTGTGGACTGTATTTGAGCACAGAGATGAGATATTTTATGTCCCCTTCCTTTTTCAGCACACTAGAGATATAAAAGCAGATGTCAGGAGCTCCATGCAGTTAGTTAGTTTGCCTTTTTTGATGCCCCAAGTTACCTTGCATGGCATTCAGAAGCTAGCCCAGAATGGCACAGGTCTCCCACACATCCTGGTTCTTCGTCAGCTCCCTGCAGATGTCATGGATAACCTATGGCACCATACATATCTGTTGGCAGAACTTTTTCATGCTCTATGGGTCTGGATATACACAGTAATTTGTTTTTATTTCAATGAAATATTCGCTGAAGTTTCCATGACAAATCATTATTATTCCATTTGTGATTTCCTGTATCTTTTTATAGAATGGCAGAAGTCACAAAGCAGTGAGAAAGAATGTTCAGGCTGGTGAAGGCATTGGTATTTGAGCTGAGAGAGGGGTCCAAAGCATTTATCTACTATTCATTGTCTGTGTGACAAAGTCCAAACTGCTTTTCAGCTGTAAGCTTCATTTTCCCTTCATTTAATGAGAATGATAAATAGCTCCTTTCAGAAATGCTTTGAATGTAAGCCATTAAGACATATAGAACCCTTATAGAAAATAGTCTATATATAGTAAAATATGAAAATATAGCAAAATATGAAAATACAGCAAATCAAAAAGTTGACACATTTTTCCTTTATTCCAGGTAGCTGCAATAGGTGGAGGAGAAAGGGGTACCAGCATGCTAACTGAGCAAGTTTTACTTTCCTTTTTTTTGAAAGAAATGTGAGGGATGGAAATGGGTTGAGCAGAAATTTTTTGCCAGAAACCAGCAGTAAACTAAACTCTGGCTACAGGCAGCTGTGAAGATTTTTTTTTTTTGTTCTATAAAACACTGAGTTTGGACTCTAGGCCCTCATTCTGATTGTCCTTATGAGGGTGAGCTGAGCCAACAGCTTCTTGTTTTAAAATATTTTTTCCATAACTAACAAAAATATTCATAATTTTTCTAGAATTGCTGCTGCAGACTGATATTAGTGATCTTGCTTTGAAGTTAGAAAACACGGAAAACTTCTGTCAGAGCCAGCTTTGACCATGTGTTTGTGCGTTTTGCACTGCTGTTCTGCCCAAGATGTTACTCTCTGGACTGGCCACAATTGGCAGTGCTGCTCAAGTTGTGGGTTCAGGTCTCCACAGAGAATCACCTGTAAAACAGAGTGAATGATATCTTTCAAAGATCACTCCTACTTGAAGTAATTTTGTTTTGGACGTAGTGTAATCTATATATCTGTAGCATGGAGTCATCGATGTGGTTCTGAAATCTTCTACGAGGATGTATTCAGAAAGTCAGGTTTAGGACCAGCTCTGATTGATTTGAGCAGCACAGATCAGTAATAGGCAATAGGAATTTGTTTCTTTTCTCTTTGTCCAAGAGAAGCTGATTTTCAGGATCATTTTTCCAGAAATTGGTGATGTCTAGTATAGCAGGGAAAATACAGATGCTAGACTGCAGAAGAGATGCCAAAGAACAGAGAATATAGAATTTTTGTATGTTTACAATTCTGCATACCTCTGAGTAGCAGATAGGAGTTTTTTAGTCCACAAGGATGGTGAATTGAAGCAGAACTACAATTTCTTGAGGAGCGATCAAACTCAACCTCCTATGCTTCCCATTCCCTTCTTTCCTTACTCCCTGCTTTGAGCTCTCTGTGCTTATTATGCATCAGCTGCAGCATTGACTATCCACCAAACAGCCTATGAGGAAAGGCTTGGGGAAGATACATATTCCATACAATCCCTGTATTCTTTCCTTTAAATGGGGGTTGCCCCCTGTGCCAACATTGAGCCTACAGGCTTTGGTAAATGGGAATCACTTCTGTATCGCAATTTAACTGTACTTTGCAACTGCTATATTGTGTTTGTATTGTGATTTCAGTACGTTGTGGTATCACTGTGCAGAATCAAAATCCCACATAATGTCAAGCACATGCAAACAAAAAAATTTGTATTAAACATTAAACTCTCTTCATGTGGAATACATAACAGAGCTTAGTCAGAGTGTATTGAACCCTGATGTACACACGACATTCTACCACAAGCAGATTTAGCTCATTAACATTGCAAAAAAATCCCAAACCAACAAAACTTTTATAAAAAGAGCTGAATCTGTCAATGAGTTTTCTGTCAACTCAGTGATGTTGAGTTTTCTTGGAGTTTTATGAGAATCAGGAGACAATGGACAAGATGGGAGAAGAACAAGGGCAAAGAGATGGGGGACTAAGTGGGAAGAGAATAAGACAAGTCCACGTGGCTTAAGTGATCAATTAAAACTGATTTAGTTGCTAGTGAAATCATTGCTTAAGGTGTTTTTTTTTTCCCTAGGACTATGCACCCAGGTGTTTACTGTTGATATGTGGTAACTTGTGATAATTGGACCCCTAAATCTTGAACTCTGAAATAAAATCTGCAGCTAGTAAAAGAAGGAAAATATGTCAGAAAACATCGCACTAGATTTTGCAGGCCACCTCCGGTCCTTTCACAGCTGAACCTTGTGAAAAAAGAACATTCATGGGGGCAGTTACAGTCATATCTGCTCCTTGACAAGCAGCTGATGTTTACTCCAGAAGTTAAAATATGGACATTCTAAGTACAACCATGTGAGAAATCACAGTGATGCTCCCAGCTCTCTCCTGAGACTGGTCATTCTGGCAGAGTTGGGCCCCTAGGCTCTCATTTGTAAGTCCAAAATCAATACTTCTATTGTTCATGATCAAGTCCAGACAAGGCTTAAAGAATGAGAAATAAAACAAAATAAATTGATGAAGGGAATACTCACTCTAGCACATTTTACATTCAAATGTATTCAGTAATAATCAGCCAACATCTTGATCGTGTTTTTATTTATAACATTTCCTGTTCAACACAGGTCTGGCTCTGGTCTATATTACAGAATAATCCTGGCAGTCTTTGTTGTAAAGGCACAGTTCTTAACAGCACTGATGGCTATGGACCCACAGAAAAAAATATGCAAACACATATTAGCTACTGGAAAAATATTGTTGTGCTTAACACATGTAAATTTTTTTTCTAAATATCTTACAGAAGAGCAGATGTGAGGCATACTAAGTAGCAGCGTGGTTGTCACCCTTGACGCAAATTCTTTGCAATTTGTTTTGATTTTTCTTTCCCTCTTTCTAGATCTCTGCTGCTGAATGCAGAAGGCTTTCTGTGTGCATTACATTTGACAATTAACATTAAGCAATCATGACACTAACCTCACTATTACATTGTGGCTGCTGATGCTGCTGCATTGCATTCTTTGTTCCATGATGATTTTTCTTCACCTTTTATATGCAACTCCCTGAATCAGTTTGAGAGCTCCATTTCTTTTTCCCTTCTCCCAAACAAGTGACTCAAGCTTCATTTTAATTGTACCAGTTAGTTTCTATTTAACTCTTACATCCATTACGAGCCCCAAACAAGGAGACAGGACTAATTCTTCCTCAGGCCAAAACAGGTGAACTTGTAGGATCCATGTCCATGTTCTTAATTTTCAGGAGTGAGGAATAGATACCAAAATGTCTTAAAAGCACATTCAAAAATTTCTAGATTGAATGGTAGCCATACCATGATTATGGTCCTATACTAAGTGAATGCTCCAGCTACAAGCTAGAAACAGGTACCTTTGTTGTGCGCTCTATCTAAATTCATTTTCTCCTTAAATTTTTCTTTTAGTTGTGAAAAAAACATGGAATGCATAAAAAACCAACTCTTTAAATCACCCAGTGCAACAATTCAGGTCATAACTACTTCATAATCAGTAGCATACTGACTAGGAAACATAAATGGTACATAAAACATTGAAAAGGGAAGGTGCGGGAAGGTGCGGGAAGGGAAGGTGCGGGAAGGTGCGGGAAGGTGCGGGAAGGTGCGGGAAGGTGCGGGAAGGTGCGGGAAGGTGCGGGAAGGTGCGGGAAGGTGCGGGAAGGTGCGGGAAGGGAAGGGAAGGGAAGGGAAGGTGCGGGAAGGGAAGGGAAGGGAAGGGAAAGGAAGGGAAGGGAAGGGAAGGGAAGGGAAGGGAAGGGAAGGGAAGGGAAGGGGAGGGAAGGGAAGGTGAGGGAAGGGAAGGGAAGGAAAGGGAAGGGAAGGGAAGGGAGAGTAAGGGAAGGGCAGGGAAAGGAAGGGAAGGGAAGGGAAGGGAAGGGAAGGGAAAGGGAAGGGAAGGGAAGGAAGGAAGGAAGGGAAGGGAAGGGAAGGGAAGGGAAGGGAAGGAAGGGAAGGGAAGGAAGGGAAGGGAAGGGAAAGGGAAGGGAAGGGAAGGGAAGGGAAGGGAAGGGAAGGGAAGGGAAGGGAAGGGAAGGGAAGGGAAGGGAAGGGAAGGGAAGGGAAGGGAAGGGAAGGGAAGGGAAGGGAAGGGAAGGGAAGGGAAGGGAAGGGAAGGGAAGGGAAGGGAAGGGAAGGGAAGGGAAGGGAAGGGAAGGAAGGGAAGGGAAAGGGAGGGGAAGGGAAGGGAAGGGAAGGGAAGGGAAGGGAAGGGAAGGGAAGGGAAGGGAAGGGAAGGGAAATAAATTATTTGCAGGAGCTGCCTTTTAAGTTGGTTTCTCTGTTCTCAGTAACCATCTAAGAGGAACATACATTGTAATCTACTGAAACTAGTAGAATTTATGTTTTTTGTTTTTGGGGGGGGGTTCGCGTTTGGGGTTTTTTGGGGGGGGCAGGAAGGAAGAAGGCAGGGGGATTGGTTTCCAAAGATGTGACTAATTGTTTATCTGATATCTGCCTGGAAACTGTATTTTGAAATGTATTCTAAACATTTTAATAAATTTATTTAAAGGAGGCATGCAAGACTCAAAAATTCTGCAAACTAAATGTGATGTTAGGGAGAAAGATCCAAACTTCCTTGTATCAACTAAGAAAAGTCAGTCAGAATTAGTTTTATTCAGACACAGTTTCATGGTCAAAGACTGTACATATTTGCCAGGAGCCAGACCACATATGAATAGTTTCACATGTTGTCTCTGACCACTGAAGTGTCCACAGGACAAAAGACAGTTCACAGGAACCTGAACTTCATCAACTTTACTGCTCACAGAATATCTTGCTGTTATAAACTGGAAGACAAATTCTAGAGAATAGGGGAAAAAACAATAAGAAAGGGAATTATATGGTCTGGCTTCAGAACAATGGTCCGGCTACTAATTTAAAACAGATGTTCTTTTCTCAATTGTTCATAAACAGATGAACAAGAAAAAGGGAAACTTGTACTTGAAAAGTATTAGGTCTCTGTCCTAACACATTTGTTCAGATGCACACTTGAAAATTTGGATATCAATCCATTGGATCCACAGTACTGGTCTGAAAGTCTCATAAAAGCACTGTCTTCTTGCTGTATTTCAAATGTTGTCCATTTCTGGTATCAGCTGAACTGCAGAATTGCTAAGACTTGAATAAAAAACACAGGAGAAGTTCAATTAATCACATTTACACTCTTTTTAAAAAGTTGCTTTTATTTACACATTTTGGATTTTAAATTGTCCTATTTTACAGAATCAAATTTTACTTGAAAGAAGGAGTTTCAGCTGCACACTGATGCAACCAAAGTACCATGGATGTTTTTGGAAGTGGTATTCCACTAAATTCACTGGAAGTGGGGAATGGACAAAGTGTTTTCTTACAACTATTTCAACTAAGTATTAGGATCGTCTCTCACTTTCAGGCAGGAGAATTTGGAGTGGATAAGTTATTAATTTGGGGAGGACGAGTTAAATCTGATGAGACCATTGAAGTCAAGTGATTTTGAGTCAATGTTCTGGCAATCAAGCACACACTCCCTCCTTCTCAGACAGAGGGACTGCAATAAGCTGCCTCAGCAACTTTCAGATTTTCTTCCCAGTAGAGAGGAAGGAATGCAAGGAGGCCTCCAAAGCAGACAGGGAATCAAAATTCTCAGGCTGCACTGTGTCTCCTCTCTGAGGACTTCACTCCAGACTCTTACCAAAACAGATCTATTTGGAAATGTTAATGACTTAAAGAAAACTGTAGTCCTATGACACCAGGCACATAGGCAAGATGAACCACTCCTTACTTAATTCTTTGTTTTGTGTGAATTCCTCTACTCATTTCATTCACACACATATTTCTGTCTGTTACTATAATTTTGGTGGGCATCTTGTGGCAGATTTTCAGCTTCTCTATGTGAATCTATTATTTTATACATTTTGAATAGTTCATCTATGAAGTAGATGATGAATTTTATTATTCAGCTTGGGATACACTTGACCCACAAAGCTGTGTTTCACATTTAGTCCGTGAACTATAGGATCTATGGGATTATTCACAAGACTGAAATTAAGCATGTGCTTTCACACATTGTTGGATCAGAAACTGGAGTTATGGTTTATCTGTGCCAAGATTCATATTTGCTCTCTTGAGGAAATAGGATAAACTACAAACTTTACATCTGGAGGCTAATTTGAGCTTCCTTCATATTCAGGAAACAAGCAGAGGATTTTAATGAATCCTTATTCACTGTTATAAGAATCTATTGTCTATTAAAGGTCACATGCTATTTTCCCATCTTTCTCATACCACTGCAATTAGTAAAATTTATCCACTGTTTATTCTTTATGACAATTTTATTCATAATAATATATAATGAGTAAGAGGAGTAGACAGGTATTTATAATTTAAAGTAGCAATCAGAATTCTAAAAAGAAAAATATCTTTTGTGCCATAGATATAAAGCTAAACAGTTGTAAAGCAGAGATTTAATTTTCTGTCATTTAATCCAGAAATACTTAAATAATGTATCTTCTGTTCTTAATCAGCTTTTACAAAGAATGCAGGGAAATAATATCGACTGAGATGGTAAGAAACAAATAGTAGTGAGTATTGTGACTAAACATCCATTGTGTCATGAAAATATTACTGAAGAATATTTAATACCTTCTTCCCTTCCCTTCCCTTCCCTTCCCTTCCCTTCCCTTCCCTTCCCTTCCCTTCCCTTCCCTTCCCTTCCCTTCCCTTCCCTTCCCTTCCCTTCCCTTCCCTTCCCTTCCCTTCCCTTCCCTTCCCTTCCCTTCCCTTCCCTTCCCTTCCCTTCCCTTCCCTTCCCTTCCCTTCCCGCACCTTCCCGCACCTTCCCGCACCTTCCCGCACCTTCCCGCACCTTCCCGCACCTTCCCGCACCTTCCCTTCCCGCACCTTCCCTTCCCTTCCCGCACCTTCCCTTCCCTTCCCGCACCTTCCCTTCCCTTCCCGCACCTTCCCGCACCTTCCCTTCCCGCACCTTCCCTTCCCGCACCTTCCCTTCCCTTCCCGCACCTTCCCTTCCCGCACCTTCCCTTCCCGCACCTTCCCGCACCTTCCCTTCCCGCACCTTCCCGATGTGGCTGGTCTCACTTTACTGGAGAGCAGAGTGTCAGTCAGAGCTGCTGGGCCAACTCAAGCACTTTCTCAGCAGCGGCAGTACAACACTGACAGCTCTTTTGCTTTCAGTACCTGAACAGTACCTGAATTGTACTTATCCATTGCACAGACAACTACGGCTGAAATGTTAGTAACATTTCCAAACTGTTAATTCTGGTTCAGGACAGTTTACAGGTATGGAACATCATAAACTAAAGGTACAGGAAGCACATCTAAGCAGTCACAGATACATTTTTTATCTCTTGAGGTTTTTTGGGGTTTTTTTTGTTCTTTTTTGTTTTGTTTTTTTCCCCAGACAGAAGATTGAGTTCAGTGACTATAGCGAGGAAAATGGGCTTCAGCAGAGCAAAGGTATGCATCAGCTGAAAATACAGGCTTCTGGAAATGAGTTATTTTATAAGGTTAAGTCAGAGTTTCCACCAACGCAACCATACTTCTGTCAGTAAATCACAAATACTTTCCTATTGATGCTGCTCTGCAATTTGTTCGGAATTTACTCAGAAAATAATAATAGAAAGTCAGAAGAAAATTACTGAGCCTAACTTCATTTCAACCCATTTCTGTTTTTTCAACTTTCTGAACTGTTTTCAGTTTCAGCTTATTATTTGAGATGTAATTTGAGCATAACTTCTGACAAACAGCAGCACTGGGCCACAGGCTTTCTATGCCTTTGCTCTAATACATTTGGGTTTATACTTAAGCTATGACATCTCTGTGTAGGGTATAAACATATCCTGATTAGTCATTTTCACTCGTGTAACAGCATGAGGAAAGAATTTGCAGTTCAGTGGAAACAAGCAATTCTGCCTGAGATGGAGTGGTTTCCAGCCCACATGGCCTTACCACTCACATTTTTGGGGTGTAACCCTATCTCCAGCAATCTTTACCCCTGTATGCCTTGATACACAGATTGTGACTCTGGTAATGCTGTGAGCCTTTCTGTAAATGAAAAAAGATCTTATGAACATAGCATTGAATGGCTGTGACTAAAATCCTGTTGTAACACTTGATATTTGTGCAAGAGGAATATCTGTTTTAGAGAAATCGCTGTTGTGTACAATATTGGGGTGCACATGTGGAAATAAGACAAAGTAAAGACTATCTAAATAATGGAGCACTTCATAAGATAGGAGCAGTGGCGAAAGAGAAATAAAATGGCATCTTTTCATGAACCATAATGGAACACTCAGACAAAATAGAATAATTATTGTTTCCAGATGTGATTGTGGCAATAAAAGGACATAAGAAACTGACAAACAAACCAACCACTCATTGAAAATTGCTACAGAATTCCTCAATTATCATCCCAAACAGTGAAGTGTACAATTGTCATATCACAGAACCATAGAATGGTTTAGGTCGGAAGAGATCTTAGAGATCATCTTGTTTCAACCCCTCTGCCATGGACACCTTACACTACATCAAATTGCCCAGAGCCTCATCCAACCTGGCCTTCCACACTCCCAGGCATGGAGCATCCACAATTTTTCTGGAAAATTATCCTGTATTGATAAGGTAGCTACAATGACTCTGTTAGTAAAAACTTTTGGACAGGTATGCTTTGAGAATGTTATTGCAGGAAGTTTTAGGATGATTTCACAGGGAATGAATGAGAATAAAGTGGAATAGGTAGTCTGGGAAAACAAATCAGTGTAATAAAACAAAAAAAATGCAAAAAAAAAATTGTAAGGCAAGAATGGAGAAAAAGATGGCTGTATGACATTCAAATAACCTGCGCTATGCTGGAGGAAGTGACATCATTACAGTGGATCAATAAGGAAAATGAAGACACCCTGTGCTATCATACTTCAGTTAACCTAATCTAAGCCTGCATAGCAGCTCTTACATGGTAGCCATTTAGACGTGGCAGTATCAGCTCTAGAGCATGGCAGCCACCAGCCTATGAGTTCTCTAGGAAGATCTAGGCCAGTGGCATAGGTAGTTTCAGATAGTTTCAGATCCTATCTCCATTGTATGTTGTCCTCCCTGTCTGTTCTTACCTGGCTGAGGTTTGTCTTGCTAAGGCAGGCATCTGCCATCATCACACATTGTTTTGCTGGGCAGGCATATTTTCGGCTTCTTCTTACCCATGCATAACTGTCTGAAGGCTGAGCACATAAACAAGTACTTTAAGTTCCCTCTTTAGTCAATGGAGAGGATGTGTCTTCCAGAGAGTGATTTATTTCATCCCAGAACAATTGTGCTGCTGGGGAAATGATCCAGATGCCTAAATATAGGAGCTCAGTACCCTTTGAGGTGCCCTAGACTATCCAAAACATCATCATGGGGCTGGCAAGCGTGACACAGGACTTATGAGAAACCTTGGCCTTCTGGGCATTCAGTAGCTGGAAGCTGGGTTCCTATGGTGTCTGAAACAGCACTAGATGCCTATGTTTAGGCAACGGAAGCAGACCTGGAGTGTGACTTTTCTTCAGCCAAGAACCAGTTACCAAGAAGGTCTGTGCCAACAGTACAGCACAGTCTTAGAAACTGTTCGCTGTTTATTTTCCGCGGAGGGAGGGAGGGAGGGAGGGAAAATACGTTTTTCTGGTGCTAGCTTCCTGATTTATTTCCAGAGAATTAAAAACCAAAAAATTCAAGACAGAAGCCTGTCCCGAACTACACTTTGTCTTGATGTGTTTAGGGTGAGGAAGAGATTACAGAAATAGAATAGTTATGGGGAAAAAAGTGATGCTGTAAAATAGATTAAATTAGATGGCAGAAGAGGGGGAAGAAAAGAGAGTGTTTGACAGAGTGAGAAGAAATTCTTGCTCAAAAGAAGGAACTTAGATGCTGCAGTTGAGAGAGGTGTCCATAAAGATTATGTTAGTGTTGAAACACTGGAAAACTCAGAGTCTTGGACAGAAAACACTTACAATAGGGTCATAGAAAGGACAGAAACCTTGAGGTGGCCTATAAACTGAACTGGCAGGTTAGCAAGCCAAAAGGAAACAAGAAATCAAAAAGCAAAATTAGATTAATTAGAAGGATTAAACACTCTTGGAGGAAAGCCTATCTTGGTCAGATCAGATTTTGACAATGTGCTTGAATTCTACAATACTGTATTTAAGGTACAAAAGGGACAATGACAATGCAAATGGTTGTAATATGCTCTTGTGTTGGCCATAAAAGCCCATGCAAAAAAGCCTCTGCATTTCCAAACTGAGCATTACTGTTAAGTTCAACAGGTAAGATAGCTGGCATGGTATGAGCATGCTGCAGTAGAGTATGAAGGCTCATGCCACTGCACCTTGAGATGCACTGTCCACTGGCATTTTCAGATTCTCCATTATGTAATTCTACTTTACTCACACCACCTAGGTATTATGATGTGATTATTATTCTTATAATTAACAGCTTGTCCCAGATTCTCAGAAATAGGTGTGGGCCACAACAGGGTCTGGCTGGAACAACCATTGGTTAATGGTTGTTATGCAATGGAGATCCAAGTGTGTGGGTAGGAAGGCTCACCGTACATGATCCTTGGTAAGGAGTCAGAAAGCTTGTGGCAGGTCACACTGCAGTACAGGCACAGCTTAACTAAATGGGAGCTCAGGATCTGGAATTGAAACCATAGTGAGCACTCGTAATCACTTATCATTCCATAAAATATTTCAATACTCTTAAAAGTACTCTGACCACCTAGAAGGTCATAGGTCTCCAGGCAGAGATTAAGGCCTTAACTAGCTACATTTACAGAAAATTCAGTGTGAAAATAAAACCATATGAAAGAGGAGAAAGTCCCTCCTAGAACAAAAGGGCCAAGGATATCTGCATTTTTTTAGGGGAAATGAGAATATTTTGCCCACTTCCCCAAGGAGTAACCTAGGACAACTTTTTGTTACAAATGATTTAGAATAGAAAGTCTCTAACCATAAATATTTATGCTACTAATTAATTGAAAACCAAATAACAGGTGAGAATAAAAATATAAATCTCTTTACTAGAACAAACTTCCTGCTTCATTCTCAAACTAGTTTTTAAAAAACATATAGTGTCAATATTGAAGGACTTAAGTTTCCCAAAGCCTGAAAAACACAGAGCAGAGTAGAATTCCTGATGAATCTCAGAAGAGTGCACCATCAGAACTTCAGCTGCTGGGAAAAAATGGTTGTACTTAATAGAGAAAGTACTGAAAGAGAATATTGCCTGGTAAGTGGTAGTTGGTAACTCTCCAGCAGGGCATAAGTGACAGTCCACAGCTGCAAGGGACTCAATATTCCTTCAGCCACCTACATCAGAAAGCAGAAAAGAACATGCAAGGCCTCTACATTGCAGTGGACATCTTCTGAGATATGAAAAATCAATAAGGCTTTTCTATGAGCCACTAAATGATGAATTTAAATTCACTGGTGAAACTAAGAACAGAATCTAGTGAAGCATTTAAAAAAATGATATCTTTTACTACCAAGTGTGACCTGTACAGCAATTATATATGCGACTACATTTTAGTGATAATAATGCCTAATTCACTATTGCAAATTGTTTGAGGCCTCAGTAGCAAACTGAAGAGAAAAACTTAAGATAAAAATCCAAAATGCATGTGCAATGGGACAAGTTGGCCAGAGCTTAGTTCTGCATATACCTTCTCTTTACGACAATCTTACTGAAGATGACTAAAGAAGCAGTTTTTATTATAAGATCTAATAGAGTTATTAGCTTTGTAAATAGACAAATCTCAAAGTAATTAGGACAGATGGATCAGAAAGAAAAAGTGCTTATAGATAACTTTCCTACATACTCTACAAGCAAATACCTTTTTAAAAGCTTGGTTTTAATTCACTCAGTGACTTTTTGAGTCTCAACAAGTCCCTTCTCTGACCAGAGAGAAAAGCAGGGAAGAGCCAGTCAGATCCTAAAGCAGATGAAAATTATGCTCTTTGGGCCTATGGGGGCTGCTGAGAATGACATTAAATTAGTCTGATTATCAAGTTTTTTACTTTATTTCTCTCCTGTTCCAGTATTGTGTTATAATCCTAATACCTTAAGCACCATGCAGACATATGGTGAGGCTATATGTGTACCCTAAGGATTTATAAAGAAATTGATGTGTCTACCACTCATGGAAGTTCTAACCTAAGGACATAAGTTACATATAACTCAAGAAACATGGAGCCCTAATGGCTTTTTGCATCCCTCCCACCATCAGGAGCAGGGTTTGAGAGCAAGGAGGGGCTGCGAAAAAATAGTCGTCCTCTAGGTAGGAAGATGTGTCAGAGCCACAAGCTGCCTACAAAATTTATTTTGCTTTAATATATATGATCTTATCTCGGTCCCTTGGATAGTCCTCCTGCTACAGGAAAATCTTATTCCTATTTCACAAAGCAAAAGGATTTGGTATTCTGCCAAGCATTATACATGAAGTGTAACGGTGGAGGCAGAAAATGAAGGCACGGCTTGTGAAATGCCATGTGAATTGCCCAAAGAGAATACTATATTTATTTCTTTTTTTTTTTTAATGAAGGTGGTAAGCAAATCAATGAATTAAACAAAATTTATATACCACCAGGGTACCTTCACTCCAATATTAAGAATTTTATAAGTGTGACCTAAAATAATAAAAGAATTTAGGCAAAACCATACTTTGACATATAAAACCAATTCCATATACATGCAGTGTATAGATGTATAAGTGTGTGTGTGGTAGAACATAGTATTTTAACTGGCAGGAAGCTCATAAAAAGAAAAGCTTTTGGGGTTGGCTCAAACTTGGAGTGCACTTTAACATTCTAGTGGTACTTTATGAAGAAATCTCAAATGTATCCCATGTGTTGCAAATGTTTAAGAATGGGCTCAAGATGAGCTTTGTCTGCCTGACACATACAACTATTTAAAAAGTATCTTCCTTCAGCAGCACCAATATTTATTTTTGTGTGCAAGTTTTGCCAATTGAATGCTGGATTTGAGTTTCCACACAGCGGTCAAAAAAGTGAAAAAACCCCAACGTCTTTAATAAATCTAACAAGAGAACCTGATTTCAAGACTATTTGTCATGACTCAAACTTTTTTTTTTGTCAGAATCATTTTTCTTAGAACAGTTGACATATCATTATTGTTTTCTTTGTTTTAGAATACTGGCTTCCCAAAACTGTCCAATCCATCCTTGAACTAAAAAAGAAACATGTCTTCAGAAGTCTGGCTTCTTTTTTAGTAACTACCATGTTCTTCTTCCCTTTCCACCACCACTATTGTGTTAAGTGACTGCAGGCTTCTGGGATGTGAATAGAAATGCCATAACCTTCTGATTGTTCCCCAGCTGTGTGGGGTCAACAGGACTAGGTGCAACTTAAGTGATGAACTCCCTCATTATCATAATCCCTATTATCTTCAGTGGTCCAATTCCATGCTTCTACTCTGTTTTTGAAACTGATTTCTTTTGCTGGATTTTTTTCTGTCATCTTGTCATCATTTTCTGATCTGCCTTCTCTGTCATATTCAGAGAAAATTTTTATATTGATGACTACTGTGTCATATGCCATCATGAGTTAGTCCTTCTTAAGTGACTTTAGAAAATGCTTTCATGACATGACATATGGCCCCTTGATATCAATGGGACTTCAAGAGTGACATAGTTTGGCTCAAAACTCAAAACTGGACTGGGGAGTTTAGATACTGCATTTTTTTGTTTGTTTGTTTGTTTAAGTGCTGCTTTCTCAAATGGAAATTTTAAAAAAACCAACAAAACTAAAACAAACCAACCAACCAAACTAAACAGTCCGATCCTTAGTAGAAGAAGTCCTTTCCTTAGGTATTTAGAAGTACCTGCTTCTCCTGAGCAAAGAAACATATGAAATAGAACCCCCAAACAACCTCCAAACAGTGAATAAGTCAACAAACAGAGAAAAATTTAATACTCCTATTTCATTTTTTCTAACTTTGGTAACTAAAGAAGTCACAGGGAGGGCTCACTGCACCCTTTTTAATGTTTTAGCAGCAGATGGTTGATATTTTGTTGACAAGAAGTCCAATTGTGCTCGTTTTAACTTTTCAGTAGTTCCACAGAAGTACATAACCATTGTCTTTAAATGAATTAGGGATGAAAAACAACACATTATCTGTGAAGAACCAGATCAGAATCCATGCTTTTGCTGGCAGTTAGGGACATTAACTGCTTATTTAAAAACTTTTAACCAAATTCCAAATACTTCTTCAGAACATCTGGGAAGCAGCTCAGTCATATGAGAAATTCAGTAATGAAGTAACAGATAGAAGCTGAACTATAGACATTTCATTGCAATTAAGAAGAAATTCCCATGGCAAAGGATTATAAGCACAGAAAGAGAAAGATCACATGGGAGTACATTGTGAGTTAATGGTCAAACTGCAAGGATTAAGTACTTTTGAAAGCTGATACTTTTTTAAGTCTCTCTTTTCAGTAATTCTATAGTTCACAATCTTTCTATGATGCCTCTTGCTCTTTTGGAAAACAATTAAATCTTCGCGTTGAATAGTTCAAGGATTGAAAGTGAAAAATTGTGGTAAAGCATCCATTTTGCCTGACCTGTTTATGGAAGCCTCAGCAGGTGCAGGGTCACTCATCTGGAGGTCTCCATTATTTTATATAGGGAATATAAGTATTTACTTTAGAACTGCCTTGGCAGGTGTTTAAAATCTGAGTGCATACCAGGTACTTAAGTCAGAATTTAATTCATGAGCTCAAGACTGTGTGTGCTGTTCTCTCCCACTCTGTCACAGGTTTTCCCCACACAGCTGTCAGTGATAGTACAATGGCTTACAGCAGTCCCTGCTTTACTACTGGTGCCCCATACTGTCTATTAAAGTTCATCTTACTCATGCTCTATGGTACTCCTGAAGCAGGAACCTTGGCTAACCATTTTTCAAGCTGGATTTATATATCTCTCCTGGCATTTCCAGGATTTTGGTTCTTGTTACGGACTATGGGAGCTGAGTTGTATTCCTGACAATAGCAGTATCTGTCACTCCTCTATTTTCATTTTCAGACCTTACTGTGCTGTGTGTTATTGTTTAATTGCCCATTCCACAGTGTAGCATGATTTTTTAAAATTAGCTTGACATTTTATATGCTTCGTTTACAGCTCATCTCAGTTGTTAATGAGCCCTTTGCCAAGTATCTTCTGTACAGATCATTATAGACCTTTAGTACTGTCATTTGAAAGCTAATACCAATAAACAGAAAAATTGCTCAGCAGAAGGAATCTAAGTGTTCTATGTTCCAAATTTTTAGTTTGCAAAGGTTAGGCACTATTCAGTAAAAGGAAGCTTTTTTATTTTTTTAAATGCAGCAGTAACCAATTAATGTGATTTGTTTAGATGGGCATTATGAGTTGTCCGGATGCCAAGCCTGCATCATTCCAGCCCTGAAAGACGTGTGCAGATACAGCTGCAGGTTGTCTCTATCATGTATCTTTTGATGTCCTAGAGATCACATAAGTCTTGTCAACTGAAGGGTATCACAAGAAAGAGGAGGGCCAGGCCTTGGCAAAGACTTGAGCCTATCTGAGCATATGCTGAGATCACAGAGTCCCAGAATTCCAGAATCCCAGAATAAGCTGAGTTGGAAGGCACCCACAAGGATCATGAGTCCAGCTCCTGACCCTGCCCAGGACACCCAAAAGGGTTATACTGTGTGCCAGAGAGCATTGTCTAAATGCTTCTTGAGCTCTGTCAGACTTGGTGCTGTGACCACTTCCCTGGGGAGCCCGTTCAGTGCCTGTTCAGTTCTTCTCTGGGTGAAGAACCATTTCCTAATATCCAATCTAAACCTCTCCAACACAGCTTCAGGCCATTCCCTCTGGTCCTGTCACAGGTCATCACAGAAAGGAGATCAGTGCTTGCTCCTCCTCTTCCCCTGAAGGAAGTTGTAACTGCAGTGAGGTCTCCCCTCAGCCTCCTCCTCTCCAGCCTGAACAGATCAGTGACCTCAACCACTCCTCATGCAGCTTCCCGTCCAGATCCTTCATTATCTTTGTTTCCCTCCTTTGGACACTCTCATGCCTTTTTCATATTGTGGCACCCAAACCAGCCCCCAGCACTGGAGGTGAGGCTTCCCCAGCTCAGAGCAGAGCAGGACAGTCCCCTCCCTTTCTCAGCTGGCCATGATGTGGCTGATGTCCCCAGGGCAGAGTTGGCCCTCCTGGCTGCCAGAGCACTGCTGGCTCATGTTCCACTTGCCATAGACCAGGACCCCCAGGTCCCTTTCCATGGGGCTGCTCTCCAGCCTCTCATTCCCCAGTCTAAACACAATCTGGGTTGCCCCATCCCAAGTTCCTAATCAGGTTCTTTCCTCTGTTGAACTTCATACAGTTGGTGATTGTCCAGTCTTACGGGTTACTCTGAAAGGCCTTCCAGCTTTTGAGGGAGTTGACACCTCCTCCCAGTTTAACAAATCTGATCCAGAGGTGTTCACAGTAGTTACCCTACCTTTCTGCTCCTGAGAGTAGAAAAAAAGGGAGTTTTTTATAGGACTTTTTTTTTTTATTTTGTTTTGTTTTAAAGATTTTTGGATTATTTTTTACTAGCTACTCTTAGAGCCTGCATGTAGATGTAAATAAACAAAGCCTCAACTTTTTCCTACTCTAACAGCACCCTTATGTGGGTACACACCTAAGACAAAAATGATTGACATGCTAAGTCTGTAAGGAATGATTCATAATTTCAGGAGAAAGGGGTGTTAGGGTGAAAGCTTGTGCAAAGTCGTAAGTGCAAATGTCCAGGCCAGTGTCAATTTGACTGTAATAGCTAGAGCTCCAAGGCTGTGAACATGCATTTGGTGCCTTTTGTCAATGTTGCTAAGAGCAACTACTAAAATGCCTTTTTGCAAAGCGACAAGAGCTTAAATTGAAAAAAAATGTAAATCTGAAAGATGCTGGAAAGTCGGGTGTAAAAGACTGAGAACTGTGGTGGGATGGTTCTCCAACAGTGAAAAGATAACCAGACTGTAGGATGAAGTATTAAATTGTACACTGGCCATAATGTAAACACCCAAAGACTAACATAACTCTGATTATGAGAAATGATGGCTCCTGAGAGTACAAGGATAAACAGACTGGCTATTCTATAGAAAAGCAAAGGATGTCAGTGAAGCAGATCAGAAGTCACAGAACACGCATGTGTAAGGTGTACTTTATGTGAAGCAGCAGTCAAAAGAATTTTTTTTTTTTTTGCGTATAGAAAAGTTACAAAAAGTAGCAAAATCATAGCCATTTATAGGCCATGACTAAGTCTAAATCAGAATAATTCTCTATTTAACACTAGGAGCTGTTATAAAGTTGAAATAAAGAGATTAAATGTCTCACAATGTTAAAAATGGTGGCTTAGAAAAGACATGGCAAGCAGCTGACTATTGTGGTAGAGTACCAGAACTGTCAAATGCAAGATTTTCTCCTGCACTACCCTTGAAATAAAACAGGGTTTTGGAGGGGGTCACCTGGCATTGTCAAGGCCTGAATGATTAAATGAAACAATGCCTGGAGTAGTACACAGCATGATTTTAAGAAAACAGATTTTTCTTCACCCAAGAAAGCTGAAAAGATGATAAGTAAAAGTCATAGCTTTTCAATAGATGAAATACTGCTACATGGAGTTACAGAATACTCTGGTTAAAGGCATACTGGCCTGGTTTAAATCATTAGATGCTCCCATCTGAAAACATGTTTTTGGGGACAATAGTATTGGCTCATCTGCCACTGATTTTAATAGCATTAGTTATCCCTTATAAGTAGAATAGTTGGTTCTATTGGTTTCAACTGTCCTGGGGACATAACCAATCATTCAAACCTCTAGTGGTCCAGCAGAGTTAGAATTGTTATGTTTTGCAGGTATGTGCACAGGTGATGGTAAAACTAATGGGATAATGAATGCCCTGATGCTAACAGTAAGAGTCACCAAACACCCCCCTTACATGAGTTCTGCACAGCATTAAATAAAGAATGGTCTTAAAGAAGACAAGAAAAAATTGCCTAATTTACAAGTAAATTTGCACCTTCTCCATCATAAGCAACTCATGTAGATGAAGTAATCATGCCACTTAGTAATCCCATTATTGCAATTCTCA
Source organism: Pseudopodoces humilis (assembly GCF_049639895.1). Classification (NCBI taxonomy): domain Eukaryota; kingdom Metazoa; phylum Chordata; class Aves; order Passeriformes; family Paridae; genus Pseudopodoces; species Pseudopodoces humilis. Next base: position 63,826,628 of record NC_142202.1, read on the forward strand.
TTGTTACATGAAACCTGTCAGGATATATTAGGATTGAAGCTCTGATACAATCTCTGTCACAGATGTAGAGATTTTAAAGAAATATCACTAAATATTCTTGAGGACAGAAAAATAAAAAGGGCCTAGAATTGTGAAGTCCCTTACAGGGAGTTACATTAAAAGGATCTTATAATCATTCTCAAGCATTAGGGTTCCAGGAAACTCAGAGCTAAATATGTATTTTTAAAAATTTAAAAAAAAAAAAAAATCAAAAAAATCAAGGTTTTAACACTATGAAAATGCAGAGGTAGTGCTTCTGCACAAAATTGTCTTTGTCCCAGAGTGACACCATGGTGGATGAAAATGAGAAAATGAGAGAACAAACCAGCTGCTCCTTTCAGAAAAAGGAGCTAGTATACAGTTAAAAATTAGCTTAATTTAAACCTAATTATTGTGAGGAGTTTCATTGCACTGAATTCATGACATAATTTACTTTCTGGAAAATATTACAGATCCTTTGGTTGTTTGAACTATTGAGTCTCTTTTCAGTTCTGTAATAAAAAGTTTTGCTTGAATGTGGATTGTAGGTTTTGATATTATTGTTCCCCTGACAGGAGCTTTTGACAGAAAGAGAAGTGAAACAGTGCTGGTTTGTGAAAGGGTATGATGCATGCAGTCAGAACCTCGCCAGGAGCAAACTGTGAACCAGCTCCCTTGGTTTCAATGGGTCTGCAACAGCTGATAATACGGAAATGTTACATACTTTGAAGGATTCCTGCAAAACATAAATTGCCTTTTACTAGTGCTTGGGGATTTTCAGGAGGAGAAGCAAGCTGGTAAAACTGAGACCATAGTTCTACAGTACAATAAATCATACTCGATGTCTTCAAGAACCAGATTAAAACAGGTGTAACTACAAGAAAGAAATGGATAAACCAATATAAACTCAATTTACTGGTTCTATTTTGTTCAAAATTTTGAGAGGGACCATTGTAATATAAGTAGGTTCTGTGCTGGATCATGTATCTTATGTTTGAAATACTATGTCCCTTCAGGTATTTCCTCTATCATGCCCAGCAAGAAAAAAAAAAAAAGTTTAACTATAGCACGATCTCTGTATCAGATATCCTGGGCGAATTCAACAGCAAAGCAGTGATGTGCCCAAGATGGATCCCAACCACATTTCTATTGCTAGATGCACAGATGTAGTTTAAGGATGACAGACCCATCGCTGAAAACTAGAGGTGAGATGGGAATTCCTCAGGATGTCAAATGGGAAGTGTAGCAGTCATCTGATCAGAAAATGCAGATGTAAGCAAAACAGGATTTTTGCATTGCTAACTGAGTCAGGATATGGAGATCTATGTTATGCTCAAAAGTATTTCTCAGGAAGCTTTGATCCCCATCTGCTCTAAGGCAGAATCTGAAGCAATTCTACGTTGTATTTTGTAGTGTTCCTCGTGCAAAATATGCCAGGCCATGGCTGTCTGCAGCCAGCAGCCTTGCTGAAAGGAAATGTTGAAGAGGCTCCTGCAAGTAATGCTGCAACTCATGTTTGGTCTGCCATCAAAAAATGAAAACACAATAGAAACCAGAACCTTTGAACAAGAGAATTAAATGCAGCATGGGTTTAAGGCAATAATCCAATACATAATTAATAGCAACTTGCCAAGTGGTGTTTTAAATTATGATCATATTATTCTGTATTAAAGTAGCACCAGAGGTCAAATGATGCAGTCAGGACTGATGCTCTTTCCCTTGCATTAGACAGTGTAGAACATTTCCCAGGCGCAATTTCTAGCTAAGATGAAATAAAAAGCAGTCTAAAAGGAATATAGCTATTCCAGTCCACAGCTCTGCAGAGTTCTCTGTGTTGAAGAGCACTCCACTGACAGGAAATGTCTTCCAAATTCAGAACCAAGCTGAATGACATCTCTGGAATATATTCTCAGTGCTCATGCATTATTTCTTTATTCAAGTTTCAGAGGAGTGTTTGACTTTTACTGTGAAACCATAAATCACTACCATTTTTGGCACCTCAGATGTTTTCCTCAGTTAAACACAACGAGTTTCCTCCAAGGGAAGAAGGAACAGTGCGAATAGTGTTCAAAATGTGTTACTAATTTATTGGAAGGTCTTGTTGGATATAATCAATTCAAATGTTTTAGTATATTCCAACAGAATACGTACATATTTTGGTAATACTTGTACTTTGAGACCCCTACACGTTATGCATATATTTTAGACCAAATATTCTTCCTAGAGATGGCAGATACTTTTTAGCTGTTGCAGTTGCAAATAATGGCTCAGAGTTTTGTTGTCCTTGTTCATTAGTCTGTTAGGAACTTCTTGTTATTGTACCAAAAACTAAGAGCTTTTCTCACCCTTTTCTTTCACTGCAAATGTATTTAAAAGAAAAACATAAGAAAGAAACATTTACAAGGAAAAATAGTATTTGCAGAGACATAAATTGCCTTGGCAGACTTATTTTGGTGGCAATTATATTGAAAAAATTTCTACGCAGACTTTTTGTATTACTGCCCATAAATATTACAGTTTTCTATTAATGTGCATCACTAGAGCTACTAGCTTTGACAGTTCTTTGGCGCAGTTTGGGGACAACTGCTTTAAGCAAAAAAAACCCCAAAAAACTACTTGCTTCTATCTGACCAGCATCAAAAGGCATCATCTACGTTGTTCACTGAGTTGTGGCAGACTCTGGCTTTTCCTGGAAGTGATTGTTCTGCAGCCTCTTATCCATGCAACTACTTGTTATCACTTGGGGTGTGCTATTCCAGAGGACAACTTCAATTTTTAGCTTTAAGTGCCAAGCTGACTGATGGTTTTCTGCAAGTACTTTATCCACTCATTTGCTATTGATTTTAGAGAATAACATAACTAGAGCTATGGAATTTGACTACCACTCTGCTGTAAATTTATGAACTTGATTTTCTACTTCCTCCAGAGAGAAAAAGGGATGAGGAATTCTCCTTTCTTTGTTTATATCAGGCTTAATGAAACTGTACACTTTTGACTAGTATATTTCAGACCATACTGTAGCCTGATGTAGTAGTAGTCCCTTTTTTGTTGGCAGGTTTTGAAGCATTTGTAAAAGCCAACATGTGATGGATTAACGCAAAAGCAACTTAAGCACAATTTTTCTATCATAATAAATATGCTAAAGGAAACTAAGACTTAATAGCATCCTTATTTCATTCCATCTTGCAATGATGGAAAGGGACTGCAAAAGGTAATAGTTACGGTCATCCAGGATCCTTGATTTGGGCTGCCATGTGTTTCATCAGACATAACTACTTCTCTGACCTGAACATTTGAGACAGATGGATCTTTGGCATATGCAACTCATGTTTTTAAATCCCTGCTGAAGCAGGAGCCAGGATTTTTTTCCTTTGAAAAAAACCCAGCATAAAAACCTCAGGTGGGTCTTCCAGCTCAGGCAGCTGCAAGTGGTCTACAGAGGATTGCAGTGGTTATCAGTCAGCAGTCAAGGTGTGGAAAGAAACTGTCAGGCACACTGTCTGAGAGTGTAAAGCCAGAGAGAGGGGAATATAAACAAAGTGAATTTCAAGAGTTTTTTTGAGAATTAGGGCACCTGGAATTTCTCAGAAGAAGATGAGACACTTCTGGGCACAAGCAGCTCTAAGTTCTGAGGAGCTGGCTTGCTGTATGGGCAGACCTTCCTCTTTCCTTCTGTGCTGCCATGAGCAGGACTGCCATGTTCCCTCTTCAAACTCAGGCCCTTACTTTTCTGCCACGTCCCTTAGTGTCCTGTCATCCTTCTACGCTACGTTCTCTTTCCTGTTGGAAATGCTATGAACTATTTGTTGCTGGTTCTATTCTTAAGAAGGCTGAATGGAAAAAGTAATTTAACATGGCTGAATGATCTATTAATGGATCTATTCATATGCAATTGTCTCATAGGAACATTCTGAGGATCACAGGACATTTGTTAAGTGATTTTGGACTACTTGATGAAAGATATTTTTCTAAGTGTTATTATTTTTGTGTAAATTTATCATGTGTTTAATGTATAATTAACGTTAGAAATATTCATTCTTCATAGTTCTTCATTGTGTAATTTTTATTTAAAGATATATAAATATTCTATCTAGTGTTTGTACGTACACATATATTACATTTAATAGCTGTTGATTTTCTTTGAGCCAAAAAAAGAATTAAAACAAACTTTGGAACAATTTGAGATGTTGCTTTTACTGAATAGTGATATACTTTATGATATGCATCTTATGCTTTAGGAAAAGAATGATGGAACCTCCACTCTGAAATCTCAAATGTGCTTCTTAAGGTAATCCTTTACTATCAGAAAGAGGGAAGTGGTTCCAAATAAAATCAATTGAACTTTACCCAGGAAACTTTGAAGATTCAGTCTCATGATCAAGGTGCTGTAAAACATTGCATTTGGAGCAAACCTGGCCTGTACTTCAGGGAATTTGCCATTTACATGTTTTGCATAGCCATTCCCTGAACCATTAAGGATGTGAGGTTTAACCCTGATGTTAAGGAATCATTTGAGGTCAGTATTCTGATGTGAAAGTTTGTTTTTGTAGATTTATTAAAAATCAAATAGTTTTGCAGCATAGCTTATGAGCTTGAGAGGCACTACAAGTTTTCTGACATGTAGTAAACCACAAAACATCCATTTAATTTGTGAACATTGATGGTGTGGTGGAAAATGGCATTGCTTCTTTGATGTTTGTGGAGTCGCGCCAATTTACACCAGCTCAGGAATTTGGTCTATTGTTCCTGAAAACATCCTATGACATTTTAAATTATCAAGATGATCATCTTGCAAAGACATACAAAGTATTAGAATAACAGTTCCCTGGCAAGTACTCTTGGGAGACTCAACTTATTAAAAAAAATAAATTACATTTGTTCTTTTTATATGAATAAAAACTTCTTTCATAAGAAAGCATGACTTACTAGAAGGCTGAACTGTGATTTCCTAGCTGTGGATGCAACTTTGTGAATCAGAAAGGCAGACATCTCAGTAAAGCAACTGATGTTTGCTGAGACTTGTAGGGCATAAAGTTTTAATGCTCTCAAATAAAGGCATCCAGGAGCTCATCTCCTGTTTTTCAGTTTCTTTTTAGGGGTTTCTCCCTGTTTCAATCTTGTCTTTCTCATAAGGAGCGCATGTGAAAACACATATGAGAAGAAAGGCAGCAAATATTTTGTATTGCCTTTTCTATCTCTATGGTTATAGAACTAACTTTTTTTCCCTGATGTGCTGTTTGATCCTGAAGCTGATTTCAACAAAACAACTGAAAATGGGCATTTAATTTAGAGGAGTGGGAAAGGTATCAGAAGGTACAGCTATATTCTACAGAATGAAATGCAGGTACCCACAAACACTTGTGTGTTAATCTGCAAGGATCTACATAAAGGATGTATGTAGATCATACAAATTTTCAGTGGCCAGTATTAGTTTGGGCCTTTCAGAAAGGAGAGAGAAAGGAGGAAAGAAATGCTTAAAGCTAGAGCTATTCCCCCTCTCTAAGAAAAAAATAGTTTAGGTTGGTGGCAGAACTCAGTAGCACTAAGAATTGCAGTGAGATTTCATGTGCCCAAAGGGAGAACACATGAATATGCAGTAATGGGTCTCCAAAATAATCCAAAGCAATCTGAAGATGTTTCTGACTCTGCCACAAGGCTCACAGATGTGGTTTGGTGAATTTTTTTTTGCTGAGACTTCTTTATATGGCAAGAAAAGAAAATCACAAAACTGTTTTTTCTAATAGTGAGACTCTGTAAAAGGAAAGAAAAAGCAGTCGAAAAAAGAGCTAAAAGATTCATGCAGCTTTTTCAATGTAACCATACCTGGAGATACAATTATATGTTTTGGGCATTGCTATGTCAGAATGGTAAAATTCATGACAGGCTTATTTCTCAAGTAATCCGCCTTGGACAACCTTTGTTACACGAGAAAATTAATCTACTTCCAATACATTTATATTAATTTTTGGTTTGTGCAGATACAGACAAACCTAGAGGACAAAATTGTTACCTTAAAAATGAATTTACACTGCCTGCTTCAGTGTTTGGATGAACTCCAACTGAAATTGGCAGGGAAATATAATTTAGGTGAATTCACTCATGTTTTTACTTCCATATTTCAGTAGTGAAAAAAGACTGCCTTGCACAGCACCAGAGATAAACATTTTTAAGAATCAAACTGGAAAACATCATGCTGGACAAAGGAACAGTTAGCCAAAAGAATAGTCATGGGAAATTAGTACTTTGCTAGAAAATGGTGGAAGCAGTCATCTCATGTTGTGGAGAATTTTTGCTATTTTGAGAATAGATTTTATCTCAGTATGGGGTAAAAAGAAGAATTTAGAAATTCTCAGGTTTGTGGAATGGAGAACTGTACGTCCTGAGCTGAATAAATTCTTTTCCTTTTAAATATTTAGTGGTGAAGACCTTTGTCTCTCAAATCCAGCTGCATTTTATTTATTTAGTCTGAAGTTACTGAAGCAACACTGGGAATTTAAAGGACACATTTGAACTGGCACTGAGAAAGCCTGACACTTTAAGGGAGACACATACAAAAAAAATTAATGGAATGCCCAAAGTTATTTTTTATAAAACCTATAAAAAATATATATGAAAATGAGCTCAAACTGAATAGATACATGCAGCAATATTGAGAAATAGAGAGTTCTCATCAGACTGATATTCTCTTACTTAAGGTTTATGTAGCCCTATGTGCTGCTTGGAAAAACTGGATTTCTAGTTGAACCAATATGTCTGAGTGTTGTGTTTGGAAATGTTTAGTTCTGCAGTGTCTCTAGAGCACTAGAGACACTGTTTCAGATGCTCTCTGTTTTAGGACACCTCAGAAATTAGGTATGTGTTTGGTTTCATTATTCCTTGACAACAGAAGAAGGAAAACAGCAAGTGAACTGTACTCAAATTTTGAGGAAAGTTCTCTACATCACTTAATATTTAAAAGGATTTTTTTTTTTTCCCTAGCTCTTTATTTGACTCTCTTCTTGCCCTGTTTGCTAAAATCTGTTGGTTTTCTTATTTTAGATGAAAATAACATTAAGGTTTGTAATGGAGTTGTAGAGATTTAACAGTAAACAGCTGAGAGTGTTTTATTACGAATTACTAGATGTAAGTATATGGTTTCGTGGGTTATATCTAGAGGAATATAAAGGTATTGTTTTAGACTTGTGTACAAGTACCATGTATTTATACTAGCATGCCAAATAAGTTTATATGTAGATCTAGTATGTACTCAGTAGGTCACAGATGTGAGCTTGAATGGTTCAAACTCTTTCTCTTGTAATAATATTCTAACAGAGGCTTGAACAAGCCAGTTGTGGCAGGAAAACTAGTCATAGGAAACTGAAGTTTTATTTTGCAGCCTGAGGTGCCTGCCAGATTCAACTTCTTAAAGCATAAAGCTGCAATAGTTATTTTAGGTGTAAAAGAACTGGATGCAGCTTACTGAGCATGAGGCCATTCAGCACATAATTCATGTTGGTGCATGATGCTCACCGTGTTGGACTACAGTGTCAATAAGGCATCATTTGTCACCCTGTGACTATGTTTTACTTGTTCTTAGGCACCACTACTGACTGTAGAGCACAGAAAATATTACAAATATTTAAGATAAAGTTATTCAATTTTATTATGATGCACTACCTTCTGTTGCTAAACAAGAGAAAGTTTTAGCTTCAACCAGCTAAAACCATGGTTTTCAATCTTATTCACGGATCATTAATATAGTGTAAGTACAAATGTTATAACTTTATTGGGAATCTACACTTATAACTCATGTAAACTTCCTTTGGTTCTGTTGCATTCACTTATTCTCATACAGACATAAAGCAAAAAAGTGCAGTAAGCCAGTTTCCATTACAAGGCTAATTGTAGTTGGCTATCTGTATAGTGAAGAAAATTGATAAGTCTTAAAACTAAGAGAGAGATATATGAACTATTTCTGAGGAAAAAAAAGTGCAAAAGTACTAATTCTTAATAAAAAAAATTCTGCAGTAATGCTCTTAGTGATATTTTTCTTTGAAAAAGGAAATATAGACAATTATAAAAATATTTAAGTGCCAGTTTCTGTTTGAGCATCCATGTTCTTGGCGTGATTAAATGTATACTGGTGACAGAAACACATTCTCTGCCCCCTCCTTGCTTGTCACTGCTGTGTCAATATTGTGATACACAGGATTATAGAGTCACAGAAACTTTTGTATCATGAAGGACCTCTGTAGATCATTTGGTGCAAGCCCTTGCATTCAAATCAGGGATTACTCCAAAATGAGATTTTAACAGGCTGTTTTGAGAGATATTGGCACTCCCTGTGCTGCTTGAAAGAACTCTGCTGTGCAGCCAATGACTGCACGCAGTAGCCAAAGCTGTCTTTGAAAACAAGTCTGATTCAGTGGGCTCTCCTTTAGCAAGGCTTATAATGAGAAAAAAATCAATGTAAACCAAAGCATTCTTGGCATAGGATTATGTTGAATCAGGTTGAGAAGAAAACTGTGCTGGGAGATGTGAAGGGTGTCAGGAAAAGTAATGATCCCTGCTTTAAGTCCTTCTGGAAATTCTTGGAAAGAGTATGCTCTAAATGTCTGTCTCTAGGTCAGCAAAGGCAATTATATACGCTTTAGGGAACTGGTGATGTATGTGACTACTTTCTGTTGAAAACTCTGTTGCCCCAAGGGGCTCCGCCAGCAAGCAGCCTAGCTCTCAGAAAGAGACTTGAAGCATAAATCGCTAACCTTGAGGGAACAGCACACCATCCAGGCAATAAAATCCAGCTATAAACACAGGGAAAGGCCACATCTTTGATAGCTTCCTGAAATGACTGCAAGTTTCTTTTTTAAGCCTTCCTCTCACTTAAGCATCTCAGAAAGCTAAGGTGCAGTTCACTTTCAACATGTTTACCCCTGTGACTCTTATTTTGCTGTGGCTATTTACTCACTTTTTTCCCCTCCACTCTTCATGTGCTTATTCCCTTCTTCATCTGCTCAGGCACATGAGCCCCACTATCCACTCACAATGGGAAGCAACCATGGAACCTATGTGATTCCTATTTCATTCTAAGTTCTTCTTCATGGACTCAAGGTATTATTATACAAAACTTTAGTTTTATCCACAGAAAGAGTATTACTTTCTTGTTTATTTTGCATTCTTTTCCCTCTCTCATTTATTCACATATTTCACCCCTCCTAATTATTTTTTTTTAATCTGAAAAATTTGGCTGCTGTAGGTCTTTTATGATTTTTCTCTATGTGTCTATATCAGATAATTTGTTAAAGGAAAAATGTTTGGCTAAATAAGAATAATGTTGTAATAAGGGTGGAGTACATTTCTTGCTTTCAAAAGTCCCTTCCAAGATTTTCATCTTCATTTTTTCTGCAAATGTTTAGCCAAAAAAATAAAATAAACAGAAAACCACAGAGGGTAAAACTGCTGTAAAACACCAGTAATTTTTTTTTCTTTGCCATATACTGACCAACTCTTAACTGATTTTAAAAACCAGGTCTCTTCAGTGCCTACTATTTATAAACCTTTCTTGCTTCTTTTCTTTTTTCATTAAGATTTAAGACCAAAGTGCAGTCAGAAAACAAACCCAAGGAAGACCAGATCCATCAGGATTTAGTGTTGTCTGCACGCCACTGTCTCTGTGTCCACACCAGTAGTTACACAAGATCTTAAGGTCACCTTAAAGCCTGGATTTACTTAAAATCTGTAAGGCAATACCTATATAACCCTCCTCAGCAGTCCACTCCATACAGATCTTCAGGCTCTGTGGCAGCCAGGCAGCAATAGATTTGCTTTCAGTTCCTCTGGAAAGTGTAAACTGTACAGGCATGGAGCACCACAAGACCATTCACAGCAAATTTAACTCTGCTGTCAGATAACCCTAGACAGATCAGAAGACCACAAATGGTTTCCTAGGAGGCCTGAGTGAGGGAACTTTGGTGAAACTTGGGGATTTATCGGGAAAGGAAGTAATTTTGTTGGTCTAATTACCCGGGTTCAATCTTGTTCCTAGTTCTCAGTGGCAAAAAACCCCTGGATTTTATAGAGTCTCTAATGTTCAGAGAAGACTTTATTGCAGATTCAAAGCTTTCAATGGTCCACAATCAGTGTGCCATCTTCCATCTGCTGTGTATCAGAGCAAAGGAGAATGAGTTAGTCGAACAGGGACTCTGGTGCAGTCACCTCTGAAAGTGCTAGTTTGTGACTTTAAATGTTGGCCTCATGGGGCCATTGCTAGTTGGGGAGCTTTTCTCAGGAATGTTTACTGAAAGAGCACATTTTAAAGTAACAGGGAGGAGTGCTTGCCAAGTGGAAGCATTCTTACCCATATCTTGTGACTAATGCATCCAATCAAATCAGTTCTGTTTCCCAGCCTACGATAATTAAACCAGATGCTTCTGAATAAACAACAGAATATTGCAAAACAACTTTCCTGTTTAATTAAAATGATAAACATTTTCTCTTAATACAAAATTCATCAATAAGAAAAGAGTTGGGATTTGGCTGCAGAATTATTTGCTGTGGAACATTTGCTGTATTTCATACTGCAAGGTGGTCATTTCTGATACCGCCATGTTATTTTAAAATGAACATAAAAGGCTTGATGAATATAAAAGGTAATAAAGAAAAGGAACATCTGTCTTACTTCACTGCCTGTCAATTTGTTGGCTAGACCTAGGTAACCTATTAGATCCACATTGCTGAAATTATTTTTCAAATGCAAAACGATAAACCTGAAAAGTCTTTAAACTTAAGACCAAGGAAAGATGTTGGGACAATTTTTGAGGGATAAATATTAGCCATATTTTGCATAGCAATTTCATAAATATATATAAGAAGATCAGATTACCTAATTCTTTTCTAAAGTCATAATCTGGCCCTAGCAGCACATTCAATGAACAGAAATTCAAGCTAAGTTTCTTCTAAGTCCATTGATACAGTTAAACAAAAAACTTGCACAATCTTGGGTATTTAGTTGTTTGTTTATTTATAGTATATAGTTTATTTATAAACATAAATAATGTGGTTGGTTCTTTTTTCCAGTGTCAGATGCAGAGGGCTTAATTCCCTTTAAATACAATGCAGCAGAAGAAGGAAAATGTGAAATATCTCATGCTCTTCTAACTGGCCGTAGTTGATTTTTTGTTGATGATTATTTTGTTCAGTAAAAAAAAAAAAATAGTAAACTGAATCTGTCTTTCTTGTTGCCTGTCATCAAAATGTAAATATTTTCAAATCACATATAAATTTATATGTTTATTCTTTTACATTTTTTGCTTTTATACAATAGCTTGATCACTTGGTCAGATAATGTTATAAGGATGTGGGATACTTAGATGTGCTTTAATAGATGAATTATGTGATATTGTTTCAGTTTCTTGGCTGAATAACTGTATCTTTAGTTAGGCAGTGTTGAGAAAATTGATTAAGTTAACTAAAAGTTAGTTGTGGCAGTACCTTAATTGAAGGTGGCTCCAACAGCATATGCATCTGTCTCCTTGACATGTATCCATCTTGTTCCATCAATTCTTAATCCCCCTGGAGTATTTTCTTGCACTTCTAATTTCCCTCTGCCATATGTGCTCTATTCTCTGTCTGGCAATGTATTTGATTTAAATTGTCTAGGCCCAGTGCTTCTTCTCATTTTTCCAAATCACTGGAAACTAATCATGACCAAAGTTGTCTCTGACCCTGTCTGGTTTATGCCACAGGTTTCCCGAACCTACACAAATATATCTGCCCCGCTTCGTACCTCTCTAAGGACCTTTATACCACTTCATTGACTGCTTTACTGCCAGTCTGGTTTGAGAACCCCTTCCAAATAAAAGCAGTTCTTCTTCCCATGATATTCGAGCAGTTAACATGCCACATCCTCGTGACTCTTGGCTTGATCATGTGCAAGGGAACGAACATGAATACGTAACATTCCAGGCCTTACAGGACTGAGGTGCTTCTAGCTGGACAAAGGGGAGAGGTGAAGTTTAAATCCTAACGCATACCCAAAAAGGGTAAGGTGAAATTTTTTGAGTCACGTACTTTGACTTACATGTGGATATCCTGCCAAAGTCCAGCTTTGGGATGGAATAGTGTTAATTAGATAAGGCAGACAATGAACAAGGATTGCCTATTTAATTTTGAGTGAGTATGTTCTTGACGCATTGCTGTTAAGAAACACCAGATATGTAAGTGCAATTCGCCCACAGATATTCATGTAACATCATTATCCTACTAGTTGTATGGGAATGTGAGTCAAAGATGTGAGGGTAGAGAAATGTTTAAATAAATTCAGAAGTAATTTCCTCTATTCCTAGGATTTTTGACCTAGAGAGAAATTTAGAGCTGTGAAGAAATAAAGTCATGTCAGCTGGTCACAGGTCTGATTTCAACAAAGCAGTGGACAACTGTCTTCAAATGCACATAAATATGGACACAAACCACTATTTTGTTTTTAACAATTGCCTGCAGGTATTTGCTTTGAATCTAGAGCACCTACAAAAATATCTCTGGTAAAAGCGTGTGGGAACCTAATTAGCTGGGAAAGATCATACCTTGGACCAGGTTCCTGGATGGAGGGAATAAACCTGAAGCCTTGGGAGGACAGATGCTGGGGGGATGCTAGTGGAGTCATCCCAGAATAGGCAGAATCTTGAATTTATAAGGTCAAAACCCCTGTCCTGCATCCGTGATTGGACCCTTGCCCTCAGATGCTGCTATGTAATGCCAGGTTAACCACACCCCTAGGTCTTTGGAAGCAGCCCCTCAGACCATGTGGTCTCTGTGAACATTAAAATCTGTCTCTGGGCACTCCATCATACTCATCCCTCTGTTTTGCCACACCCACCCGTCTGGACTGGTCCCGGAGTTGTAGCGAGCTGATTGTGATACAAGCATGTGAAAAAAACACTATGGGAAGCACTCCTATTCATTGAAGTTTGGAATCATACTGTTTATAGCATTCATAATCTCTTAACAGACTATTTACTCCAAATTAAGATGGAAGACAACTGTGCAAATTTGTTTTTCATATAGAACAGTTATCTGACTCATGAGGTGTCTCACTTTAGAATTCAGCAAGCTGAAGATAAGAAATCTTACTCCCTGTCATTGAGTGGTAGTGATTTTCCCCCGCTCCCATTCCAGTCATGCCATACTTAAGTTAGGCAGATGTTTCCAGCTTGAAATACCCTGGTAGAGAATTAACAACATTGCTGACAAGGAACACTTAAAAATCATTAACATTTATGACAAATTAAGGAAGTCTGTGCAACCAGTGAAAATTGCAGTCTTATTTTAAAATGTAGGTGCTGATTTCTTATGACAGACATGGTAGACAGGAGTAGCAAATTGCTCCCTCAGGGCTACTTATCTGCAAAGTCCCTGTCCACTTACAGAATTTCTTAGAGATGAAAAGGACTTTTGAAGATTTGTAAAACTTAGCAGAAAGCTAAGTACCATAAGTGCCACAGTACCATTTCCATGTAGCTATTGGAAAATGATTCACATTTGAGGCTTGTATAGTGTTGCAAAAGGAATCTATAACAAAGCTTATGTATTGCTTTTCTGAAAATGTCTTTAATGATATACTCTGGGACAGGTTGTTTTTTATGAAGAATGGCAGCTTTCAAAGTTCAGGCAGAAGTGAATTTAACATTTCCTTAAGTAATGGCCTTAGTATCAGCAATAGAAGAACTGAGGAATACTGCAAGACTTGTCCTTAGGACTGAGGGGAAAACAGACTGCCCTAGTAAACAAAATGCAAAGCATGCTGGAAGAGTCTCAAGGAATCACAAAGGCTTCTTCTGCTCTGAAAGAGCTAGTTCACTCTAGATGAGTATGTATATTGTAAGTGGCCTTTTGCAAGAAATCCCTCAAGATTAGGCATTAAGCCAGAAAAATGCAATGCAGTCCCTCAATCATCTTCTCAAATCAATGATATGGAGACCAAAATAAAGTATGAAAAGGAAGGAGTAAAGAACTTTCGTATGCTGAAGAATGACATATATGCCTGAAAGGAAAGAAAGAAGAGCCTTGCCAACTAGAGGCATACATAAATAATGATATACTCAAGATGTGAAGAGAAAGACTTCCATTTCACATTTTTTTATCAGTTTGTATGGAGTGTATGCATAGCACAGCTGATCCTGGTCACAATTGTACTATTGACAAAAGATCTAAATTAAATAAATGCTAAAACATACCTTAAAATATATAATAAGATAAAAACCTAAAGAATATACAGAGCAGAGGCTTTTTTAGTCCTTGTGTTCAAGGGACCAATATGAATTTCCTGGGCAGAAAATTGCATGTAAAAAATGAAATGGAAACTGGGGCAAACCTTGAAATGAGAATCTACCAGACACTGAAGACTGACATAATGCTGTTGTTGAAAGAGGTTAATGACTTGTAAAGACCAAGATTTGTATCTAGACCAAAACATATGAATGCAAAGTGAGTGCCTAAGATCCTCAGAGAAAAACCTGAGGTTATATTAGAGAGTCTAGATGATAGGCCAACATCATTTCACTATAATATTATGAATGAACCACCTCTTCCATTAAGCCAGACAAAACTATTCACATCTGAAGGGCCTATATAAAAGCTAGTGACTAATGTCTAAATGTTAGATAATTACTTTATGTGTACAGAGAGTGAACTAGCCAATGGAGTTAGTTGGAAGATGATTGTAAGAAATATATTTTTTAGGCATTCAAAAATGTTTGTGTTGATGTAATAAGTGGTAAAGTGAACTTTAATCATCTTTCAGAATTTTCTAGGGAGGTGTAAGCAGCAAGTGCTGTTTACAGCCTCACCTCTTGCCCAGATAACAGGTAACACTGATAAGCCAACAAAGGCATTTCAAACAAAGTGTCACAGGCCTTCTGTAAAAGAAATCATATCCTTAGACTACAGGCAGGGATTTTGATAGTGTCAGAATAGAGAGAGGGTGTCCATCTTGCATAAAACATAGGATGAACAGTGAAAGAATTCAGATTTTCTGAACATAACGTCTAAAAGCATGTGTGTCTTCATTTACCTTTTAACAAATTTATTTCTGTGCTTTTTAGTAATTTCAAATTATTTACATAGTTTGCTAAGAATAAGAGCTGTGTTTGGTACTGAGAGAACCAAGTATTTTAGAGCTTCCCCTCCCTCTATGCTGCTTATTTATTTTGAGCAACAATTTATCTGTAATGTAAGAGAAAGGATAGTTCTGACCCACACTGTGACAGTCTCTGGAGAATAGTCAAATGACACGATAGATTTACTGCCAGTTGGAGACAGAAAGTCTAACTTTTATCATTGGACTTTCAAGTGCTTCCATAATTGCATGGGAAGTCTCTTTACCATTTGGACAGATCACAAACCACTTGTGGGCTTTGCTAGTGAAACTCTATGCCAGCTGTAGCAGCTGTCTGGCTGCAGCATTGGGCTTTGACCAAAGCCCTCAAAAAATTTGTTGGAGTGCCATCAGCCACTACTGTTATCAGAATATGGAAATTTTAGAGTGCCCACGTTATTTATGAAATACCTGAGGTAGATGCTGAGGAAAACTTTCCAAAAAAGGGAGTCTTCCTGAAGAAACTTTGAAGATGGCTACTCCTGAGGGAAAATCATGTTATCTCTCGGGTTAAGGTAATTTAAAACCACTGCTAGAGACAAATAGCAACTACACAGAAGTTTGCTGAAGGATGCCAAGTTTTGAGTATAAATTTATTTACTTCACCTATATTTTTCAACTTCAGCTGAGCTGACCTCTATTAGAACCTGTGAAAAAGATGTAAATGTGAAATTAGGAGATTTGGCTGAAAATTTTCTGAAATGTAGAAGATGGGAGATAAATACTAATTTTTACTTAATCCTGTCAGCATGGAATATCAGTAGACTACTTTGATTCCAGCAAGCACTGCAAAACTCAGAGCTGCAAGTGCCATTCCAAAGAGAGAACTGGACTCAAATAATTTGTTTATATCATCATTTCCAGTGTCTGGCAGCAGATTTTAGCTTTTACCCTAAAAGAAATCCAAATTTAGTTATTTAGATCTATACATCAGTGATGCAAACAAAAAGTAGCTGGGTGACTTTAAGTGCTCAAAATGGAGTTATCTGGGTGATTCAGAGTACTTTTAGTACAGATATTTTACATCTCTTCCTTTTGTTTCATTTACTGTGTAGGAATTCTTCTCCTCATATCTCTCTGAAATAGTCACCAAATCCAACGTGAGGTATTGTGAAAAGAAAATCACCCTTAATTTTCCAGCCCTGTTTTCTTGAAGTTAGGAGATCTGATTTGCTCAGATAAGACCTGGATGAACAGGAAGTCCCAGCTGGTTCTAAACAAACTTTTAAGCTACTTGAGATTTTGTACATCATTAAGTACACATCATTTTCCATTTATAAAGTATTGCTTGATCTGCTTATTCCTACTGTGTGGGTGATTAAGAAGCAAACATGTTTGTGTGGGTGCCCATGAACATTATTTTCTTGCCTTTTCCTGCATGTAGAAGAGCTAGACTGGAAGTTCTTGAGGACTCTGGTGGACACTGCATGACTCACACAAACCCCCAAGAGCCTGTTTAAATTCCATCTTTCCAGAACTGGATGGAAGCACATAGACAGCCACTGGATTACAATTGTTTTTGGTTTTGGAGCTATTCTTTTTTTGTTATCCCATTATCTCAGGCCTGAAAGTGTCGTAGAAAATAATTAAGAAGGTAGTCATGGATAAAGAGCTTCACAGAAGAAAGGTGTGTGTTTCCAACTTTTGGAAAGAGAAAAGTTTAGAATAGATATCAGTTTTGCAAATGAATAATGGTCTGGACCTTTAAAAATTTTTAAAGATAGTAGTCTTTTTATTGTTTAGTTTGCTTTTTTTCTCTTCATCAAAAAGGCCACAGAGCATTACAACTTGTTGGTTACATGCTTCTGCTCAGCTTTCTGTTTTATTTTGTGTCCCCAAGCCTTGAGCTTTTAATAGAGTTCCCATCAGCAAAAATTGCTTAAGGTAACATTAGTGTAAAAACAGTGAAGTTCTACACAGAGAGGGATGTTTTCCTAAGCCATGGATTTTGTATCTACTCCATAGCAGAGCTGTTAGAAAGCAATTTGGCTCGTAAGTCTGTGTGTGTATGTGTGAGATCAAGCTCTGCAGCCGCCCCTTCGTAGGGCTGGCAGTCTGACGGTAACGCCACACCTCGCCTTCCTCCCACACTCATCTGGCTGTGCAGAATGACCCTCAGCCAGCTCTGTGCACATGCAGGACGTGCGTGGCAGCTGCAGGATACTGAGCTGTCAGCTTCCAGGCTGATGTCTGGCAGCAGCAGCACAGGGGCTGGCTGCTGGGTCTCTTGCTGGTCTCTCATGTGGCACGCTGCCGGCAGAGCAACGAGAGTTGTCTGCAGCTGCCTAGTGCAGAGGCTTCTCTTGTTTCTGGCTGATGAGCTCCTTAGATTCCCTTGGGACTGGAAGGAATCTTCATCCCCAATTTCTGTTGTTTGAATAAAAGAGTGCACAGTGATAATCACCGTGAGAGAAGGGACTGTTTTCCCATGTGCTCATTTATTTAGGTGCTGATTGACATTGGTATAGATGCCTACCACTGTGTCATTGACTCTGGCCATCATTTAATTGCTAGTTTCTCTCTACTGATTAGAAGGCCTTTTCTTAGTGGTTTTACTTATTTATTTATTTTGCTCTTAAACATATAGTGCCGAGTCCTTGCTGGATCTAACTGGCCACTTTTTTTTTTGTTTTTTGTGGGTTTTTTTTTTATACATTGATGGTCCAGGCAAGTAAAGCTTCCATCATTCTCACAATGGAATCACATTATTCTTAAAGGCATGACTGTGTGAAATTGAAAGTACTAGAGCAGATCAGATTGACCCGCTGTCCATTTAAGTCAACAGAAATCATTAAACCAAGTCCATTTTGGATCAAACCTCAAATGCAAGGGGTTGAACTCCTACTCTTTGAGATTCCCACTTAGAGGACTTTAACATCTGGCTCACCTGATATCAGTATAATAAGCCACAAAGATGATTACCTTCCTTGTCCAACAGTCTCTGTCGTTTACATTTAAAGAGTTCTAGAAACAACAGCATTGATTTTTTTAACTGCTTACTGTTTACGGATGGCTCAGAAAATGCTGATTGAAAATCAGCAGTGATGAAAAACTTATTTCCCTGATTGAGTAAATTCAGACATATTTTCTTAAAAAATATCTTGGTTAGAGAAGCCAAAGTAAACTAAAGCACCAAAGCAAATAACAAGTTTCTTATTACTGTGTTCTCCCATTAAGTTATTTATTATATTTTCACCAGGAATAATCATTAAGAAATGCCTTCTCTCCCAGTTTTGTTACAAACATGTCAGATAACAGTGTAGGCTTTCATTAGAAGAAAGCTGCCCTTTCACTTCATTGTTCTACTTGTTTTTGCTATGTACTAAAACCTGTCTGTAAGACGCCCACTCAGACTGGGGAAGAAAGTATCCTTTGTAGGCAGGTGGTCTTTCCTTGAGCATTTTCTGATTAGAAACACATGTTCATGAGTGTGAGGAGGCTTCTGTAAAGGGACAGTGAAACAGAAGCCAAGGAACTCATGGTGCCGCACAGGCAATGCAGTTGAAGAAGATAATTTAATTTTTGGTTTTATCTGTTGCCGTTTTTTGCTACATACTGCTAGTTATATTGATATCTGACAGTTTTGATCTCAGCAGAGAACATTCCTTCACCTTGAAAATCCTGGATACAAGATACTGCTGCAGGGATTCATGGAAACTCCGGTGGTGTGTGTGAGCAAGGTGGAACAGTTCTCCAGAAGCCAATACTTTTCTGCTTTGCTTCCCTAAATCACAGTGGCCACATCAGTGTGGCAGACCAATGTCCTTATACTTTCTTAAGAAGGAAACTCATCTTCCTGAGAATAAAATTTCCCCATAGTGACAAATGTGTAAGAACAGAAATACGAAATTATGCCTCAGTCAATGGGCCAGCCTATGCAAAGCTGAGATTTTCTCCAAGCATCAGGGCACAGGTGTCATGTCAAGCACAGGGATCAGGGTCATGCACCAGCAGAACCTGAGGGATGGAATAGGAGCCTGTGCTTGTTCCTGCACTGGTGCTGCTGTGCCTGCTGCTCTTTATCAACTTCCCACTCTGAACAGCCTCCTCTCACTGCTCAGAGCCATCATCACCATCACAGCATTTACTAGCACTTAGAGTGTTTGGAAGGAGCTATAAATCATGTGGAGAGAGAACACTGCTGCTCTCAGTGGCCAGAGGTAGTCTGGGAAAAGCACTCATGGACTTTCCATGCTGAATGGAAGTAGGCACCATTGAGAAGCACATCACACAGGGATTGTGGCTTGCATCTCTGTGGCTCGGGTCTTCAGTGAAACAATATGAGTTATTGGCATTCTTTCCTCTTCAACCTTTCTTACTCCAACACCTGGGAAAACATATTTGAGTATGTCCAGTCCTCAAGTGCCCCCTCTCTGTGTGCCAGAGACAGACTAGCTTTTCTGTATTTCATCAGGAAAGGATCAGAAAGAGAACAATCTCTTTGTTGATTTAAGGCCAGTCTGGAGAATGTATTTAGGCAATCAAAAATGCAAATAGATGCCCTTGTGAGTTTTTGTTGTGTCCAGCTATCCTGAGGACTTCAAAATGTTTTTTAACCTTTTCAAAGTTTGGAGATTGAGCTGTCTTGGCTTTTGAGTATCTTTGTGAATTGTGAGGCCAAACCAACTTTCCAAGCCAAACAATGTCGTATATGGAAAGCTATTAACCACCTCAGTGCTGGAAAGTGTTTGCTGGCATAAGCAGTGACTTAGAGATCTTTTCTGTGAATGAAAAAGCATGTATGTCAGCTTGACATTCACATATCCAGAGTACATAATGTATTTACTTATTTGTAAAACTGATTTTCTTTTATGTGCAGTTATTCCAGTTATTCCTCAATGAAGATACATGCATCACAAAAAATTTATACAAGACTTGAAAAAAATTGAAGTGTTTGCAAAGTTTTGATTGCAAAGGTGCAGTTAGTTACTTCAACATAGGAATTCAACTGAAACAGGAAAATGCAGTCTGCATTTGCAGGCATTTTCTGTAATTATGTAATTATTTCAGATTTCTTGCAAGGAGTCAAGCAGCAGCCTGCGTAACTTTGTTAGAAGTCATGGGCTTTTTTGAAACTAGATATTGAATTGCACTATTAAAAGCCAGGTGTTTAATTTGCAAACACTTAACAGATGGTTTATGTGTTTATAAACAAAGACCTCCTGCAAGAGATGTGCAGAAGTTGAGGTTTAGCTCATATACATCCCATAATTTATGCCCTTGCAACAAGGAGTACATAAACAGGATCTTCTTTTTCCACCATGATCAACATCCCTGACAGATACAGGCAGTTTTGGATGGTGTTCCTGGATAGTCTTTGAATTCCATCTGCCTGCAGGAGGACTTCCTGACCTGCAGGGTGAATTTTGTTAACAGTGAGTTCTTACAAAACCAACAGCCCAAACCAGCCCACCCTGAAGCAAAACAGAAATGCTTCCCTTGTCTGCAAGGCTAGGTGGAATTAGAAGACTATGAGACTTTAGCATAATGAAGGTGCTTAAAAGTTCTCAACAACTAAGAAACAATCCTGCTCCTGCAGGTAGGAACTGAACATCATTTTCCTGTTTCCCTGCACTAGGAAGCCTTTCTGAAGGCATTACTATGATAGAATTGTAATTAACAGCAATTAATTCAACAGTGATGACAGTAAACAATTAATGTTTATGAGAGCTTTCTGAAGGAAATTTGAGAGTATTTGATTAGAAAACCTATCTGGAGAGAAAAGATTCTTCCTCCCTCCCTCCCCATCCATTAGGCATCACATATTGGACATTGCATGAATAAGGATCACCGTTCTTTTATGCATCCCTATTCTTCATCCTCACTGAGGTTGCATTTAGCACCTTCTATTATCTTAAAGGTTAAAAATGGACATTTTCACTTGCATGAGACTTTCTGAATCAGAGCTGAGACAAATGGACACTAAGAAAAAGTTTGCTGAAGTCAATATAAAGCTTTTCCTTGGTTATAATAAATCTTGAATTGGGCTCCAGCCTGGGTTAAGAATGAGCATATTCAGTGGCAGAGATATGAATATACCAAAGCCTTTGACTTACATGTCTTGTTCATTGGACTGCCCAAGACAAATAAATTTCAGATCATATTCCAGACAAAATACATTGGGACTAGAAATGAACTTTGGCAATTACCTTCTGTAGTAAAAGCTGACCATTATCAATGGTTAATTTTTCCAATGAAAAGCTATTATGAGAATTGATACGTATATTCTCTGATCTGATGAATATAAATGGCTCCACCCAGTACTTTGTCATTTCAATTCATATTTTGCTTGTATTTAAAAACACTTAAAACAAATTAGCATGTAAATAGTATCCGAAGTTAATTAGGGATGATATTGCTTCTTAACAAATGTTCCCTCTATTTCCTGTACCTACTTAAAATACTAAAAAGCATTGAAATCTCATTACACGGGGATTTGGTAATAACATAATGAGAAAAATACTAAATACATAGCAGAAAAAGGAAGCACCTGCATTGTTTGCTACCATGACAGTGAACAACAGAATCATCCAATAATCTATTCTGTCTGCAGGGGCTGTCTGGAGGGCATCTGGTCTCAGCCCCCACTCAGAACAGGGTCAACTTTGCAGCTGTGTTGGCTTGCTCAGGGTCTTGGCTAGCTGAGCTGTAAACATTTCTGAGGCTGAAGACTCCACAGTGTCTCTGGGCACCTGTTTCAATGATACATACATACATGCACACTGTAAATACAATATGCTCAGGAGTGAATGCAATTTCAATGAAAACATTTCAAAAATAATTCAAAGGTCAGAAGTAAAGTTAACAGCCCTCATGGTGCAGTGATTTCTTGCAGTCCTGAGAAAGTCTTTAAGCAATACTAGCAGTGCTATGACTCAGTAATACAGGATAACATCCTATAGTCAGGATTTTCCTGCAGATGTGACCAGAAGTTTAAGAAGCTGGAAAATCAGCCATTTTCTTCACTCTTCCCTGTCTCCCTTAGAAAGTATGATGATTGGAATTTAGGAATGGTTGGCAGTTTGTCTGGTCTTTGTAAGTAAGGGTTGGGTAAATTTTTTAACTCAGACTGCCTATTGGCTTTTACCAGAAATGGCCCAATTTGTAAAAAAAAAAACCTGAGTACTCACCAATATCCATGAGTGTGAGTGGCTAATATTCAGTCCATTTGAAAGTCAGGCTGTATTTCTAGCTGGGTAACTTTTCTGGATTCATAGAGTTAGCCTCAAAGTACTGCAGACAGAAATCAAGGCACAAAAGCATGGGATTTTTTTCAACAAGTAGAGGAAAAAAAGTTTGAAAAAGTGTTTTTGAGTGCAACAATCCAAAGAATCCAGATTAGTGCAAAAATACATCACTAATGTGGTGGTTCTTCAGATCCGAAGAAAGAAAGAGTAAATTTTCAGATGTCAGGGTGCAAGAATGCAGATATTCTCTTTATTCTACCAGTTCATGGTTAACAGCACATAGTGCTGTAACATTGCAGCAAATGTTTTTTCAGGAGTCTGTTGACATTTATTTTTTTACTTTTATCAGATCAATGCACATCAACAAATGTATGGTCTATACAAAGATGTAAGAATACTGTTATATTTTTCATACATATTATAGTGTAAGTGATGTGTCATTTTAAAAGAGCGAGGTGAAATTCAATTTATGTTTTTTCTGAAATCACTCGGTACAAAAATGAAGGCACATGTACAGCTTAATTCTACCTGCAGCACTATAGGAAATGGCAATGTATATTTCTGGGGAATATTTATTTCAGATAGTTTGGAAAACTTGTGAGAGGAATAAAAAGAAATAGTTCATTTTTAGTCTGAGTTTGTGCAAATGCACTGCTATAGACTGACATTGATCTTGAGATATGCATAAGAACATGGAAATGCTTGGGGACACAGTGATAAAGATTTTAAAAACAAATCTAAATCACAACTAAACAATGCAAATACAATAAACATTCATCATGCTTATTATTTGTGCATGAAAATATACTTGCCATCTTCATTTTTTATTTTATTTCCTTCTATAGGGAAACAAATGAACAAATTTGCAGTAATGGTAGGCCACAGAAGAATCACAGTCAGAATTATATTTCCTTTGAAAGCTCCTTGTTGGCCATTTGGGAGCATACTGCTGCTCATGGGGTGAACATGAGAAAGAAACATAAGTTTGTGGGTTTAGAGAATTTTTAAGGGATTTTAAAAAGAAGATAATTTCCCTCAATCCCAATTTTATCACTTTTTAAAAATATCCCAGGTTTTTCTTTTGAGCTCATGTCCAGCAGAAGAACTGAGAAGTTGATGACTAAGATGTCTAAAATAAGACAACTTTGAACCTCATGCTCTGAAACCCCATGTTGTTACTAGCTTTGTGCTTGGCTCTTGTCTCTTTAAAAAAAAAAATCACACGTTTGAAATCTCCTTCTAGTTGTGTAAACTCTATCTGGGACTGAGAACAGAGGACAAGTGAAGATTTCAAACAACTAAATATGAAGCAAAATATTTACAGAATGTAAATCCTTGCGGCTGCTTGACTATAAATATGGTGCAAGACTTTCAAATGTCAAACTCTATAAAGAAAAATTGTGTAAATTTGCACTAAATCATAAACTGATTAATTAGAGTATCCTCTAATTAGTGTGAATTATAATTTATATCTATTTTCTATAGTACAGCCATACTAGTGAAATGCAAGAGTTTTGCTTTTGTTCTTGAACACTGTTGTTCTCATGTTCATGAATTTCAAAAGAACAGTCTTATTTGATATGGATGTTCTTGCTAAATGGGAGTGTGGTGTTTGTAATTGTTTATGGCTACTCTCTGCTACAGTGCTGGGTGCTCCAGCCTTTATATTTTAGAAACCAATAAATAATCAAAGGATCTTCAGATTAAAATGATAAGATTATCATGTTTCCTGGTTGGGATTCAGCTAATTTGAAGCTAGTTCAAGAAAGACAGGAAGGCAAGCAGATTATGATTCCTCTTTTTTTCTTTAAGCAGCTCTAGTATCACTCTTACCCTGGAGAGAGCAGTTTCATCTCAGTGCTTCCAGAAACATCCAAAACCCCAGGTAACATGGGACAACTGTGAGGTCCTTAATGCCAGGTGGCAGTAATCCTATCCAAAGTCCTATCCAAATCCTATCAGCTCACCCAGCTGAGGATACAGTAAGCAGTAAGGGGAGTTGGTGCTGGGCTGTGCTTTCCTGGCAAGGCAAGGTCTGTGGCTGGGAATCCTGAAAGATCCTTTGGCCAGCAATAAATACAACAGTTTACTGCTGTATGCTCACTCTTACAAGCCCCACTCTACCCAGCACGTTTTTTATTTTTTTATTTTTTTTTTTTTAACTAGTTTCTGTCCTGGCAGTCCTGTGAGAAATAAAAGAGTTATTTTTGAGGGATGAAGGGAGGGCTGAGCTGTTTGCTTCTGCCTGGCATCAGAGAAGTTGTGGGTGCCCTACCTCTGGAAGCATTCAAGGCCAGATTGGATGGAGTTTTGAGCAATCTGGTCTAGTGGACAATGTCCTAGAGGAGGTGGATTGGAACTAGAAGATTCTAGATCCTGCCTAGAGGCAAGAGGACTGGAACTAGAAGTTTTTTAAGGTCCCTTGCAGCCCAAACCATTCTGTGATTCTGTCAGTCGGTGCCCTGTGTCCCACAGCAGCTCTGTATGGCTGTCAGTGCTGCCCTCTGTGTGCATCCTGCTCGGGGAAGCTCCTGCTGCCTGATCTGGAATTCCTGCTTTCCTGGCCTGACACAAGCACACCAGTGCTGCCCCACACAGGGCAGGCCACTGTGATGAGGCCAGCTCAGCAGTGCTCAGTTTTCTCCATCACTGTGAAAGCTGGGGCAGGCAGCATTCCTGAGCCCTCCTGGCTAACTGAGGGCAAGCTGTTTACTCCAAGGGAACTTGAACATACTTTTTTATGTTCCTAGCATTTCAGGGAGACACAGAATGGGCCTTTATACATATATTTTTTTTTGCTCCACACGTCTTTACAACAGTTCTCTGGATCGCTTTTGCAGCCGCAGGCTGAGTGGGAAAGCAGCCATGGAGGGTGGGTATGGGAACACTGGTATTTCAAATTTTGCCAGTGTAATGTCCATGTAAAGCAGCTATTTCCCCCATAACTTGCTTTCTAGATCTGTGAGAATAGGAATAGGAAGTTGGAGGACTTTTGTTTTCCCACAAGGAAGGAGGACAGAGGGAACTCAAAAGAAAGAAATCTCCAGGAACATGCTTTTGAACCACACATGTCCCATCTTGCTCTCTGGATGTTGTTCAGTGCCCTTGCTTTATGCTCACCTGAAACTCTGATCTGCAACACGTTAAAATCTCCTCATTAGCAAGCAGAAGGGAGTGCTCTATTCCAGTTTTACACCTGCACGCCTCATTTGGAATAGCAATAATGTGGTGATTAGTCTAAGCAAAGTGTATTTTAAAGTGGCTGATATGTTCTCTAATGACAGGCCAAGCACCTACTTTTTATCACTTATATATATCCATCTATCTGCAGCTCATTTAAATTGCCATACACAATACTCTCTTTCCTAGGAAATATGTTATTAGCTCCTTTAAATCTGTGTAAATATCTTCATTTTGTGCCAAGTTATATCTAATGACTCAAAGAAAAACTTTACCTCACCTACACTATAGTAAATAGTTCTTTCTAGTCCTTTCTAATAACATGAAAAAAGCCAGTGAATTTGATGTCAAATTTATATTAGCAGGGATAGTTTGCAAGGCAGAGTGAGTTATAGAGCCCTCCACACTTCAAGCTTATAAATTAATCATAATCATAACATGTTTTTTCACTGTTTCAGACTCATTGTTACTATTTTCATTCCAACAGGTGGTGCTGTGTTGAAACATAAATGAATTTCAAAATTTATGTTAATCTATATGCCTTCCTTGAAATTATTATCAGATTATTATTCATGCAATTTCTAGTACACAATCTGAAGAAAATGTTCCTATTTTGAATAATGAAAATAGCTATTGCTAGAGGACAATTCTTGGATGCTCAGTAAGTTTTAGACTTCTTTGCAGAGGAGTTTTTGAGTTTTTTGTTTGTTTTTTGGTTTGTTTTGTTTGTTTTGATATTTTTACCTCAGCACTTGCTCTAATGGTGTTTTTAAAACCAAGCAACACAAGCTCCTAGTAAAGGAACATTCTGTGCTGATGAGACCCATTCCTGTATGTTACTGGTGGCTCTGTCATACAATCCTTGCACAAATTTATAACGATTAATCTAAAAGCAAGTTTTTCTACAAACCTAGTTCTGGAAGGATAATAATTCTCATCTCCATCCTAAATTTATTCTTGGCTTGTTTTTTTCTCAGTGGTGTCTATTAAAAAGTGATATTTTCTGTCCAGGCCTCAGATTTGCTTTACATGACAACGCAAATCACCTTTTAATCACCTTTATTATTTTCAGCAGTCTTTCATTATTCCTTCAGTATGTTGATTCTAATTCAAACTCGTTGTTCGCAGAGAACGGAATGCTTTACTTCACACTGTGCCTGTCTTCTACAAGGGAGCCGTGCAAGGTAATACCCTTGTATGTCTCTTTATCCCATCTCTTTTTTTAGGGAAGCATCTGTCTGTAAGTTCATTGTCACACTGACACCAACTTGAAGACCCACATCTTTTCACCTCAGTGCTTCTTTCCTTTTGACGAACACTTCAATTATGGGATAAATTCTGATGGCAGCTGCCACAATTCCCTCTGCCAAACTTCATTCTGTTGCAATGCCATGTCCACAAGTTCTTCTGGTTTGCCTCCCTGGTCTTTCCCAAATTAGTGAGCTCAGCAGGTTTAAACATAAATTTTCATCTCTACACTTCTTCCTATTCTGTCCAGGACAAAAATGCATTAAGGTGTGGTTGTGTGTATGTGCGTGTGCGTGTGTGTTCCCCATAAACCGAAGATGATGTCAGAAGTATTTCTTGCAACAGAATCCTTCCTTCAGCTGAAGGTCTTAATCCATGTCTTTTGTTGTTGATGCCCTTTTAGAAATTACCCAATGACAACTCTTCTTTAAAACTAAACTTTATGTGTTAGTTGATTTATCTCTCAAAGGAAGAGTAGAGACATTAAAATACCCAAAGCTCCTGGTGGACTTCATTTTTCAGGCTTTGAAAACTGTCTTTTGTGTTGGTTTTGTTGTGCTTTTTCAAATGAAAAACTCGTTACCTCACTGTAGACTTGAACTGTTTTTCCTGGAAGATGATGAAGATTTTCTCATTGATTTCAATTGTACTTTAGGATTTGATGCTGTCTCCAAGGAAATAAACAATGCCCAAATGAGTAATGTTTAATGAGATTTTCTATGCAGTTATGATCACAAAGAACATTAGATACGCGATTTCACTTGTTCTAAATTAAAAAAACTCAATTGCTATCTATTTGCATCTTAGAGACAAATTGATATCCCCTCTCCCCATGATGTTTTGAAAAACAGACCTGAAGAACTATCCTTTGCAATTAGCTAACCAAATTAAGCTCTGAAGTTTGTAGGGGGTTTATGTACAAGATCATATCCATGTTGCTTTTTTTTTGTTCAATGTTGCAACAGTCTGTGCAGTTTCCAATGACCTTAAAATTTCCAAACACAATTGCTTTGGCTTAAAACCTACGTCTGCTTTTATTTATTAAATTTTAGACTAATCGGATGTAATGATTTTTAAAGCAATTAATTAACTTTTGAATTCATTAAATAAAAGTAATTAATAAACTTTTGAGTAAATGAAATTAATTAGTTGATTTGTGCTTATACCTCTCAATACCATATCATTCATTTTAGATGTAAAAATGACCAGTAGTTTTAGAAATTTGAAAAGACTGGATAAACTAAAACATACTTTATGTCTAAACTATTGAATAAGGACCTTTTAAAAATAAGGTACCCTTAGGTACCTTTAATAATGAATAAGACAATCAAGTTGCTCTGGAACACCCTAATACATAAAATTTACAGTTCCAAAAATTTGCCTTCAAGATTCTGCCTCACTACATATCATATTTTTGTCACCATTCAGTGGCCCTGAACTAGTTCAGTACCTTTATGTGTGAAACAGCTGCTCCTCTGTTTTGTCTTTGTTCTTGCAAAGACATAACATTTTCTCTTCCACAAGGTATGGGAAAGTTACTCTGTTGTCAGTGTAATTTGGACTCTCCTGAATATTTCAATGATGGAAACAAAAACTTATGCCTGTAATTGTAACAAGAAAAGAAGTGGGTTTCAAATTTCTTTACAAAATGAGTATTTTCCAATAACAACTTACAGCAAAAATAGTAATTGTGGGTATGTGCATGCTGAAAGCATGATAAAAAAAACTGTGGGCTGCAGTGTATTATCCCTATAGAGATGGGAAACTAAAGAGGCTTAGAGGACTTCAGTCTTATTTCTATCCATTCACAGTGAATTACCAAAAGATCTTTCCTCTTTGTGCCAGCTGAATAGGCTGATTGATGCAGTATTGTGTGAAGTGTCACAGTCCCCCCAGAGAAGGAGTTCTGGAGCTTTGGCCTTCCCTGTACCAGGAGGAGAAAGAGGCCAAGAGCACTGCTGCAAAGGGGGTTGCACCTATGGGCAGTTCCTCATTTGGTTCTACAGACTTCCCATCCTCAAAGTCTTTAACTGCTGAAATAATTGGAAATTAGTAGCTGAAAACAGTTTAGTTATAGAATTATTATATTTGGGAACCTCTGCTCAACTTGAAGACATCCCTGCATGTATTCTTCCCAATAGATAGCACTGAAAATGCCACAGGGGAATTATTTCACCTACTACACACAACACCTGGATCTTTGGTGTCAAGGACAAAAACTGGCTAAATATCAGAGGGGTTTTTTTGTGAAGGGAAAACATAGAATTTTTTTATTCTTGTTCATTTGGTCTTCATCTGAGCTCACTAAAAGCTATCTTAAAAAACAAAAGAATTCTCACAGCTATCTGATTTTCATAGATTAAAAGCAGGAATCTCCCAAGGGTCCACAAGCTGAGGCAGAAAGGTTTCTCACCCACTTGTGGTTGTTATCATTTGCAACACACATTAGGCTTCCAGCATGTGACACCACCTTGTCCTACCCTGATTGCATCACTAGTGGTGTGTGGAATGGGAAGAAGACTGTTCACAAACCACCATTCCAGAAGAAAATTGTCAGCATTCCCAAAATATGTTTATGAGCTTTAATAGGACTAACTTTAATGAAGTTAATTCTAGCCAGAATTGTGTGAGTAAAAGGGTGAGGCTTTGAGAGATCCTGGCAGTCAGATGAATCAGAAGTTGTCTTCACCTGGCCTTTTTGCTTCCATAAACATGAAAAATACGGCAGTGTAATTATTCCCACACTGTCCTTTGGACTAACTGTATTCTGTGTCCTAAAAACTCTCACATCAGGGCTGAGTTCTGGTAGATGCCCATGTGGAAGAATAAACCACTCCTAGATAAGTTTGTGCCTAGGCAGACAAAGTCACTATCACCTTACTCCTGTGCCTCAAATATCCACGCTGCATTCTATTCTTTCTCACAGTTTTTGCAACCCATCAAGGGTGGCACAAACTAGCTGGAATAACTGGAATGGATAAATACCATCCAGCTTGCTAGGACAAGTAAAAATCTCATGCCTCCCAAGGAGGGCTGCAGGGAGTTGGAATGTAGATCTTCCTTCCAGATCTGAAAAGAGCATTTCCAGAGACAGTATTCACATAGAGCCTCACATATTAATAAGTAACACATTTAAGATAATTGTGGTCAGATTTTTTGATTTCAATTTAACAAATGGTCTGTTTTATCTACTCACAGGAAAGAAAGAAATTATAATGAAAAGATGGTCTGAACTTTATTTTTATTTTAAATTTCTTTATACTTCTTGTATATGGCATAGTTCCCAGATAATACTTTTAATGCTTTGCTCTAGTAAGGCATTGGTTAAGGGGCATTAATAATAATTGTCATGTTTTTCTAATTTAACATGCCTACACGCATGTTTGCACTGCTGCACATTTATTCTGGTTTTGCTTGGTTGTTCAGTGGTCGAATTGTAACAATTTTTTAACCAGGTCCATGTGTATAATTCTCATGAATTTTGTATTTGTCTTCAGCTAGACTTTAATTAAGGTCACTTGAATATGTGAAGTAGCTGACTGCTGGCAGATCAAGTAGCTCCACTCAAATTGACCTAACATGTCAAGGCAGGGCAAGCAAAAAGTAAAATTTCCCCTGACACTGCTCCTTTATCAGTTGAAACTAAGACATGGACATGAGAGAAATATGCATATCTGAAACTCTAAAATTATGGGATGTAGTGTTTGAATCTAGAAGGGATTTAAGTCATGCCTTGGTAAAGTACTTTTTTCCCACTGAGTGTGAATTTTGTTTGCATAAAACAGAAGAAAAATCAAGCATGCTGACTGGTGTAATAATGATGTGCTGGCAAAGCTGGCAAATGTTTGTGGTTTATAGAGCCTTCCTTTCAGTGTAATCATAACTGCACCCCCCTGGAATAAAGCACAGAGCACAGAGAGCACTGTTTTCAATGCAGACTGATATGAGGAAAAATAATTGAGAAAAAACCTAGTTTACTTCTGTCAATGCCACGTGTAGCATTTGTATTTTTGCATTTCTGTGATATATCAGTTATAAAGAACAGTAATTAGGCAGACAATTATGGACACAAATCTTAAAGTGATCGTGACAATGCTAAAGTAAGTTACTTTCATTTAATAATATAATCATCACTCTTCTGTCCCTATGACAGGAAGTAAACAAAAGAGAAAAACCTCAGTGTTTAAAACTCTTGGGGGAAAAGGTATGAGCTGCTGTTTTATGAAAGAATTTATCTTAGGATTTCTAACTCCCACTCTTTTTATTATTTTCCCCTTGAAAAAATAATAAAGACACTAAATAAAAATCCTCAAAGTGATTCCAAACATGTCTATTATTCCAAAAGGGACTACTATTTATGTAGCCTGAAAAATTTTGAACATTTGAATAAATGGGATTTTAAATGTCCCAGTGTGTATTTCAAATCTTTATTTCAAAGAGGGGAACTAGATGGAGATTTTTTAAAACACAGGTTTATTGACAGAAGCAGAATGTTTTTGATTGGGAAAGAATTAATTACACAGAAAATATAGTCACTTTGTTCCCTCATAGGTCCCCTATAGGAATTTATGTCAACATGGCTGTAGTTCTTTATAATACAGCTATAATTCTCCTGATCTACAAGTGATAAGGAAGAGTTATACTCCTAAATTGCCTTAAAATCAATTCAAAGGTGAGGAACTCTCCATTCATATTTGTGGCTTCTGAACTATAGCACATAAGATATTAAATTAGCAAGATTTGGGCCTGAAATTGAATGAAATTTTAAACTATCCTGCTCTTGGATACTAACATGTCTGTTTCTTTGGTTTCCTAATAGCCCTGTGTGAAAGTGTGGGTTTTTTCAAATACTGTCTCTTTGAAACAGCTGTCAAAGGACTTGTTGCGTATCATATCAGATCCTTTTGCCATCATCAGCTCTTCAAATCAAATAAGTATGTCTAGTAAAATAGTGTTTAAATATCTCATAGTTTGTTTAAAACTGGGATTTGCCAGGAAAATGAGAGCTTCCAATTTAATTAAAAAATAAAAATAAAGAAGAATCAGAAAACGCAGCAGTGCTGGACAATGAGTATCTCTTCCCATCCTGAGAACAGACACATCACAGTTGGCGTCCTTGCCCCCAGTGACCCCCCTTCTTCCCATGTGTGGGGTAGGATATGTCCAGGCAGACTGTGTGGTGAGGACAGGTGGGGTTTGCCACCAAGCCACACAACCCTGCCAGTGCAGGCATGGGACAAAAGACTTGGTACCACACTGGTGCAGCTGGTCCTCCTTCACTGTCTCAAAGCCAGGGCAGGTCACAGGGTGTCCTGGAAGGAAAGACAGGCTCAGTCCTTGCCTACTCCTTGGCTGTTTGCTGGTGACATGGTAAAGAAAAGCAGTGATGCTAGTCCATCCCTCTGATGAAATCTATTTTCTCCAACAAGACTGAAGCAGAGAGAGGCAAGATTGGTCTCTTCAGCCTATGGTGATCTGCTCTGGGGGGAATGGTGGTAAATTGGCTGTGGGGGAAGCCTAGAAAGCTCCCAGGAGTTGGAACAGCTGAATAGGAACTTCCTGAAGTGAAATGGTTCTCTTGCAGCTCCAGCAGCTACGAGAAGAGGGAAAATTGGCATCTTCTCTAAGTTTGCAAAGGGTATCCAACCACATGAAGCATCTGCCCTGGCTGCAGCTCTGCACCCAGGACACAGTGGAACAAGGCACCCAGAAGATGGCTGTGCCACTCATGTATCCCAAACCAGCAGCTCTGATCTGTGCTGAGCCTTGGGGCTCTCCCATCTGTTCCAGGGCTAAGCTCATGGTGAAAGCAAGGTACGACTTCTCAGATGAAACACCCTTTGTGTTTCTTCTCTTCAAATAGAGACCAGTATATGTTGTGCAGGTTATTAAACAACCATAAGATTTATACCGTGGTGGTGACAGGAATTAATTCCCAGTAACCTCAAGGAGAGCAAAAAAGAACACATTTTGTAACTGTCAAGTATCAAGCAATCTTTTTCCTATAAATGTAACTTTTTCACTTTTCTGTCAGTTTCAGGTACAAGATCAGATTATTTGCATTAGAAGTTCAAAATGTTAGTGTCACTATGTCTTAAAAGGTTTGAATAGCTCTAATGAGGAGAAGAATAATTCCAGTATTTCAGAGCAGAGCGCAGTGAAAGGATATTGAGAACAAATGCATTTCTTAAACTAGTTTTGCATACTTATAATGTGACTAATGCAAGATACTGTAAATGGAATTAATATTGAGAAATCAATTGAAAAGGATATACAAAGCTCTTCAGATTTCAAACACTGCAGCTGAAATAAAGATCAACATGCAAAAGATTGCATAAACGATTTTTAAAGTATTTTTTACAGCTGAGTGCTTTCAATATGCCAGTGCTGTGGAGCTAATCTGCATATAAAACATGTTGGATAGTCCAGTACTGCATATCAGTTCATAAATAATTACAGTAAGCATTACAGCTATAGGAACAGGGTACTCTTTTTCTCCTGTGGAGGGTCAGATGAATCATAGGAGTAAAAGCTTCATTGTTTGTGGTTTGAACTTTTAGTCAAATCCCCTACCACTGAGATCAGAAGAAGTTTTGTCTGTTTTTGGGAGAACTAAATGTCAAAAAGATTAAAAGAAAAAAAAAAAGATATCTGCAGTCCCTATTTTCTGTCTAGTGTTTTATAGATTTTTGATTGAGGTTATGATGCTGTCACAAAAACAAAAACAAAAACAAAAAAAAACCCAGCCAGCATATAGAAATACATTTATATTATTCCTAGGCATCTTTCCTGTGGGTTGCAAAAATTTGGTTTTGTTTTCTCTACGTGCCTCGGCACTTCTCATTCCATCTGGAAGCGGAGATCAAAGCGCTGCAGTCCCACAAGCAAGCGAGCAAGCATTTGTCTCTTGAGCTGCACAAGGAAGCACTGGAAGGCTGACAAAGAATCGTGCTGCTGCAGGGCAGGGGCCAGAGCGCCGCAGAGATGCGTCGCTCCAGATTGCTTCAAGGGGCACCGGATCACGTTTTGGAGCACAGTGTTTAGGTGAGCTGCACAAACCTACCTGGACTGCTTATGGACTGGTTTTGTACTTCACCATAGTACATATGTTTTAGAAGGAGGGGCCCCTTTTCAAGCAATCTCTTATAGTAATCAGACAGAAAGCAGAGGAGAAGCTCATTCAAGTTAACTGGCAACATGCTGTGTGCATTATGAGACCTCACTTTCAGTAGACTCATAAATTCCAAAGTATTTTGAATGGGACTGTGTTGAAGAACAAAGCAAAATGGGCTGTGTTTAAGCATGATTCTATTCCTGTTCTTCCCTTCTCAGAAGCTTGGTAACTTCTGAATTAGAGTAATTACTATAGCTTCTGGTTTATTGCAGTTAGTCCGTGTCCTGCTTTTCAACATGGTGTTGAAGAGGTCAGGTCAGAAAGATCCACATGTGTAACTGTCCACATCACCCTGAGTGTCTTTGTACATGTATGTCTAGCTATAGATGTGAGTTTGTCTTTAGAAGGGACCAAATATGAATGCCCCTTTGATTTTTTTTCAGGAACTCTTCAGAAAATGTTTTAAATATGTACTTAGCTGAACTTGCACATTAGTTTGTGCTCAGGAATACAAATTACATACAGTTAGCACTAATGTTGTTGCTCTCTTTTTAAAGGTATAAAGAAATGTGAGATATAAGATGTGGGTGCCAAATTATAGTTTAAGAGTCAATCAAAAATTTATCTAATCTGATAATTTCAATTCTCTTGCTACAGATGCAAAGATAAAACACAAAGTTTCACCTGATAGGAAAAGAGAGAACTGCATGAAAACCAGCTTTTTTGGTTCATTTGGCATTTGGATTAAAGTTACAACTGTGAACTGAATAACAGCTTGCAGCTGCCAAAAGGGGGAAGTCTTGCTCTCTGCACTTCCCTGCTTGAGTCTTTCTTTCCTTAGCCAGCAGTCAGCCAGCCCTGCAGACAGTGCTGGCATCCCTCTGACCAGGAGAGAAGCTAGCTTAATCCCTGCCAAAAAAAATTTTTGTTTTTCTTTGGGAAGGGGAGGCCAGTGGTTTTTTTTTACCCCCTTTTTATTTTTTTTTGG
The DNA here is from genome assembly GCF_049639895.1 of Pseudopodoces humilis. NCBI lineage: Eukaryota > Metazoa > Chordata > Aves > Passeriformes > Paridae > Pseudopodoces > Pseudopodoces humilis. Next base: position 63,861,493 of record NC_142202.1, read on the forward strand.
GCCTTTTAGGGAGTCCAATGAGCTTCCTTGGAAGGCAGACAAGTGTCAAAACTGGCTGCTGGGTAGAGGGGAGCTGAGAATATGGGGATGAGCAGAGTAGATGGATACCAGGGAAGCTAGGGTTTCCTCCCCTTCTGTGGTGCAGAACCATGAATTCCACTTTTGCTGTTTGGAGAAATCATAATCTCACAGCACAAAGTGATCAAAACAAACAGTTTCATTTTGGCTCATCCAAACCCCAGTTTTTGCTTATATCTGGCTTTTGCACCAAGACAAATTATTAAAGTCAGATCTCTAAAATATTTCTTTTACATAAGAAAGATACATTTTTCCTGAAATGATTTTTAAGTTTTTATTTTTGAATGAAATGAATACAGAGTTTCAAATGAAACATCATCTAGAAACTTAACATTTGAATTCACATGCATCATCTGGTACGTGCACATGTGAGATTTCAAAGAAATTGCAGGGTGTTGCAGGGGCTTTTGAGATCTTTGTAACATTTACTTTTCTCTCCTCTGCTGTTCTCTCTCCTCTGATTCATTTGAATATGAAGCTGGGTCCTGGATGAAGGCTAGCTTATGAAGTCCAGCTAAGATCTAGTCTCATTCCAGATAAAACAGAGCTTAAGTATCTGCTGATCTTGACTGACTGTATAGATCTAAAATGACTCCAGTGAAATTGGTCAGCTGAAAGATCTGGCTATCCTGATTCTTCTCTGTAGAATGGTAACTTGGACAAACCCCTCAGGACCAATCCCTCTCTGTACTGGATGTGATACAAGTATGTAATGTTGGGTATGAAAACTCATGACTGTATTTCTGTGAATTTTGGCTGCTTGTAGTGAATGTCTACACTCAAAAAAATTGGATTAAAAAAGAAGTTAATCCAATCTCCAGACTTACCTGTAGTCTAATACAAAAAGAACAAAACTAAACTGAAGATATTCTCAGTGGGGCGTGTTGTATTAAATTCAAATTGGTGTTGGCTGAGACCTTCTGGCCCTGAGCTCTGGCACAGAGAAACTGTACCCTGCCACCAGACAGGGTCTCTGTAAAGGGGTGGGGGAAGGAAGCAAGTGAAGACGTGGGACTAAAAACATTTTTACATTGTTTTGAAACTGAAGTGAGGTGATTATTAAGTTTTCCATGAGTCATTTGGCATTACTAACACAAAATTTTATATAGCACTTTACTCTTTAGTTTACCCTTTCTTACTCTTCCATACCAAATATTCTGTTTCAAGCAAAATGGGTAATTTTACTCAAAAACAGATACCACCAGTAGATTGACATGCTAATCCTGGCAGCTCTTCCTCTTGGAAGGCTGGCTGAGATTGCATGCCATGAGAGCAAGGATTACAGCTTACCCCCACAGCCATGGCAGAGCTCAGGGCTCACAAAGGCAGGGAAGGCAGGGAGCTGCCTGTCACAGAGCAGCACAAACCTCCACCACTGCTGGTGATGGTGACTCTGCCACACTGCAGTGACAGCACCCAGCAGGAGCAGCATAGGTACTGCCACTTACTCTCCACTGTTACTGCTGAAGAGCCTTTTGTGGTTCAGTGTGGACATACTATATTCCCTAGCTTAGATACCTACAGGTATTTCCCTTTTTTTTCCCTCAGAACATCTCTCTTCTTTCTCAAAGCTGGCTGTTTGGATGCTGTAGCACTGATGGTATCTGTCTTCCAATTATGCAATCTCCCTTGTCAGGAAAGGGTTTTAGCAAGGCTTCATGAGTGATTCCATATCCTTTTCCTACTCCCAGGCTGTGAACATCTCTTTCTTTCCTGCTATCTCACCAGACCTTTACAGCGTAAGTCACCTCTGCTCTCCCAGATGCAGAGCCTCACTAGACAGAAGCCTCCAGTGCTTGCTCCAGAAGAGGTTTCTGCCTTCTTCCTAATTCTAGCCTCCTAAGGATAATGCCCAATGTCCCTGGTTGCCATCTCCTTTATCTTCTTAGATCTCACAGCTGGGAAAAAGGTGGGAGAATATTGTGAACATGATAAGACAGGGAATTTCAGTCCAAATACATCCAGATGAGGCTGTGCAGAGCTTGAATGGCAGCAAGACCTATAGTCCAGTCTGTCTGTTTATGGATGATAGGTAAAGGAACAGTGATTCTTAAGTTCTCCTTAAGGTCTGAGTACCTAAGGGAGCATTTAAGAAGTGCAGAAAATGTCCTAGTCTGTTTTAAAGCACCAAATGTAATTGGAAATGTCAAGCTTTTCTGGATCATCTTTGGATGGTGTAAGACCTCTTGAAGTAAAGAGATTGTGTATTACTTTGGATAACCAAACTACTGCCACCATATGAGCTGGTGTACTGGGCTGAGCTAATTAATTTTCTTCATAGCAGTCTGTATGGTGCTATGTTTTTGATTTGTGACTCAAAGAACATTCTTAACACACATTTTCTGTTGATACTGAACAGTGCTTGCGCAGTACCAAGGTCTTCTCCGTTTCTCCTGCCAGTAAGTAGGCTCAAGGTGGGCAAGAGATTGGGAAGAGACAGTCAGACAGCTGACTCCAAGGGAATATTCTCTACCATCTAACACCATGCTCAAGAACAAAACTGGGAGAGAGTTTATCAATGGCTGCCATTGAGGGAGGTGGTGAGCAGTTGCTTTTCATCCTTTGGTTTTCCTTTTTTTGATTTTTTTTTTTTAACACATTAAAATATCTTTATCTCAACCCACATGTTTTCTCACTTTTACCTTTCTGATTCTATCTCCCTTACCTGGCTGCCAAGGTTCACACACAACAGCTGGGTAATGAGTTCTTACCTTGAATACAACTTCCTACAAATGTCTATGCTTTTGTTACTGAGACTAGACTGTGACTTGGCTCCAACAAAGGCAGGGATGTGCTGGTGGGAGAATACCTGATATATGTGGAAAAGGTTCAAAAGAAACCAAAACTGTTTTAATATATTCACTCTTTTCACTGCTTAAACGAAACTGGAGCCATCAGGATAAAAAGGAAGTTCTGATGGGGGAAAAGGCAACAGAGGAAAAAGCAGGCATATGAGAGAAAGGCAAAGAAAAGTAATGCAGATTTTCTCTGGGGAGCTATACGTTGACCTGTAAATTTCTGAATGACAATTTCAGAGTTAAAGATAATGAGGGAGTCTCTAGTGGTTCATTGCCTGGAGAAAGAAATTCTGATGCCTCTTTCATTGCACAATGGAGACCAAATAAATCTGTAAGCATGCCTTATGCAAGACAGCAGGCCAGTAAGAAAAATCAAGCATCAAAGTATTTCCTCGCAACGACACTGGCTGTGACATGGAGCTGTGGTAGGTCATCTTTCCTGCTCAACACAGCCATTTGCTAAGATCTGGATGCTGGGCAGTGACTGCAGGCTCTTCATGCTTTAGATGTAACCAGACTCACTAATTAACTTCCCCAGCAGTTTGCTGCCACAACTGAGCTTGGAAAATGAAGCATTTTCTCATTTAAGCAATGCTTAGGGAGCACTTTCTGCTGATGATTCCACCTGCCAGGGAGTGACACCTGTATGCCAGCAGAAGAATGGAGTTCACAGAAATTTTGCAGCTTCTGTCAAAGCTGTTTTTCTCTTTTCTGACAAGCTGCTTTTCCTCCCATCCACATTCTTTGCACGGTTGCTTCTCGAACTAGGCCCCCAACAAGGTATTGTTTGAAAGGGATAAACATAGCAGGGCTGGATTGTTAAACATTTGTCAAGTGTTTGTGATATTTCACAGCTGGCATATAAAATACCTTGTGGAAGGACCAGGCTTAAACCTTGTTAGCAGTCCTCTGTGGAGTGAAAAAACCCTTTTTGTTCTGAATTTGGCTTCCTCTTTTTGGTCACAGGAAGATAAAATCACAGACACTCAGGGAAAGTAATTTGTCATTCTTCTCCTCCTTCATCCACACTCTTTTTTAACACTTGACCTCTTCCCACATTGCACATACTCATTCTTCAGCATCTCTCCCATCCACTCCTGCTCTTACTCTGATCCAGGAAAGGGCTCAGATCACAGTAAGGCACTCTGAAGGACAAACCCAAGTGTGGTCAAAGGAAATTAAGGTCTCCAGCTGCTCTCAGCTGAGAGTTCTCCTCAGTTTTGGCATTGCACCAGTGTTGACTTTGAAATATAGATAAGGCTTTGTTTCCTTTTGATTTGTCTCTATTTCTTCAACATCAGCGCTGGCAGATGCATGCTATGCTTAGTTCCCCCTCCTGTCACCATATTCATTCATATGGATTGTACCTAACAGTCCACAGTACATCACTTCAGCAGAGGACAGATGCTGCTACTGGCTTTGTTCCTCTCCTACACCTTTTCCTTCATTGGGAGTAATAAAATTCCTGATAAATTGACCAGCCCATTTCCTCCTGTCCTTAGTGGTTGTAGTATCAGCTCCAAGTGCACATTGCAAGGTCGCAGGTATTCCAAGAGCTTTTACTCCTTTGTAAGATCTGTGTTTACTGATCAGACAAAATCCCTTATTTTACTCTGTTTTCTGTGGGCCAAGAACAGTTTGTTCCTAAGTCCTCTCCTGTGTTTACAATTTGGTAAGATAGAATATTAGATGGTCAAAAAAGGTAGTTTCCTATGTGTTCATGTTTCCAAATAGCTGGCACATGGTGAGCCCTCTGCCAAAGTGTGCCTACTAGCCTGTTAACAAAATGAATCATGAATATGAGTGACTTGCGAATCAAATATTTATGGTGGACCTGAAACAAGAATGTCCAGGCCTACTGCCATGCAGAAAAAACTGTAAAGCTATTTTTTGTTGTTTTGTTTTGTTTTTTTAAGTTTTCATGACTGGAAGACCAAAAACATACAGTAATTTAATGTTTGGGATTTGGCATGAGATCATGAACACCATGAAGGTTTCTTCATAGTTTAGCAGCAGTAGCAGCAGGAATGCTGCAGAGTGAGTGATTTCCTTCTTCTCAGCATGCCTGCTATTAATGTCTATAAAAATCTCTGAAAAAACTGCAAGGAGATAAACCTAATTTTGCTTCCTTCTACCCTTCTATTTTTCAAGCTGGGCAGGAATCTTGTGGTATTTTCAGTGGAAATGCTGAGAGACAAGTGCTTTCAGAGGGATTTCCATCAGCCTCCCAAGGATAGGAACATTTCTCTGGCTGCTTATCAACAGAGAAAATAAATCCTAATACCAGTGCCAGTCAAAGTACTTGGAATAGAGCTACATTAATCCAAGAATCTGTGTTAGAGGGGGATGGAACTGACACCAGATGGATTTGCTCACTATTAGCACTTGTTTGCTATTCTTGACAACACAAAGAAGGCAGGGGTTATGTACATAAAAAGTCTAAATTGCTGTTCATTTAGACTACACGATCTTCCCTCTTTCATTCAGCAAAACAGGCTTTCTTTTGCTGCTTCTCTGCTCAGTGGCAGAGTGACAGGGTGGCTGATAAGCCTTGGCCATGTATAAAGGCACTGGCTCAGCCAAGAGGCTGTGTGGACTGTGCCTTTCCTCCCACCTCAAGCAGGCTGGGAATCCTGCAGCATCACAGACTTTCCCATTACAGCAGAAAACAAAAGAGAAGGCTCAACCTTCTGCCCACTCTGTGTCTCACGCAGGAAACTGATGGCAGTAGAAACATACCTTTGGGCATAAAGCTGTTAGTTGGAAAGAGAAAAGTGGGACAGCTGGAAAATGTTCCACCACAGTGAAGAAATTTGGGAATTGTTTACTCTTGTCTTTTACTGGACTATCCTGCAGTAGCTTGGAAATGTATGGAACAAACAGGAGCTTGTCTTCTTGCCGCTTTTGCAAGGTTGCTTAAAATGTATTCTCATTCTGCCTGTGGCTCCCAGGGCTAGAGAAGGTATTTACAAATGGCCTGTATAATTTTAACAGGTGACTTACTCTTCATGAGATTTACTTAGAGGAAAGCCTTAAGAAACACAGCCTTTGACTAGGATAATAGTAAAGGAAAATCTACTTCCTGCAAAGAATTTATAGCTTTCCAAATGGCCTCAATTTAAAAGAAATGAAAGGGGAATATGGTCTATTGGCTACAGCCTGAAATTAATGCCAAGGAAATCCTTTCAATAAGGGTCTATATATCTTTAAGTTAGCTTGGGCTTAGGTCTCTGTTGATACTGTCTATTGGCCAGCATCCTGTGAAGATTACAAGATATATAACACTGAAAGCTTGTAGGAAATTTTGGAGTCAGAGTACATGCTTGTCAACTTTGCCTGTCAATGCATCTGGTCTGAGAGTCTGTGTGTTTTAGTTTGCAATAGGTTTTCTGGTGTCTAATAAGGTAACAGCTTTAAGTAAAACCATTCCAGCTGTTGAAGTGTTCTGACTGTCTAGTAACATCTGTGGATTTTCTGGTGTTCAAAAGCAAATGAATTTTTACAGTATAATTTACCTCAGTGGAAGTGTTAATAGTTTTGGGGGGTTGGCTTTTGTTTTGTTTTGGTTTAGTTTTAGTTTTCCTGATGGGCTTCAAGCTTTTAGGACCCTCACTGAAATATTTTGACCTTGAAACCTCTATTGTTCTCCTGATTCACTCCAGAGAATAAAAAAGGATTGAAAAAGAATAAAGACATGATTTATAAGAACACAATCATGCAATCATATAACCTCATTTTCTTAAGAAACAAGACTCAAATGTGCTGCATTTATACTTGGTATTCCGTAGTTGGCAATGCACTTTCAGCTTCCTATTGTAATGACAATATTCATACATTTTAATTTTGTTGAAGACCCCTTCCATCTGTTGTCCTTGCCCAAATATTTAGTATTATTTCCTTACATCCAAAAAACACCCCCACAGCTAATAAGTTCAATGTCCACATAGATACTTTCTTCGGGAAAAAAAGAAATACTTTTCTCCTCTGACTTTTCTAAGCTTTCTTTCACCAATAAAAACCCATTGTCAAGAGGAAATTATCCTAGGCATAGGCCACACAAAAAAAAAAAAAAAAGTGAAATGTACCTTCTCATCAAGAAAATATCCAGAATATGTTAATTCCACCAGGAGTAACATGGACATTTGGATGGACTTTTCAGAGACTGGAGATCTAGCAAATAAAAATCCATTTGGTTTCCATGGATGAACTCATCTACATGACAGCAGTTCTTGTTCTCCTGGGTCAGTCCTGAAAGATAGCAGACTGAAACATTCTGTATCCTGTTTTTTAAGAGCATTTTGTGAAATTAACTTTTTGAAATTAAAGAAGACTTAATCCTTCTAACCATAGATACGTGAAGGTGATATTCACAGGCACAGAATTCCTTTGTGTGGTTTTTAGATGCGCTGGCATTTATTGCAGTAAAACAGTAGCATGAGCCTTGCAGGCCTGGAAACCACTGCTCTCACAGCTCTCTCCTTCCCAGGAGAGCCAGCAACTTTAGTCTGTTTCCGCTGGTAAGGTGAGAAAACATCAGAGGTGGGATGCCACTGTTCTGTGAGAGGAAAAGGTCTAGTTCAGCAGTGAGGGAAGCTGTTGGCAAAGAAGAGGTCAGATATTATTGCTCAGGTGATAAGAAATGTTCTGCCTGTGTGTCAGGCACAGGCAACTGACGTCAGCTGAGTTTTGGTTCTTCTCCCACTGTGTTCTGTAGGTACAGGTAGCTGGAATGTGACTCATGCCTGTAACAGGAGAAGTTACTGGAAGTTCAATTATTTCTAGGCTGCAGCATAGAAACCTAACAGAGAGAAGATGCAAAATAGACTGTAGTGAACGGAGCTACAGTGACTTTATATGAGCTGAAATTTTACTCCTTAGAAAAACCAAAGTGGTGCAAAACCATAATTCCAGCTGCTGGAAAGGGAAAAGACAGAGGAGCATTGTCTGTTCTTCTTCCACAGAAGTTCCTGACGCAGGCTTACAGCATTTCTTGGGAGTGAGCAAAATAACTCGGCAGTTCTGGACGTATTAGTCAGTGGTTTAAAAATCCAACAGAGGAGCTCGCCATTTGTTTGTTAATTCTTGAATTCAACAGATTTTCTATTGAATTGAACAGGAGTTCTGAGCAGCACACTCAAAGCACCCAGGGAATAACACGGTTCTTACCAGGACTCTAAATTTGGAGACTAAAATTTGTTTTAAATGGTATTTTGTATTAGCAGGGGAAAAAAAAAGTGTTTCTGGTCTGAAATTTTATATGGCAACTTTCACCTCAAGGTAATGAAAACAAGCTGCGCTATAAACTTTTCGAAACTGGGGTTTATGGAAAAGCTGACAAATCCTTTACTGGAGTGATGTGGCTGGGAGGACTTTAAAAGATTCCCATGGAGCATTATTGATCATGATCACACACTCCTGAGCACTCACACTGGAGACTGCAGGCAGAAGTCCCACTGTTTTCAATTACTGTGCCAGCCTGGCGGCGTGTCCGGCCGATGGGGCCGTGTCACAGCCTGGTCATCTGCTGGGTGGGGCCCCATCAGCAGCCCCAGGTTGGTGTGCTTCCCGCCCGGCTCTCCGAGCATGTCATGTCCCACGTCTCTCTGGCTGGGACAGCAGCCCTGAGCCCCGTCATTTCTAGCAAAGTCTCTTTATGCCACCCTCCAGGGGAAGGAGTTGTTTTTTTTCAGGAGAATGGGAGGAAGGGGGAAAAGGAAAACACGTAAATTTTGGGGTTCTTCCTCTTTACCCTGGAATTAAATATCATGCATAGATCATGTAAAAGGAACAGGCTTTTAGTGGGAGAATATGGCTTCACTTCTCAGCCTCTTCCCTTTGGGTTTGAAAGTGAAGCCATGTGATAACGACGGAAGCACCAGCAAGAGCTGGTGACTGGACCTCAGGAAATTCACAGCGGTGTTTTTGTGCTTCTAAATGAGCAACACTGTTGCTTGTAAAGAACTGAGGTAAAATACTGGCCCCACTGAAGTCCTTGGCAAGCCTTCTACTGCCTTCAGTGGGGCCAAGATTTTACCCTGAGTCCTGTAAGCCATTAGGCTTTTGAGTTTTTAATGGGTCCACTCCTGCACAGACAGACTGCTCTTGTAAGCAAGGGTTAGCTAGATTGGCTCGGATACTACGCAATTTAAAACTTAAAGGAAAGCAATTTTGTAGTGAAATTAAGGGACTGTAAAAGGAATTTGGCTTTAGACAACTTGCTTCTGTTTGGATTTGGATTAGGCTGCAATCTCCTTGTCTGTTTTTAGAGCGCATGTTCCTGCCAGCATCAATAATCTATTTTCCTTAGTGCAAGTGAAAGGCTCTGATGGCTCAGAGGTGTAGTCTGGTATCCAGTACTGCTCTGGATTTCTTCTTTGGTTTAGGAATCAGGCTACAAATAGTCAGAGACTGCAAGCTGCTCCTTAACATTTATGTGCTGCCAACAGCCAATTCATTGACATGTGGGCCAACACACTCCTTTCCCGTCGCTCTTCTTACAGTCATTCCTATATTTTTTCCTGTTCCCCTGAGCTAATTCAAAAGCCTTTCTTTGCCCATGCAGTCCCTCCCAGCCCAATCTAAGCATTCATTTGCGCTTGGCCTGATTGTGTTTTCATTGGCAATATTAATTTTATCCTGTCCAGCAGCACATTAGTCAAGCACTTTCTTGAACTTTTCAGGTTGCCTCAAATACCTCTATTTCCCCCACGTGCTCCAAAATAAATAAATCACTTCTTTAGATAATGAACATCCCATATATCATTTCCCCTCAGGTCACAATATCATGTGTAGGTTAAGCTTATAAGGGACAGAGGTTAAAGGTGGACACAACAGAGAAAGTTGTGGAGGAAGAGTATGTGGGGGTAGCAATCACTCCAGAGAAGTCCATAAAAGATCTAGCAGTAACTTTAGGAGAGACTGTGTATGGGGAAGCCCAGCTCTCACTGGCATATGCTGCTCCCCTGGGGGAATGTGTGCTGCAGCCTGCCAAAGCATGGCTCCACTTGTGCTCTCCAAGCACACCCTGAAGCTCAACTTCTTCCCTCTAAAGGCATCTTCTCCTCCATCCTGTCAAAAATGTCTCCTTTTCCCTTTTCTTTCCCCCTCTCTCAGTATGTGAGGGCCTACATTCTCCTCTTATAGAAACTCTTCTTGTCCTTGGCTTACACCCTGAGTAGTAAAGCCATAAAGCATTCCTGGATTTCTCTGAGCCTATGTATGTGCAAAGTGTGAGGCAGGTCCAGCAGGCACTTGTCTGACGTGGCATTAAGGATGCAGCACTGCTTGGGGGCTGCTTTGCAGAAGACACCTGGCAGCAGAGCACCCACAGCCTGTGACAATCAGAGATCCTGATGGTGTCAGAGTGTGTCACAGTAGCTCCTAACAGAGTGCTGCCAGCTGTTTTCCACTTAATTCAAACAGGGACTTTTAAGTGGAAAGAGGTTCTCTTGACAGTGGTCTCTGATACGAAATTTTTGTTCAAAATTGGGATGAAAGGAAAGTTTTCTTGGTAAAATTAATGGATTATAAAAGAGCCTACTGTAATGGGGAAGGACCATCAGCTACTCCATCCGTGATAAATATATATAAATTAGGGATTTCATTTGCAATATCCCAGAAGTTGCAAGTATTTCAATGTAGGTAAAGCTAAATATTTAATTTAGCCTTATCTGAAAAGCCATCTGTCTTCTTTAGAATTTCCAGTGTTAACTGAAGTGACTGAATGATTGTGCTTAAGAATGACAAACTTCCCCTGTATTGGAAGAGTGGGTTCGGAGAGAGAAAGCTACAAAATCTGCTTCTGACAGGGCAGCTAGGAATGGTGAGAAAGGTGAGGACCTTCATCGCTGGAATTCTTCATGTGTTCAAAAGCTGAGATTTAATTAGCACACCATGGATTTTGTACATGCTTATGAGTGTAAGCTCCTACCCTAACACCCTAGTGGTCATACACCTTTGTAATTTTGCTGCCATGAAGCCTGACTCAGTCAAATATTAGCAGGGATTTTACAGAGCTGACTTAGTGTAAATGTCAGGTGCTTTATCTCTGCTAGGATTTTGCAACATAATAATTATTGCATGCTAATTTAAAACCTCCCACCTTTTGGCAGTGAAAGAATGTATGGGAAAAAGTATAAAACCAAATGGAATGATTGTCTTAACATGCAAAACTCATACTGGAATCAACCTACCAAACATGCAAGATAAACAAAACCATATAAGTGCAAAGTTTGCCTTTTGTGAATGCATCTATGTTTGTCATTCAAGGAAGAATATTTGAGTCTAGCTCCAGCAGTGATTATCAGTATCAGAGAATTCCTCTTGTAAGGAAGCTTAAAAAACATCCAGAGGTTTCTGGAGAACAAAAATTGTAAAATGTACCACTATATCAGTCACACCTGCTTCAATGTTAATTTCAAAATCCTTAGCACTCTGTTCTCCAAGCACTAACTCTCTTTCCAAAGAACCCAGAGCACATGACATCCAATAAGGTCTCACCCTTAGGGTCATTTGCACCTTGGCAAACTGAGAAAAAGTGCCTCATAATTTGTAGCTTGTGCCGTCAGGGAGTAGTGTATGGAGACTAAGGAGAATTAGGGGGAGTTCACTCCAGCATTTAAAAGAGGAAGGAAAGAATGCTGCAAGAAATTTGATCCACTATAATATGTGCAAAACTTTCAGTGGTCTTTTAAAAAAAAAAAATTTAATACAATTTGGAACGTGTTCACTGTGCGCCTTATCTTAATACATTTCCTCATGATGACAACATTTTTCCTTACACTTTCAAACGCAAGGGGAACTTCAGGAGCTCAGAGAATGTTGCTGCCATCAATAGACTGGGCACCAGGAAGAAACGCAACTGCCATGAACTTCCTCCTTCTCCCCACTTGAAAAGTCAAGAACTTTCCACGCCTGCTGTGATTCTCAGCCTCACCATGACAAACGGGGAGAATGACTGATGAAATGATGCATGTCCTAGCTTACTCTACGGCTGACTGCTCCGCTTCCCTCGCGTTTCCCGCTTGCACCGACTGCTGTACTGCAGCCATATAGATTATATGACAAGTTTGGGTTGAGTGGAGTGCTGCCATCTCTTGGTTATTTTGGGCAGATCGACTCACATATTTTTTCATTTTCCTGCCACTCAAGAATGGTATGAAGTAACACAGAAAAACAACTATTCTGGATGAAAAAGTTTAGGCACTTAGGAAGCGTAATTGTGGTTTTTATAGATTCAAGCATGTAGAACAGAGTACATTTGCTGGTGCATTGGATCTCTGTGTAACTTCTGTTAAGCGTTTTTAACAAACCTATAAACCATGAACAGTTGGAACAGTTTATATATGATGTGAACACCACAAAAAAAAAGAATGGAAAGTGATGGAGTTTTATATATAATTGTAGGCAAGAAAGACATTATAATGAATGCATTAAAGAGTACTGGATTAGTATGAAATGCCTATCTTATACTATGCCATTTCAGAGTTATGAGAAGCTTAATTATTTATACTCAAAATTTGTCAAATAATTTACTTGAAAATGTTTTTCCAATTACAAATGTTTTTCCTTCCTTTTTCTTTCTGACTGTGACTCAAGCCAAAATACATACTTTAAGTACTTTGTGGTTGGAATCCAGGGCTAACTTCTTCCTGGGCATTTCCAAGGCTGGAGACAAGAGGTGTATGATCTCCTTTTCTTCAGTAGTAGCAGGAGCCAGATGTTTGTTTGTGTTTCTTTTTTTATTTTTTTTTAAATTAAAATATGAGAGAAATGAAAGTCTAATTGAATTTAAAATAAAAGATAAACATGAAATGTTTGCTGCCACAGCCTCCTAACCCAACCCCCCACCACAATGCAAAGGAAACAACATATGACAAGGATTTTGAAATAATTAATAATGCAAAAAATTGTATATGTAAGCAGGGACATGTCCTCTATGAATAAATGCTAATATTAGAAGAACAGGGGTTTGAATTTATGATTACTGCTGCTATACTCTGGATCAAGATGATGACTCATTGGGGTCATAGCTTCCTCAGGGAAGAGCTATCAGACACTGCCTGCCTCCCTTCTTGAAGGGAAGACACTGAAGCTGGGGGCTCTTCAGAAAACCAGAGGTCCCACAGTCTGTTTTTTGGTTAATGCTGGGGATGGAATTTAAAAAACATCAGCTTTCTCAGTACTCCTCAACCACCACCATTGCATCTGTACCGAACCATCCCTCTTCACATAAGGGCACAAATCCAGTAGCAAGTGTTTGACAGATGATTACCTCAGTGCTGCCATGTGTAGGACAGAAAAACATGGAATCTTGTGCAAGCACAGAGTATTCTGTGTCTGAGACCTGGAAAAGCCTCCTGACAAGGATGTATGTTCTTGGACGAGCCAACATCATCTGCTCTTGCTCCTGCTCCTTCCTCTGCTGCAGCCTGCTCTGGCTTCCTTGCAGTCCTTTGCAAGGAGCACATGAGTTTTCAGTAATGTCAGAGACTTTAGCTACTTTTGTTCTTATGTTTGTTCTTTCTGAGAAGAACCTGTCACAGCTGCCATCAAAGAATGCTCTCTAACATCTCCAACATGAGTGAAATGAAGGAAATCCCACTTTATTTTGTCCAAACTTTGAAATTCTCATCTGAGCAATAAAATATTAGTTAACTGTATCAGATATTTTCCAGTTTACATCCTTTTTGTGTCTCCTCTGTCCTTCACAGACAGGGAGAGCAGAAGGTGCTGCTTGTTCCCTACCCTTCCCTCTCCCCTAGGCGCACTAAGGCACCAGTTTTTCTTGAGATATAAACGGTGCAAAAACCTCTGTCTAAGTGGGCATGTCACTGGTTATCTGAGGAGCCTAAGAGGACCAAGTTTCTCATTTAAGAGTGGAAGCAGGAACATAAAACTGACTGCTCAGAAGCTGCTCAGCATAGAGGTCATGGCCATGGTATTGCTACAATTCTCTGAGGCATCTTCCACCCTCCCACCCTTATCATCACTCTAACATCATCTCCACAGCTGGTGCATGAAGCTGGCCTGCTTCATGGCAATCTTCCTGACTCTTCTACCTAAAACTTCTTCTCTGAGTTAGACTAACTTTTTAGCTCAGCTCCAAAAGCATGTATGGTTCACCTTGGCTCCTGCATGGATGCCTCATTTTAACGTCTTGGATTCCTCCCTTGCTCATCAGGCTGGAAATTTTGTGTTGGAAAGTTTGTTCTTCTGTTTCTTTTTTTTTTCCTTCCTATTTTTTTTCTTTCTTTTTTTTTGCATTTGAAAGCAATCACTTCTGCCTCTAGCCAAGATTTCTAGCTGTGTGTACAGTGCAGTTAATGACTGAGTGGTTTGATAACTATCTCTTGCTAAAGGAAAATTTTCAAGAAGGGTTGTAGACTGTATTGTGTTTACGATGTTTGGACACACTATCGTACGGTCTCTGGAAAAGTAAACTTTTCTTCTAGTAATCATAGAAAAAATAACAACTAATTACTGAGGTAAATTCTAGGGTCACTTCTCATCCACCTGCTTTTCAAAAACTCACTTCCTAAGAAGTTTTATAGATAAATATATTGGGAAGTGAATTACAGGGAAGGGCCTCAGTGTCTCATATAGTAAAACTCATTGTGGAGCGATTCCACAGATGTAACATCAGGCAGAATTCATGAGACAGCTGCAGAAATCCTAGTCAGGCTGTTATATGGTGTTACCACTTCTACTTTTAAAATGAATTTTCACTTCTGCAGTTTGTTGTTTTTTTCACTCTGTGAAGTGCTATGTGCATTTGTACACACACACACACACACATCAACTGTACAAGAGCAAACAACGACTGTGTATAGTGCCAGAAACCTTGGGCAAAGATGAGATGGCAGATCACAAGCTGGCTTAAGGCATCCACTATTGACTGTGAAAGAGTAGTTTGAGACATTTGCTCTGAATAAACCTTTATCTCCTCCTTTGGTGGTGCTGACTGCAAACATTACTATGGAAATCTCTGGGTGGCAATTTCCTGGACAGCCCTGAAGGAGCTGGGCTGCACTTGCATCAGAACTTGAGTGTGGGTGGCAGGGTGGAGAAGGGAATGGAGCTATGTGGCATAGCTGCACTTATCTTCATAGCTATTCATCCACCAAGGCTGTGACAGCGTATAAAAGTGGCAAAGTGATTTCACAGTTCTAATCTGGTTTATCATAATTTTTTCCAAGCACTGCCTCAAAGCAGGCAGGGAAAGGAAATACACATTACTGCTTTGTTCTGGTTCATGACTAACTATGTTCAAAATGTGCGGTATTTTCCAGAAGTAAAGGTTTTATGACTTATTATCTTTTCCATAACAGCACATTATCTACAGCTGATATAAAGAGAATTTTTTATTATTTTTTTAATAATGAAGATGTGCCTAGTCACAGGAAGAAGTGATTCAGACACACAAAAATACAACCAAAAATTCTGTCTTCCTGTGCAGGAAGTTTACCTTTAGTTATGAAATTGACATTTCTGTCTAAAGGCATAGATAAAAATAGTTAGTCAGATAGTTAGGAAAGAAAATCCATTTAATAGAGCAGGGTTGGAATAACATATTCCTGTGTGGTTACATTTGATCTGCACTGTGTGGTCTATCACAGACAAGCGAGGAGGTATACTAAGGTAGATACGAGTTTTGGCTGAAAGCTGGTGCTTATTTGTGATGGAATTTGTTGAGAAATCTTCAGATCTACAGCTTCAGAGACAGATAAAATTTGTTTATCCTGCAGGTTAACACCCTGATGCTCATCTTGGCAGCTGTCTTCTTCCTGCCAAAGACAAACATATGAAAATCAGGAAGTGTATGCTTTCATGAATTGGCTGCATGAAAGAGTTGTCAAGCTGAGATTTATGGCTGGCTCAATCAAGTTGGTATAAGTAGAGCTGTCTGTACTCTCTTATCCAGGCTCATCTTTTGACTGTCTCAGTCTCATCAAAGATAAATTAACTATTCTAGCAATGCAATAATGGATACAGTGGATTAAAATGGGTTATCTTGAAGACAAAAAATATAAATAAAGCCAAGCCATGCTTGGCTGTGATCTGGAATAGGACATAACCAAAAACCTTTAGAGGTAGCTATTAGCAGAACAACTCCAGTACTATTTCAGGATCAAGATGAAGACATCAAGAAGACACATTTCTAAATTACCTCTGGAGACCTTTCAATCTCCTCTGTATACTTGGCATGCTGCTACCTCACAAATGTTTATTAGCTGTTTGTGTCTTAGTCACTTGTAAGTGTTAATAGCCCACGAAATATCTTAATCGGTTTATTTTTAAATAATGGCAATTGATTCTTGAATACTTAAGTATAGAAAAGTAAGATTTAATCTGAGCAGGATCCAAAACAATGCTTGCCTGGGAAACTTGTCTGTGATAGTAAAGGACTCCTTATCAGATAAAAGTGTAGGAAAGTCTGTGGCTAGTGGTTGAAATAAAAGCAATTTAAACTAGAAATAAGGCACAGTTTTTGAAAAGTGAATAAATTTAACTTTTTGAACTAGTTACTTAAAGTCAGAGTGAATCATGTAGCCCTTTGACACCTTTAAATTGAGACAGGTATCAAAAAAATATGCTGTAGTTCTTCCACAGCTTACTGGATTTGCTGCAGAGTACCAAGGTAAATTATTCTATGACCTGTATTATGTGAGAGGTCAGACAAGAACACCCATATGGTCCCCCTGGCTTTTTAGAAGTGAGTGTGCAAAGCATTTGCAAACACTATCACCTTCCCAGAAAGCCTAAGGGAGGTGGCATGACTCTTCAAGATAGTGGATGAAAGTGCAGTGCAGCTTCTGAACACTGGTGTTAAATTCAAAGGTGAAGAAAAAGGATTCATGTGGTGATCCTTCATTTTATGTTCACCATAGTCCTGATCAGAGCAGTAGAGGACACCTGAAGGCATCAGCACCTGAAGGTACCAGCTTTGAGTAACTCAGTGTTTTGACTGGGATGTGGGTCTCTAGGATTTGTATGTTTCATCTTACTCTAATTTAATCAGCTACAAATATTTTTTAAAATGTCCCTCTAGTATTGCAACCAGAAAGAAGTACTCATGGTGCTTTGTGACTTTTGTTTATACTGATGAACACATAAACCAGAAACCTGAAGCAAGTGCAGATCAGTGAAGTGCTGGACAGTGAAGCAGTGGAAATGAATGAGCTGTGACAGTGGCCTCAGTGGTGAGCAGATTTATTTCTTCATGATGCACTTAAGTGCATTCAAGATCCCATTAATATATTATGCTAAATTTAGGAACAATGCAAAAAATGTTGTTATATCTAATCTCTCTTTTCATACCTTTTCCAAAGTGCACAGCCATGTACTCACTTTAATTTTCATTATTCTAGCTAGCATTAACTTCAAACCAACACAATCTGGGTTATATTGCTAGGCTGATAAAAAGTGATAAAAGAGTAATGAAGAATGAAACTTTAGCATGTTAAGAGTTCTCTGCATACTCTGACTGAAGATCTCATCTGTCTTTCAAGGACTGCCATAGGCATTAATGTTATTAACACTAAACGGGAGGTGGTTTCCCCCTACCATCAAGAAGAAATTGTGGAAAACTTTGCCCCGACATGATGAGTTTTGTAAAAATGGCTGCAGTTCAACTATGCACACAATTATAGATTGTTTGTATGATCTCAGATTCAGAGATAACCACTAAAAGCTTTCATAAAAGGATATTGTACTGGTTTTAAGCTGGGATATGGAGGGTAAGGTGGAAAGAAATATGAATCTCACAGAAATACAGAAACACCTGCATCAACGCTTGGCTGCCTTTACCATGATGTTGCATCACTAAATGTAAGTGCAAAGTTAAGAGGGAAGCTGAAGCTCATTATCCACCTACACACGTCCCTAATTTCATAGAGGCTGGTACACTGATGCCTCTGATGATCTTTTCTCCAGTTGTCTTGTGTCCAATATCTGTGTTCTGCCTGGAATCCTGCCAAATACAAGCACATGTAGGCTCTCACCCGATCTGTGTGACAGTCAAACTGGCAATCAAAGCAACTTTTGAGTTGCTCTACTCACTTTGGAGTGACTCCAGACATACCGCTTTGTAGTGCTTCCCTGAGCGATGAAAATGCAATTCCAGTGCCAAAGCGTTACCTCTGAGGAGTGTCCTCACCCCAGCATGGGTCTGGAAAGGTGAGAAAGGCTGGCAAGTGCTGAATAACTACTAGTCAGTAATGCTTTGACATCTCAAGCAGCAGAGAACAAGTCTAACAAAATGCTTTGAGGGGAAATGTGCAAGTAAAGCAGACAAGAAGGTTTGTCAGTTTAAGAACTGAATATAATTCAGAGAAATACCAGAGTCTAAAAGACAGCAAAGGCAGCATGTGCAGGCATGAGATTAGCCTGCAGTGGTGGATAGGAGGGAAACTCGCTTCCATTTGTATTTTTTCTCCTACAGTATCACCAGCATAAGAGAAAAGGTGTAAAAGGTAGGGGTCTATAACACTTCATCTTTAGATTTAGCATTTAGATTTGTAACCATCCCTTACATGGCTTATTTAAGAGGACAAGGAAGTCAACACCTTTGGGCCCTATGGAGTTGGGATATGAGCAAGTTTGGGATTTTGTTTAAAATAATTCACTCATTCTATTAATTTCTCCAAGTTTAATTGAAAAGAATTATTAGTCTGCAGTCGGAGTCAGCAGATAAACCAGGATGATATACCTGGTTAGTAGCCCATGAGAAATAGATGACAAATGCTATTTAAGATATGCATGGAAAAATCTCTGAAATCTTTGACTTGGGGAAAAAAACCTTCTTCTTTCATCACTTAGATGTTGTTAGCTCTATCTTTGCCAGTTACAGCTACTGCATTCAACACACAGCTAATCACTGACATTTTTAATCTTCACTGTGGGTCTTGGCTTTTTTAAAGTCAAATGGTTTTTTCCTTTCTTTAAACAGTCACTCCAAACATCCTTTATGTGGGAATGTTATTTAAGAAAAAACCAAACATTTTGTACATGCTAACAGCTCACTAAACAATTTCCCCTTACCTTTAATGACACGCAAAACACCTGAATGATTCACTGAGGAGAAAATCAAGATAATGCAGGTAATTTTGTAAACCCAAAGATAAGAACCTTTTCAGCCTCTGTAACAGACAGCATTTAAGCAGTGCTCACTGCCAGTCCTGTGAGAGTTCAGAAGTGTTTCTCATTTTCCCCTATAAAAGGCCTGTTTCCATTGTTTTATAATTTCTGCCAAAATAATTGCTCTGAACTGCTAAAAAAATAATTGCTAAAATTGCTAAAAAAGAAGGAGGTATTAAGCCAGAAACAGTCACTCGAAATTCAGTTTAAATAACCTTGCTCTGGCTCACTTTAGGACACAGGAGGTGAAACTGCTTGCAGATTTACAAACACCTTTGGTTTGTTTAACTTCAAAATAGTTTTGAGTATGCATTTCCCACATTTGGCAAGCACAAACTGGGAAGGCAAGGCAATCAGTGCAATCAGAAATGTTTTAAACAATATTTACCATTTTTAATAGTCATTATTTTCCAGGGTTTCTCCTTTCAGTCTAAAAATTTCCCTTCATTTCTCTGTGTGCTGCTTAGGAAACATATTTTTTTTTAAATTTATTTTTAATAAACATGCAAGCCTTTATCATGTCAGTATATAACTGGTGGCAGCAGATGCCACTTTTTGGCAACAACCTGAAAGTTTGCAGCTGCATCCAGTGCTCACTTAAGATACTGAGGCAATTTCAATAGACTTCAGTGGACTTCTGTTCAGCCTTAATGTGTCTTCAACGTTTGGCATAGAGGACAAGGCACTGATGACAGTCCAGACCAAACATTTAGACACCCCAGTGAAGGTGTGGTTAAGAGGAAAGAGCAATGTCGTCTTTTTATGTTTGTGTCTATGGTAGTGTTTGTCCTTTTCTTAAAAGCAACTTGTTACTAACATTTAAAAAGCAAAATGTAACTGGGGAAATACAAATTCCTGCAAGCCTGAGTCTCAGCCATAAGTGTAACATTTGTTTATAGAGATTGGATTTCTTCTCAGGTCAGCACAAAACATCTGTGTTTGACCAGTTTCTAAAGGTTCACGTGGAAAATCAGCTATGCACAGCCCTTTCAAACCTGCTCTGAAGAACCATAATTTCTGTGGAAGAGCTTTTGATCTGCATACTTGCGTCTTACACAGTCTTTTGATTCTTTAAATGTATTTTACTTGTTGTATACCCGATCCTTTTAGACAATACTACCATGTCAAGCACTCCTCCTGGTGCAGAAGCTGGACAAATGCAAAATCTTCCACAAGATTAAGAACTCTCCTCAAGAAAACTGGAGTCAACAAGTTGTCTCTAACAGATGAAGGAATGCTAGCATAAATGGCACTATATGGATGATAATACTTACTGGATATTTTGTTGCCCAAATATCCAAACTTCCCATTTTTTATTTTTTTTTCATTATGTGAGATAGCTGCTGAAATATCCACTTATTCATGCTGTGATCATATATGCTCCTCACTTCTAGGCAAGAAGGGCAGTGACTCCTCACCAGTACAGAAGTTACAACAGCAAAGATGAGTGAAAATTTTTATCATCTTTGAGCTTCTCTAGCAGCTCTTCTATTATTTGAAACAATCAGATCGTTATTCAGCAAACAAAAAGGAAATGCTGGCCAGCTGGAAGTACAAAATAAGGCTTCATACATTTTGAGAAAAGAATGAGGGCTTTCAGATAAATTGCTTTTCCTTGCTGGGCCCTCTTTTGCTGTAGTTAATTATGAGTGGCACATACAAGAAAAGGCAAGCCAATAAGAAAAGTTTACAGGCAACGCTAAGAAAGCGTCCTAATTCCTCTGGGCATTTTAGCATATTGTTGTACACCACGAACCACTGGCTTTCCGAGTGATCTCACCAGGGTACCAGCAATGCAGAGGTCTTCAATGGATGCTTGTTCAGGCTCAACAATTACAGTTTAAAGAGCAGTTGCCTATGCATTGTATCAGTTAAAATTAAGACATGCATCTTGTTCCCACAAGTGATTTGACTGTGGGGTTTTCTCTACTGAGGAATGCGTAACACAGAGTCCTGAGGAACAATAGGAACCTGGGATCAAGACATAAGTTTTGGGATTGCTAATGTGGCCAAAAGACAAAAGGAAGTCTTTTGATGTCACAAAGGTCATGAAGCAGCAAAAAAAAATATGCACACACAATGAATGATCAAACTCTGTAAGCCTGATGAAAATAACAATTAATTTCTATCAAAGCAATTTATTTCTTTTTCTGAGGGAAATGAGAGTAAGTTAATTGCATATGCAATTCTTTACAATATAGATACGTCTTTGCTTTAGGGAATGAGTGCAAAAATAGTGCAGCAAAATATTTTCTTGAACTGCTGCTTTCTACAAAACAAAATGGAGTGCAAAAGAGTGGCTCAGTGGAAAACTCTGCTTGCTCAGAGGTAGCTTTGTTTAATGAATGAACTCCATCAGTCATCCTGGTGAAGGCAAGGATAGAGTTTGGATGGATTATAACGCACATAGTGGTGACCCTGTGTGTTAAGTGCTTACTCTTGGCTGAGCACATTCTGTAGTCCAACGAGAGGCAAGGAGAAATGCCAGCATCTTCAGAGCATGACTCATTCCATGCATTTTACATCCACTCTTCACACCCAACACTGACAGCTGTCTTGGAACACACCTGGTTCTTAGGTGACTAATTTGACATTCACAAGAAAACTGGGACACCTCCTCTTGTTTTGGTAATTCCAAGGTCTAACTCAGCACTGTTGTGAGGGTGCATGAAAGGGTCCAAACAACATGTCATTTGTAATTTTTACCAAACATCCCAGTGCAAATGTTTCTTGGCTATTTAAAGCAGAGCTGTGTTGGGATATCATACAGTACATTCTCTCTTTTTTTTTTTTAATGCAATGCCTAAATGCCCCCAGTACCAACAGGTGCAATATAGATGCAAGTTTACTAATTGTTAACTTTTTTCCACTACCAACCAGCCATCATAAATTATATGAATATATTTAATTTGCTGGAAGAACAAAGAAAAATGAAAGGGAGAGAAAAAGACAATCTAAATACATACATACATATATATATATATATATATATATAACTGATGTAAGATGTGATGTGACTTAAAATGCTGTGCTATATTACTGGATTTTATACTTGATGCCACAAGTTCCTGGGTATATTACTGATAAGCTAACTATGGCTTAGAGGTACTAAGACAATAAGCTTGGACTTCCTTTCATCATGATAATATAGAATGGTTAAAAATTCTGATTTTTTTTTTTTTTTCCCCAAAATAGTTGATGGACAAAAATTGAAGATTGATTACTGGAAATTTTACAGAAAATCCCCATCTGGCAGGGAGAAAGACACCATCTGAATTGTTTACAGCTTGAATCAGTCACAATAGGAAACTTTTAAATTGAAAAGATCTCCTTAAGAGGCAGAAATACAGCTAATTGAGCAAGCATTTCTCTGATTATTTTCTGGGAAAGTTTATTGTAGGTCAGGCTGCTGTCATCTACATTAGCTACTCTGCTAGCGATTTGCAAAGGCAGAATCCAAACAAATGTGATGGGTCCTTCAGAAACCATCAAACTGGCATCTTGATCTATTGGAAATGATTGATTTTATATGAATCAAACATTAAAAAAAATTAGAAAGCTCTGAACCTTAATAACTATTATTTTCACTGGGCTCAAGTTGGCAACAACATTATTGTTCTAACCTGAGATGTCTCACAAGTTTTTACCTTGCTGATTTTTTTCATAATCTCCTTTTTTATATTTCTATTACTCTTGCTCCTATTACCACTGATATTGATTTAAGAATCCAGTGACCTGAACTCTTCCTGACCTCCAATTCCTTGCTGAAGTTTTTTGCAAAATATCAGTGCTACAGTCTTTTACAGATGTCAAAATCTCTCCACAACCTCAAGAATTGGTGAGAGCATCTCCCAGGCAACAGGCACAAGTCTGGAAATGCTAATGATGCATATTACCATATCTCTGCATCTATCTAGCACAGTATGATTCCTAGATCAGAGATGAGGAATTTAGTATAATCTGGATCTGCTGGCTACAAGTCATTTTGTTTGTAGCTCACCATCTGGGTTCCCTGGTCTGTGCACTCAAAATGTGGTGTCATACTCCAAAACCTGTGCCATATTCTGAATCCTGTGCATGCCAAGGTATTGCCTTTTCAAGAGGTGCTTCTCCCAGCTGAGTGTCTGTAGATGCTGAGTATTTTTTCTGTAAACTCAAACAGATTAATACATATCTTATATGCAGTTTATATTCTTAAGAATAAAAATCAGGATTAAGTAGAAATTTTGTCAGGCTATATCATCTTTGGGCAGCTAGGAATTTTACTCAATTCTTTTTTTATTTCAAATAGAAACTGTTAACTTTCTTAAGGCCACATTCTTATTCCTTATAGGTTTTTTTCCCAATTCTCTTATTTGTCAAGAAAGCAAACTCGTAAGAGTAGCCACCCTTACACAGGGGATGTGTGTGGGGAAGTTGTCCCCTCTGTAGAATAGATGAGTGAGATACGAAGCTTGGGAAGATGTGTTGCTGCAGTGGTTATGGGTGTGAAATGAAAGATTTCACCTGGAAAGAGGTATCTGGGTCAGAGAAAAAGCACAAAGTTTTAACTAGATGACTCCAACTGTGAAGCAAATAAGGAGTACCCTGGGTGTGAGGAAATTGTTGTGATTGTTGTGATCAAGCCCTGAAGCACTGAGTTGTTAAAAGGTATCCAGTAATCAAAAGTTTTCTTTGCTCTTAAGTTTGGTGTTGTCTGGTGATTTTTCTCTCTGATACAACTCTGGGATCGCTCATTCTACCTTCACATGCTCAGCCCTGTCTCCTCTGATTCTCAATGGCTTCTAAACTCCTAATGTGCCTTACTGAACTGGACTGGGAGAAACCAACCTCTGATCTTTAATTCTTACAGGGAGAGTGTGGGTGTGTGTGACAGAGCACAAGGCAGCAATATTTAAGAACTTCTGGTCTCCAGAAATCTCATCTAAAGCAGCTCACAAAAGTAAGTGTGAACAGAAAAGGGTGGAGTCTAAGTTTGAGAAAACAAGTTTCTTGATTCTCAGGATGGTGTTTTTACTGAATAGTTCTTGTCAGAGGTTGAAGTTTTGTCCTGGAATCCATTATTTTCTAAGGACATTTCACCAGAACCCTCAATAGGATCAGGAATGTTTTGGGGAGGAGCTCAGAATGTGCCAAGAAACATTTCCTTGAATGTCTGTCCAGAGTTTCTTGAATGATTATATTCATATGGCATCATTTTGCCTGATACTTTGGAACATTAGCAAAAAAGGAGAATCAAAACCAAAAGTCAAAATTCTTTTTATATTAACAACATAAAGAGATGAATACGTTTTCACTGGAAGGAAAGATGGTACGATACATGACCAGGAAAAACTGGACAGAGTGCATATAATTGTGTTTAGTGCTATTCAGTAACATTTTTTACTGACTGATTTCTGGAAATAAACAATGAGGTGTTACTGGCATTTTGAGTTGATAGACCACTTTCAGATTGGCACAAAATTGTGAATAGGCTAATTATGTTTTTCTCTGGAGGAAAGACTATGTAATCTGCATTTAGAACCTCATCAGTAAGAAAGTCCATTAGTCAACACAGAAGGTTAAAACACCTATATTTGGTCATTTGACATTTTGACCAATGTTTGGAAATAAATTTCTTATGGAAACTATTTGTGTGAGAAATGACTCTTGAATTTTATTGAATAAGTTCAAAGAAAGGCCTAGAATTACAACAAACATTTGTCTATTTCTTTCTACAATTGTAAGAATCTGGTAGACTTTTATTCCTCTAAGCATCAAATAAGGTTATGTCCTCTTTTTCTCTCAAAGAGCTATTGCAGAAGTTGAATCTGAAACTGAGCTTTAACAAAGTGAATAAGACTATCCCTGTGTGCTGACCAAAATCCATCAAGGGAAAAAGAAGGTGCCAAAGCCACAGTTAATATTCAAGTCAACAGTCCAACATTTTGCTGAATCTGTAAGCAGTAGGTAAACAAGAAACAATTATCTATTGTCACCATCAAAAGAAATAAACCATTAGGTAAGGCTGTCTACTGAATATACCTAGCAGTGGAATGAGAGCACTGAAGAAAGATTGGCTGCCTAAGAAAGAAGGAAAACCTCATGGCATGCTGGGTTGCAACCAATTTATTGAAACAACACACTCCATTAGTAGAGCTGATTAAAAAACCCAATACTTAGGACTAAATACTTCTTGTTGTACAATGCCTTTGAGTACTTTTAATAGCTTTTTCTCTCATATTAGGCTAATTAACTAAGCACACTTCATCTGTCAGGGGTTAATTTCCTTCCTGTTTTCTGACTTTGCAAATGGTTCAGGAGGATCTAACTGACATATTTTAAGACTGCAAGGTATTTGAACACTTATTTTATAAATAAATTTAAAAAGGCATCACTTTTTTTTTGTGTCCCAATTGCAGCTGAATTAATTTGTCTGCTGGGTCATTCGTGCGTGCTATTCACTCACAGAAGTGAATAGCTGGAGTTACAGCTTTCAGGTTACCAGCACTGAAATAATTTAGAACCTTTGTTTCATTATGAACAGGCTTGCCAAAGCCTGTTCCTGCTGCTTTTCTCACTTCATTTTGCAGCACAGCTGTTTTAAACTTCCTAAAAGGATTCAAGGCTGATCAGCTGGTATTTATTGGCTTCAGAGAATATGCTAGCACTACATACTTTTGATGCTTAAGAAAAAAGCCATGTTTGTTATTAAACAGTTTTAGAAAATGTTTTAACTAGATTTGAGAGGGTGACAAATGGCTTCTTTAAGAAAATGAACTTTAAAGGAAGTTTTTTCTATTTCTTAAAGGAATGCTTCTTTTGAAAAGATTGGATTTATAAACCTCTCAAAGAGCCAGTACGCCAAAAATGCTTTTGTTACTTCATTGGCTACTTGAGATTTCTCTTTTAAGTAACTCCCAAAAAGAAGACAAGAGGGGAATATGTTTTCTCAAGTGGAACTTTTTCACTTGCAAAAGGTGAAGGGACAGAGAGGGCGAAGCCCAAAATATACTGAGTTCTGCAAGCCTGATGTTCCAAAACATCAAAACAAAAAGATTTTCAGGAGTCCCAGCTAAGGAAACATCTTGGAGCACTGGTGCTGTGGAGAAGGTGATCAAAGGAAAAGCTGGGTAGTTAGGATGAAGCTTGCTGCCTCCTTTTGCCAAACTCTTTCCCATGTCCTCCTCAATAAGACAACAGTATCTTAGGAGAAACAGTAGAAGCTCCCTTCACTTCTTCTGTCTGTTGGATTCTGTTTTTACTAGCTGGTACTGCCAATTTTCAACTATTCATGTGGTGAATTTCAAAAAGCCCCTAAACAAGAAGAAGAAAATTAAAAGGGTTCAACTATTACTCTCGTTACCCTATATACTGAGTTCAAGTGCTAAACAATAAAGAGAAATCATGATGTACAAATCCAAATTACATGGGAACTGATTGTCCATCCTAATTAAATCCTTAATCCTTAACACCTGAGTGCATTCAGTGTTTTTATGTTAAGCCTATGTGCTTTTAATGACCTATGCCTTCTATTCATATGAAGAGAATACATTTTCCTTTTATCTTCCTCAGATTTTTTTTTCACACTCAGCATTTTATCAAGTTAATCTTTTCACATACATAAGTGAAAGGCCTTAATTACACCAGTTTTCATAAGACCAGCAACACATAATAGAAACTATGAAAACCCATGGGGTCTAACATGCTTAGTTGACATGAATAACACAGACAATAGGGCCAATGGGTAAATGCTTTTCATACAATATTGGAAATAGATGAAAATCATAGAACCATTTAGGCTGGAAAAACCCTCTAAGGTCATTGAGTCACTGCCAAGCCCATCACTAAACCATGTCCCTAAGCACGACATCAGCACCACCCTCTGCAACCGTGATTCAACCACTTCCCTGGGTAGCATGTTCCAATGCTTGCAGCCCTTTCTGTGACGAATTTTTTTTCTAATATCCCATCTAAAATTCCCCTGGTACAACTTGAGGCCACTCCCCCTTGTCATACTGCTTGTTAGCTGGGAGAAGAGAATGACCCTTACCTCATTGCAGCCTCCTTTCAGGTAGCTGCAGAGAGCAGCAAGGTCCCCCCTGAGCCTTCTTTTGTCCCAGCTAAACAACCCTAGTTCCCTCAGACATTGCTCACAATACTTGTGCTCCAGACCCTTCACCAGTTCCTCTGAACACACTCCAGCCCCTCGATGTCTTCCTTGTAGTGAGGGACCCAAAACTGGTCACTGGCCTTGAGCTGCAGCCTCACCAGTGTCAATCACAGGGGAATGATCACTGCCCTGTTCCTGCTGGCTCCACTATGGAGGATACAGGTCAGGATGTTATTGGGGCACCTGGGCACAGCTGGCTTGCATTCACCTGCTGGTGACCAGCACACCCAGGTCTTTTTCTGCTGGGCAGTTTTCCAGCCCCTCTGTCCCCAGCCTGTAGTGCTGCAGGGGGTTGTGCGTTGGGTTTGTATGGCCAAGCTTTGGTAGCAGGAGGGGCTACAGGGGTGGATTCTGTGGGAAGTTGCTTGAAGTTTCCTCCATGTCCAGCAGAGCAAATCTCTGGCAGCTCCCAGGATAGACATGCCTCTGGTCAAGGCTGGGCCAATCAGAAATGGTGATAACTTATTTAAGAAGAAGGGAAAAAAAATGTTATTGCACAGATGTAATTGTGGCCAGAGAAGAACAGGGAGAGACTATGTGAGAGGAACAGCTCTGGAAACACCAGGGTCAGTGAAGGAGGAGGAGGTGGTCCAGGCACCAGAGCTGAAATTCCCCTACAGACCATGGTGCAAAGCATGAAGCACCTGCAGCCCGTGAAGGACCATGGGAATGCAGAGATCCACCTGCAGCCTGTAGAGGAAACCCCCCTGGAGCAGGTGGAGAGAAGCAGGCTTGAGAGAAGGCTGTGATCCCATGGTCTCCAGCCATCATATCACCAGCCCTCTGTTCACAAACACCAGGTGCAGGGACACTCTCCCTAGCTGGCTCACTCACCAGTGTGCAGAGAAGCTATCTTTCACACACTCCAGAGACCTTCTAGGCTGTTATTAATCAAGCCTTTTGGCAGTCTTTGAAATATAAACCATGGCTCTTTCTAAGGAATACTGCAATCAAGCTTAAATGACACACTTGAAGGCACTGTGCACTCTCAAATAGATAGAGTATGGGGAAAGAACAATCCAGACCTGGTGTAATACTCCTGGGTGTTGCACACATTGAACCCCACTCTTGGGAGCTTTTCTTCTTATCCTGGGAAAAGCCTGAGTAGTCCCTGTGGGATACCAGTCTTGGCAGGGAGAAAGGGCAGTGTAAATCCTGAGTTTTCATTAGTAAAATCCTGCAATATTTTCTCGTTTCCCTCCCAAAGAGAGCAAAGAGTAGCACAGGATTTAATTAAACATGAGGAAAAGAGGTAGAAATGAAATCTGATATTGAGTCCTCTGCTTTAAACTATGTGAAGAAGGTCCAGCCTCCTTTGGATTTATTTTAGAGAAAAAGATTGGGCTGTAGTGCTGGGAAGGAAACATACATTTGCTTGTCTCCTAGTTATGAGAGAGAGAGAGAATGGGGGAATGGATACAAATGAAATATGTTCTTCTCCCTATTTTTTGTCTTTAAAACATCTTGCTAGCATACTTATGGCTCATTAACATATTTCTGACTATAAGGTTTCCATTGGAATCTGTGGAAGTTCTCTGATTATCTGAAATCCAAAATGGTTAATGTCAAAATTACTGGTTTATAGTAAGTTCATTACATAGTGACAGTTCATTACATAGTGAACATAGTAAGTTCATTTCTCCCTTTTTGTTGTTTGTTTTCTTCCCTTAAATGATGAGTCACATATGTTTACGTAGCTCCAGGCAAACACAAGAGTTTGAATGAAAAACTCAGTCCCAAACCCTCTTCTCTCCTGGTTAAAACTGCTCAGTCTCGGTAAGCCAAATGGTAGAGTGGAGTTATTGCCACCCTTTTAGGGAGGAAATTTGTGCAAATATACAATTTTATTATAGCCATATGAAGCAATGTATCTAGTGTGAAATTAAATGTAATTATGTACTGTCTATGAAATGCCTGAACATGAAGCAATTACTTTTGTATGGAGTTATTTAACTTCAAATGCAAAAGGGATCAAACTATACTTCCCTGGTTGAATTCCCCACTTTTTTTTTTTTTTTCTTTCCACAATATTCAGTATAATGAATCAATCTTCCTCAATACAAGAAAGTAAATCTTAAATTTAAGTAAAATGCATGGAAGTTTTCTTCCTCAAACTACTTACATTTTTTACCCTTGTACATTTCTTGGGTTTTTAGAGAAAAAGCAAGAAACAGATTTCCAATTTTCAGCTTTAATTTATTAATGGTCAGTTTTCTCCTATTTATTCTGGTGCCAGTATTGTTTTTCCCTCTCTAGTACTGAGCTATTCATATTTTATGAGGAAGAGTCATGTCCCTTTTTAACCTTTGTTTTATTATATTAAATCAGTCTTTTTCATATGATAGGTTTACTCTTTCCTTACTTAACTTACTAAACCACAAATTCTCTTATTTTTTTTACTGTAAAAATATTTTCTGAGAAACCATAGGATTTATAGGCTTTTTTCAAACTTATAGTGCACTAGGAATGGGCTAATTGTTTTCCTCCTAAATATTCCTACCTGCTAATGTCTTATCTACTGTTGTGCAAGAGTTTGGGAAATTGTGAAACAGTGATTCATCCAGATGTTCCCAGATATTCCTAATCTGATCAAACTAAAGGTTATCACATCTCTTCCCAGTCTTTGTTGTTCTTCCTTTACCTGCAATGCCTTTTACCCCAGTAGCTGTAGAAATGTTATTATATGAGCTCAAATTCACTGCCTAAAAGTAGTAAAAAAAATCAGCAGAGAAACTCATTCCCTCCACATTCTTCAGAGAGCTCTAAATCAAATTATTTGAGCACAGTTAAACTATAAATTCATGCTCTTAATTGTCGCCCTGAATGAATCATGAAGGTTGCAGTACCCTGATTGCTCAAAATTAGATCTGCCAATATAAACACACATGGTGGAGCAACTGCACTGTATGGCTTACTAACAATTCAAAAGAGATTTCAAAATTTTCAAAAAGATATCAAATAGATTACTTAATTATTATTTCTGTTATGATGATCTACATTTTTCTTTCTTCTTTATTTTATTTTAAATTGCCTGGCATTCACCTCAACCTAATTCTTGACTTTAGAGAAGTGCTCAGAACTTAAAAGAAACTATAACAGCTTTTTACTCAGAGGTGTATATATATTTTTGTTCATGACCATTCAAAAAAGTTATTTTTGAAGTTTCAAAAAACTACTCCAAATCCTTCTGTAAATAAGCCAAAGCTTTCTATATGTCTATGGTTTAAATGAGTAAAATATATTTCTCTCTCTAACATCTGTGATCCCATGTGATCTTTTGTCTGATGTGAAATGTATGAATTATTGCTTTACTGATAATTCTTGAAATAATGGTTGTACAAATCCAAAAATCTATGCTTAGGAGAGACCTAATTTAAAATATTGTTTTCATTAATTTATTTCTCCAAGAGGTATGAAAGTATTTATTCTTCAGCAAGGTTTTATGATTATTACTACAGGTGAATAAACATAATTAGCCTCGTAGTATATTTGAGCATTTAGTCTAAATGTTTGTAAATGAATTAATGTGGACATTTTAGCTTTTAAGTACAGAAGAGAGGAAATAAGGTTACATTCTCCAATATGTGCAAAAGCTATCTCCTATGAGAGCACTATGATGGTAGACAACATTATGGTAAGTTAACATTATCTAGCAGAATACGATAAAAAATGCATATTTTGAGGTGTTGAAGTCAGGGATGTAGCTTACAAGTTGGAGTATGAGTTTTACAGCTTACAGATAAAAATGAGACATTTTAGGGAAAGAAGTAGTACTTTGGGAAGAGATCTATGACATCTGTCCTTTGTCTTGCAACCACACTACAGAGAAAGCGTGTAATCTTACAATAAAGCCTACAGAAGTTACGAAAAGTCTTTCTATCAGAAAATTTATTTGACAATAAATAATAAGGATAATTAAGTTTATATTTTGTTATTTTTACTATGCAAACATACGCTATATGTAATAAATATATTACATTTCACAATTTTAATGTGCTGATTTAAAAGGAGAAATCAGATTGCAAGTGTTTCCTAGACCTGATTTTATTAGTACGTTTTATCTAATAATTTACAATAATTTATATGACATTATGTGTCAGTAATTGGCATAGTACTTTAAAGAAAAACTTTACATCTGCACTGAGTACCGGAGTTTAATGTCAAGAAAGATGCAATAAAACAGAGAAAACTAAAAAGAGTCTTTCCCCTTCTAATAAATCCAGACAGAGTTCTGTTTCTGTTCCAGTGACATCAGAGCACTGGACCAATACCAAGTCACTCTAAAAAATGCTTTTAAGAAACATCTCTCTACTCTTTGCAGACACAAGATGTAAGAATACATCATATAAGAATACATTTTAGAGCAGCAAATCAAATAAATAAGCAATTAAACATTTTCCCACAAACTAGAATCAGAACTGCTTATGTTGTTCCTTGATTTATGGGCATGAATTGAAATTTCCTACAAAACAAGCCATTGTGTCTACTTTTACAAGCTAATGAGCAGCGTGTGACTGTTCCTTCTATTTCTTAAGGCTATAAAAAGTTTCTTTTAAAATACTTTGTTTATGGTATGTCACATTTCATTCCATATGTGCTTATGCTGGGCTGTATCATATCAAGATGACTTCTAACTGCAACACAAAACAGAGCAAGCCAATAGGCTAATATCTACCATCTTCTCCCTTTTTGTGCTTTCTCACAAGATTTAAGTAGATTTGATTTTTAGTTCTGTCTGGAGGACACCTTTGGGTGCATTTGGTAAGAGTATATCTGAGTTCTGCTGGCTTCAACAAGAGGGCTGAGAGATTTGCCAGTCCTAATGCTCACGGGCCCTCTCTGCTGGAACTTGTCAACTTTTCACTTGCAGTGACTTCCTAATTCATTTTAGCCAAATGAGTTAGGTTAGGAAGGACCTGTTGCTTAAATTAATACGTTTGATTTTCCTGAAACACTTTATAGGGCTTTCAAAAATGCAGTGCAGGTGAAAATGGTGATTTTCCAAAGGGAAGCAGGGATCCAGCTGCCTCAGGGAGGTAGTGTGCTAATGCAACTGCTGACTGTGGAGGGAGAAGATATGTAAGAGATTGTGAATACCCATTAGGCATAAAACAGTTTCAGAAATTCCATCACATTCATATTTACATAAATTATTGCAATTAAAATTTTGTGTTCATATGCAAATACTTCCTTCAGTGGGACTATACTAAGATGTTTAAATAATTTTGTGAAGAGCCATGAAGAGTCCTTGACAGACAAAATAAATTTGCTAAAGAACAATTATCCAGAAGTCTATGTTCTTCTCAGTCCAGTATTCTAGGGTGACAGCACAGTGCAGACATTATTTTTTCAAGAAGGTGTCTTTAAATATTTTTTTTTATAAGGAAAGATAAAACCCCAGAATACTAGGAGACTAGCCAATAGGTGCAAAATTTTCCTTAACCATATTTTTTTTTTTCTTTTTTGTTATTATTCTGGCTGTTATGATAGGGGATGGGAGGTTGCAGCAGAGGGAAGCTTGTCTGGATTTTTTAAGAAGGTATATGTTTTTTTTTACCACAGGCCCTGTTCCTCATTTCACAGTAAGATATTCCATGTGCATAACTCCTTGGTCATGCCTTTGAAATTGCAATGATTTGACAGCAAAAAACTAGCATGACTCAACCGCATTTTAAATCTACCTCTGCTGAATATGGAAGTTATCACCATTGTAAGGAAATTCATATCCCTTGCTGCATACGTTCACTGTTTCACACTGGTAGATGATTTGCCTCACGTTTTTTTGGTTTTTTTTCAACCCATAAAATGTCTGCGTCAATTTGCAGTTCAAAAGAAACCACACTATTAGAATTCTTTTCAGCTTGTCTTTATTTTTAGTTTTAGACTAACTAGTGCCTCGTAACTCAGAAAAACGAATTCCAGACATGAATTTTACACACACATTTTTCTTATTTTCCATTCATATTTACTCTTTCTAGTAATAACCACTTTTTCTGTTTAGATGCTCATCAGTTCACAGGAGATTTTAAACTCTTAAAGATAAGACAATTCTATGAAGATTCATGCATAAATATGTCTTTTTCCCTACAGGACCATATTGATTTTGTTGAAGGCACATCCAAAATGCTGTCACTGTTATAGTAAAAGTATTGAGAGCAATGACAGCTGTATTTCTGGTAGTGCATTATTACAGTTTTGAAGGATAATCATCCTGTAATAAATGTGTGTCATCAGTAAAGCTGCCACAAACACCAAAAATTATCTTAGCATGGTCTTTCCTGATCTTTCAAAATTGAAGGGTCTGGCTTCTGTTTTGTTCCTCCTTTCAAAGCAAAATAAATTTGGAAAAAGAATTTTGAAACTTTTGCTATCTCTGGCATACCAGTAATTTTCTCTTTTGTGTCAAAGTTCAAGCAATCAGAATTAAACTGGCATTAAAAAAAATTCCCAATTCCTCAAGCCAACCCCAGAATGCTAATTATTTTTCCTAGCCTAAAAAGTTCCCTGAGTTCTTCCCATTCCATCTTCTTCCAAACAAAAACAGAATCAACCAAAAATGTCCAAAGAACTGAGAATCTCAAGCTGTGAGTAGCTGAATGAAGAATTCTTCAAGCAAGACGAATGAACTTAAATGTCATTGAAACATATGGTGAAACAGTTTTCATGACATGCCTGATTCCAGACCCATTAAAGGGAGCTGTTCCACTGACTTCATTGGGTTTGAATCAGGCACTGTTAATGGTGCTTAAAAAATGGTTTTAAAATCAATGCCAACTAGTGGGGCTCCTTTCCAAATGAATGTGATCTGTTTTGTCCAAGAAAGTTAATTTATTCTCAATTGGACGCCCAGTTTCACACATTCAAGTCTTCCCATGAACATTCTGGGTTAGACCTTCAGTTGGCATGTATCAGAGCAATTCCATTAAGGTCTATATGTCTGTGACAATTTACATCTGGACCATACTTTTGCAACCTATGCTCTAAATCTTTGGAGATTTTCTCATCATGTCTCACTGTATTTTTCTTGTTTGGTTTTTAAAGGATCAGTTGAAGTGAAACACCATGTCCAGGAAAACAGCCTGAACTGAACTCCTTTCTATATGCGAAGAAGGAAATTGGAAATTAATTCATAGTCAATGTACATGGAAAAAATTTTCAGGAGAAATCTGGATATCAAATTTTCTCCACTAAAATTATTTCATGCAAGGACGATTGCTAAACTTCAGACAGAAACTTTTTTTGTGTATGTATTGACAAAAATATTGACCACTCCCTTCTGGTTTGTTTCACCATGACAGATCTCTGAAGGGATAAGTCAGCAGAACATGAGCCTCACATAAATATCAGATCGCTGCAATGAGAGATAAAACCTTGTGTTGCAGAATGCAACTTTGCTTGCCTCAAGTAGGTGGGTTTCTGCTTTGTTTCTTTTTTAATACAACATTAATAAAAACATTGTTATACTATAAAAACAATAAACATTCTTTTTCTCTTTTCCAATTTAAAAATATGTCTAGACAAGAAATAAAAGCTGCTCATAACTTTGGAAGCCAGTACTTAATTTATTCTAAGAAGTTGTGTCGTAAATACACATCTGTTTCATTCTTTACAAGTTAGGAAGCAAAGGAATAATAAAGAGATCATCAGTTTGAAACCAAACAAAAATTCCTGCAATCTTAGTTATTTAAAGTTCAAGTGTTAAAATTGGCTCAAACAAAAAGAATGCCGTCATTTCTTGTTACAGATTCCTATAAAAATAGAGAAGAGGAAAGGAGACGGTACAGTTATGGGATTTATCATGTCTGCTGGTGTCACCAAATTGGATGAGGTTTGGCAGAAAGCCCTCTGAGCTCAGTAAGTGCCAGATTTAGAGTTAATTCAACAGGAAAATGTGAGACTTACAAAATCAACATTTTTCAGATAAGCATGATATGTGGCATTCAACACTGGAAGTTAAAAATGCATTTGCTGAAAATTCACTTATATACAGATTTAGAAAACCTGTGACCAAATTGTGTGCTTGACTACCACTCATTCAAGAAAGTGCTAGACTTTTTTTGATAAATGTATACAAATATATTTTCTCTCCTACTGATTTAACATGTAAAATTAACTTTGGAGTTAATTGTTTACAGACCTTAAGTTTTATGCCTGGAACAAATTATTACAGCAGATGTGAATTTTAGGCGGAAGAAAATGCAATCATGACACTGATAAGAGCTTTCATTAAAGTAATTTGCTTAAACAGTACAGAGAAATTGCAAGAGTTGGGGTGTGTTTGCACTTAAGTGAATTATTTGCAAGTGAGAAATCACACAGATTTATTAATCACACAAAAAAACTTTAAGCTGTAAGATTACAAAATATTTTAGATTAAAAAGCATCTTAATGAAAACCAAAACACATTAGCTGGGAATCACAGTATATTTAGCTGCCCTCATCACTTTGCAATAACCCTTCCCAACTCCTCAGAGAGCTGTTGACTCATAAGCCCACTGCTCCAAGAAAGATATATCTGTTTTGCAGCCCACAGGTGAAGAAATGCTGCAGGCTGGGCTTGCCTACCATTTGATGTCATACTTTATAGCATGCCAGTCCTTCAACAAGGAAGATGGGAATTAGTGCAGAAAGTGCAGAGTAGTCACACATAAAGAAAATAAAAAGGGAGTAAGAGGGAAAATGGAGAAAAGGAAGTTTTCTGAATACAGTAGATCTAAGGGGACCCTATAACTATCCCACCAACACTGTGCAAGGAGACATCTCCTCCCAAGGAAAGGGATGAGGTGGCAGTGACCCAAGCCAGAAGAGGCCAATAAGAAGCTGTCAGTGCAAATGAGGTAAGGCAGCAATTGCATACTGACAGTATTGTGGTAGGAGCTGTTTCCCAAGCAATCTTCTAATGTTCATTTTCAGAAGCCTGAATAAGCTTAAGACAAGTGGTGTAATTGTTTCTTATTATGATTTCAATTCATTAATTTTTTTTCCTAGATTTTTTTCCAAACACAGAATCTTTTATTGGTACAAATATCGTTGCCTGTTTCTGCAAGAATGTGACCTACACCTCCAAACCTCACCATTTTCAAGCAGGGTAGGTTTCTGCAATAGTCTCTTTTTCCTCAATCAAGGCATCATGGTATTTCAACTTGTTATTAACTTCATCTTAAACTAATTGAGTCCTTTTGTGAACATTCTTCAGACACTTCATACTGAGTCTGACAGTACACTTCAACATGTCCCAGCCTAAACACTTATCAACACTTCCATTTTAAGGTGCCTTGGCTGAAGTCACAGCTTAACTGCTAACTCAATCCTCATTACTAAACAGAGTTTCGAAAGAAAGCTCTGCCCAGTAGTCACCTCTCATCTGCAGGTGTTTTTTTTTCCTTTGGAAAAAAATTACCTTTTCCACAATTACTCTCTCTGTTAAAAATTATTCCAAGCAGCTAAATGAGGAGAGAAAACTCACAAAATACTAAAGAGAGAGGAAAATGCAGAAAAAGATAAGCTCTGGAAACCTTCTAGAAGCAAGTCTGTGAACTCATGAAAGTGTGTGACATGGGTAAACAGCTGAAGAAAACATGGGAGAGGTGGGTTCTTTTTTGTTAGTTTCTTGGGGAGGTTGGAGGTGGTTTCTATTTTGTTTGCTTTTTCCTGCATCTGCTTAGCACCATGAATCTTGTTCATGCAGAGGACACACTGTGGGGAGACACAGAAAACTGTTCCTGCTCACTGCCTAGCCTTCCAGAGACCTAGGCTGTGTCTTCCCAGAGCTCAAATTTCACATGGGTGAGGTAATTTTAGGTGTAGACACACAATAAATCAGTGTGTGCTTAAGAGTTCCTCTGTGAGTTGAGATGTCCGTGCCAGTGCAGCCTCTGTCACTCAGCCTCACGGACCAGATATTCAACCTGCCAGTTCCTCTATGTACTTGTGAAGTTGCACTAACTAATTACAGGTTAATTATACCTGCCCACATCCAGAAGTGCAAACACCTGCACCCACACTTCACTTGCTCTTCAACACTACCAGTACACAAGTGGGAGACCTGGCACTCAAACATTCACTAGACAATCCCCACACATAATACCACATGTTTGCACAGGTGTGGAGTCAGTCAAATCTGCAGCCATATGCACATGAAGGAATAGTTTTGTACACAAACAGCTTCAAAGGCCAAGAAAAGGCTTGGATTCAAATACAGTCCTTACTACTTCAGCACTAACATAATTTCATTTACTTACATAAACTTAATTGATGGCATAGCCTGGGAATGGAAAGACATAAAACAATTGCAAAATATTTTAAAAGGTCTTATAATGCATGCTGGCTAGAAACAGTAATGTGCATTTTGTATTACAAAGCTTTCTGAATTTTTTCATCTCTCCATACACTTTGGGACTAAATAAACTCATGAGTCCATTATATCTACTTATAACAGCCCACTTAAAACAGTGAAAAAAATCACTCTGAAGCTGAGACAAGTCAAGACAGTGCTCACCTCTTACAGATTTACCAGGTATAGACCCTATGAACTCTGGTTACTGTGTATGTTTTCTTCACTCTGCCTAGAAACAAGCAATACTGTTCAGAATAATAGTATTTTTGGTCTACAGATAAGTCTTCTTGAAAGCAAATAATGTGTTTTTAGGGCCATATAAGAGCTCCAAGTAGAAGTTATTTTTCAAAAAGGATCTCAGTTGCAGTCATACGTCTGCCTTGTTGTAAAACCCAGACCTACCAAACCCAAGCTCTACATCTAAAAAGCCTTGCATTTCTGTAGCAAATAGAGGTGAGGGTCCAGATGACAATGGAATGCAGACTCTGATATCATAGCATCATAGTTTTCTTTTATCTCTACTTCAAAAAAGTTTCCCTGCATTTTTGTAACCAGTCAGCAGGTTCTAGCCTCTGTGGAAGGTGTACTTCTGCCAAAAATAAAAAATAAAAAAAACCCCTCAAAACCAAAAATATCTCAGCTCTGTTCTCCCACTGCCCATTCAGCTTCAAACATAGCCCCAGTAATTTTGAGGAGAAGCCCTGCTAGAGGGGAAAAATTCCACTGTAAGTGATCACTTGACACACTTCAGTGGAAAGGTGTGTGTGTGTGTGTGTTCATTTCACATTCACATGCATGTGATTCTGTGAGAAGCTTCTAGAAACATCCCCTATGCCTGATAGAGCCAATGCCAACTGGGGGAAGAAAAGACTGAGGGACTAGCAAACTGTTTGTTGCTTTCTAGGTACAGTACAGCTCATAAATTGTCAAGAACTCGCATAAAATATCCTCAGATACTGAAGTTAGTGCACATAAATGAATGGAAAAGGATTGTCATACAGATTCCTTTAAATAAAAGATAGACACATGCACACTAAAAAATCTTCAAGTTATCCTCAAATTGAGAAAAATATTTTAAGATAAGGTTCTACATCTTTGCAACAAAATAATAATAAAAAAATATCATTGAAGAGAAGACTTGGCACAGAGGAAATATACCTATATAAAGAATAACCTGCTATGTAGAATATCAAAATCAATTTAAAAAATTCTTTGTCTACAAAAATAAAAAAAGAGTAAAAAAAGCACAAGTGAGGAAGTAAGGTCATAGGTGTGTATATATATATATATATACACATGTATATATAAAGATACATAAAGAAGGTGGTGCTGAGATTAAGGCAAATCTACAGATGGCCTTGATGATACCTTGTCTTCAGTTTCAAAAGAAGTAAGCATTACTGGGCCAAGGGTCCCCTTCAAACAAATAAGAAAAACTACATCTGTAAACATCTCTTTTGTACCATCTACCCAGAGGCCAGACAAGCCATTTTGTCAACATGAAGGACTATTACTATTCAGTATAGCTTTGCATGAAAAAAAAATCACTTTATGAAGACATAACTTCATGATCCAAAATCCTTCAACAAAGTCTGGGAATGAAGATTGAATTTCAATGCAATTGGCACTCAAGAGGGATGAAGAAAGCAAACTTTTGTCTCGTAGGTTAAAAAGGAAGAATAAAGACCCAGCACGTTAGTCAGACAAATGATAGTACCTTGGAAGATATTGAAACATGACATTAAACAATCTGTGCATGCTTAAAGATGAGGGGAAACAGACTTATTTTCTCAAGATCAAATTATGTTAGATTAGTTTAAAATCCTTCTGTTACAGGGTTTTATTGACCCGTCAGATGAAGGTTTTAAAGACATGAGATTACTCGACTTTAGTAAGACTTTTGACACTCCTTTTATATAATCTATGGGAAAATTTGAAACATATGGCCTATAATAAATTAATATAAGATATTTGTAAAGCTGATCTAAGAAAATATCTAAAGATAAATACAAGTTATTCAAGGCATAGTAGAAATATATCCATGTATGTACATGTAAGTACATGTATGAAAATAGTTTTGTTTATTAGATGTGGAAGAATTTTTGTTTTGCCAAAGTATGCTGTTTTAGTAAATCCAAATTTCTTTGTGAAGATGCAATCAGACAGATACTTGTGTCAGCACTAGAGAGAGAAAAGATGAGTATGAAAGAAACTATAGCTTTGTAGCTACAGTGTGAGATACAAGATAGAAGAATCAAGTTAGATTTACTTGGCATAATGTGGAAAGAACTGGGATTTTTAATAACCAAACAGCCGCAGGATCTGAAACATCAAGCTGCAGGGTAAAAGTTACAGTTAGAAGCATCAAAGAGATACAACAATTGGAAGGAGTTTGGCCTATAATAAGCAAAATGTAGGAACTTTTAAAAATCATCTAAATTTAAATTATATACTTGTGATCAGTACTTTGTGGTAACCTTTCTAGAGGAAAAACTCTTTCCTCCTTAGAAAAGTTTTCAACCAACATTGCTTGCCTCCAGTTGCCTCTGTCTAGTCCCATTTGTTGAATTCCAAGAAGCATTTGACTGAATAAGATAGGAGAGACATATTATATGTCTGAACAACTTGGCAAAGGGTTTGCAGGTAATTGACATATTTTACTAGCTAAGATGCTCTGGCCATGTTCCCAGTCATCAGACCCCATGGCATAAACAGTAATATCATTAGTGCTCAGGTTTAACATCAGCTGACTTTTGAACTCCTCTTTTTCTGAGAGTAAAAAAAAATTGCC
Organism: Pseudopodoces humilis; assembly: GCF_049639895.1. Lineage (NCBI taxonomy): Eukaryota > Metazoa > Chordata > Aves > Passeriformes > Paridae > Pseudopodoces > Pseudopodoces humilis. The sequence goes on from NC_142202.1 coordinate 63,901,785, forward strand.
TGATCTGTGTAGCATGGGAAAGTGACACTTTAATTCTGCTATTTTTCATTTCATTGTCTTTTGCTTTTTTTTTTTTTTTTTCCCCAGATGGCTGACCTATAAATGGTGATTACATAATTTCTTTAACAACTTCAGTGGATTTCTAGGTTTACTCATTGCTTTCATGTCGGTACTTCAGGTGTTCCAGACATAAACCCCCTGAGATCTATTTTTCCCTTTTTTCTTTTCTGGGTCATAAGTATTAGTTGGGGATATAAAAATCAACCTAATACGCATCTACAAGTTACATGTGCGGATCTACTTTCTACTATCTATGGCAATTGTTTCTTTAGTGGGTTTTTTTTCCCCATATATCTCCTGATACCAAATTTCAGCATTTAGTTCTTCTGTCCTGTTATGCTAACTGTGATTTTTATGCACTGTTCAGAAACTCTGGTTGCAAGGCTATTAGAAAAAACTAAGAAAATCACCAGGTTCAATACAAATAAACCCCCAAGCTGGTTATTTTGTATATTTTTTCCTTGTCCTACTGGTTCCATAGCCAGAAGTTATTCTGTGATGACACTTTCTTCTGACTTAGAAACCCACATTCCTCTGTCACCTTTAGACCTGAGCAGTGTAATAGAATAATTTTCCTCTGTCCATAGAGAATCTTGCACTAGGGACTCCAACAAATCCTCTACAGTCTGAAGCAGCAGCACAGAGTAGTCATGTTTCTTTAGGTACAGCCAGAGTTCATGCTGTACCTGTCCTGCACAACACATAAAAACCTTCCTGGTCAGCCTGAGTTTAGAAACTTCAGTTGCCTTTCACAAGTTGACTTTCACAATCTCATTTGCTTTGGCAAACAGGAAATCATTGTTTTGTTTTGTTTTGTTTTTGTTTTGTGTCCAACTCACTGCCCTTTGAATACTTGTTTCTGAATAATAGGTGAGATTGAACACTCAGCTTGAGATGGACTTGATGCCTCAGGGGTAAGGTGGATGCAGACTGCCAGACCCTTCCTCAGACATGACAGGCCTGTCCATTCAGTTCTTATATAAGCAAGACTGGTAACACTGCTGTCTTCTTCTGACATGCTCATATAAGTAGAAGCAATGGTATCTTTGGGGAATCTCCTCTGGAAGGCTGCGCTGGATCAAGTCCTACAAGGGATGTGGCAGAGGAGCATGTAGTGTGAAGATACCAATCAAGCTTTGGTGCTGAGTTTGCAATCTCAGACTGTCAGCACTGGAACACTGTTAGCATGTGCAGGGGCAAATCTCTAATGCTAATCTCTTGAGGAACATTAAACAGGGAAGTGACAAAGGTGATTAAGAGCTGCCCACCTATATTTTATGACACATTTACTGTTATAACCCAACTGTGTTGCCTGTGGCCCTTGGTAGCTAAACACAATATAAAACTAGTCTCCAAGAGAGGGAGGAGTGGTTGCTTGCAGTATTTGCAGATTGCTTGATACATACCCTCAGAACAATCACAGGTTATATCAAATGGGGGAAATAGTGCACAGGAGGGTAGGTCTGCACCTCAAAGGAGTCTTAAATATGCTGGAGAAATGGATCAGTAGGAATATCATGAAATTCTACAATGGGAAAAGCAAAGACCTGCTGGACAGAAATAATCTGATATGACAGCAGTCTGGGGACAGGCAGCTTGTAAAGCAGTTTTGTAGAAAAGGCGCTCAGGGTCCTAGTGGACAACAAGTTGACCACCAATGCATCCTTGCTGCAAAGGCAGCCAACAGCACTCTGGGCTGCATTAAGATCTTCACCAGCAAATGAAGTGATCCTTCCCCTTTACTGTGCACTGGAAAAAGATATCTGGAATCCTGGGTCCAGTTCTAGCTCTCCAGTACAAATGTGACGTGGACAAACTGGATGGACCATCTGATATATGAAGAGACATTGAGAGTTTAGACTGGGGAAGGGAAGGCTCTGATGGATCTGATCTATGTGTATGAGCACTCAGTGTGGGGTGCTGAAGAAGATGGAGAAATATTCTTTCCAGTATGAATTCCATCTCCTACCAATGAAAGGTAAAGAGGCAGTTGGCACAAATTAAAATACAAGAAATTCCATTTAAACAGAAAACAAAAACCTTTTTTACAATGCATGTGATCAACCACTAGGACAGATTGCCAAGAAAGGTTGTGGTGTCTCCATCCTCAGAGTTATCGAAAACCTGACTGGACATGGCCTGAGGAACCTGGTCTAGGTGATCTTACTCTGAGCAAAGAGTTTGAATAGACTATCTCCAGAGGAGACTTATAACCTCAGCTATTCTCTGATTTATTTGGAGCTTCTCAGTGAAAAAAAAGAAAAATAGTTCTTCAGAATTATTTTCTATCTGTTTTCTTGGCTTTTTTCAGTAGAAAATTTCAATATTGTATACTAAAATAATTCAAGTTGACTTGTTTAAACATGAAAAGGCTCAAGATCCATATGCAAGAGTTTATTTGGACTCTCTTCAGTCAAGGAAAGAAAGATCCATAATTTCAAGCATATCTAACACTGTGTCATTTTCATAACTGGAATGTAACATTTTTGTGATCCACAGGTTTACTGAAACACCACAAATTTTACCCCTACTGCATGCACTTAGAATGTAAAGGTGATACCAAAATTTTGTAAATAAGCCACAGATAGCTTAAAATGTATGTATTTAAAGCACTCTCACCACTCTCGTCAATAAACACAGCTACATGTGTTCTAATACAGACAACAAGGGCTGCACAGCAGTCAGACCAGCAGACAGGGAATCACTGGGATTTCTGCTATTGGAGGCTATATAAGCTTCCAAAACAGGGTGATGTTGTACACATTTCCTACTGGGAAAAGCCTCTGGTGTATTCTGACTTCAAACAAAGGGAACTGTATAGGGAAAGGGCTAACTGGAAGAGGACAGATTTGTGTCACTGAAGAATTTAGTCTTACATGCACAAGTGATATCATTTTAATGCAGGGAAGATTTTCTAGGCACACTAAAACCTATTAGTGTAGATTGTTCTGTCTTGAGTTCACTAGCATCAGCAACAACCTGCTAACCACCCGTATTCTAGCAGAAAAAAAGAGAATTTCAGTATCTTCTACTCAGTTTTCCTCTTTGAAATAAAAAACACAGGTAGGCTTGGTGTCTACCTCTCATTGCCTGTACCTAGTGAAAAGCACCAAAAACTTGGATATATAAAGGAATATTTGTTATCTTCATTTTCAGAACAAGAGCTGACCTCATTTCTGCTGAGATCAAGTCAGGATTTTCTGAGCTAAAATATATCAAGACAGTATGGAAAGTGCAGAGTAGTCCTGTGGGCCAGACAGGAACTTTGTTATTTTAGTGCCTGAACAAGGAATTAAGAGCTTTCATAGCACAGCTCTTTTGTAAAGATAACAACTGAGATGACAATGCATAGCAGTTCCCACTGCTCCCAGTTCCAGGAGAGCTTCATTGTTCTGGAGGAATGCTGCATAGCTTCAGAATGAAATAAAAAATAAAAACTGATAATACACAAGGATGCTAAAATACATTGTTTGGGAGCAGGTATGAAGGGGAAGATTGTGTGCAGTAAGACTTTGCCTGCTTGTCATTCTTGTGGCAGAACAATAAGTAGTGAATAAAGTATGGCAAGTAAAGGGGTATCAGGTTCTGCTGAGGAGAGCAGAAGGTGCAATTTCTGCATGAAGAACCTTAGGCATGCTGGAGTCTCATTAGAACCACAGAGCTGAAGGTTTCAAGCTACCTGGAAGCACTCACCTCAAAAGTGAGAGGCATGTCTTCTGCTTCACCTCTTTCAAAGAGACATTGAGCCGTTCTCTGCCTCCCTGACAGCTGTGCAAAACGATAAGCACTTGGTTGTACCATGGTGTAATTTTTTGCACTCCTTTCTGATGAAGCTGTTTTACTGTATAAAAATCACCTACATAGGAAGAGGGCAGGCTAGAAACTGACCTGAGCACAGGGCGGGAAGGTCTAAGGCAGACAAGTTAGAGTAGACCTCATGTCTAACTCTAGAGATGGGGGTCCCTAATGCACACAAACTTCAGGCCCCCAAAACTGGTACTTACTGCAAAGAAATATTCTGTCAGAGCTGCCATATTCACTGATTACTCTTCCACTGAAATCCACTGAAACTGTGTCTGACAGAAACAGGAAGTAATTAATTTGTTAGGAAATAGAACAAGTTTTCTCTGACATTTTGTCTTCTCCCTTCTGAGTCATGAAGAATCCCTAAAATCTTGTTATTTTCTAAACACCATAGTACCCATATTTGAAAAAAACATGGCGCTTTGTCATGTGAATATTATAGACAAAGATGACTAATTTCACAAAATTTTCTTCTACTAGTTTTTAAGGAATGTGTACCTCCAGGCACCAGCTTTCTAGGATGGGATAGATCTGTTATCTCTAATGCCACAGCATAACTTTAAGGTTTGCCTGAGTCAATAAAATCAGTGTTCGAAAGGCCGGGAAGTAAAATCTTTATGGGACTGCATCAGCTCCATTGTCTTCCACAACACAAAATTGACATTTGATAAAGTGATTTCTTAACCCTGAGAAGGTTAATGGTTGTAAAAAGAAACACTATTAAAAGTATGTGAAAAGATCCCTGTGTTAATCAGTACCAAAAAATGTCGATTAAAACCATGTTCTACAATCCAATATGCCCTCCAGTATTTGAACTATTTGTTTACATCCTATGTCTGTCTGAACAATAAAACCACTTTTCTTCCAATTCTGTTTAGTGTTGATTTTTATCTTCCTGTCTCTCACCAGGAACTCAGCATAGTTATCTTTGGTTTCACTGCTCTGCATGAGATGTTTAAACGGAAAGCCACAATATTTTTATTGAAACTTTTCATAAAACCAGTAATGAAGTGTCTTCTGCCCTAAGCAGTTTTTTAGGCCACCATGCTACAGCATTTCCAGGTAAAACCCTATGACGGCACCAACTGTTGGAATGATTTTTATAGATTTGATATTTATAGAGTCTCTCTATAATTTACTTTGTATGTATGGCTACAAAATGTACTGGCCAGTGTACTGATCAGCTGGAGCTTGGGCCTTAAATGAGTTAGTCAAATTCTTCCAAGTTTGAAGTTGTTATTTCTTTTATATTAAAATAATGCATAGAAATATATTAAACAAAGTTGATAGTCATGTCCAAATCATACGGCAGTCATAAAAATAAGTATTGAATGTTACCATATTAATATGAAGATTTATCATAAAATCAGATTTATCATTTAAAAAAAATGTTTCTTTTCAGCTTTCAATCGCATAGACAAATAAATACAAAGTAAGGGACTGAGAGTAGAGTGTACTTCATCTGTTTTGCATAACTTACCTCTAAATTGCTTGGTCCCATATGGCAAATATGATTTTGAATCACTGTCTTATCAGGGTGAATTGAGGAAAACAGTCCCACAACAAATAACATAAGTTTCTCTTGTCCAGTCAGAGAACAAACCACTCAGCCATTGAACTGTCTGATCTGATTTTAAAGATTAGAATGAAAATATTCCATACTGCTCCAACTGCATGTTTGTGTGTTGCAAGATGAATAGATACACTTTTGGCATCTAAAATTTTTCCACTGATGGCCAAGAGTTTCCCAATGGCATCTTAGCTATTTCAATTTTAAAGTCTTTGTTTATACTGAACTTTATTCATGCTCAGTCTAACAAATCAGGCGAGTACTCTGTGCAGGATACATAATTTTGTCTGAACTTTTATACTGTGCATGCAGGAAATGCCCCGTTAGCAAACAATAAAAGAAAGATATTTGGATGTAGAATGAACAATAGGGTAGCTCTGAGAAGTAATTAGGAAAGTTCTATTAGAGTTGGAGGAGAGTTTATAATATGAATATACTGAGAAGAATTAATTGTGAGTTTTTACTTGTTATGATACTCTACTGAAATTCAGATATTCCCAAAGGATCAAAGGTCTGCATACGTCAGCGACAGTGGTTTTGTTAGATGTGTTTTAATCAACATAATCAGCTAAACCTCTCCAGACTTGAGACCTCTGGTTGCTATTTCGTATTCAGAATTTGATAATAGCCTCTTCTTGTCCATGTTTTTTCATTGTTTATCATAAATACTCTCTACCACAAGGGAGTTGTTAAAATTAGTTTGGAAAGCTAACTTATATCAATGAACAGAGCAGAAGTGCAAGGTCCATTTCATTAGAAACGAGTTTCAAAAATATGCAATGCCTTGTCTTATGAGATTTATCCATATAAACTGAACTGAAAAAATTACTAAAGACTACTGGAACTGATTATTTTTGTTATATGAGGATCTTATTGCCTGATTTCTGAGACTTTTTTCAGAGAAAAAAAAAAAAAAAGAGTTGATCTGCATTATTAACTACCTTCATAAACATATATTAATTTTATATTTTACATTATTTTTTAAAGGTTTATGTACATAAATTAATAGCTAGGAAAGACTTTGTACCAGGTCACATGTCTTTGCCTACCAGTGCCTACAACAAACTGATTGAACAAATATGGAAAAAGCTGAACATTTTCTTATTATATTTTGATTTGCACATTAGAGTCTATTCTTCTTTGGACTATGAGTATACATGACTTTAAGCTAAAAAGGTGTTTTAAGCTTTCCAGTTGCAAATAATTAAAACACCAACTTGCCATTTGCTGTTGTTTTTTTCTCTTGGATTATGCATGAGCTAAGAATTAAAAATATAAATGAAAGTTTTGTCTATCAAATTAACTATTTTGGTTTTGTGGTATCATATTTCTTCTCTTTTTAGAAACGGAGGGTCCCATTTTGCAATGGTCTTTCAAGTTATCTGATTTCTAGAGAAAGGTTGTAATTAAAAATATTGTAAGCAAGATAGGCACTCATATTACTTATCTGCTCAAGATAATTTTCAGCAATATTTATGAGTAAAATATGTCATAAGATTTAACTTTTGTTAAAACTATACTTCTAATAACATCTTCTGACATATAAAAATGAGAACATTTAAAAAAGCATATTTCAGTTGTCATAATTTCAGTGATGCTTAAAAAGAAAATTACAACTTTAGAACAAAAGATTCTTAAAGCAATGACACCTTCTCAATTTGGTATATTGCATAAAATCATAATACCAGCACTGCTAAGTCAGTGAAAATTTTGTTTTTCCTGAAATAACTATCAGAAATTATTTACTAATAAAGACAATTTTTTTATGGTGGGATACATGATAAGATACAAGCTAAGATTCCACTACAAACACAAATTTTAAATCCTTCTGACCTCAGTGGTATTCTGGTCAAGAGTCACGATTCAGCTGACTCAGGATGATTTGTAAAAATACCATCTTTGGAGATTTTGGAGATTGCTCCAGAGGCCACAGATTCTAATGCAAAAATCTCTCACTGATTTCCAAGAAAGAGTAACACAAGACTGGTGAAGCTATTCCATCCATCTTCTCTGTCATTCCAGCAAATTAGAAAAGCTGCCCAGGTTTTGGAGTTGGAGGTAAACTGCATTCAGCTCTATTGCTTCTGTAGAGTTTATAAGCACTTTGAAATGACAATCAACCTGTGGACCAGTCAGCAATAGATGGTCACAACTGAAAACTCTATTCTTTAAACATTCTTTTTTTCTATTAATCCAGTATCTCTACCGTCCCCATCAGTAAATAAATGAAGTATTAAATTCATCTCTACCTTATGCATTATTATGTATTACAGAGCTTGTAGTTTAGTTGTTATGGTATGTTAGAGGTTTATTGCACATCTTGGATCTCTGTGCTAAGTCCTGAATTGGGACACAGGCAGTGAAAACATAAAAGCCTGGTTTCCCACGCTCTGCATAAGCTATTGTTATAAAAACAATAAGTTGGCAACACTAATATCTGGAATAAAATAAGCTGGAGTCTTTGAACACCTGCAGAGATATGAGGAGAAAGGAGATCTGTTGATATATTTTTTTTTAATTTTTTTTAATTTTTTTTTTATTAAAAAGTCTCATGGAACCCTTCTAGTGCTGATTATTATCCCAATCATGCAAATGGTCAGCACCAGGAGGCAACTTGTCTTTCTGTACATGTTTCATTTGTGTGAGAAAAAAATTGATAAATTCATATTTCAAAAAGATCATTTGCATAGATATGTAGCAGGCAAATATAGATTACTTGTGCCATCAATTCTAATATGCCATGTTATATGAGGTAGTTTAGAGCTTACTCATAACAGCTTCCAGCTCCTGGAGAGCAAATGTGAATGGGAATTCATTGTGTACACTTACTCATGCAATCACTTTCCGTACTGTCTTATCACACTGCCGTTAGCCTCTTTCCACTGGCATTGCATGGCTTCCCATTACTCCATTCCCAATTTCAAGTGATGTGCACTGCAATTACCCAATGCTTTATCGTCTTGTATCACCTGGAGCACAGACAAACAGTAAAATCCTTCACAGAGCATGCAAATTGTGAGTAAAGCTAACTGAGCACTTTCCACAGTGGTTTGCAGGTCTGATAAGAATGCAACACAATAGCAATTTGGGCTGCTTGGCAGGCCATGATGGAGTTACTGTGAGTATGGAAATACTGATTTTGCATGAGGAAGCTTGTATTATGATAGATAGCTATAAGGTATAATTCAGGAGTTAAGCTTATGAAATATGATAGTTGATAGAGAAAAGGTCCCTCTCTCCTAGTGGAGTTACTTATGAAGTATATAGTTGAGAGAAGCATTCAATATGGTGTCTGCTGATCCACAGCAGGCTCTTCTGCAATCTATAAAAAAAACATCTGCTTAGAGCAGGGGAACCATGTGCAGCTCACTAAGATATAAACTTCTGACCAGAATGTTCAAAGCTCTGTTCAGCCACACAACTCACCATTAATGTTAAGCGGAAGTGTATGGTTTTCATATATCCCTTTGAAAATTATATCCCATGAAGTACTTTGAAACAATATATTCCCACAAGCATTGACTCAGAAACCAGTACTTCTGAAGGAAAACTGCAGTTGCCATAATTCTGAGTCAGTGCAACTTAAAAAATGTGGACATTTTTTCCCCAAAGTTCCATGTGGCTCATGTTTTAGAGAAGAACAATGTTTTATGATTTTAAAAACAATGCTGATGAGATCTATATTGTTTTAACAACTCTATAAGAAATAATATTTCAGCATAAGCTAAAGATAAACCATATTGATGGAATAAGAATGAATTCTTAAAAAAAAAAAATCACTGCTTAGAATAAATGAGATTTATTCCCTTTAATTGTAACAGGACATTTTTTATTTTCTGCAGTCAGTGGTACAGATGGTCATTTATTTCCATGGTCTGAAATGTATGAAGCAACATATATATGTTCTAAGAAAGATGTTTCTATATCATTATTTTGAAATTGCTGTAAGTTCCATCTCTGTTATAAAATAAAATAAATTAACTCCACCTATCTAGTGTAACACCAGCAACAATATTTTGTAGTCTGGGTAAATAAATCTTTCACCTTAACTATGATTGAGAAGTGGCTGAAAAAATAAATTTCAGACTTCATATATTTGCTAGAACTGATTGAAATGGATTTACACAGCACTCATATGTCAGAAAGGCGGCAACTTCACTGTCTTTATCTGTATCAAACCTGGTTTGCACAATTCAGAGATGATGGTAAAGCATTGCTGTAAGAGCTGAGTACTCTATGAAAATTTTGCTGTCCTCTGAGCATAGACAAATGCCACTTAGAAGACATCCCTACTAACCAAATGTGAAGAATAATAAATTCAATATAATTGACTCAATTTCTCCAAGGCTGTGTGAAACATTAATTAAGGCCAAAAGGCACACCTGTAAACTATCCCTTAAGTGCCATGTCCCTGAGGCGTATTGCACCTGTTTGGGTTAAATGAAGTCAGAACTTATCTTCTCTCTGTGAACATATTTGGGATGTAAATAACACTGTCTTATTCAATAATTTTATTTGTTCCACTCCTCCTCCACCACCTTGGGATCCGAAGACGTGAAAATCCCACGTAAAGTAAGGACCTAAAAAAATAGCTTTGAATTTCCAATTCAAAACATTTTAGATCAAGCCTATTCTCAGATGTTATCCTTACTGCAAACTATTTCAACAAGAGTAACCAATCTTCTGAAAATCTTTCCCAGTTTTTCAGGTAGATTTTATTACTAAAACAATCAAGAGAAAAGTGAGGGTGCTTTTACTGGTGTAAGGAGGAAATGGGTAAAGTACTTGCCAGTGACAGGAATCTTCAGCATGATGATGCCATTTACAGTTTTTCTGTCAAAATTTAACTTCTCTGAATGAATACAATGAAATGGTGCTGCTTTCTTTCTTTCAAACAAGCAAATAGCATGAGTACATCTGTTTTGTCTGATCACTGACAGCTCACTAAAAAAAAAAAAAAGCCTATTGCACAGCCTTTTTCCAAATGAAGTGAAATCTTTAATCTAAATACACTGATCCTTCATGAACTTGTTGCTTGCAACTTTTCCTATTATTTTCATCATTATTTAATTTTAAATGGATAGAAAGAAAATTGTCTAGGTTCAGCACAAACAAGAGGCAAAATGAGAAACTACAAGGATATCAAAAGCCAACACCGTTATCTACAAAGTGGGAAGTGTTTCCAGTCCCCAAAATACAGACCGTCAACCTCTGAGCGGGGTCAGCAACCAAGAGGCTACTTGGGGGTTCACACTCTGTTAAGCTATAGAGCAGCTTGGAAGATGTTAAGACGGTTGAGTACCTCCTTGGGTTACTCATTTTATGCCCCTTTAAGTGGGATTAGAAATGCAATGATGGAAAAAGGAGAGGACATCAGTGCGTGGCAGTGGTTGTGTTGCACAATTCAGTTTGTTGCTATTGGACACGTGGAAGTGCAGCCTGTTGCAAATTGGCTGAATGTGGTGGGAGGCCAATGTGATGCAACACAATATGCTGAAGATATAAACAACAAGGACATAGTTGAAATGTTGTTAAGAAAGCATTTATCCAGCTGTGCCATTATCACTATTGTTTAATGCATTTGTGCTTTAATTTTCTTCAAAGCTCAATAAAATTTATAGCTGGAAAAGAAGGACAAGCCTTGCCATGTGAAATTCTGTAATGGAAAATTTTATCTGGCCTATTTTCTGCTTAAACATAATATCACATATGGTCTCTGGATTAAAAAAAACTACTGTTTGTTTTGTTGTAGTACAAAATTTCGATATTGTGCAGCAGGGAGAAATAAGAAAATCTCATTCTGGTGAGTAGAAATAATGTCTCTCTGCTTTCCCTAAAAATAGGTTGCCTTGAGTTTTTAGAAATCTTCCTTCAGCACAAACCAAATTTTTGTGACAGCAAATACATAGACTTTTAGGTAATTGTTCTGGTTGCACATGTAAATAAGTGAGATCAGAGTCACAGCCACTAATTATCCATTGAGCTATTGTTGTTTCAAAATAATATGCCCTTTGGGAACTGACCTAAGACAAAAAAATAATCTCATGTAAGACTTCCCCTAACCTTATACTCTGGACAAGAATACAGGAGTAGGGGATGGGAAGGGAAGGTGATATTTCATATCCCTGTGTTTCTTGCATCTTTTCTTAGCAGCTGAAAAAATGACAAAGGAACTTGAGAAGCTAAAACAAGTAGGAACTCCCTCCAGGACACTCAATTTTCCTTTTGCCTATGGCTCACTTTCATCTTAGAAGAATTTAAATATATATATATTCTGAGTGAATACTTTCAAAATCAAATGGAAAATATACTTCACTAGCCAGTTTCCACTGTCACCTGAAAATGTGGGGTCTTCATATTTTCAACTGTTTTCTTTGCACTGAACTGATCTGTACAAAAGATATAAGAGAAATTTGCAGAATGTTTCAGTCAGTATTCAAAAGATTAGAGCCTTATTGTCGAATTGTGATGGGGTAGAATTTCAAAAGGATAAAGCATGAAGATCTACAGAATTGAAGCAGGAGTCTTTCTGAAAACAGACATAATTTAAAATAATTATCTATAGCTATTGACTTTTAAAGACTTTTGCAGGATGTTTTCCTAATGGCAATCAGGCTCCAGGACAGAGTACAACATAAAAAGCAATCTGCATTCTCTCTTTATCAGATTCTCATTGTCAGACTTTCAAACCAGAGCAACTGAATCAGCTCTCCTTTTTCTTTCTGTGTGTAGCAACAAGGAAGAGGGGAAAACGAAAACAACGTGTTTTCACCCAGCATTCCATAGCCAAAATTGCTGACTCATTTGAGAGTAATAGCTGGTCACATCCTGAGCTGCAGTGAGACCAGCACTGCCTCTCCAGCTGGCCTTCATAACTCAGCAGTGGAGAGGGCAGAGCAGTCAAAATAACATAGCAGTCAACCAACCAGACTAAAGATTAAGGTTAAAAAAGGAAGGGCAAACATCTAAAAATAGCACCAGAGTAGTGGGAGAAACACATAGCTTCCGTAAAACTGCCAAAACTACCTAGTTTGTTGATCTAGAATAGTTTCTACAGTATCCCTGGCTGCTCAGTTGGCAAACATGCTGTGGTTACGTGAGCAACATATCCCAGAATAACCAGGGTTGGACCAAGAGAAAACTGCTTCCACCACCAGTGATGCTCAAGCAGTGCTTGAGTGTGAACTCTGATTTGGTTGGGAACAATGGTGAAAAGGCACTGTGAGGCCAGTCTCTGACCTGATGGACTAAAGTTCATTAATGTTAATTGGAGTTCTTTCCACTGATTTCACCGAGCTTCTGTCACCAGCTTAGCATCCAATTTCAAAAGAATTAATTATTCAGGCCATGTTCTTATTTTCATTGACTTAAATCTGATGTTTTCAAATAGCTTATTCTATGATGTAAACAGCATATGCAATTTATGATAAATAGAGATTGAAGGAATCTAGGTTGACTGCAAAAAGTGCTTCTTGAAGCAGAAATGATCATTTTATAAGCTGTCACATATGTGTGCAAAATGATTTATATCCCCCAATAATATGTCCTTTGGAAGCACCATGCACATGTATATTTGTGACATTCAGAGAGTTTTTTAATTGGTATACTTTGAACTGCTTACTCATTTTTCATCGTTAACAGGAATTATGTGGTTAACTCCCCCCCAGTACATACCACATTAAATAATCATCTATAATTCCCTCAGAGATGATAAAACATATTTTACTCTTGAATGAAGAGAATTTAGTTTTTTCTTTAAAAAAAACATTGCTTGTAGAAAAAGAATAATATAAAAATGAATATCAAAGAATATATTTGTACACAGCTTTTCCTTGAAATTTTGACCATTAAATTTGGGTTGCTGCTGGAAAACTGAAATGACACCAAAGGTTCTTTGGCAAAGGATCTGAAGTGGAGAATAAGAAAGCTGAGGGCTTTACAGTCAATACACCATCGGCCTTTTTTATCTGCATGACATTGTCCACTGAAGGAGGGCATTGGTTTCACTTTGATTAAAAGCAGATGTTTAAGGCAGATGTTTGGAGATAAAAAGAATTGAGCTCTTGCTTATGAAATACTTTCCTGTGAGGCACTCAGGACTATGAAAACAGGTACAGAGTATTTTCAGGTTCAAATTTCAGATATTCTAGGTAGCAGGGGGAAAAATTAGATCCTTAATCTCATAAGATATTTCCATATATACAGAAGCAGTTTTCTGGGGTTTTAAGGGTGTCTGTACAGTAAGCTGTGATTATATTCTCCCTCTGTTCAGTAGCTGTTCAGAAAACAGCAGAAGTCTGCTCTGCATTAATACTCTACCCATTGTCCCCAGAGCCTCACGGTGTGCACAAGGGGTGGTGAGATGGGCAGGATGACAGACACCTGCTGTGGGGCTGGAGCAGGAGAAGAGATGGCTGCTGTAACCTGAGGCCATTTGTTGTAGCTGTAGTTTTGGTGTTTAGGGTTGTGTACTGATTTTTTTAAGTTAAAAAGCTGACTATTTTACAGTGGAGTGCACAAGAAAATTAAATCAATAAAAGAAAGGAAGGAAAATTTCAGCATTATGGTCACAAGGACACTCACCACCTGATTGTCCCTGCCCATCCCATTGGAATCTGCCCCCCACCCTAGCCATGGCTGTGGACCCCATTTCAGTCCCCCAGAGCCATCAGCCCCTGCCTCAGTGGTACTGTAGCAGGTTCAGTCTCTGGCTTCCCACAGCCCTGCTCTGACTTGCCATGGACCCCGTCATGTCCCATCCTGGCCTGCCTTCATCCCCCCAGCTGTCCTGCTCCCGGCTGGGTGCCTGGGAGCAAACCCTTGTGGCCAGGCTCTGTTCTGGCAGCCCTGGCACCTCCCAGCACACTCTGGTCCCTCCTCCTGGCCCGGAGGGAGCTGCTGGCATGGGCAGCACGGTGGCCATCACTGCAGGACCACGGAGGCCATCTCTGGCAGTAAGGTGAGTGAGACTGGGAGGCCACCGAGCAGTCTGGCCAATTCCATACCACTGGACTCTGCCAGGCCTTGGAAGCAGAATGGGCACATACAGAGTGTCACTAGGGAAATGGTCCCTGGCCCTCTCTGCCTTCCAGACCTCCTCTGGTAGAGCTAGCCCTGGCCTTCCAGCTGTCTCTGGATCTCCAGAGCCAAAGACAGGGCTTGCTTTTAAAAAAGCCTGACATTTTGGACTGTAATATTTCAGATCTTGTGGGCTTTAAAAGTGTATGACAGTTGCATGCCTGGATAGATTCACTATTGGAAGAGCACTGTGTTTGCTATAAACATGAACATTTGAAATGCTCCAAAGTCTTTGTAAGCAAACTTGTCTGGCATTACTTGACAATGCATGTGTTTTCAATTTGCAAATAAATTTCTGAGTGTCCCACAGGGGTTATGAAGGATTCAGAGGAACACATATATCTTTTCTACAATATTTTATCTCATTTTAGCAGAAAAAAAAGAATAAAATTTAAATTATTTTAGTTCTTTCTATAAATATATTGTACCTTATAAAACCTTTTATCCTTTTTGGGAGCAGTGTACTCTGTTATGTTTTATACTGAAAACACATGAAGAGGGTCTTCAGTGGACAAACTGAACCAGAAATACTTTTCATTACCCAGAATAGCTTATTTATAAGGAAGAGAAAGAAACCTGTTGGCAATAGGAAAGGACATAGAGAGATACATATTTTCAGTATTTACCCAGCAACAGTGCAGAAGCTCAGAAACTTGCCGTAGGGTTATAGTGTTGTACAGTGCTGGACACACAGAATTCATTTTAAAACACATTCTTGACATTTCATCTTCATAGATTTTCTCACTCTCTGTTAGTCTGTTGACCCCTAAAATGATATTTCACAATTCAGACCTGTCTCACTGGATAGTAACTTAGAGAAAACAAACAGAACGTGGATCAAGGACTCCATATTCATCACCACCATCAGCAGGAGTAGCAGGAAAAGTAAGATGCCTCTGAATGAGACACAGACACAGTTCATAAAAAATTTAGAGTGAAAACCAGGGAAGAATGGAAATCCCTAAGTCAGTGAATGGCAGGACAGACAAAAGGAAGACCAAAGAGATTGTGAGTAGGAACTGGTCCCAGAAAACTGCCATGGATAGAAATCACTATCTTCAAGAAATGTGTTGGTAGACAGCCCTAAATGAGAAACATGTTGGTCAAGTCCAAATAGAAACTGAGAAAAATACACTTATATGCAGGATAGAAAGAAAATATTTGATGGTAGTGGAAAGGAAGGTTAAAAGGCCTAAAGGCCAAACGTCTTGTGTTGGCAGCTTCCTGGAAGAGTTGTATAAGTGAAAAAGAAAGTGATACAAATATTTCATAAGAAATAATTTAGAAATTTGTATGGGCAAGGTTTGCACTAGCCAGTTTCCATCATGTCCTATGGTTGTGTTCATTATCACCATGTAAAATTTCTACTCCAAAATTTCTACTCCTTCTTGCCCCTTACTTCCTAAACACAGAAGTCATCAGAGTGAACTAATCTGCTCACTGTACTCCTCAAGCAGTTTTCCTATTTTTGAATTTGATTTATTGACTTTGACACGGGTGCTAAACCCTGAAGTTCTCATACAACTGATCTCTGTAGGTAGTGAGCAAAAAGCAACAGGAACAAAAATTTACAGGCAATGAACCTGAGATAGTTTGTCCCTTTCTTTTATTGAATTTCTCACCCAGTGTAACCCTAAAAGAAATTTAGTCAGATGTGCAATATGTGTACTCAAACGTTTCCTACAGTGAAGTGCTGATAAGACATTTAACCCAAAATTTCACCATACAAACATCTGACTTAGGGACACATGGTACATGGCAACATGACTGAAATTCAGCTCAGATATAATTAAAGGAGGAAAAAAAAAATGGGAGAAATTGATGACAGAGTTGGCAGAAGTAGCCTCAGCCTCTCTAGTGAGAAAGCTATTCCTTCCATAACTGAGATAGTTCACAACTTGGTGCAGTACCCAGTTTGTGCCTGATAATTCAGACTCGGAGCTCAACCAGGATTTATTGGTGCTGTTGACTGGCAAGCTTACTTTCCTTCTTAGGTATAGAGATTGCCACCCATCTTTGAAACCTTGTCTCTGAAATTAGATTATTGCAGTATATGTGTTATAAGGCTACCCTGTGAAACTTTTGGTATTTACATGGAAAGGAATAACTTACTCGTAGGGATAGTGTCTTGCTAGCAGATGTTTTGCAACAGACATCCAGACAGATTTTTTTTCTGCCAACTTATGTCTGTTTTGCTAGATGCTTTTGACAGATATCACTCTTACAAGTATTTTTTGTGATGGTAATTAATAATAAGAATATACAAATACAATTGAAATGACATTTTTATGGTAGTTTCTCAGTGGAAGCAAATTTCCTTTAACTTTATAACCCACAGAAATCTGATGGGTTTTAATTAAAAAAAAAATAAAAAAATAGAAATTAAACACAGTTTTTTGTTTGTTTTTTTTTTAATTTAAGCAAACAGGGAAGGCAGTCAAATGTTTACAGATTGAAGAAAACACCTTCTGAAGACATTCTACCAAGAGTACAAATTGGGTATGTAATGCATATCAAAAAGTACTTTAAAGGAACAGCAAAAAATAATTAGTAAACAGCAGAGATGGAGTGGCTATGAAAAAAACTTGTCCTCAAAAATCCAGCTTATTAAAATGAAAAGGAAAATAGAAACTATAAACACTGAGGAATTAAATGCAAAACAATTGTAGTATAAACTAAACCAGATTTTTGGAATCAATGAATTTGGAATCAATGAATGAAATGGCATAAAATTATTAATCAAGCAAAATAGAAAACAAATATACCAGACACTAGAATTCTGTCAGATTAATAAGTAGTCAAGATACGAAAGATCCACTCAGAAAAGACTGTAAGAGCAGAACCAGATTAATTCCTTGCATTCCTGCTGATTATGAGGAACCTGAGGAAGTTTCATTCTGGAACGGTTATTTTTGCGGGATGAGTCAGAGGAGTCATCCTGAGGAGCAGCAGCAGCAGCAGCAGCAGCTTAGAAAAATGTTCATTAAATGAAGAGTGACGAGCCTCAAGGCCAAGATAATAGCCATCTAAGATCTTTGAAAGGGCTGAAATATGACATTCTCAAGCTATTAAATATATACATTCTATCAATTCAATCACCACCTGTATAAAACAGAAAATTGTTTCTTCTTAAACAGTGCCTCATATAGATCATAGCCCAGCAACCCATATTTCTGTACTCATAAAATTGGAAAAAAAATCTGTCATCAAAGTAGACATATGTATGTATAGACATGTAGCTAAATTAACTCACCAGAAAAGAGCTAACATATTACTTGCAATTTTTTGCTTCAAAATCTCCTTGTGGTCATTACATCATGTTAATACATCTGAATTTTCCAGAAGGTTCTCAGTTAGTTGCTCATCACAAAGCTTTATGACAAGTTAGACTAACACAGGTTAAAAAAAGAGTAAGTCCTCTTTTGAATTTAAAAGACAAGCAGAGATAGAATGCTACTTAAAAGATGGAAATCAAAGAACAGGGAACGAGCAGACATTTTCCTAACTGAGAGAGGTAAAATGGGCAGCTAAAAATGCAGATAAAATTCAATAAATGTCAGCAATATAATGGAAGGGATTTGGGGGCAGTCTTTGAATTATGAGTTGTTTAGTGAAGATGAAGAAGTAATAACTGAAGTTCAAAAACGACTAAAAATTATATAGTTACTTTTTGCCCATCCAGGCTTAGTTTACAAAAGAAATGTTATGAGCTCAGGAAGTCTCAGCACTGCAGATTTCTAGAAGCTGGGAGGACACAGTGAGGCAAGTACCACTGCCTCTCGTACATTTTTGCCAGGATTTAGCACTGATCTTTGTCAGAGACACAGTACGGGACTCATTACACCCAACCTCAGATAAAATATGGGTTTATGTACCCTAGGGGAATAGTATTCTCTTGATTTGTTGATTGCTTACTCACATGGACTGTAATTTCCACCCTAATGACAGAAGGCTTGTTTCCAATTTCAGAAACATTCATTTTAAAAATACACATTATCCTTTGGTCTTTTTGAGGCTTTATACAGTAAATCATGTTCAAATATTTCTTTTTGTTTCTTTGTAGTTCCCTCACATCTTCTTCAAAAATAAAAATTAAAAATTCTCTAAGCCTACCATTTTTTTTTTTCAGCTAATATGGTTAGGAGGGTTTTTTTGACATTTCTGCAGCAACAGTCAGAACTATATAAAAGTCACAGAATTGACAGGAGGGATTTAAGATGTGAGCAGAAGGTGTAAATTTAATGAGATAGCAAATATGAAATGGGCTCAATGAGAGGCTCTCACAGAATATAATATTTTTTGGCCATGGTTTTGTTCTTTTAGAGGTACATATAAGTAAAATAAAAGCAAGTAGAGTTGAGAACTCTGATCTTGAACTCAACCTGCTGCTGATGAGGGTAGGAAAATAGTGACAGCTCGGTTAAAATGACCACTGTCACTCTGCAGTCTGACTTTTTGTAATGCACACTAAGAAGCAAAGCCTACTGGAAAAGTCTATCAGAACGGCACTAAGTGGTCTTTGTACCCTCTAATCCTAAGGTATTACAGTAAAAAAAGCAGTCTGATCTAAAATGGAGCAGCTAGAAATGGTCCAGGACAGCAGCTCCCTCATCTGAAATTGCAAGTGCTTAACTTATCAAGTCTATTCTCATACTAACAGTACGACTGTAAGCTAAAATGTCAGGAAGGTCTGGTGAGAAAGTTGGCCCAGAAGAAAAACAAAAACAACCAAAAAAACAAAACCACTAAACAAACAACAACAACAAAAAAAAACAAACAAACCTTAAAATGTGAAAAATACTTTTGTGAAATACAGATATTCATGGAAATGTGAGAACAAAGCATTAGGATTTCCTCAAATGTCAGCTGTCATATATTGTCATTTATCCAGAGCTGTGCACTTATATGATAATTGCAGGTGTGGATTTTAAGGGAAGATTCTATGGAAGTATAAAGCATTTGAATGACAGGATTACAAAATGTGATCTGCATGTTTTTGCATTTCATAACTGTAAGGAACTACACAGAAAATAGCATCTCCAGGCACGATGAAATTTCTTTATTTTATAATTTCTAAAAGATGATCTTGTAAATTGAGGATTAAAGCTGTGAGCAAGTGATCCACGGTTTAATTCATCACTTTTAATTTCCTGTGGGGTAAGTTCATCATCAGGTCCCCGTGGATAAGTCTGTTATTTAACACTCCACCTAGCACCCTCCATGAGGCTTTGTGAAGCAGCAGACCTGAGATCATACTGTCTGTGGGATTTGCCTTGTTCACAGTGGAAGCAAGCACCATCCTCATGACAGCAACTTTGGCTTCCCTAATGCATTTGTTAATTACATTTCCTCTTGATCATTGGGTGGGAAGAATCTGCATGCTTGTGTGTTTTATTACTTGGTCTGGCCTATCAGCACATTCTTGGTGAGCTAAGCCTTTGGCTATAACAGATAGAAAAGGCTAAAGAAAGCATGAGTTATGAAAAGCAAACAAGTTAATTTCTTTGCAGCTTCATGTAGACTGTGAGTTTGGAGGCAGGGGACATTGCCCTACATTCTTGCCTTAATGACCAAAGCTCCTTTCACATGCACATACGAAACTGGTGCCATGGGCCTCCGGGTCTTATGAATGTTTTTTTGGGTCTGAGCCTGTTTTTCTTTACTAGTGCTGTCATTTCACACACAGATTTTGTTCTGAGATGAGATGATATTTTCTAAAGATGATACAAACAGGACATTCTTCATTAAGGTTTTGTTTTCTGAGAGAAAAAATGGCATACTTTGTTTTCCTAATAGCAGCTTTTTCCAATGGATAGTAACAAATAACAAGTAACAAACCTCTGTCTGCTGTCCTTCAGGATGATTCCAGGGTTGTTCTTGATACAACTTAATTTTTCCTGAACCCTATTTTATTTTTCATAATTGTTTTGTCCAGCCTCATTCCCATAACAGCAATAAACTCTTCGAAGGAAAGAAGGTCATCAATTGCATAAAGGAGACCCTTCAACCTGAGGGGGAAGGGATGCACCCTAGGATAGATTAATTTTATATTATTTTGGGCAATACAAATCTCACTCTCTTTTGGCATAAAAGGGACTTTAATGAGGAACCATATAGGATAATTTTGTTATTTATGGGTAATCCTATTTTTACAATTTAACTCTACATCGCATCTCTTCAACAATGGGACATAAAAACACAGGAACCAATGGAGCAAATGAGGACAGTGATCCTTCTATCTGACTCTTCAGCTGAGAACAGCTAATTTAGAAATCTAGTATGTAGTAAAGGTTGAGATATATAGATAGATATAGAGAAATATCTTTATAGCAGAGGAGTACAAGTAGAAATCTTGCTTTGCAGGTTGACTGACAAGGTTGCCCACTTGACCTGCCTCTTCCAGAAATGATTTAGAATAATATTTTAAAACAAACCACCTTCCAAAAAATGCCATGCTGCTCTTCTGAATGGGACTAATTAGATATTTATGTCTAAAGGGCATTTAGCAAAATACCTCTAGCAGTTCATCAAAAGCCACAGCACTGTGTCTGTGTTGGACAAATTCAGGTGCCTGAACACATGCATCTTTTTCTGAGGCCTTATGTTATTTAACACAAGTCAGGCACATGATCCTATGGAAGGGAGACCTGTATATTTTTGGAACAGTTTCTGGGGATTAAGCAGGACATACTTGGCTACTAGAAGGTCACTTATCACCTATGTTTAGGTAGCTGTACATCTCTTTTCCTGTTAGACCCACAATTTCAGGTTGAATTAGTATCTCTGTTCTTATACTAAATTTGATCTGGGGCAGGCAGCAATGACAACCAATCTCATTTCAGTGTAAATCAGCTCCTGTCATAAACTGAGCATATGTTTGGCACTGCAAGGGCATTCAGTACTGCCTCTGGCAGGACACTTAAATACTTGCTTTTTCATAAATACAGAAAGTCACAAACATTTAGGTCTTAGGCTTACAGACCAATAATTAAGGCTCACTTTAGGCATCTGATTAAATGCTCTGCTGAATTATTATCAACTTCCTTTATTTCCCATGTTCAACTATCTATCTGTAAAAAATCAATATTTTTGAAATGATAAAACACATATCTGTCCTACATTTCAGTTTTCTACACTAGCCTTCAGAAATGATAGCTTAGTTATGAGAAAACATTCTAAGAGAAGATTATAGCCAATGGAAATTTTAATGCTGAGAGCGTTAAACATTTGTGTTTTCAATGGCAAAACATTGGGACTCAGCAGTTATGCCTTGATCTTGAGTTTTCAGGTCAACCCTGGTCATGAATAATCTTTCAGTGGTCCTCAGATCAAATCAAGGTCAGCTTAACATTCCTGTCCGATTGAACATCACCAAAACAAAAGTTTTAGAGGGAAGGGTGTAAATCCACAAAGAATGAAACCAAGGAAAATGTTTGCAATAACCTTTGCAGGAGTGAAACTGCCCAGTGCTGGGAACAGATCTGATTGTTCTGCTATCGTCACAGCAAGTCATCAGAAAAATAAATGGCTTTTAATACTAAGGCATTGATTTCCATATACTTATTGTATAGAGCTCTAGATTGACATGCTTTTAAAATTTCAAACTCTTTTGTTTGAAAGTAGGCTAAATTAATAATTTTGAACTCAAGCAAACCCTTTGATTGTTCTAATTGAATTTATGTTTGAGAGGACTCCTTGAACTAAGGATCTTACTGTTTTCTCATTGTAAAGATCAAACAAACAAATGCTTGAGTCCCCAATAAAAAGCAAACAAGGAGGAGTTTTGGAAGGTGTGAAAACTGAATGGCTTATGGACTCCACTGGGCAAAGAGATAGGTCTTTCTGAGAGGGCTGTTTATCATTTGGCTGTGGATTAAACAGATACCCCAGGAAGTGTTTTTGCAATTAAGTTAATGTTACTCCATCATATTTATATTTCAGAATAATGGCTGTTTGCATTTGAATTCAAGGAAATTAACTTGTTCTGACCTTACTGTCTTGAGAATGAGGCCACTTTCAGCAGATATATAATAAAACAAAAAGATGTTCTTTTTTCCACCTTTATTTGAATAACCTTGTCAGGAAAAGATTGATATCAAATAACCTATCTATGAATGTTTAACAGTAAAAGAAAAACTAAGTTAAGAGTCCCTCTGAAACACTACAAATGCAGCTGACAATGCAAGAACAAAATGTTAATTTTAAAGTCATGGAGCCAACATACATACATAGCAATTTATGTGACTTGATTGTATCCACATCTATACAAAGGAGGAACAATCTACAACACATGTCGATACATAACCCATGGTTCTATTTTTATGTATTTAAACATACAGTCACAGGACTGCATGTAAATTTTCCATTTGCCAAAGTCCAAAATACAGAACAAGGGAAACTATAGTGTTCAAATGCATATATCAATAATCATTCTGTATGCTATAAGATAACCAAACACTTAATTACTTAAAATACAAATAACTTCAGTGGCTGGAAAAACATTTATTCTTATTGAGAGTTAAATCCCTACAATTTCAAAAATCAGGCAATTGTTAAGTAATTTGAGTACTCACAAAACATTTAAAACATATATTGGCACCATATTTCCACTCTGGAATAAAAGCACTGAAATTGACAATTATCAAATTTATGCCACAAAATTGTGTCTCTCTACATATACAGAATTATGTCAAATATCAGTCTCGGGAAAACGTTTGTGGGCAGAAATTGCTCAAGTGCAACAAGAATGAGAGGGTGAAACCCCAGTCCCAGCTTTATATTGAAAAGAGCAGACAAAATGTGCAGCTGAATGAGTTCAAGAATCATGGGTGTAGTGTGAAATACAAGGGATATATATTTATCAATTGTTCCAGATTCTTTGAAAAAGAAATTATTTCCTGTCCATTAGATTCCTTTGCAAAATTTGTGATACACATCTAAAATTTCGTCCTAGGTACTGTCTCATCCTTTAAAAATTTTTTTCACTTGTCTGTGACCCAATATCCTGGTAGGACCAGATGCTACCCTCAATACAGTAGGTAGCAGGAAATGTGCTGCTCATGGAAAAATAATACTGTCTTCAGCTTTACAAAGGATTACAATTTACATTCATCAAATATTTTTGCATGATGATAAAGTCTTGTCCATGAACACAGAATTGTTGGATGACAGCCTGAGTTTTCAGTTCTCAACATTAAGATTTTACAGTGACTTTGAGATGTTTCCAAGGTCATTAGCACAGTTTGTATTTGTTAGTAGTAGTTTTTTTCTCTAATTATTCCTCATTGGCTCTGCAAAACTTAAAGGAAACACTTCTAAATTTTAATTACAGTCTGATGAAGTTAGGAATATTATTTCTGTCTCTGAAAATTTAACATTGCCAATGGCAAGCTGGTAATTCTATTTATTTCTTTGAACATATCAAAATATTATTATCTATTCTTGTCTTTGAATGCTTAGAGGTCACTCCTCCCTATTTGTATTTGTTACATTCTTGGCAAGAAAAACACTCCCAAACCCCCAGACCTTTTAGGACATCTTAAACTCTCACTTGCCAGTTAAATTATTCTAACTTAAACTTTGAAGTATATTTTATTTTTTTAAAAAATAACACATTGAGGCATTATGTTTACCTTAAACACAGCTGGCAAATTCTTTCCTTTCTACCTTATTTAACTCTAGCTAACTGGCACTGTGGAATATGCTTGCCCCATAAATTAATGTTTATTGAAATCAGATTACTCCAAATAAGATTTTAAACCAAAACAAAAGAAAAACTACATAGAAAAATATGGCATCATTTACTGAAAAAAACTTTATCTGCACACTGTTTAAAAAATGTTGGTTAAGATTTTCTCACTGGGGAGCTCAAACGTGATGAGATCAAAGATATAAATCTAACTGAGAAAACAGAATCCAACAAAAGAGCCCCTGAAACACTAATTTAAACTTCCATGCATTCTTAGAGTTAGCAGGGACATGACCTAAATGCTGCTAAACCCTGAAGAATTTTTTTTCTGTGACATGAACACTGAGTAGATCACATGCCTAAGTCCAAACTCTATAGACGTGATATAATTTTCCAGGCACCAGTTTGAAACTACATGTCCAAATAATTAGGATAAGCTATCAGATATCTGGAATGGATTGTTCCACCCTTACCATTGCAAAAACTTAAAAGGAATTTGAATTATTCTGTGTGTTTCTGGTGCTTCATATTTCCTATACACTTAAATAAAGATAGCAGTTTAAAATGGTTTTTTTTCATTATTGTTTTCAGGAGTCTAAAATTTGGCACCCATTATGTTTTTACAGTATGAACACGCAAACAAAATCACAACTGTATCACCATAGAAATGTCTCCCCTCCCCAAAACCTTCCAAAGTCCAATTTAAGGCTTAGAAACCGTTCTGAAATTCATGAACCACAATTTGTGTTTGCTTTTCCTGACACTGCATGTGTATCTGCAAGGGCAGAAGCTGTATTGTTGTTTCAACATAGAAAACAGGCAAAGATGATCTAGAACAACATAAATTTGGCCTAAGATAGACAAAGATATTTTTGATCCACAACTCATGCGCTAAAAGTGTCTACTTACATTAAAGACTCAGTTTTCAAGTAGCAGGTCAGGTGGATTTCTGGAGCCTGGTAAATCTTCTGGTGTTCCCAAATTTTTGTACATTTCCTTTATATGTTATATAAGTTTGTATATGTGTGTGTGTATGGGGATTGGAATTTATCCTGCTGGCTGTATAAATGAAGAATTGGTTTCTAACTTCTCAGAGGTGTTGCTTTGTAAATGTTTTCTCACCATAAGATTTTTGGGGATGTGAGAAAATTGTGTTTTTAGCAAAGAGCTTTTATTGACCTTATCAGGAAAAGTTGGATAGTGGTCACAGTTTATTTTTGGGGTGGTTTAAGAGGATATTGTTTCACTGAAAGGTATTTCTTTTAAATGGATGTGAGAAAAAATTAAACACTGTTCTTGAAGAAGGCAGCAATTGATTTGCAGAGGGCAGAAAAATGGCTCTTTCCAGTTGTGTACTTGGACATTTGCAGGAGGAGCCAAAGAATATGCAGGAGATAGACTGAAATGGGAAGAACACACAGTGTGCTTTTTTAACCAGTTCTTGTACTTCTGAGTTTGGGCAATTATCTAAGGGAATAAAGTCTAAAGAGCTGGAAGATATATACAGGGCTTCTTGAGGAATCAGAGGACTGGCACATCTACTAAACGTGCAAAGGAAGTAACATGAACTCTGCTGCCTTTCATTCCTTGCTCTCATGTTATTAAATTCTTAAATTATATTTTCATTGAAGAAATGTATATATCATGAAGAGCTGAACCTTAAACAAATAGAGCATTGGGCTGGACTAAAATCAACAGTTTCCAGAAATATCCAGTGGAAAGTACAATACTCTGCAAAGCAAAATCTACAGTCAAGGAGACGAGAAAGATTTTTCTTGGAGGTCTTCCTTGAAGAGTTAGGATAGTGTTGAGAATGTGGGCTTTAGGTCATATGATCCTTCTCATGCAATAATCTGGTAGTGAAAACAATCTCAAGACCACATGATAGGATTTAGCACAGAGAAAATCTCAAATCTGTTGAAAATCCTTTAATAAGTTCCTAGAAACTGGTTGGTATCATTAGGAGGGTTTGAACTTTTAAGAAAGTTTAGGTACAAGAGACTGAGAATCCTGTCACACTTGGAATCTGTAAATAATTAATTAGCCAAGAGGTGTGAAAGAAAGAGTGGACATTTAACGTTACATTTTATTTTTTTACTTAGTTGCTTTATTTTAGGAAATAAACGGCATAAAAAAATATCCTGGGGAAAAAAATCAGTTAATTATGAAGTAGCTACTGTCCTCTGTTGCTTGAGCAAAAGAGAGGATAATGAATGAAGCCTGCAGAATTAGGTAATAGTGGAAAGACAATGAATTGGAGGACTCTGCAGTCAGAGAGGAATTGATAAAGTTCAGGAAAATAGGACTGAAAATAACTCATGATAAATATGTGGACTTTTGTCAATTGAACTGGAGGTAGCCAGAATTTTTTGGCAAAATATCTTGTCAAGATGTATGTCTGTAAAACATAAAGCATTGAAGATGTAGTATACATTTGTTAAGGTGTTCACTAAGATACACCAAACAGCAAGATTTTATTGTGGTGGATTTGGAGTGGGGATTTGACTCTCAGTCACACCCATATTGAATGTTACAGGGTAGCAGTGAGGAGTGGGCTCTCTCATTATTCCCCTGCTGTGGCTGTTCAGCTTTTCAGCAGAACAGGGTCTTTCATATCCTTATAAAGACTAGCACCTAGTGCTGTGGCTTTTGCACTTTGGTTAAGTAAATATCTATCTACTGGATAGTGAGTAACTGACCAAGCAACTCTGACTTGCTAATAGCATTTTTTCATTCCCTCCAGTAATGAGTGACTGGGAAAAATCAGAAATACATTAAATCTTGTGTTTGTCCTGAGACAGAATGTGAAAAGTTTGTTAACTCTTGAGAGTTTTCATGAAACAAGTAAACTATCTCTTTGCTCAAGTCCTTTGAATCACATGGTTTGATCTGTACTTCAAAAAATTGAATTGCATGAGCAGATGGGTCAATTAAAAACAGGATGCAAAAAAATGTTCTGTAAAGAAATACTTTGGGGTTTACCAGGTGCTTAAGCAAATCAGGTGTCTGTGAGCATAATAACTAGCATGTACACAATGTGCTCTACAATGAAAATCTGTTCTTAAACCTGCTTTTAAGAAATATATCAGAAGGTTGAAAAAAGTTCTACAAGTGTTTCTTAAAATTCACTTGAAATAACAAGGTCTGTGAAATGGAGCTGGCAGTGTCACGAGTTTGGATTTCTAGGTATGGAATCACTTTTTTTTGTCTGCTTGGATACGCAGTAAAAGGTAAGCCATTAACTGGTTTAACAATAGTAACTTGCATAACCTGATAATCATCAGACTATTTGACTTGAAGACAAACTTAATTGGCTCAACAAGGCTTTTTTTATTTTGCTTTCCCTGAATCCAAGACTTTCTTCCAGCCTGAAGATAACCTACTATGTCAAAAAGTAAATTTCCCTTCTGTTTTTCAATAGTGCAGGATGGAGTATGAGGGCTGCGATACTGACAACATTAAAACCAAGGTTTAGAGCTGTCAGGGAACTCTTGTCATTAGTAGCATATATTGGGGAGGGTGGGCTAGTGAAATGTCTCATCTTCTCTCAGAAACACATGAACTCATCTGTTGAATGCATTCTGTCACATTTAGGTGTATCCTAAGTGCAGAAGTTAATTTTGCAGTATGTACCAGTCCTCAAACAACTGGAACAGGAAGTGAAGCTATAAGAAGGTAACTCCAAAAGTAGTCGGAAGAGGTGTTACATTCTTCCTTATATTTTTGCCTCTTCCACTCTCTTTAACCTTCCTGGCAAGAGGCAGCAAAGTGTCATATTAATGGCACAGAGTTAAATAACAGCATCATCCCATACATTAGAGCAGATAAATGTTTTATTTGAGAAGTACTATTGCTGGAGATTTCCAAATATGTTTGGTCCTTCAGACCTGCACTGCAGAAGAACTTGTGCTGCCACAACTAATTAATATTATAAGCTTCAGCTGTTGAAACACAGATTCACCTTCCTTGTTTCTATTTCAGTTTACTGACCACAAGAGAAGGGTTTTTGTCACGTGGGACATTCTGTTCTGCTGTCACCATGCATCTCAACAATCTTTACATTAGGTACCTGACTGGTAAGGAAAGCTCAGCAGATGTTGGATATGCTGCTAGATATTGGATTGTGCTGTCAGGTTGATTTGTCTTTCACATGTGTCTACGAGATCTCAGCAGGCCAGAGTCTCAGTGGGAAATCAGGACAGAAGTAGTCTTTATTTTAGTTGAAGTATTGCTCAGAAAATATTATATTCCTGCCTTTTATCTTTCAATAGGTTAGTAAGCCCTGTAAACAACAAAGCTGGTTCTAGAGACAGTCTTTTCTTTTACAGCACTACACCTTTTAACATTGCATAACTTATGAAACAGTTATAGTAGCTAACACTGCTTTTCTCCTGTGCTCAAGTTTTGCAAACCTTTTTCATGTTCACATCTACTCTTTTGTTAACCTGCTTAGCCACCAGATAACATCTGCTAAATAAAGTATCTCTCAATAAGATTGAAAAGAAAATTCTTCATAATGTACCAAGTGTTCCTGGAAAGAGGATGTTATTGCCTAAAGTGCACACAGTGCTTGGATGATTGAGGGTTTTCATTCCTCCCTTTAAAGTAAATATTCAAAAGGGTATGGTCATATTTCCATTTCTATTTCTGCCCAGTAGGAGTGTAAGAAAGCAATATTTCTATGTGGGGTGCTTGTCTCAAGCCAAATGTTCAAGTTGACTCAAACAGAGATTGTGTAACACAAGCCAGAGGGATGCTGCAAGTTAAACATATCATCTGGCTAGATACAGAGTAACCTGCACACAGATATGAACTTATCTCTATAATTTCCCTTATACACTTGTTCTAAAGGAGAACAAAATGCAAGTTATGTCGTAAGGCAAGGTGTATCCCAAAATAACAGCTTTTGACATTTGACAAAAGATGAAGCATCAGGCCTGGGTTGTCCCAGCAGAGGTTCATCCTGGTGCTCTTGGTACAGCTTCACAGGATGGGTCAAGCCCCAGCTCCCTGCAGTTCATCTCCTCCACCTCTATGGATCTAGTGCTAACTTGCTATACGAGCTTTCTGTTTTGCTGTAACTTCCAACACCAACATGCAGAATCTTGCTTTTATTAAAAAAGTGCTTTTATTTCTATTTTTCTGTTCAAAACAAGTTTTTTGGCATGAAGAGCAAAATCTGTCTCATCAAAGGGCAACAGAGTATAATACAATCCATTCTTGTAACAATGAGGGGAGGCAGAAGGTGGTGTTTAGATATGCTTGTAACTTATTTGCTTTGTGTGCCACACATTCCTGTGGTTGATGGAATGCCAGCAATAGAAATAACACTACCTAAGAAATGAGGGGCAGCCTTTCATCTTGAGATCAGAAAAGTAGGGTTCATGCACTTTAGTCAGCTTTCAAAGGGCTTTTTACTTTGTACATGAAATGCAACTCTACCAGCTCTGCCATGATGATAAAAAAATACTGCCTGATATGGGAGAGGACTGGAGTTTAAGAAGCATTTTACAAGATTGCATGTACAATTCTTTGCATGATTTACAGAATAGTTTTTCTACCAAAAGTAGAAAACAAGTCATTTTTTGTCAAAAGTCTGTTCATTTTTCAGTTTTGAAAAGGCTTAAATCCTGCTGTAGGACTTATTGGAATAATATTCTTTATCGTTTACAATGAAACATACAGAAATCAGAGTCAATGCTCTTTATTTGCAGGAAGCTTCCTGTTTTTTTAAATGCATTTAAGCCATTTCCATGTCCTCCCCAAAATGTTAGCTCAGGCTTATTCTAGATTCTCATAAGTCATGTCCAGTCTATAAGTGAATGACATTAACTCAGTCATCTCAAAATAAGTCCCTTCAGGTATCTGTGATACTTTGTCCATGAGCAGTAAGAAAATGGGACGGTTCATCTGTTGTCTCCTGATAACATAATCCCAAGAGATTGCGGTCTGATATCAGCTAGAAATGCATGCTTTGCTTTTTCAATGTGGGAGAATCTGTGCTGGAGACCACCATGAAATATGGTAAATGGTGAGAGGAAGCTGGTTTGAAAGATAAACTTATAAATAAGTCCCCAGTTATGTCACTTTAACATTGTTTTCAAATATTTGTTTTGGTAAATTATAAAAACTCTGGAGGTAAAACTACACTGATGAACATAGATACCTTAAGGATAGAATTTGTTGGATGGAATTTGTATAGACCTTATTAGAGCCATAAATTGTGCCAGTCACAGGTAAGAAAGGAAAGCTCTGAGGTCAGAACTTGGAAGGTTCTTGGAGGTCTTCTTAAATAGTAGCTCAGATCCTCAGCTTCAAATAGCTATCACAATTTCCTGTTGGCTTAAACAGAGCAATAATTGGTAGGGAAATGCATCTGCTGAACAGAAATAGCTGCAGAATGGAAACAGGCAGGTTCATGGACTTTATTCTGTCTTGCTATGATCAACCAAACATAAGGTGATGCTAGGGCAAAGCAGGAGGCATTGAGTCTCTGTGTAAATATCTTGATCATGCCAGAGACTGATAATATCCTTGATGGTAAAAGAAGGACAAGTAAGAACCCTGGATTTAATTCTGTGGAGCCTCTGTTTCTGCATTGATTGAGATTGCTTAGACTATTCTCCCTATGTGAAAACTGGACTTTGAGACTGGTCCAAGCTGCACACTAACCAGTAAGATAAAATCTTATCTTAAAGTCTTGTTACTTATTTCTAGTCAGCAAAGTTATGCTCTAAATTATAGCAGTGGTGTGCTTCTTAATGTGTATCTATGGCCTGCACTTACTGGGGACTCTAGTGCTTGCTGTGGGTCTTATGCCCACCCTTTTGAAACCATCTTTGGAAGTGATCAAAGGCTGTCTGATATAACATCAGCTTGGATTCTTTGGATCTTTGTCTTCAGTGAACATTTAGAGTCATCCAAATCAAAGCATTCTCAGTATATACAGCGCCAGTGAATTTTCCTACTCTAGAGGTCAAGAAATGAACCACAACTCAACTGCTTTTGCAGAACTCAGAATGAGTTTCCTTGACAAAAGGGGGAAAGGGACTCACAGGAGATAAAGTGGTCCTTTGTTCTTGTATCTTGAAAATTGGTGCCAATTCTAAAATGATGCCACATCTCATCTTCTATAAACCAGAGTCACGACACTGGAGAATGTATGTCATGAGTCTCATATAACCTATCTCTAACCTCTGAGCATAGTAACCAGGACCTTTCTCTTTACTTTCCAGTGAGACTTGCAACACAAATGAAACATTGTTGATTTCAACAAGTAAAGGTGTCTGGAATTTCAATGTGCCATTTTCTGAACAATTATGGGAAATATTTACTGGAAAATGCTTCTGCCTTTCTGAGAGTTCAAAGAGGGGATGTGAAGTTCCTGAAATCTGTGTGAGAAATGAGATTAATAACCATTTTCAGTTTGGGGCAATTGACTTAGAATAGCTTTCATTCAGTTTCTAGATTAGTTATTATTTTTGGTAAAAAGCCAAAAGGAAACTACTCACTACTGAGAATACAGGATGTTGATCAGAGGCATAAATTCTCACAAGTTTAATCATGGATGGATATTGTGTTGGGATGGATAGATCCTTATATGCATATACTTTTATCAAGCACTTTATCAAGTGTTACTGGAAGTAGCAAACAGCTTTTCCCTTTAGTTTCACCCACTTCTGTCAGTGTGCAGTCCTTGCCAGAGGACGCCTTCATCTTTTTTAGGAAATGCATCATGCAGATAACTAATAGGTTCCAGAACCACTTACAATTGAGTATCAGGCACAGTCCAAGTAATTCTGTAGCTGTGTAGTCACTTATAAAGAGAAAAAAACCAGAATTTTAAGTATGGAAAAGTCATTCTTTTTTTTAGCGTTCAGTTCTGTCATTTCTACGTGTTCATTTGTATGTTTCAATCTATCCTGTTACGGAATAGTTTACTGCAAATCACAGAGCAGTGACTCCACAAAGTTATATAACCGAATAAAACATATGAATATACTGTTATACAGAGTAGAAATATTAATAAGTAATATGAGTTAACTAGATTAAATTATTTTAGCAAAGGATTTCAGGGAGACTGCTCCACTTAATAGACAACCAGAACAGAAGAATGGAGTCATTGCAACCTGGTTTTTAGTCGACTATTTACATAGAAAGCCTATTCTGTGTGGTTTTGTAACTAACATTATTCATGTGGACACACTTTTCCTTATCCATCCAGGTTATCCTTGCACATTGACCATTAATGTTCTTTTGTAAGGAGTGGTCGCTTTCTGTTAATTGTATTCATCAGATAGCAAGTGTTGTGTAAAATCTGCCAAGCTGGAGTTTGTCCAAAATATCTCTTTGGGAGGAATGTTGATGTGTCTGTACCATTCCCCTACAGAGTTCAAAGTTGTCCAGAAACAGATTTCACATCATCAAGTGGTGATTGCTCATGTGTTGGGTTCATGATGGATCACAAGGCAAGTACATGGGAGATTTGCTCAATTAGGAGTCAAATCATTTGATCCTGGTATCTTAGGATTTATGTTTGCAAGGCTATGAAATACTCATTTACTTTCTCCTTGGCTTCTAAAGAAAAAGTTACATTTCTTTGGCTCAGGTTATCTTTGGAAGGAAGGCACTGTCATAGCTCTTAATCAGAAGCCTGACAGACATATTAAGTCTGTGATATGTAGCTCTATTTTTAAGTATTCATCCAAGGAAATTCCTTCTCTTTCTAAATTTAAAATTTGACAGCAGTTTAACAGAGAATATTCTGGATATTCTCAAACACACATCATATGTTTTTCTTACATTTCCCCTCTACTATTCAGGTCATCCAGTTTTAGTTTCCCAATTTCTTCTTTTTCTATTTGGTATCTTCCAAAAGAAGTTCAGTTCAAAATTCAGATCATGTCTTCTGCTATTTTAGATAGTTTAGTGACCAAACTGTGTAATTTCGGATTTCAGATAACTTCTCTTACGGCCACTGAATGCAGTTATTTCTTCCTTTATACCTTCTTTAGAAAAGCAACAGTAAGTGAAAGCAAAGGACCATAAAGAAGAGGTTGGAATATGTACACACAGTGTTGAGATGTATAAAGTTCAAACTGGAGTAATTATATTTTATCACTCCTTATATTAAATTATATTATATTACTCTCTTCCTACCATGTTCTATTATTCTCTATTCAGCATCTGTGCAGTTTTATCTCTGTAAATTCTCTTTCTTCTATATTGTTATTCCCATGTATGTTGCTTGATCCTCCAAAAGTTGGAAAATTGTGCTCAGAAAGTGGAATTTCAAAGCTGCTTTCTATATACCTTCATCTTCATCTGAATTTCTGTAAATACAACCTTTCCCACAGGCTTTCCATTCCTTCCTGGTAGCTGCCTGGAAAATATTGTGAGAATCCTCTTTTTCACTGTAGTTCCAGGCTTTCTGTCTTGAATTAGTAAGTGATAATGTGCATGAGAAAAAGCAAAAAGTCTATGAAATGTTTTTTAGACATCATATATGATATTTTCTTTACAACTTGTTTTCAACTCATGCTTTTAATTGTTTCCGTGTTCCAAACCATTTAGTCAGATATCTGAACAATTCTGTCTTCCTTTTCTCCTTTGTCACAAGTACATAAAATCTTCCCAGGTTTTTTTTTTTTGCCTCATTTCTATCTTCCACCTATCATTCATAAAATTAATTTATTTCTTTACTCCCAGCCTTTCCTCAATGTTCATCTCCTTTTTAAGTACTTGATCTCCTTCTTAATGGTTTAGACTCTTTACTCCTGTTATCCTTATATATTCTATAGCCTTTCCTCTGTTGCTTTTCTGCATCTCTTTATCTCCCTTTTTGTTTTACTCGTATGCCTGACTGATCATGCTTTTTTTTTCCCCCTTTATACACAGAAAGTGGTTTTTTTCTTGTTTTTCTTTATTTTTTTCTCTCGAGCCTCACCGTGTGTAATCTCTAATATAAGTTCTGTTTTCATGTGATGGGGATAAAAGAACGACTGCCGTCATGAAAGTCAGGTCTAAATAACAAACACAACTCTTTCCTACAAACCTTAATTGGGAACCAGCCCAGGTGTTCCATAGCACAGAATCGTAGTTCTAGAATTTCAGTGTTACAGCTGTAGGCACTGAAAGGAAGTACAAGGAAATCCAGGCAGAGATATAGAGATTAAAGGGGAAATGGAGAAAAGTACAAGGCATGTGAGGAAGAAACTACATGTATAAAGGATACTGCTTTTGCTATTCAGGTACCTGGTTGGCGCTCAAAACTGCAGAGCAAAATTACCAGAACAGCCAAAGTCTAAATGAATATGAGCAGGCTGCTTGCTTAATTCCTTATTAACCACACAGTTGTGTCACTGCTGAGACTATGTGCCCCTATTGATATCACCTGATGCAGAAAGCACTCCAGGCCACAGGGCCCTGAGATGCTCTACTTCTTTGTGTAGCCCTATCGCTCCTTCCCTCTCTCCTCCCCTTCTTTCTCCACTCTGTATCCAACTCTAGCCTCAAGCACCAGCCTATAGACATGAGGAGAATAGTATTTTCTTGCCATATGGTAAAACTCTAGAAAAACAACATCTGTAAGTATCTGTTAATTTGCTAATTTTTGGCTGGCTGTGTATTTTGGTTCCTGGTGACAATTTAGTAATAGTTAGATCTAACATAGACCAGAACAAAATGTCATATAGTATGTATATACACATATATATGATCTGTTAACATGTATTGCACAGTAGTAGTCTACTGAATGTTACCCACTGAGGTTTCTCCCCCCCCAGTCTCTACCCAATATATGAAATCTCAGATAATTTGACAGAAACAGAATCTATTTCTCAAATTTTTCTCTTCAGTCCTTTGTGGCTATTTAGCATTCTTCAACATTTTACCTTGGCAGCAGTGAAAACCTATGACTCTATCTGCTAGGCTCCATTTCCTCTTACTTTCATTAATTCCAGACAATTACAGTTTCTTTAATTACAAAGCACAACAAATTATGCTAATCAATTGTGTTTACACCAACAGGGATTCCTTATGATGCATGGATATCTGTAGTTGGTGAAAAATGAGGAGAGACAAAAGTGATTAAATTAATTCAAAAATTCATCATCCTAGAACATGCCCAGGTGGAAACTTTATTGGCAGATTCCTGTCCAACCTGAAAAGCTTGGGTCTGAGATCCAGTTGAAACCTCTCTCTCAGGGAGGCTGTTAAACTAAAGAAAGGGGCTCTAGACAGTCTGAGGTCTTTAGAGTTTATGTTTATATTTATATTTATTTTAGGTGCTTTTAAAAAGGAATTACTCTCATCCTCTTTACTGTAACTACATTGTTACATTGCCACACCATATTCTCTTTTGCTGAAAGATGAATTACAGTAGTGGGACAGGCAATATCAGTAGAAAAAACAAAACAAAAGGGGAAGAAAACACGCACATATACTTACTCTTCAGCACTCCACTTCTATAGTCCATGAAATTTCTGCCCATCTGTTTCTTTTTTTCCATCCCCAAACATGGGCCTTAATCTTTCTGGAGATTCTTTGAAGGATACAAGAGGATATAATCTAAAATATAGTAATATAAATATACATTTCCAAACAGTCCTTCAGTGGGTACTAAAATATTTTTGCTTCCTAATATAAGTAAAAAAAATTCTGATATATGTATACTGATGTAATTTCATTGGATTGAGAAAAAGATTTGTCAGTATGGCATTACCTCATAGCCAGAGCCAGATAAAAGCTCATGAATTAAAATTTATGTTTAAGTGATATCTGGTGCAGCTCACTGTGGAACCACCCTGGAAATGTATTGCATTTCAAATTCAGCCCTTTGTCATTCATTTGACAGTTGCATTTACTCTGCAATTTGAGCAGGTTGAGGCCACCTTATCACATATACGATTTCCAGTGAAAAATTGGACATCAAAAATCTAGAGAGGGGAAAGACACTTCTTTATACATAATACATATATTATTTAGAGAAACAAACCCCTTCAAAACAACAAAGAGGAATCTACAGTTTTCAGCCACTTCTTTCTTACAAACTTATTTCTGTTTGTCCAGAAAGCACACCAGTAAGCTCCAGACATGCTCACATAATCTTAGTGCTGGCAAAAGTACAGTATTGCCAAGGGAGCACATTTAGAGGTAAATTGATTTCACTCTTTCAATGGAAAAAAAATGCATGATATTGCAAAGCCCTTTGAAAAAGAAACGACACCAAAGTGAAGCAGCATCCTTTCATATATGCATTGGAATCATTCCTAAGTCCATAAAGAAGCTTAGTTGATTTTCAGTCAGACCTAAAAGTTATATCCATATGTGAATAAATGACTATGTGGACCACTTTTCTATTTGAAAAATGATCTCTGCACCACAAAATAATATATAATGTATACCAGAATACCCTCCTGGTGTCATCTTCGTGACGAATGAATATCATGGTGGAGGAGGAAACTTGCTTTCTTCCTATTTTTCTTCCATGCTTGTAGATTTATACTTAGACAAAAAATGAAACTCTGATGCACTTGCTGTTAAGCAGTGTTTGAGAGATACACCCTGCTCACTAGCACTGATCAAAGACATCAGCAATTTGTGGGACAAAATTGTGGCTACATCTGGGCAAAATCTGATGGAGGGTGGAGAGAGGGGCTCAGTTACCTGCCTCCATTCCTACTGCAGGATTTCTTTACAGACAGACTAAAGACTGTCAGTACAGTGTGGTATGCTTAAATGCAGTGAGTGCCATCCAGGCCACAGGGCACTTAGATGTTTGACTTCTCTGTCCAACCCTATCTCTCAGGTTCTCCAAGGGGTAGGATCCAGACTACCTGTGCAGGACAATTGTCTGTATGCGTACAGTGAATTTTGGCTCTGAGACCATCTGTGAGGCCAAAAGTAGGGAGCCTGGGTAAGTGAAGAGCTGCATGGCTCCATTGTCTCTCCAGCACCTGTATAAAACTTTACAAACACCTTCCAAAAACAGCTTCACGTAAAAGGAAGAGAGGTAGGTTACCGATAGCAAAGACAAATCCTTAAAAGCAGTCCGGTGCTGTGGAACTGGGAACATCTTTAACCCCTGCAGGACACACAATTGCAAGAAATTTTTCCATTGCTCAACTCCTTCCACATTTTTAAGTACCTCTTACCCACACATGTGAAGGAGAAATGGTTCAGCTCTGCTACAGTGCAGTACATACAGTAAAGCTCTGAACTTTTAAAGGAAGCCTCAAAAGCAATCTCAGCAACCATAAGAGTTTTCTGACCCAGACAAGTTTGGATGAGTCAGAACATGTGTTTTTAACTTTTCCTGTGATTAACATATTAGAAGACAAGGCCAATATATTAAGATTCCTAAGATTGTACTTTTCTCTGGGTGTATCTTACCTGATGTGAGACAAGTTGCTTTAAACACCTCTTATACAGGGGTTTCTAAAGATGTTTCTAAAGATTAGGCAACCATCGCACTACAGGGAACAATCATGGCTTTTTGCTTCGCTCTACTATTGCAATAGTCATGAAAATACAGGTCTGAGATTGTTTTAGGAGGAAAACTGCACATCCAGATGCATGACTTCATGCCTGTGAGGCTAGGTGAAGTTAGAAGAAAAGAAAGGAAATGAAGATGTGGGGAGACAGATGTAGGACTCCTTTCTCAAATTCAAATTATGATGGGTGTTCTTATCTATGTTTGCATCACTTGTAGGAACTGAAATGAAACATTTGTGACTTCTACTAATGCTACCAGAATATCCTTGGAAAAGGGCAGCATTTGCAGAGTGTTTATTAGCAGTGTTGTCAGTGTGTTCTCAAGCTTTAACTCAATAATACTGAGAGAAATGCTAAGGCCCTTGGCTTCCAGATAATCCAGATGATTTTGTTTCCTTTTTGGCAGTCACACAGAAAGACAGGAGAGGAAGTTTTACAGTGTCAACAGGGTTGTATGTGTCCATCTGCACAGGAGTCTCTGGCAACAAAAGGTTATAAGTATCCAAACTAAGGATTTCTTTCCCTTTCCCTTTCCCTTTCCTTTTCCCTTTCCTTTTCCCTTTCCTTTTCCCTTTCCCTTTCCCTTTCCCTTTCCCTTTCCCTTTCCCTTTCCCTTTCCCTTTCCCTTTCCCTTTCCCTTTCCTTTTTTTCGTAATATGTAGCATCTCATTTATCTCACTTTGAGTACATCTTTTCAAAGGATGCCCTGAAAACCTTTGCATATTTTAGATTTGAAAGGATATATTTGTAAGTATCTCTTGCATGTATATTTGGTACCTCTCCCATGCTTCTTTCTTAGAAGAAGATTTCAAATCTTACAAGTATTTTGAAGAAATACCAACCTGCAGAATGAGCAAGACAATGACAGCATGGAACAAAGATGCCTGATCTCCAGAGTTTTCAGAATGATCACCAGTTCTTGTCAACTATTTCAAAAGTAGGAAGGCTATAATTTTGACTGACAATGATGAACAGAATAGTTGGAAGAACAAAAGACATTTTCAGCACTTCAGCACACCTCCTTTATTCACAGCACCAAAAACAAGTGCTGTGATTCACATATGACATGCGGAATTCCTGAGGTTTCCAGTTTCGTTTTCCCAGAGGCTTTGGTCTATACCAATTACTTAACATTCCTTCTCTTAACAGGTCTAATTGAAGAAAACCTGTGGGTCGAGGCAGTAATCAAAACCTTCTGGTGAATTGCCCAGTTCACCTCTTTCAGCCAAGATGTACTTCTTTACATCCAGGGCATGAAGCCAATGCCTTGTTCTTTTGTTTTTAATGGCTAATATCATCACCATTACTGAAAGTCCTTGATGGAGAGAGAGAGATCAAGCGCTCTGGAGTTCACTAAAACCTCCCCAAAACTTTCAGTAGGCAAAGGCACAAAGAGGGTGTTTTCCCCGCCTTGTTAAAGGTGAGGAAGTAAAGAAGCTCCTGGGGTCATTTTCTTAGTGAAGGAGCTCATAGGACCACTTTCATTTGTTTCTGCTCCAAATCATCAAGTGCCCCTGCACCCTGAGTGCCCTGTATGTGACCTGAAACAAGTAATTTAATCCATCTGTGCTTTGCTTCCACAACTATAAACTGGAGATAATCCTTCTCCACTTCTCCAGGCAGCCTGGAAGATAAATTCGTTAATTCTTGGGAGCTGCTCAATACTTTGACAAATTGGGCTCTCTGCATGCAAGCACTTATAAAAAATTTCTGCTCCTGAAGCAACACTTCTTCTATCTGACAGCTGAAAGATGTAGGTTTGAACATTCTAATCCACTAGGCCTTAAGACTTTAATCCTCCAAAGTCACCCT
This sequence comes from Pseudopodoces humilis, assembly GCF_049639895.1. Lineage (NCBI taxonomy): Eukaryota > Metazoa > Chordata > Aves > Passeriformes > Paridae > Pseudopodoces > Pseudopodoces humilis. The sequence continues at coordinate 63,941,291 of NC_142202.1, forward strand.
AGTGATTATTATGCCTGGTTGAGCATCAGAACTGAACAAACAAATGCTGAATAAAGTCAGTCTGCCAAAAGATTTCACTTCAGATACTTAGGTTTTGTTTGGGTTCTCCCCCTCCCCACCTCAAGCTGAAGAAAAAACAAAAAAAAAAAAAAGGAAAACAAGCTGATTGAGTATTAAGACAGCTGCCAGGCTTGGTTTTTACCACAAATACCGTGAGGCAGCAGCATGGAGCTCAAACCCCAAATATCTTGCTCTGGTGGAGGAGGCAGGAAAAAAAATAAGAACAAAGAGAAGGAAAGAAGAGCACTTGAGGACAGAGAAAAATGTGATAACAGTGGTTTTGGTCAGGTCCATTAAAATACTGTGGATCTTCACAGGCAGTGAGCTCTAGGACAAGGCTGGTGTGTGGGTGACATTAGTTGTCACAGCATATATACAGCAGTCACCAGAACCACATTGGTGTTGTGTTTCTCTCTACTTGTTTTACCATTTGCTTTGAACTGAGTTTGCCTCAGGGTCCTGAAGAGATTCACAGAGGAAAATGCTTTAAAAACAGACAGTTGGAATTTTATGCCTATGAAGAAAATAATAGTGTGGGATGGACAGGTCTTTGAATCAGTCCTGTTTGATTCCCAGTGCTGCAGTGGGGTTTAAATGGATTGCATGAGCCATACTGCCTCTCTGTGAACATAAAAAGGCAATAAAGGACAAGTGATTTCCTACATCTCTGTTTATATCTTCCCCTATATTATCTTTTGATTTATATAAATTTCATCACTCACTTTTATGCAGCTATTAATCAGGACCATATTACACAGTTTTATAATTAAAAAGCAAATATTTTAAAATATCATTCTCTGGAAATAAAATACTATTTTTCAGGAGAAAGCATTTTTAGCAACCTGTGTTGAACACAGATAATACAAAAAACCATGTATGTTTTAGGCTAGGGCTAAGTGAGCAACCATTCTTTGTGTTGAAAAAACTTTATCTTCCACCCTGATACTTCTAAGGACTGTTGCTTTTAACTTGTCAGTTACACTTTGAGGTTCAAACACTAAAATCATATTTGCAAGTGGATCCAAGGTTTACAAGTTTGGTGTGGTTCTAATCAGCAACATGCTGTTCAAGTACTATTTATGAGAACTTGTTGATACAGAAAATGGGACTGGAAATATTGCAAAAACACACTCAGTCTGGTATGGAAGCAACTTCCAAGAAGCTATTTTTGAGCAATTTCCACTTCTTGTCTTGCCCTTAAACAGGAAGCAGTAAAAATCATAACAGTAACTATGTTTAAGTTCTCAAGCTTTCTTAAACATTGCAAACAAGTTTCTGACAGCATAGCTTTTGGTAGTTTCATATTAAAGTCAAATAAATTTTACCCTCCTCATTTTCTGCTTTCCTGACTGAGAATACCTGTACACTCTCAGGTATTTTTAGCAGAAGGACTTTTTAGAAGCCCAAGACTGCATTTTGTCAATGACAAAAGTCTTCACAGCAGTGAAGAATTTCTGTTAGTTCTTCCCAGTTGGAGAATTTGGCTGAGCAGTCAGTGTCTAATATTATGTTAACCTATAACTACACAAATCATGTTGTTGCTATTGTCCTGAAGCAGCAAATAATTGTAGAGCAAATTAATCTTCTCATTTTTAAGTTCTTAGGATTCTAATTCAGCATGGATACTCAGATCAGTAGAAGGAACTCTCCATTGTCCTTCAAATAAACATTTAGTCCCAGCAAATGCCGGTAGCGCATGTTACATGTTTGCCTTATCTGTCCTTGGCTGATAATAAAGGAACAGAGATTTAGAAAGCATAATGGTTGTTATGGAATGGGGTGGGGGGAAAGGCTGCCCCTTTCCTTTTGTCAAATAAGAGAAAATAATTTTAAAAAGCATCTTGCTTCTGAAATTGTTATTAGCAGGAGAAAAAGTAAAAAGATACTTTTTCAGCTTTTTCTTTTCTCCAATCACTCAACAAGTTCTACTTGTTTTACTGCAGAAATCATTTTATCAGCTAATTGTGTTTAGAACAATAGTTGATGAAGCACATGGGAAGCTGAGCTACATGTTCACTCCCCTTGTGCCTGCTCAGGATGTCCACCACGTGCAGACGACCTCGCAAGCCTTCCCAATAGAGGGGATTTCTGTCCCTGACCTTTGCAGATGTCATGCTGGGCTATTTTTGTTGGTGATGTTAATTTAGGCTGTAAATCGGAAGGGAACTTGTTACCGTGTGGGAAGAAACACAAAGTACAATCTTTGTGGAAGTTTTATCTGTGGTCCATACCTCAAAGCCATAAAAAAAATCTGAAATTTAAAGAAAATTAAAATTTACAGCAATCTCCTCTTTTACTTTTGTCCTTCATTCTTTTTCCTCTTCTCTTGCAAGGGAATTAGGACTCTTTAAATGTCTTTTCCTTACTACCCCTTTACTTGGTTCGAAGATATGTGCTGATTTGTGTTTTATTTAGCATTATTTATATAAAATATAAAATATATATTATATATTATATATCTATATATAATATAGAAAAGTTTCTTTATTAAGAAATACTGTACGAAATATGATTTTATGCTAAATAAATGAGTTAAAATGACCAACGCTGGCATAGTTTTACAAACAAAATTAGATACATTTTGTTGAAAAGGATCTCAGAAAAGTTGGCTGAGAAGGGGCCCTAAGAATGAAAAAAATCCCTGCCCCTTTCTCTGCTTTTAAATATATATATATAAATTTTATTTTATTTATTTATTAATAAGTTATATATATATATATAAAATTTGTTTTTTGTTGTTAAAACAAATGCTCTAATCCCCCAGGAAAGGACACTCCCTCCAGATTTGCACACTTTTCAAGACAGAGGTCTAGATGATGGGGCAGAGAAGGGATGCAAGCAGTGCTCCTTGGCATCTGCTTTCTGTACAGCTGCACAAGAGGATTTCTCAATACTGTGGCACTGTAGCACATTTCAGAAATAGTAAAAACCTACAGTGAGGACATTTCCACTGGGATTTGAGAGGTCAGCATAGAGAAGTGAGAAAACTTTAAACAGTTGAACCCTGAAGTAAACCTTTAATTACCAAAGCTTTTTAGAAGTTTAGAACCAGTCTGGTACTGGTCTTACTTTTCTGGAGAAATGAATGCGTATAAATGTTAGACTGGAAAACAGTCTCTCCACTTTTGTAAAGGGATGCGATCTGTGTCTTTTCTAACATCTCTATCACATTACCAGCCCTTTCTTAAGGAAAACCAGCCATTGGAAATCTGCCAAATCTCAAATAAACTAGCCCAAGAGAAGCAATGGTAAATTAACTAGCAAAAATATTTTGCTGTTACAGAGTTTCATTTTGACCTTTGCCTGCTGTTTAATTTTCCTCCTTGTTTCTCAGTGAAGGTGAGGAAGTAATCTTTTAATCGTATTCTGGATCAACATAAAATAAAACCCCTGAGTCTTACAGCATGCTATTTGTTAGTCAGTTTGTAGGCATTGCTAGCTTCTTTTCTTAGTTTTGTTTATCCTTTCTGAAGGACAGGTAACAGAGCTGGAAACAGCAGGAATGGTCTCAGTAACATTCTATAAAGAGATAATATCAACTGCTACTCTTCCGAGGCATTAATTTCTATATAGAGTTAAAATTGATGTTTGCTCCCTGTTTTTGTATCATAGGAATTCACGTTTAATGTGTTACCTACCAGGAACATGAAATCCATATCACCATCACTACTGGCTGATCATAATCCCTCTTCTTATAAATAAGGTATACGCTTAAATGAATGACTGCGCTTCTCTGTGCT